>NC_057834.1:132169289-132832666 GCF_910594005.1 Cervus elaphus
AGTAAGTCTGCCCAGGACATCTCTTGCTCCTCAGTGTGTCCTGGCCATTGTGCCCCTGATGCCCCCAGATGAGACATGAGACCCTTCAGTGCCAGCTCAGCCCAAGGCCTTACAGGCCAGAGGAGCCGGCAAGGGCCTTGGTGAGAGGATCAACGCAGGCCAGCAGGTTCAAGTGGGAGATGCTCTTTGCAAGGGGCCAAGTGAACAAGAAGGCATCTTCCACCCACTCACTGGGTTTTTGATAAATTGTAGAATATTAGCAAAATGTAAAAAGTGTGGAACATACATGTGTATATTTGAAGAAGAAAAATAAGATGAACACCCACAGCTGAGCCTGCGAAAAAGACCACCAGTGCTCTTGAAGCCCCGTGCACCGCTTCCAATACGCCCCCTGCCCAACACCCCAGAGTTAATCAGGGTTATGAATTTTGCTAAGTGTTCTGCTAATCTTTCATTGCTTTTCATTATGATTTTACTCCATAGGTGTATGTCTCCAAAAATATATATTGTTTCATTTAGTGTGGTTTTTCTGTTATGTAAGTAGAATTGTTCAGTAAGTGTTCTTCTGTGACCTGCTTTTCTTCATTCAAAATTAAGCTTTGGAAATTCATGCTGATGCTTGTGACTAGATTAGGTTCACTTTTCAATGCTGTCTAGTATCTCATTGTGTGAAAATAGTGCTTTATCTAGTCTACTCTTAATAGACATTTAAATTACTTTATTTCAAACAATATGAGCATTGTTGCACATTCCTTCTTATGAGAAAGAGTTTCTCTAGGGTACATGCCTGTGTGGAATTGAGAGGTTGTAAGTATTCACATACTCAGTTTTACTGCTGCTGCTAAGTCGCTACAGTCGTGTCCAACTCTGTGCGACCCCACAGACGGCAGCCCACCAGGCTCCCTCGTCCCTGGGGATTCTCCAGGCAAGAATACTTGAGTGGGTTGCCATTTCCTTCTCCAATGCATGAAAGTGAAAAGTAAAAGTGAAGTTGTTCAGTCGTGTCCGACTCTTAGCGACCCCATAGACTGCAGCCTACCAGGCTCCTCCATCCATGGAATTTTCCGGGCAAGAGCATTGGAGTGGAGTGCCATTGCCTTCTTCGCTAAGTTTTACCAGATAAGGCCAAATCGACCTCACAAAGTAGTTTTAACGGCTTCCACTCTTCCTTGTCATGGAGATAGAGCTTCTATCGCACTACATTCTTGCAAACACTGGGTTTTACTGGACTTTAAATTTTTGCCAACCTGGTGAATAGCATTTCACTTTTCTGTTGATGATGAGGATAAGCATTCTTTCTTATCATCATTGACTGTGTGTGCTTCCTGCTCTCTGAAATGTCTGTTCCCCATACAGTTTTCTTTCCCCAAGAAGAGAGGGAACAAGCAAGTTTAGACAAATAAAATCTTTGTGATTTGTAATACATGCTATGAAAGAAACAGATAAGATAGCAAACAAAAGCATAGAGAATCTACTTCGTGTAGAATAATTGAGGGAAACATGTCTTAAGAGGTGGTATTTGAGACAAGAGCCAAAAGAAAGGAAGGAGCCAGACTTGCAAAGAGTAGAAATTGGGAATGGAGTGGGGGAAAGAATATTTGCCTTTTTATAGGCAAACATTAGCCCTAAATAAATTTCTTTTCATAGAAGAACCAAAAAGAAAAGTACCTTAAGGAGACTTATATGACAATATGCTACAGTATCTTCAAAAATGACAAAATAGGATTTGAATTGCAGAGAAAAATGCCCTTGGAAACATACAGCTTGGGAAATAGTAAATTTTAGAAAGCATCTGCTTCTAGCATAATAGTCTAGGTAATGTGGACTCCAAACAAGAGTTAATCTGGCTGAGAGATTAATAAAAGGGGAAATCATACCCCACCTGATAGGATACAATGAGAAGAACCCAGCATCACTTCCTTGTAAAGATGCACAACCTGAATCTAATTATGAGGAATCAGACAAACCTAAACTGAGGGTAATGTAATACAGTGTTACATACTAGAAGTTAGCTGGTGTATAATTTTCAAAAGTGTAAAAGTCAAGGAAGGTCAAGGCAAGACTTTAGAACTGTTTTGGTCTAAAGGAGACTAAGAACCACGACAATGAAATGCAATGCATGTTTCTGAACTGGATACATTAGCTATTAAGGACTTTATTAAGACAAGTGGGAGAAATTGAATGGAATGTAAGGATTAGATGGCAGTAACGTATCAGTGTTAATTTCCTCCTTTGGTGCTTGTATTGTGATTGTGTGGGAGAATGTGCTTATTTATAGGAAATACGCACTGAAATATTCTGTGGTTATGGGATATCATGTTGGCAATTTAACTTCCAATTGGTTCATGGAAAAAGTTTTGATACTATAATTCTAACTTTTCCTACACCTTTGTGATTGCTACAAATTAAAAGTTTTATTTATGAGGGGAGCCAGCCATAAAAAACAAAGGTTTTAAAGAAATGCAATTGCACACTTTAAATTGGCATACGAACCAGCAAAGAGCAGAATTGACGCTATAGAAAAACAATTCAGAGATGTGGAGGCCAAACCGGAAAAGCTCCACATGAAGAGAGAAAAGGACAAGGACTTGAAAATAATAAAGGAGAAGATGGTAAATAAAGAGATCCAGTGGCCAAAGAACCAACATACTGATAAGAAGCATTTCTGAGGAGAAGAACCTGATGGATGGAATAGAAATAATAAAATAAAACTCTTCTGAGATTAAGGAAAAATCTGTGCATATAGGATAAAGAGTTCACTGTGTACCAGGAGAAATCAAAAACAGCCTGGCAAGCTTTCCAATTTATAAGGGTGAAGGGTAAAAGAAAGCTACTGGAACCCAGGCTGAACAAACTAACTACAAGAAGCCAAAATCAACAATTCTCAGATTACGTGGGGCATTCGATTCCAGAAAATGAAGGAGGGATTTTTAGAGTTGTTCAAGAAAAAAAAAAAATTGTTGGGAGCTTCACATATGTAGCAAGAGGCAGTCATTTGCAGATATTCAAGAGCTTAAAATGAGTGTCAACCAAAGCCTCAGTTTGAATTGTTAACTCGAGGATATAGCTACCCAACAAAGGATGAACAAATAACTCAATACAGAGATAACTATAAATAACTCTATACAGAAACTGTATAAAAGAAAAGATAAAATGGGATGAATTGACTAATCACAGATTTAGATCTAATAATAATTGAAAATATAGATTCAAAACAATCCAAATACAATTCATTCTTAGAAGTTTAAAAATAATCATTTCATATTAACAACTGCCCAACTATTTAGCAGAGGGAGAGGAAAAATTAAATGTCTTCATCTTCCATGGTAGAGGAATCAATAGATATTATTCAATTATTGATTTTATAATTAGAAAAAGAAGGATTCCAAGTATATTGATATATTGATTTTAGCCATCAATAAATTAAAACTTAACTACAGTACTTTCAAATTGCTAAAAGAAAAAAAATGAAGCAAAGCATAATTCACAGACAAAAGGAAGAAAACAAAGGGAACTATAGAAACAAAGCTATGGAAAACACAGAATAAACACACATTTTAAAAAGTTCAATTATTATGACAAATAAAATTTATTAAAGCCCAACTCCCTTTTAAAAACACAAAGACTCTTATATTAGGCTACATACAATATAACTAGATTTTATAATAGAGTTTTCCTTACCAGGAATACAACTAAGACGATGTGACAGCTTTAAAATAAAAGCTGGCTGGTGATATATTTTATAACCACAACAATAACAATCAAAGAAAAGAATTCAAAGCAAAAGCATTCAATAGAAAAAGTGGATTCTTTCATATTAAAGGATAATCTGTAATGATCCTTTAAAAATGATAATCCTATTGTGAAGGTTGCAGAGAGCACCCACTTAGGGGTGGGAAGTCTGAGAACACGTATCAAAAGATTAACACAATGTGATTAATCACAGTCAAGACATTTTCAGGTATCTACACAGCTCAGAATACTCTTCTTAGCTTCCCCACACACGTGGGCATCTGTCGGCTGTATTTGTACATCATGACTCCTCTCTACTTGCACCCCCAACCCCAGGAATGGAGATCCAACCAGTCCATCCTAAAGGACATCAGTCCTGGGTGTTCATTGGAAGGACTGATGCTGAAGCTGAAACTCCAGTCCTTTGGCCACCTCATGCGAAGAGTTGACTCATTGGAAAAGACCCTGATGCTGGGAGGGATTGAGGGCAGGAGAAGGGGACGACAGAGGATGAGATGGCTGGATGGCATCGCTGACTCAGTGAACATGAGTTTGAGTAAACTCCGGGAGTTGGTGATGGACAGGGAGGCCTGGTGTGCTGTGGTCTATGGGGTCGCAAAGAGTCAGACACAACTGAGCGACTGAACTGAACTGAACTGAACTGACACAGCTCAGAACGCTCTCCTTAACTTCCCCCCACACATGGGCGTCTGTCGGCTGTATTTGTACATCATGACTCCCCTCCACATGCACCCCCAACCCCAGGAACGGTAACTGAAACTAAAGGTAGGCACCTGCCCTGATACCAGCAGAGTTTAAATCAGATGCTCTCTCTTGGGAACTCGAGATTGAACCTGAGAGATTCTGTTTCTACCTGGACTTGTCTCCTGAAGAGGGAACATACACATCCAAGTGCAGTGGATTGTCTGTCTTCTACCGTCCATGGAGACTGAGAAATAGAAAAATCCTACGTGCAGAAGGAGAACCAGTAAGACAGACACAGAGGAAAGTTTCCTGGGTTCCTGGTGGCCCTACAGTTGTCCTCTACCTTTATGAACTCTGGCTACAAAGCCACCCTTGGGTTCACTGTTCTTTTGAGAGGCTTCTTCTACCCTGAGTTGATTTGTGTTACTTACACCCAGGGTTCCTAATTAACAATTATCTAGGACCCACCAATCCTAGTTCTGAGAACTGTGCAAAAATTTGTGTATAAAGATATTCCTTGAAGTGCTATTTGTAGCAGGTAAATTAGAAACAATCCAAATGTGAAAGAATAGGAGATTGGTTGTACAGATTATGACACATACATGCAAATGGAGGAAAATACAGCCATTAAAAGTCATTCATGTGGAATACAATCACTGATTAAGAGAAATGTTTATTTTCTACTGTTTGATTTTAAAAAAGTATGTGATTTTTTTGGAGGGAAGGCTCAGATGATGGTGGGCTTCCCTGATGGCTTGGTTGGTAAAGAATCTGCCTGCGATTCAGGAGACTTGCGTTTCAATTCCTGGATCAGGAAGATCCCCTGGAGAAGGGAATGGCAACCCACTCCAGTATTCTTGCCTGGAGAATCCCGTGGACAGAAGAGCCTGGTGAACTACAGTTCATGGGGTTGCAAAGATTCAGACACGGCTGAGCAACTGACACTTTCCTAACACTTTCAGATGGTGGTATAGCCAAAGGATGCAATGATTATGGATCCCTAACATAGATCACAGCCATCCCATCTTTGTGAGTTTCTTGAGAAAGAGATATATACAAGGAACAATGGCAAGGGAAGGCATTTTAATATCAGCTGAGCTTGGACCCCAAATCCAAGTGCAGAGCCCAGAGTCATCAGGTAACCTGAACTGAACCACATGAACCAAGATTTTCCCTAAGCTAATCTGGCTTTAAAAGCTTCAGTGCACCTGCTCAGTTGCTCAGTCGTGTCCAGCTCTTTGTGACCCCGTGGACTATAGTCCAGCAGGCTCCTCTGTCCACGGAATTTTCCAGGCAAGAGTACTGGAGCAGGTTGCCATTTCCTACTCCACAGGGTCTTCCCAACCTAGGGATCGAACCCAAGTCTCTTGGGTCTCCTGCATTGGCAGACTGATTCTTTACCACTGAGCCACCTGGGAAACCCCAAAAAACATCAGAGGTAAGGCCAATTCAGCCCAAGGAGGAATGTATCCAGAGAGTCAATGGGAAAGAATTCCATGTACAGAGAATGGCCCACAATGGCTACTGCTGGAGCTGAGGGCTCTGCCCACCTGTTAGCATGTTCACATGTACTGGAGACTAAGCCATGTCAGTGCCTCACTCCCCAGGGGAAAAAGGGGATGCAGACAAAAGGAAACAGAGGAGCTTTGAATGTCCCCCTGCCCTCGAGTTCTGCAGTCATAACATGGCTAATCCAGTGTGTGTTTGTCGGGGGAGGAGAGTTGTCTGTAAGAGATCCAAAGTCATACACTAAAATGCTAGCAATGGTTATACCCAGGTGGTGGGACTTGGAGAATTATTGTTTTATTGTTTTGCAGTATTCCACCAGCTTTCTTCATTGAGCAGAAATTTTTAATTTTAAAAGATTAATTTTTAAAATGTAATGGGAAATCACCTATCAAACCATAACCACAAACTATAAAATACCCAGACTGTGCTTAGGCAGAGATTTCTTTTAACAATTTTTTTTTCCCCCTGGGAAAGTGAAGTGTGTCTTAGAAAGTTTTAGAAGGTATGTTTTAAAGGTAAGCATGAGGCTGAGAATGGAAGGTATCAATTTTTTAAAAATTCTACAAAGGAAAACATTGAGAACTGGCTAAATAAAAATTGAATGCTTGTACACACCAGAAGAGTGCCATAAACAAATCAGGAGCAAATGATAAATTGGGAAATATACTTAATAAGCAAAGATCAATCTGAATATACAGAGAGTTTTTCAAATTTGTCAGGAAAAATAGAGGCGAAGGACATGAACAGAGAGTTAAAAATAAAAATGCAAATAGTCCATTAATATGTGAAAAAATGTTTAGCCTAGCTAGCTGTCAAATGCCAACTAAAAGAAAAGAAGTGGTAGTTGTCTGTCGAGTTGACGAGGATTAAAATTAATAGCTTTTTTTTTTTTTGGCTGCACAGGGTCTTCATTGCTGGCTCTGTTTCCCTAGTTGCAGTGAGCAGGGGCTACTGTTTGTTGAGGGTGCGGGCTTCTCACTGTGGCGGCTTCTCTCGTGGGAGAGCCCTGGGCTCTGGGACACCCAGGCTTCAGTAGTTGCAGCACTCAGGCTCAGTCATTAGTTGTTTTGCACTTACGTAGTTGCTCCGAAGCATGTGGAATCTTCCTGCACCAGGGATCAAACCCATGTCCCCGGCACTGGGACCACCAAAAATTGGTGACTGTTTCCTCAGCCGGCGCTGAGTTCTGTGAGGCAAGGACTGTCTGTTTACTTTTGCATTGGTAGAATGTCAGAATGCCGTGTGAGCATCTGGCACTCGTGTTTGAATGATGTTATCCCAGAGTGATGTTCACCGTGAAGGGTACCCCCCACCTAGCAGTGTCCCCAGCACTTTCTTGCCATATCTTTCATATTTAGTCTGTATTTCTGCCCGGGTTTCAGTCTCAAGCCGAAATGTTTGCATAGCGCCTTTGATGTTTATGGTGCAATGTAAATCCCAGGGGCAGAAGAGCTGGATGGGCTACAGTCCATGGGGTCACAAAGTCGGACACAGCTGAGTGCCTGAGCACGCACGTGGTACCAGCGGCAAATTTCAAAAAAAAAAGAGAGAGTACTATTTTTCAAAACACAGCAAGAGCTGAAGTGACTTCGGAGATGATAACAGCAACAGTGGTGGCAACAGCAGCTAACTAACACACTCAGTACTCACCTCTGTGCCAGATGACGAAAGGCAGCCTAGTTACAGCCCACGCTGAACTTGGCCTCAGTGACACCCCATGCACAGGCCAGGCTCCGCCCAGAGGGAGGTGGTTGTCGGTTTAGAAAATCCGCTGAAGCCACAGCACTCGGCCCAAGGTCAAAAGAGAAATAAGCGGCCTTGCTGGCCCTCACCTAGACCACACACACATTTTGACGGTGACTAGTGGAAAGAACACGGGATGTGAGAGCAGCCAGACCTGGGCTCAACCCCCGCCTGTGCCACTTACTTCCTGTGTGACCCTAGAGAAGTAACTGAACCTTTCTGACTCTCAACTTCCTCACAAGTAGAGTGAGAAGCCCTCACAGGGGAATCTGCTATTGTGAAAATTCAAGGTGACAGAGCATGAAAGTGCCTGAGATACAGTTGCTGTTGTTTCATCACTAAGTCGTGTCCAACTCTTTGGGACCCCATGGACTGCAGCACGCCAGGCTTCCCTGTCCTTCACTATCTCCCGGAGTTTGCTCAGGTTCACATCCATTGAGTTGGTGATGCTAGCTAACCGTCTCATCCTTGCCACCCCCTTCTCCTCTTGCCCTCAATTTTTCCCAGCATCATGGTCTTTTCCAATGAGTCAGCTCTTCACATCAGGTGGCCAAATTATTGGAGCTTCAACATCAGTCCTTCCAATGAATATTCAGGGTTGATTTCCTTTAGGATTGACTGGTTTAATCTCCTTGCAGTCCAAGGGACTCTCAAGAATCTTCTCCAGCATCACAATTCTAAAGCATCAATTCTTCGGCACTCAGCCTTCTTTATGGTCCGACTCTCACATCCATACATGACTACTGGAAAGACTGTATCTTTGACTAGACAGGTCTACAATATAGTGACACACAGGAGATGTTCAGTAATGCTTCTCTTCCCTCCTTTCAGCACTGGGCCCTGTCACCAACTTCTTATATGCTTTCTCGTTTATCATCAGTCTTGATATTTGGTTCCTGGTTTTTGCATCAAGAGCAAACAAACAAAAAGATGGCAGCAGATAAGCAAGATAGTACTTGGCTAACTTTCTCCTGTGTACAGATAAATACTCGTTAATATCTGCTGTGTGGATGGATGAGGAGTGAGAACATGAGGCACTGAACTAATGAATGACCATGTGTCCCAAGAGTGATGCTCTTACATCAACTTGTCTGCTTTTGTCATTTCAGCTTATCCACTCACCAAATGCCCTCCTCCCACCATCCTCCCCAATGCTGAAGTTGTCACAGAGAATGAAGAATTCAACATAGGTAACATCTCCCACACCAGCAAGGACTGGGCTGGGGAGGAGGGGTGGGGCGGCGGGGTTGGGGGGCGGGGGGCAGTTCTGGCCAGTGGGGCTCATCTCTCTCTCCTGTCCATGAAGAGAGACAATAGACTCAATGCAAAAGGGTTGATATTCTGTCAGCTGAGGTTCACTCAAAATACATTCACTCTTTCAGCCATACATAGCCAGAGGAGCTAGAAAAGAGATTTTCTTCCATGATTCAAGTCAGGATGTTTTTTTAAATAAGTCCATAGAGGACACTATAAAAAGTTCCTGGAATGTGGACCATTCTTAGGCTCAGCAAGGCTGAGCTGCGAGAGGGGAGCTGTGGTCATCTGTGTCATTTGATTGGAGATGAGCTAGTTATTCACTCCAAGGAACACACCCCACCACTGATCATCTTGCCTGAAAGTGGGTTCAGGTGGGTACTAAGGGGTGCCAATCAGCCCTGCCCAGTCTTCTCCAGGAAATCACATATTGGTCTTTCCTTGACAGGTGACATCGTACGCTACCGGTGCCTCCCTGGCTTTACCTTAGTGGGGAATGAAATCCTGACCTGCAAGCTCGGAACTTACCTGCAGTTTGAAGGGCCGCCCCCAATATGTGAAGGTAATTGCAGTGAACCATGCCTTGGAGTTCCTCCAACACAGAGCCCCTGTTTTCCTTTCTCTGTATTCCCAGCCCCTGCCCATGCAGTAAGAGGTCACGTGGCAAATGCTGGACTGAGTGAGTGAGTGTTCTAGGTAGGTTCTCTGCCCTGCTTCTAGATCCAGGGCTTTGAATTGGCCATAGAGGCCTTGGTTATTTCTGTCCTCCTTTTTTCTTTTTCTTTTTTTTTAAATGTTTGGCCTTGTTGGAAGGTAGGTGGGATCTTAGTTCCCTGACAAGGGATTGAACCCACACCCCCTGCACTGGAAGTGCAGAATCTTAACCACTGGACTGCCAGGAAATTCCTTCTTTTTTTCTAACTGACACTCCCTGGAAATGGAAGGAGGTTGTGGGACCTCTGGCGGGAATCGAGGTTCGCACACCAACCTTGCCTTCCTGGAGTACAGGTGTGTCCAAAACCCTGTGTGCTGAGCTAGGCAACCAAGAGACCACAGTTGTCTTTATTCCAGTGGGGTGACTTGATTGAAGGTGGATGTGCTCCACCAAGTTACCCCAACTAACACCCCAAAATAATACCTTCCACTCACGGGGCATCTGACCTGGGGCAAGATACCTAACTGTCCTGTGCCTCAGTTTTCTCATTGGTAAAATAAGGATAATGATATTACTAATGTCATGGGCTTGTTATGAGGAATTAAATGAGTCAACAGTGTAAAGCACTTTGGAACTATGCCTGGCACATAGTAACTCTTCAGTGTGGGCTATTATTACAGTTTCTAGTTCTACTCCTGCTTCTAGTGCTGTTGCCACCAACAGATATTTAGTAGCCTATGGAGAAGCAGGTCAGCTTCTCCTCCATCTCTAAGAAAACAAGAGTAGGGAGAATCTGCAATATGGATTGTTAGTAAGGAAGAGAAGGACCACAAGCCCCAGAATTAGGCTGCTGATACACTGAGAAATTCAGGATCTATTTCAGTTGAGCTGACCCACCCACATACCAAGTGACCAGCCCCCAATAACAGTGAACTTTAGTCTTCACCGTTGATTAGCTCCAGCCCTAGCTTCTCATCATCTCTGGCTCTGTTTCTTTGTCTACGTGGCTCCAGTCTTCCCGCCTTACTCCCCATTCTCAGCCTCATGCTTTCCTCTGGGACTTGGTGTCATGCTGGCTTCCCAAGGTATGACCCTTCATAGTCTTTTTTTGTAATAACAGCTTTATCAGGGTATAATTCATATGCCATGCAGCTCATCCACTTTAAGTGTATGCATCCGTGGTTTTTAGCACCTTCAGGGTTTTGCCACTATCGTCACAATCCATTTTAGAACATTTTAATCACCGCCCCCAAAAGAACTCCTGCAGTCAGTTAACAGTCAGTTCCCACTTCTTTCCAGCCCCCTCAGATCTAGGCAATCACCAAACCAGTTTCTGTCTCTATGAATTTGCCTATTCTGGGTTAATATAAGTGGATTCCTGCAATATGTGGTCATTTGTGACTGACTTCTTTCCTGTAGTATAATGTTCTAAAAGTTCATTCAAGTTGTAGCATGTATCAGCACTTCATTCCTTTTTTTTGCCAAGTAATATTCCATTGTGGGCTTCCTCCATGACTCAGTGGTAAAGAATCTGCAGGAGCCACAGGTTCAGTCCTTGGGTTGGGAAGATCCCCTGGAGTGGCATGACAACCCACTACAGTATTCTTGTCTGGAAAATCCCATGGACGGAGGAGCCTGGTGGGCTACAGTCCATAGGGTCGCAAAGAGTCAGACACAACTGAAGTGACTTAGCATGCACACATTCCATTGTACTTATACCATATTTTGTTTATACACTCATTGATGATGGATATTTGAGTTGTTCCACTTGTAGCTATTATGAATAATTGCTGCTATGAGCATTCATGTACAAGTTACTGTGTGAAACATACGTTTTCATTTCTTCTAGGTATGTATCTAGGAGTAGAATTGCTGGGTCATATGATAACTGGTAACTCTATGTTTAAGCTTTTAAGGAACTGCCAGAGTATCCTCCACAGTGGCTGAACCATTTTCCATTCCCACCAGCAGCGTATAAGGGTTTCAATCTTTCCACGTCCTCTCTGTTATGATTATCTCTAATTACAGTTATCCTTGTGAGTGTAGTGGGTATCTCATTATTGTTTTGATTTGTGTATTCTGATGGCTAAGATGTTCAGCATTTTTTCATGTGCTTATTGTTCATTTGCATGAAGAAAAGTCTATTCAGATCCTTTGCCCATCTTTAATTGTTATTTATCTAATTATTGAATTGTAGGAGTTTTCATATATATTCTAGATACAAGTCCTTTATCAGATGTGTGATTTTTTAAAAATTTTCCCATTTTGTGGATTGTCTTTTTACTTTCTTGATGGTGTTCTTAGAAGCACAAAGGTTTTTAATTTTGATGATGTCCAGTTTATATATTTTTTCTTTTGGTGCTTGTACTTTTTGTGTCATATCTAAGACGCTATTGGCTAATCCAAGGTCAAGAAGATTTACATCTATGTTTTCCTCTAAGACTTTATAGTTTTAGCTCTAACATTTAGGACTTTATCTGTTTTGAGTTCATTTTTATATATAGTGTGAGATAGAAGTCCAGCTTCATTATTTTGCATATAGATTCTAATTGTCCTGGCGTCACTTGCTGGGAAGACTATTCTTTCCCCATTGAATTGTCTTGACCCCCTGTCAAAATCAACTGACTGTGAATTGGGGTTTTAAGAAAATTTTTATTGGAGTATAGTTGATCCACCATGCCATGCTAGCTCCAGGGACACAGCAAAGTAAATCAAAAGTTTTATTTCCTGATCCTCAATTCTCTTCTCTTGAATCTGTCATTCTGCAAGTACTGCACCGTCTTGATTACTGTAGCTTGGTCATACATTTTGAAATCAGAAAGTGTGAGTTCTTTCAAGACTATTTTGGATATTGTAAGTCTGCTGAATTACCTGAATTTTAAAATCAACTTGTCAATATCTACAAAGAAACGAACTAAGATTTTTATAGAGACTGAGTTGAATCCATGGGCCAATCTGGGTCTCACTGCCATCTTAACTGTATTGTCTTTCAGTCCCTTAACAGAGACAATTTTCCATTCATAACCACTTAATTGTACAACTTTCTTTTACCTTTTGACTTATTCTTCTCTTTTCTGCCTCAGACAATGCCTTTCCAATGAACCCCTAGTCTCCTCTGACAAAGATTATTCTGTTATTCTGTTATTCATTATTCTGTTATCTCGAAGGCTTGCTATGGCAACATAGAAAATTTGGTGAAATTCAAACCTAAAAAATCACAGTGTAATTATAGAATATCAAGGATAAAGAGAAAGCATTGTATTTAAATATATATTTATCTTTTCATGGAGAAAAGATAAATCAGACTCATAGCACTATTGAATCAACAATAATACCTATCAAAAGATAAAATGCAACAGGAAAAATAATTGTAAACTGAAATTATAAACCCAGCTAAATTATCAGTTGAGAGTGAGAATGAGTTAATGAAATCTTCAGACACAGAAGGACTAAGTTACTGCCCTACTAAAAGCTTAATTAAAGGATACACTTCAGTACATTACTCAATAACAAGCAATCCCCACATCTCAGTGGCTTAACACAACAAAAGTTTATATCTTCTTCAAACAATTTTCTGTAGTCCAAATAACTCTATAGAGCTGATAACTCCATGATCCAGGCTGCTTGAATTTTGAGCTGCTGTCTGAAAACTCGGCCCGCTCCTCCAACCGCCACTGCGGCAAAGGAAGACAGAAATGGACATTCACATACGGGCTTTTCACTTCCTCAGCCCCAGAGTGACGCACATTGTTCTACTCACATCTCATTGGCCAGAAATAGGCACATGGATGGAAAGTGAGGTTTTTTAATATGCTCAGGAAATAAAAGAAAATTTGATAGTATTAAACACCAGAAATATCTACCACATTTAGCAACTATCTGTTTAATTATTGAGTGGTAGGATTTATCTATATATTCTAAATACAAGTCCTTTATCAGATGTGTGATTTTCAAAATTATTTCCCATTTTGTGGATTGTTTTTTCACTTTCTTAATGGGGTTCTTGAAGCACAGAAGTTTTTAATTTTGATGATGTCCAATTTATACATTTTTTCTTTTGGTGTTCAGCAAGAAAATGAATTCAGGTAGAATGATTCAGATATAAAAATTAACAATAAACTAAGAAATCAGTGTTTCTGCATGGACTGCTTGCTGCAGTCCATGGGGTCACAAATAGTGAAACACGACTGAGCGACTGAACCACAACAAGAAATCAGTAAAATATAGTAGTAAATATGTTTATGTAGACTGTAGAAAATAAAAAATCGGAAGACAACTGGACAAATAAATTACACTGGAGAACCTACTTAGAAGAAAGAATAAAGGAGTTAAGGACCCTTTCTTGCTGAGGAAAATCATAAATATTGATTAACCATGTACATTATTAAAAATATATACATTTAAATACAACGTTTAAATTTATATATAGTTTTCTTAAATTATGTATGCCCACAGTATGTGTAAATTCTAAATCCATAACCAAAAATAATGAGAGTAAAGAAAATTTGATTAATCCAGTGCATGCATGCTCAGTCGTTCACTCATGTCCAGCTGTTTGCAGCCCTGTGGGCTGCAGCCATCCAGGCTCTTCTGTCCATGGGATTATGCCAGGCAAATACCAGAGTGGGTTGCCATTTCCTCCTCCAGGCGACCTTCCTGACCCAGGTATCGAACCTGCATCTCCTGTGGCTCCTGCATTGGTAGGCAGATTCTTTACCACTGAGCCACCTGGGAATCCCTATGGTTAATCCAATAGGAAACATTAAAGGAGAAATTTTTTTTTAATCATGGTAAACAAAAAATGCAAAATGAGATAGCAAAACTAACTGCAAATATTTGTGCAACCATGATAAATACAATTGAATCAAACTGCTAATTAAAGATCAGAGATTTTTAGATTGGTAAAAATTTTAAAGTCTAGTTATAGGCTTTCCATGAACTTAGAATTATTCATTTGCCTCTCTAGGGTATCACTCATCCCTCATCTGAAACGAAATATTAAAAAAAAAAAAATAGATAGCCAGTACTAACCTCTAAAATCTGGTGTAGCAAAACTAATCTTAGACAAAATAGAATTTAAGGCAGAAAGCATTAAAGGGAATAAAGAGGAATATTTTATGCTGATAACATAATTTATCAAGAATATGTGAGAGTCATAAACACCTAGGTACTTAACAATAGTATTGAAATATATAAAGGAAAAATTCATAGAATTACAGGGAGAAAGGGGCAAATTCGCAATTACAGTGGTAGACTTCAACATCTCTGTCAATGACCAAGAATAAGCGATTAACATATATTATTTGCATAATACAGTTATATTAATGAATTTTTGTTGCAAAACACCATGCCAGAGTAATTATTTATTTGCTACAAAAGTTGCACTTTAAATATAAATACCAGATAGATATGAAAAATGAAAGAAGAGAAAAAGATATGTCATAAAAATGGTAAACATAAGAAACATAAAGAAATTTCAAATAATACTGCAAGCAAGAAGTATTACCAAAAATAGAGATATATCAAAATGACAAATAGGCTAATTTCATTAAGAAAGATATATAAGTATATATGTAGATGATAAAGCAAATTGAACGTAAAAAATAAAGACAAGCTACGGAATAAGAGAAGATATTCACAGCATGTATATTTTTAAAAAGGCCTTGAACCTAGACCATGGAAAGAACGTTTACAACTGAGTAATAAGACAATCCAGTGAAAATATATACAAAAGACTTGAACAGACACTTTGTAAAATAAGATAATGAATGGCCAATAAATATATGAAAAGATGCTCAACATCATTAGTCACAAGGAAAATGCAAATTAAACCATAATGAAATATTACTGTGCGCCCACTAGAATAGCTTAAATTTAAGACTAACAATACGAAGCGTTAGCAAAAATGTGGAGCAATTAGAATTTTCATATATTGCTGGTTGAGATATAAAATCTTATGGTCACTTTAGAAAACTGATAGAAGTTTCTTCTAAAGATAAATGCCTCTACCCTGTCACCTGGCAGTTCTACTCCTAGTTATTTACTGAAGAGAAATGAAAACCCATATCCATAATAAGACTTTTATATTAATTTTGTAATAATCCAAAACTGGAAACAACCCCAATGTTCATTAGTAGAATAAATAAGCAAATTGTCCTATGATTGCTAGAGAGCAGTAAAAACAAAGGAAGTGGTGATACATAAATCAGCATGAGTCGACTCCTACAAAAATTACATTTAGCAAAAGAAACCAGACAAAAAAATAACACATATATGATTCTATTCGCATGAAGCTCTGGTACAAGCAAAACTCCTCTATGTTTATAGAAATAGCACCACTGATTCCCTGGAGCATTGGGGCGGATCATACTGTTTGCAAAGGGACATGAGAGAACTTTCCGAGGCAATGGAAATAATCTGTATTCTGATTGTGGTAGTGGTTACACAGGTGTATACATTTGCCTAAATGCAAATTGTGTACTTAAAATCTGTGCATTTTATTGTACGTAAATTATTTCTCTAAGATTCTGAATTTAGAAAGAAATTCATGGGACTTCCCTGGTGGTCCAGTGTCTAAGACTCCACACTCCCAATAAAGGGGCCCAGGTTCCATCCCTGATCAGGGAACCAGATCCCACATGCTAGGCTGTTTCCTTCTGTTCCTGGTATAATTATAGTCATCATTGCTAACAATTTATGGAGGCTATATGTTTCATGCTTTACATATATTATTTAGTTTAATACTATAATATATAGTATATTACAATATAATCTTAATGTATAATGAAATAACACAATATCATATAATGTATAGTATCATATAATATATAATTTTAATATATAATTATATAACATAACATATATATATATATATGACATTTGGTGTAATACAACAGCACTGTAAGGTGCAAGTTATCTTTCTGGGTTGGAAATGGAAAAGCATTTGCACAGAAAGGCAATAATTTGTTCAAGACCATGTAGGTAGTAAGTGATAGAGGTGGACTCTAAATCCAGGTGTTCAGTTCAGTCTCTCAGTCATGTCCGATTCTTTGTGACCCCATAGACCACAGCACACTAGGCCTCCCTGTCCATCACCAACTCCTGGAGTTTACTCAAACTCATGTCCATTGAGTCAGTGATGCCATCCAACCATCTCATCCTCTGTTGTCCCCTTCTCCTCCTGCCTTCAATCTTTCCCAGCATCAGGGTCTTTTCAAATGAGTCAGCTCTTCGCATCAGGTGGCCAAAGTATTGGTGTTTCAGCTTCAACATCAGTCCTTCTAATGAACACCCAGGACTGATTTCCTTTAGGATGGACTGGCTGGATCTCCTTGCAGTCCAAGGGATTCTCAAGAGTCTTCTCCAACACCACAGTTCAAAAGAATCAATTATTTGGTGCTCAGCTTTCTTTATAGTCCAACTCTCACATCCATACATGACTACTGGAAAACCATAGCCTTGACTAGATTCAAAATCCCATGTGCTTACCTCTGCCCTATACTCTACAAATCAAATCCAATTAACTCTTGGGTTTGAGGATACCTTAGTGTTGTCTGTATGTATGTATCATCCCCACATGTGAGTCAGCGAGTGATTCCAGCCAACGGGCCAAGCCTGAGTCTCAGCAGTGTCTGGCACTGACCCAGAATCGGAGACCAGCTCACCCACGGAGCAGTATAATGATGGGTGTCGGAATCTTGCTGATGTGCTCAAATGCCAGCTGGCTTTCCAGTGGTCGTCCTCTACACCAGGGACGAGCCATTGTGTTGGCACTTGTTCCACCTCCATCCCACATACCTGGTATTTCTCTTTCTTTCTCCAAGTGCACTGCCCAACGAATGAGCTTCTGACGGATTCCACAGGTGTGATCCTGAGTCAGAGCTACCCTGGCAGCTATCCCCAGTTCCAGACCTGCTCTTGGCTGGTGAGAGTGGAGCCTGAGTATAACATCTCCATCACAGTGGAATACTTTCTCAGTGAGAAGCAGTATGATGAGTTTGAGATCTTTGATGGTAAGTGAATTAAATCGTTCCCCGCTGCAGACAGTACCGACTGACTTTAAACCCTAGGAATCTATGACATGGCCTCCCGGTTAGGACTTTCCAGATGTTCCATGCAAGATCTTTCTCTACCACAGAAACTCCAGTACCATAGAAGTTGATGAGTTATATGATCCGAACAGTGGGGCTGCTGGTATTGCAGCCCGGATCTGCTATGACACCCTCCCTTAAATCCAGCCACCACGCAAAGCTGGCACCTTGAATGTTAGCCAGTAAATGGGTCATAGTGAAGAGTATGTAGCCTCCAAAACCCAGAGAGGTCTACCACACTCTGTGCTTCTTTCTTGGTGGTAGGAGGTTAAAGGTGCAATAACCTGCTCTTTAATTTGGAGGAAGTGTCTCAGCATGCCCTGGGCCATAGGACCCTAAAAAGTTCACCTGATTCTTTATAGAATTTCTCTCTCACCCTCTGGAGTACCTGTGTCTTTCAAAGGCATCTACACTGGTTGTTCTTTCTGGCGCATCAGATCCAGTTAATACAATGTCATCCATATAGTAAATCAATAAGCTATATACTGCAGGAAGCCCAGATGGTCCACATATCTTCCTACTCCATTATGACAGAGCAGGAGAATTAACATAGCTCTGGGGCAAGACATGGTTGTATACTCTTGTCTCTCTCATGTAAATGCAAATTGCTTACAATCCTTTCTGGTGGGTATAGAAAAGAATGCCTTGCTAGAGTAATACCTGCATTCCATATAACCAAGGCAATGATAATCTACTCTAATGAGGCTACTATGTCTGGCATAGCTACTGTAGTTGAGGCTTCCATGGGATTAAGTTTCGGAAACAAGACTCCATTTCTTACCAATCCTACCCCATATATACCCCTGCTGTAACAAAAGAGCCTTGAGAGTGCTTTGGGTTCCAGGTAGCAGCATCGAATTCACATGCTCTGTATACAGAAGTCTTCTAAATATCCAGACAGTCCCTTTGCTCCAATATTCGGTTATCTGAATTACTAGTGGTAGGTCTTTGGGGATAAAGACTTGGGGAATCACCACTATATACAGTTGGTGTTTGGCAAGGTCCTGTTTCATTAGGACCCAACCTCTCCTTCAGCCAAAGTGTTCTGGCTCAAGTCTCCAAATTATTCCAGTGATTGGAACTTTCTATGCCCTTTTGGTTATATGGTCATGATCTGTTTTGCTCATATGTTCATTTGTTTTTGGCAGTCCGTCTATCTTGCACTTAGGAACATCATGTTCTGTGATCCATCTCCATAGAGCCTATAGATAAGGCCCTCCTGGTTGCATCCCAACTTTGCTGCCCATTTTAGTAATTACCCTAGCCTTTCTTCTGACTATTCAGTGCTTCCACCTGGCCTCTGCATTTAGACTCCTCTCCTTCCCATCAATACTAGGAAGTCCAGCTCTGTGACAGCATCTCCTCCCATCGGCTTCTGCCTACAGAGGATAGCTATTACTCAGGTTGTTGATGATGCTGGCCCTCTCCCGCTCCACAGTGCATTTCTTATTGCTTTAGGAAATGATGTGTCCCCCAGATCCTTCTGAAGGTCACAGTCAGCTGGTGGGTGTTCTGGTCTAATACAGCAGACCTATCCCAGCATGCCATTTCTCTGAGCCATTTGACCCTTTCCTTCAGAGCTGTCACAGTAGTTCTGATGACTTTCCTATGTGTAATACGGTCCATTAGTTTTCCCACGCTCCCAAGAGCTGTCTCAGCAGCATATGAGAACTATCACTCAGGGTTCTTTCCAGGATAATAAATCCTGTGTTTTGCATTTTCCAGCTTTGTACTCTGCAGCCCTTGAATCGGCCCTCTTGGGATGAACTTCCAGGCATTTAAGGTGGAAAAAAAAAAAAAGAAGAGGGAGGCATTTCTGGAAGAGCCCTGGGAAGGAATATTGGGGAGCTGTGTTATTTATGACACTGAGACCTGATGTTTCCTCTAGCTTTATTGCTATATATTCATTCATAAATTTTGTTTTTCTGTCTGGCAGGCACTGAGCTGTTTTTTAATAGGCACAAGTAAGATGGTGAGGTAGAAAAAGTTCCCAAGTTGAAAACCAGCTCTTCCATTAACCAGCGTCTTGACCTTGGGCAGGTCCCAGGATAGCAAATAGATGTCATCTCACCTTCCAACCACGCTGCGTTGGTGGGGACTTCTTCGAGCCCTGCTTTAGGGCTCAGGAGGAAGATATCCTCGCACGAGGCCTGTGGACGTGAGAGACGAGTGGACAGACCAATGATGGTGCTGAGTTACTGTCCCAAATCTTCACGTTTTCACTTGAGGAGGGGGAAATGGAAGGCGGTTACACTTAAGGTGTCAAGGTTAGTATCTGTGATAACCGCAATAGTCTGTGATCCCGTGTCCGCCGTCTTCCCGCAGGGCCCTCGGGACAGAGTCCTCTGCTGAAAGCCCTCAGTGGGAATTACTCGGCTCCCCTGGTTGTCACCAGCTCGAGCAACTCCGTCTACCTGCGCTGGTCGTCTGACCATGCCTACAACCGGAAGGGCTTTAAGATTCGGTATTCAGGTGAGTGAAACATAAGCACTAGTGGGAAGGGCCACAGCCCCTGAGCCCCTTAAGTTTCTCAGCCAAAACAATAAGCCATGGCCCACATTCTCGACTGTGGTGCAGCTTCTCCATGAGCCCGGAGACCAGCAGCCCTTCTCCTCCTCTGAGTCTCTCTCACCTATAGGTGCAGATTATCCTTGACATCCCACCTCCCCTCTCTATATACCTCCCCACTTTTAACCTCTTCCTTCTTGCTGCTCATACTGCCAACCTGTGTGTTTTAGATAAGCTTATTGTATATGAGCTGATAATGCGTATAGCTGGTCCTGTCCCTTACGCTTGAAATGTTAATAAAAGCCCCTTAAAACTGAAAAATCCTAAAGACGTGGGTCTCCAACTGGCAGATAGACAAGCAGCAAACAGTGGGCTGTATTCCCAGTCCAGGAGTCTCTCTTCTGCTCTGCGAGCCACGTCTCATAGGCAGAGTCAGACGGAGGGCCACGCCAGCTAACTATCTGCCAGGACACAAAACTATCCTTAGAAAGATAATGAGACAGAGAAAATCAAGATGAACTGCCATCTGGGGATTACTGTCTATCATTGGAAAGAAAACTTGAAAGACTGCTTGCTGCCCATGTTGCAGGGTAAGTGGATCCATCAAACTGCTGGCCGGCTCTGTGAGCTTGGGAGCAGAAATGAATTATGTAAGACCACAGTCAGTTCCAGCAGGAGCCGGTCCTCTCAGCACTCTTTCCCTGGCTGCATTTGGCCTGCAAGAAAGTGAAAGTCGCTCAGTTGTGTCCAACTCTTTGCGACCCTGTGGACTGTAGCCCATCAGGCTCCTCTGTCCATGGGATTCTCCAGGCAAGAATACTGGAGTAGGTTGCCATGCCCTCTTCCTCCAGGGGATCTTCCCCACCCAGGGATCAAACCTGGGTCTGCCACATTGCAGGTAGATTCTTTACCGCCTGAGCCATCAGGGAAGCTGCATTTGGCCTATGTTCCAAACAAATGTTGGGCAAATTTTCAAAGAATATTGATTAGGAGGGATGTCAAAACATAGCCTGAGTTGCCTCTTGTTGCCTCAGTCCTTCTCTTTGCACGGGCTACCCACTTGGAAGACCAGCCTAAACTTAGCTGGTCTAGCTTTATTGCTATATGAAGCTAGAAGTCTTCAGAAACTCTTGAGTAGGGATGGCTCCAGGCAAGGGCCAGCCAGGAAAGCTGAGGGGAGCCTGGGAAGAAGAGGAGCTTTACTTTCTCAGAGTCCATTTCCTCTGCAAAGTAGACCCCAAATTCCTTTCCCCACACATACACACAAGAGGGAGGGTGGCTTCATGCCCTTCAGCTAGTTGGGTTGCATCACCCACTAGTTGAATGATTATTAAACAAGTCGCTTAGCCTTTTCAGGTCTCAGTTCTTGGTGGAAAAGAAATCTTAAGCTACTGTCAGGGAGATTCAGGCTGATTTCCTAGCAGCTACTAACACAAAAGAGAAATAAAGCAATTTAGTAGCATTTCACTGTGCCGATTGCTACACTCTGAACTAGAAGTCATTAAGGAGTTGCCCTTGGCTTGATGTTTTTAAAGATTAATCACATGTTTGTGGGTAATGAGTCACTTATGATACATATGCCACTGCAGAAAGTGAATTAATTACATGGTGAAACAATGAGTCCTTAATGGAAACACAGAAGAATCTTGTAATTTGCCCATGCCTCTATCCCTGTGACTAAGTATATTTTATAACTGAGATTCTTGTTCGTGACTGAGGTAGACTTGTAGATACTGCATAAACAGGACACAGGTGGCAAAGCAGAAGCAAGGAAGGGTGTCTGCCTTGGAAGGGGAGGTTTGAGAACATCAGTTTCTCCAGCAGAGGGATGTAATCACATAAGAGGCCAGAGGACCACACTGGGGGGCGGATACAGGAAGGGTCCTAGCATCTACGTCCTGACTTATCCCGTGCCAGGGATGCTGAGAGCAGATGAACGGGCTTGCTCTTTGTGCTCCTTTGGTCAGCCCTCTTTCCTGGCCTCACAGAACTTCCCCCTGGGGATCCCTGGCAGAGGTTTGTATTGCAAGGTCTCTGAGGCTGGGCTTTTTGTCTGTTCTCTTCACTGTCGTATTCCCAGCACTTAGAATAGCACCTGGCATATAGGAGACACTTGATGTCTGTCTGTTGGATAAATGAATGAAATAAATTGAAATTGTATGTCAAGAGGAAATGAGGACTGTGGGTTTCACGTCCTGGATTGCCACAACTCCCTCTCCCCCTCCACCCGCCTCCACAAAAGAAAGCAGGACCATTTACTGAGCACAGAGTGCCCTGCGCCAGGCTGGGGGCTTTACAGACACGATCCCGTTTAAATAATCCCAAAACCTATGTGGAAGGCATTGCCAGTCCCAATGTTCAGGTGAGGAAAGTGGAGCTGAAAGAGCCTGAGAGATTTGTCTCACGTCACAGACCTGTGGAGAGTTGGGAAGTGGAACTCAGGCGCAGCCCTGACTCCAGAGGCCTCAGCCCTGCAGTCACATCTTTCTGACACCAACCACATCAGATTGTTTTCTGTGTCTCTTTGGGAGCTCGCAGGATTTGAGAGCCTGAACTGAGCTGCACAACCTGTGCTGCCTCCAGACCCAAAGGTGACCCAGTGCTTCATACAACTGTTTCTTTTTTCCTTTCTTCTCTTGGCATTCCTTTCCTTTCCTCCCTTTCTTTTCCTTCTCTTCCCTTCTCTTTTCCTTTCTTTTCTTTTCATTTCTTTGGCTTTCCAAAATGTATTGACTGCTTTTCCGTATCAGCTTCCTAACTAGCAGTGGACCTGGCGGTGGTGAAGATGGGAAAGAGGGGGAGAAGCAAGGCGGGGCGTAGGGGAGCCTGCATGAAGGACCACCTCCGTCTTCCCTCTGCGCGTGGCCCCTGACCCTCATCTTGTCATGCAGCTCCCTACTGCAGCCTGCCCAGGGCTCCCCTCCATGGCTTCCTTCTGGGCCAGACCAGCACCCAGCCCGGAGGCTCCATCCACTTTGGCTGCAATGCCGGCTACCGCTTGGTGGGACACAGCATGGCCATTTGTACCCGGCACCCCCAGGGCTACCACCTGTGGAGTGAGGCCATTCCTCTCTGTCAAGGTAAGAAGCTGGTAGGGAAGAGGTGACGTGGGGCTTGGGTCCTACCCACAGCTTGGGCTTGTCCCAGCACCAGTCACTTCCAAATGTGGAATTACTCATGGATGATTAATTCATTCCTTCAGCAAGCATGTATTGAGGATCCATAATATCTGAAGCCCTAGAGATACACACATGTGTGAAACAAAGCCTCGGTGTTTTCAGAGCAGAGAAGGAGATGGATTGTTGTTGTGCAGTTGATTTGTCATGTCCTCTTTGTGACCCCATGGACTATAGCATGCCAGGCTTCCCTGTCCTTCACTCTTTCCTGGGGTTTTCTCAGATTCATGTCCAGTGAGTCTGTGATGCCATCTAACCATCTCATCCTCTGTTGCCCCCTTCTCTTCTTGCCTTCAATCTTTCCCAGCATCAGGGTCTTTTCTAACGAGTCGGCTCTTTGCATCAGGTGGCCAGAGTATTGGAGCTTCAGCTTCAGCATCCATCCTTCCAATGAATATTCAGGGTTGATTTCCTTAAGGAGATAGATATGTAGCACAGAAATGCAAGGAGGATGGAAGTGCAGTATCAGGAGTGCAAACAGGGCTGGGGGAGCCCAGGGCTAAGAGGGGACCTACCTGCTCCTCGACAGCTAGGCAATTCCCACAAGAGGGGTCACTTGGGCTCATAGAACAAGAGAAGTCAAGAACCAGACATTGGCAAGGAAAGCTTTCTAGGCAACAGCAAGAGCATTTGCAAAACCACAGACAACGAGAGAGATCACAAAATAAGCCACACAACTGATGGTGCCTGAAGGATCATGTTAGGCAGCAGAAGACGAGGGGCCAGGGGAAGCAGAATGAACAGTGACCATCACCTACGAAACATCAGTGATCAAGCACCTGATACATACCAGGCAGTTTATATGCATTGCTTTTGGTCACTTGCGGGATTTTTTTTTCTTAAAGTAATATACATTCAGACTAGAAATCTGAAGAAGAAAAAAAACTATAGATCATGCAAAAGAAAAGCCTAAAAGACCTATAACCCCATCAATTGAAATTACCACTGTTAACATTTCCTTTGGCCTTTCACATATTATTGATAAAAATGGCATTAGTGGTGTACAAAGCTCTTCATATTTTGTTAGCATCTATTACATTATTGAATACACTTTGTTATCAATGTTTGCAATGATCTATAGCACTGTAGAAAAACTCAACTTGATCAAGTATCATCCTATTGTTGGTCATTTGAACTTCCATATTTTTTGCTGCTATACGGTGATGCTGTTTAAATCTTTATAATTCCATCCTGGGGACATCCATATTTATCTCTTTAAAATAAATTCCCAGAAATTAGATTATTGAATCATACCTATATAAAGTCTACAGCTTTTGATGCTCATTGCTATCCAGAAAGTTTTTCTTCACTTATAATTCCACTGTGGCATGTTGTCTCTCCTCCCACATTCTCAGTATTATGTACTGTATTATAAAAAAGAAAGAAAAAAAAAATTTACCAGTCACCTTCATGGTCCCATCACTTCATGGTAAATAGATGGGGGAAAAGTGGAAGTAGTGACATATTTTATTTTCCTGGGCTCCAAAATCACTGCAGACAGTGATTGCAACCATGAAATTAAAAAATTCTTGCTCCTTGGAAGGAAAGCTATGACAAACATAGATAGCATACGTTTGTCTCTGATTTTTTCCAAAAAACTTTACCAACAAAGGTCTGTAGAGTCAAAGCTCTGGTTTATCAAAGTACTCATGTGTGGTTGTGAAAGTTGGACCATAAAGAAGGCTGAATGCTGAAGAATTGGTGTCTTTGAATTGTGGCGTTGGAGAAGACTCTTGAGAGTCTTGGACTCTAAGAGAGTCCCTTAGACTGCAAGGAAATCAAACCAGTCAGTCCTAAAGAAAATCAACCCTGAGTATTCATTGGAAGGAGTGATGCTGAAGCTGAAGCTCCAGTACTTTGGCTACCTGATATGAAGAGCCAACTCATTAGAAAAGACACTGATGCTGAAAGATTGAAGGCAAAAGGAGAAGGGGGCAGCAGAGAATGAGATGATTAGATAGCATCACCAACCCAATAGACATGAATCTGAGAAAACTCCAGGAGATAATGAAGGACAAGGAAGCCTGGCATGCTGCAGTCCAAGGGGTTACAAAGAGTAGGACACAATTTAGTGACTGAACAACAACTTGTTGATGCTGGGAGAATGTTGCTCTCTATTGAGCAACTGGGGAGGTTTCACTGATGCATAAGGCAAATCACTGTGCACACGAATGGGGAGGGGAGAGGAAGCCAAAGGGCTGAGAAAATTTTTAAGTTTTTCTTGTCATAAGATATGAATTTTATTTCACAACCTAAAGGTTGAGAATTATGTTTTATATGGCAGACTTAGGCTCAGAAGACAGTCTCTCAGATAGCTCTGAGGGACTGTTATGAAGAGGCAAGGGAGGAGCCAGGATATATATGAGTTTTTGCAATAAAAACCAGATATAGTCAGAACATCAAAAGATTACTGTTAATTAAAGAAAACCAAACAGCCGAGGTTAATGAGTTTAGTGTTCTTTTATATATGTGCATGCTCAGTTGTGTCTGACTCTTTGTGACCCATGGACTGTAGCCTGTCAGATTCCTCTGTCCATGGAATTTTCCAAGCAAGAATATCAGAATGGGTTGCCATTTCCTACTCCAGGGTATCTTCCTGACCCAGGGATTGCACCTGCCTCTTGTGTTTCCTGCATTGACAGGTGGATTCTTTACCACTGTGCCACTTGGGAAGCCCTTCTATATATGGAAGATGCAGAAGTCAGGGCTCATTGAAATCATTCCTTTGATAAGCACCTTAGCTGTCTAGGGCCAGCATCCTCTTCTTTCCCATCCTGAATCCCCTCAGGGTGCGCTACTGGGGCAGCTGCAGGGGCGGAGGGGTCAGCCTGTTTGTCTCCATCATGAGTTTCCTCGGAGCTCACCACTGGGGGTGACTGGTGGTGGGTGAGTGGATGACTTGATGGCTGCAACACCCTTTGCTTCCTGACATGGTAGGCAGCCTTATCTTTGTCTTCAGTTGCCACTCCTTTTTAATGCGTATTTTGTTGATGGTGTTTTTAACTTAAAAGGGCCCTTCCTTGCTCACTTTCAGCGTGTTCTCTTTTCAAAGCACTCTGTTCTCATTTTATGATATGTCACCTTGACTTTCTCAATAGCTATCTGGGGCCAGCACCCTGTCCTTTCACATCCTGGGCCCCTCATGGTGCACTGGTGGGGAGGCTGCAGTGGCGGAGGGGGCAGCCTATTGGTCTCCATCCTGAGCTCCCTGTAGAGCATCTGTTTCTGCCAATCAGGGATTTAAAGACCGTAAGTCTTCTGTTACCTGAGTTAGCTCTTTTTCCTAAAGGAGACTTTTCTGTTTTTAATCTAATCTTTGTTTATCTCTTTCATGCTGCTGGTTTTCTTCTTCATATATATAGTGATCTTTGCTCATATTTTAAAGGGAAGGTTGAGTTTTCCAGATAAAGATGTGGGTTACCTTTGTTATTATTATATACAGCCATCCTTGCCCACTAGGCCTCTCCCATGAATAAGAAAGTTGCATTTGAAACCACTAGGTGGCATTTCATGGGGGCTCCAAGGAGCTCTGATTCTTCTTGTCTCAGTGCAGAAAGGTTTTGGCGAGAGGCAAAGTGATAGATAAAAAGTGACTTATTAGAATAGCACGCTTGTGAGGCTTACAGGCAGGCAGGTGAGAAGATGCCATGCCCCAAGAACTTAGTGGGCTACAGTTTTATAATGAAAGGGAAAGTGGGGAGGGGGAGATCACCTTCTTCCTCACTCTTGAGTAGATGTCACGTTTCCATCATCAGCTCTTCCTCCACAGTGGGCAGGGGAGTTTTTTCATTCTTATATGGTCAAGCTGGGACTGTCATGGCACAATGGAGAGGAGCAAAAAGACCCTCACCTATACTAAAAATGGTAAATCATCTCCGGCGGTAGTATAATGCCACCTCTTCTTCATATTTTTGTTTTAGTGTGCCCAGAGGAGCATGGCCTTGGGATCACTAACTTACTGAGCTCACTGGGCAGGATGTGGGTCTCATGCCACCAGCTTTATTATTTGGGGGCATGCCTTCTGCTTCTGTTGCATGGATTTTTTGCTAAGAAAGCCCACTTGGTTTTGTGGATAAGCAAACCTGCTTTCTCCAGTGATCGCTAACTTATAGGCGTCTCCCATGTGTTTTTCTTTACTTACAGTCCTCTCGTGGGATTAACTATTAAATCACCTACTTAGTCTCTTTTGTTGTTGTTGTTCAGTCCCTAAGTCATGTCTGACTCTTTGCAACCCCATGGACTGCAGCACGCCAGGCTTCCCTGTCCTTCACTATCTCCCGGAGTTTACTCAGTCTCGGGTCCATTTGGTCAACGATGCCATCCAACCATCTTGTCCTCTGTCACCCCCTTCTCCTTCTGCCTTCAGTCATTCTCAGCCTCAGGGGCTTTTCCAGTAAGCTGGCTCTTCACATCAGGTGGCCAATGTATAGGAGCTTCAGCTTAAGCATTAGTCCTTCCAATGAATATTCAGGGTCGATTTCCTTTAGGATTGACTGGTTTAATCTCCTTGCAGTCCTAGGGACTCTCAAGAGTCTTCTCCAGCACCACAATTTGAAAGTATCGATTCTTCGGTACTCAGCCTTTTTTATGGTCCAGCTCTCAATCCATACAGGATACTGGAAAAACCATAGTTTTGACTATATGGACCTTTGTCTGCAAAGTGATGTTTCTACTTTTCAATACTCTATATTCGTCATAGCTTTTCTCCCAAGGAGCAAGCATCTTTTAATTTCATGGCTACAATCACTGTCTGCAGAAAATAAAGAAATAAAATCTGTCACTGCTTCCACTTTTTGCCCATCTATTTGCCATTGAGTTGATGGGACCAGATGCCATGATCTTAGTTTTCTGAATGTTGAGTTTTAAGCCTGCTTTTGCACTCTTTTCTTTCACCCTCATCAAGAGGCTTCTCGTTCCTCTTTGTTTTCTGTCATTAAAGCAGTATCATCTGCATATCTGAGGTTGTTTATATTTCTCCCAGCAATCTTGATTCCAGCTTTTGAGTCATCCAGCCTAGCATTTCACATGATGTACTCTGCACATAAGTTAATTAAGTAGGGTAACAATACACCATGTCATAGGCTATATGAGCCTTGTCATATTCCTTTCCCAATTTTGAAGCAGTCTGTTGTTCCATGTGTGGTTCTAACTGTTGCTTCTTGACCCGCGTGTAGATTTCTCAGGGGCAGGTGAGGTGGTCTGGTATTCCCATCTCTTTAAGAATTCTCCACAGTTTGCTGTGATCCACACAGTCAAAGGCTTTGGCATAGTCAGTCTCTTTACTCTGTCCCTATCAAACTGAGTAAATGGCAGAGATAAGCAGGCAGAGGGGCAGCCTTGAGGGTGGGAGCCCTTATATCTAAGAGTTAAAAGAGCTTTACTCTGGGATACCTGCTCCTACTCAAGCATCCCCAGTTCTCTCAAAGGGGTTCTTTTCTTTTTCTTCCTTCCTTCCTTTCTTTTTTTTTCTTAAGTTGGTATAAAACCATCTCTATTTAGTTTGGAAAATGGCTGCCTGGCTGCCTCTCCACTGTATTTGTGTGAAGGGGTGGAGAATTGGTCTTACCTCACAGCTCCCTCCTGTATATATTTTGTGCTCCAGCTTCTCAACTCCATTTAATCCATCGACACATTTCTATCTGCATTTGATCTTCCAGAGTTTCTTTTTCTATCTCCTCTGCAGATGATATTCCCATTTTCTTCTTTGTTATGAGGCTTTTCCCTTTTATTAGTCTTTACTATTTTTATATTAGGGCCTCAAGGGAGAGGAAAAATAAAAAAATGTTCTCCGAACACCATCTTGAAGCAGACAGGCTCATACGTTTTTCTCCTCTGCCAGCTCTTTCCTGTGGGCTTCCTGAGGCCCCCAAGAATGGAATGGTGTTTGGCAAAGAGTACACAGTGGGGACCAAGGCTGTATACAGCTGCAGTGAAGGCTACCACCTCCAGGCAGGTGCTGAAGCCACAGCAGAGTGTCTGGAGACTGGCCTGTGGAGCAACCGCAATGTACCCCCCCAGTGTGTCCGTGAGTCCTTGGGTAGGGGAGGCGGGTATGTCTGGGGGCTGGGTAAGCAGCTGAAAAGATTCCTGCAAGGGGTGAGTGAAATAGGAAAAACATGCCCATAGAGGCTGGCACTCAGATCTGAGACAAGTGGATATCTCCATCTACCAACTTGGGTTCCCATTTGAAATTGCTTCAAAACATCGATAGACCACTGTTCCCTGAGATGTATCCATAAACCATCACAGAACCTAGGGATGACTGGTCCACTTCCTCTTAGATGGAAAAAGTATTCGAAATTTGACATCCTTTGATCACAAGACTCTAAAACAACAGAATGAGTGAGTGATAGTCGCTCAGTCGTATCCGACTCTTTGCGACCCCATGGACTGTAGCCTGCCAGACTCCTCTGTCCATGGAATTCTCCAGGCAAGAATATTGGAGTGGGTTGCTGTTTCCTTCTCCAAAACAATGGAGGTACTGTTCAATTTGAAGGCCAGTGGGCAGCCTAATGGGCTATATACAGTCTGATGATACGAGGTTTTTTGTTTTGTTTTGGTTTGGCTCTTTGGCCTGTGCAGTGCTTTATAAAAATATTTTGTAGCCCTATGGCCAATTATGTTGAGGTATGGCGAAAACCATCACAATATTGCAATTACCCTATGATTAAAAATAAAATAAATAGTTTGAATTTATTCCTAACATTTTCAAATCAGAAGACTTTTACATAAAAATCCTATTTCTAGCTTCCCTTGGAAAAGGTAGATCTGACCACCTGGAATTTGCAGTCTCACATCCACAATTAAAACCAACAGAGTGCCACCTCCCCCCTATTTTTTTTTTAATTTGGCAGATCTGCCACCCCAATGGTTTGCCACATCCCCCACCCAGCTCACTTCATTCATAGACTACATCTGCCTGGGGACTGAAGGTTCTGAGAGTCATCATAACTGCATTATGGTCCCCCAGTCCCCAACGCTGGGCTCTTGCCAATCTCGTCCATAATTAATGAATGAATCCTCCTTTCCGCTTCATACCTCCCCAGCTGTGACCTGTCCTGACATCAGCAGCATCAGTGTGGAACACGGTCGATGGAGGCTCATCTTCGAGACGCAATACCAGTTCCAGGCCCAGCTGATGCTTATCTGTGACCCTGGCTACTACTACACTGGCCAAAGGGTCATCCACTGTCAGGCCAATGGCAAATGGAACCTCGACAACTCTATGCCCACCTGCCAAAGTAAGCCCAGGAGGAAAGGGTGGGCAAGTTTGGCACAGTGCCTCCAACTCGAACTGTCTCATAACATGGGCTGAATTGGGGAGGGGAAAAGTGGGGTATAGCCAGGGATTGCAGTGAACCTTTTTTTGAACACTCACCTAGAACCAAGAGCTGGGGAGAGGCCTACTCCTTTAAGGAAGCACTTCTCAGCATCTTGTCATCTTATTAAAAAGCTGCCTCTGTCCAGGTGAGCATCCACTAATTCATTTATTCAACCTTCATGCCAGGTAGTATAGAGGTATGAGGATGAAAGCTTGTGGTTCCTGCCTACCAGGAGCTTAGAATCTACTGAAGAGGCAGACAAATAAAGAAGCAAGGATACCAAAGTGTGATGAGACCTATAATGGAAGTGTGTGTAGGAGGAATGAATAGAGTGCAAGGGACAGGCCACCTAAGTGTGCCTATGTCTCCTCCATTGTGCATTGCTTTTCTTTGGGTCTTTGAGATAGTTTCAGAGGTCAGGGTCTCTGGGAAGCGACTCTAAGGTAGAGATTTGTTAGGCAGTGCTCTTGGGATCACCATCTGAGGAAGGAGAGGGGAGGGAAGGAGGAGGGGGGAAGAGGAAAGAAATGGGACTGGGAAGATGGAGAAGGTGGTCTCTGATGATGATGGTGATGCCTCAACTGACCCAGCTAAGAGCTCTGAATCTGGGCAGCCCTTCAGAATTGCCACAAGTTAAGGCAGGGGGGCTTTATACCTCCACACTCACCGAACCCTGGGTTCCAGCTGCTCGAGGAAGAGAACATGACTTTAGATGTGAGGACTCTTTAACCAAGGCCATCTGAAGAGGGCTCACAGCAAAGGGATGTTTGCCAGCAGCTACAATCTGGAGAAAGAAGCCCTTCAGTCCTCAAGGGGGCTCTGAGTGGGTCAGCACAGCGCCCACCCACAGGGATATACGGATGCTACTTACTCAGTCAGAAGAGTGTGTTAGAGGAAGTAAATGTTTGTGAAGGGACAGAAGGACATCACTTGTCAGTGCTCGAGGGCACGTTCGAGACTGGATGCAAGGAGTGGAATCTTCCTAACACCCATGATGCAAGACACTATGGCCTTTGTTCAAGTCCAGACTCGGCCGTGTATTTGTGACCGAGTAGAGGTCACGAGCGTGGGACAGCTTCATTACAAGCAGGGCTTACGTCTCAGTGCAGCCAGTGGTGTCTGCAGCGTGCTGTGGAGCAGGACTATGAGGCTGCCGCTCGGCTCGGCAGAGAGGACAAGGGGAGTGCCCGCTGTCCGCCCTGGACGCCGAGGAGCGAGCCACAGGTCTGGACATTGGGTGCTTCCGGTGACAGCCCTGTTGAGAATCATGGGTGCAGTGTAACAGCACAACAGTCACCATGGTGACCCATATTCTGGTCATGAGTCCCATTAGAGTAGGTTGAACCGATCTTACTTTGGTCACTATTCTTGCTAATGAGAAGCAGCACACGTCCCGTCTCTCGGGACTGGCTTCCTGAGCATTTTCTGGTCTTTGTAGTCATCTCCTGTGGAGAGCTCCCCGTCCCCCCCAGTGGGCACCGCATCGGAACCCTCTCTGTCTACGGAGCAACAGCCATCTTCTCCTGCAACTCCGGGTACACGCTGGTGGGCTCCAGGGTGCGGGAGTGCATGGCCAACGGGCTCTGGAGTGGCTCCGAAGTCCGCTGCCTGGGTAAGTGACCACCCCGGGGCCTCTCCCGTCCATTTGTCCCTTTACAGGACAAGTTAGATCTTTCCAAAGCTGGATCCCGGTCGTTGAACAGTACTATTTTACCTATGGTCATAAAATGCTTAACCTAAACTCTAGCTATTGGGTATTTCAGTTCAGTTCAGTCACTCAGTTGTGTCCGACTCTTTGAGACTCCGTGAACCGCAGCATGCCAGGCCTTCCTGTCCATCACCTCCTCCTGGAGTCCACCCAAACTCATTTCCATCGAGTCGGTGATTCCATCCAGCCATCTCATCTCTGTCGTCCCCTTCTCCTCCCGCCCTTAATCTTTCCCAGCATCAGGGTCTTTTCAAATGAGTCAGATGCTATTTACCATAACCAAAATGCTGAACTAACTTCCCTTGGGGCATCCAAAAGAATAAGGAGAACTTCAGGTCTGATGAGACAAACCTTTGAGGGGCTTTCATTCTGATCAAAAAAGATCCTCCCTTCTTATTGGCTCTTGTATGATGGGTGAAATTCCAGTCTTTACCTCCAGGGAAACTTACAGAGACACATCCCTGCAACACATCTAAAATACCATTTATATTATATATTAGCAAATTTTTGGAGAAGGAAATGGCAACTCACTCCAGTATTCTTACCAGGAGAATACCATGGACAGGAGTCTGGCAGACTACAGTCCATGGGGTCGCAAAGAGTCAGACATGACTGAGCGACTACACACACAGCAAATTTTACACATATAAGTATTTTACAAAAATACAATATGTGCTATATTCTATATTATAATATACAAGTATTTTTTGCCATTAGCTTGTTTCATGACAAAAATATGTCAATGTAGGACAAAAGCATAAAAACTTACCCAGCTTACAAAAGTCAAAGTTATCATTTCTCCCATGGGCAATCCATTCCCTGCCTAAACCTTAGATTCTAAGGTCATCTCTTCTCTTACTCCTTTCTTGGATCCTCTTACTGCTTGGATCCAAAGGAGGGTCCCAGCTACACAGACCCAGCAACATAGATCGGATGTCTGTTCTGAAGTGAACAGCTGTCCTCCCTCTGTCTCAGGCCTCTGTTAGAGACACAGTCATGAGTTATGTCTACACAGAACCAAAAAAATGCTAGTAGAAACACTAGGAATATACTCTATCCAAATCCCATTTAGTGAAAATAACTCACCTGGGTCTATATTGTCTGTGTTCCTTGCCACTCAAGAAGAAAGGAGGATGAATTACTTGGTAATTTTCAACACAACCAAGCTTTGACTGCCTTATCGTGGACCACAGTGCCCTCCGTATAGTAGATGCTCTAGAAATGCTGGTTGATGAGAAAAAGAGGGGGTGATCCCAGAGGCCGGGCCATAAGAGTGATCATTTCTCACCCATGAACAGACACAGCAACTAAAGTTCAAGATGGCTAGCTATTTGGAATGCAACCTTGGGATTTGTTTTTAACGTCCAGCTCTTTTCTGGACTTTAAAAAAATGTAATTGGAGTATAATTGCTTTACAATATTGTGCTGGTCTCTGCTGCACAACAGTGTGAATCAGCTATGTGTATACTTGGGATGTGGGATTGCCAGATCTTTCCTGGTAGCTCAGCTGGTAAAGAATCTGCCTGCAATGCAGGAGACCCCAGTTCGATTCCTGGGGCAGGAAGATCTGCTGGAGAAGGGATAGGCTACCCACTCCAGTATTCTTAGGCTTCCCTTGTGGCTCAGCTGGTAAAGAATCCACCTGCAATGTGGAAGACCTAAGTTTGATTCCTGGGTTGGAAAGATCCCCTGGAGAAGGGAAGGGGAAAATACTCCAGTATTCTGGCCTGGAGAATGCCATGGACTGTATAGTCCATGGGGTCGCAAAGAGTCGGACACGACTGAGCAACTTTCACTTTTCACTTTCAATCTTCAACACTATTTCTATCATGTCTAGGATTCCTGAAGTCACTCCTGGATGCCACTGTCGGGGGAGGAGAGAAAAACAATGGGTGGTCCTTTTCCCCATTGTGCCTGTCTCCCCCTCCCCCGACCAAGCCTCACCTCATTTTCTGTATGCTCCTGTGCAATTTACTCTCTCTTCCCACATCTCACCAAAGCCGGACACTGCGGGACCCCTGAGCCCATCGTCAACGGGCACATCAACGGGGAGAACTTCAACTACCGGGGCAGCGTGGTATACCAGTGCAACGCCGGCTTCCGCCTGATCGGCATGTCCGTGCGCATCTGCCAGCAGGATCATCACTGGTCGGGCAAGACCCCTTTCTGTGTGCGTAAGTATGGTACCCACTCTCCCTAGTCACCAGCTCAGGTGCAAAATGGACTTCCCCTTGCTTTGTCTGTATTAGGTTAAATGGAGGATTTTCTGTATTTTGTTCATGTTTTTCAAAAACAAGCATTAACATCTATATTTTCAGTTTTCTGCATCATTATTACTTCCACCTCTATTATTTTCTTCCTTGAAATTAACTTTATGGTTCACTTTCTTGCTTGTGAATTAGAAACCTCGTTCATTTATTTTCAGTCTTTTATTTTTATTGATTATTATGGATATAAGTATGCAAGGCTATAAAATTTCTTCTGATCACTGCTCTAATTATATCCCACAGATTATAAAAATTAGTGTTTTATTATTTCTCAGAAATTCTGTCATTTTGATATTCATTTCCCCTTTCACTTAGAAGTTTCTTTAAATAAAGGTGTGTGGTTTTTATTTCCAGATGGAAGGGTGTTTTGATTTTTACTTTGGTATTCATCTCTAACACATTACACTGTATACAGTATTTCTGCTTCATGGAATTTACTGATGCTTCCTTTATGATCTAATATTTGATCAATTGTTATGAATGTTCCATGTTCATTTGAGAGAAAAGAGCATTAGTGTGTAAAGTTTTATATATTAGATATGCCTTATTGATTTTGTTGTTTATGTCTTAATGTGTGCTTACTTATTTTTTGTCTACCTGATCTGTTTTGTTCTGCGAGGTGTTTTAAAGTTTCATATTATTTAGTCAGTTCAGTCGCTCAGTCTTTGTGACCCCATGGACTGCAGCATGCCAGGCTTACCTGTCCATCACCAACTCCCAGAACCTGCTCAAACTCATGTCCGTCGCCTCAGGGATGCCATTGAACCATCTCATCCTCGGTCATCCCCTTCTCCTCCTGCCTTCAATCTTTCCCACCATCAGGGACTTTTCCAATGAGTCAGTTCTTCGCATCAGGTGGCCGAAGTATTGGAGTTTCAGCTTCAGCATCAGTCCTTCCAATGAATATTCAGGACTGATTTGCTTTAGGATGGACTGATTGGATCTTCTTGCAGTCCAAGGGACTTTCAAGAGTCTTCTCCAACAACACAATTCAAAAGCATCAATTCTTCGGCACTGAGCTTTCTTTATCGTCCAACTCTCACATCCATACATGACTACTAGCTTTGACTAGACGGCCATTTGTTGGCAAAGTAATGTCTCTGCTTTTAACATGCTGTCTAGGTTGGTCATAGCTTTTCTTCCAAGGAGCAAGCATCTTTTAGTTTCATGGCTGCAGTCACCATCTGCAGTGATTTTGGAGCCCCAAAAAAAGTCTGTTACTGTTTCCATTGTTTCTCCATCTATGTGCCATGAAATGCTGGGACTGGGTGCCATGATCTTAGTTTTCTAAACGTTGAGTTTTAAGCCAACTTTTTCACTCTCGTCTTTCACTTTCATCAAGAGACTCTCTGTTCTTCACTTTCTGCCATGAGGGTGGTGTCATCTGCATATCTGAGGTTATTGATATTTCTCCCAGAAGTCTTGATCCCAGCTTGTGCTTCATCTAGCCTGGCATTTCACATGATGTACTCTGCATAGAAGTTAAATAAGCAGAGTGACAGTATCACGTACTCCTTGACATAGTCCTTTTCCGATTTGGAACCAGTGTTGTTCCATGTCTGGTTGTAACTGTTGCTTCTTGATCTGCATACAGATTTCTCAGGAGGCAGAAAAGGTGGTTTGGTATTCGCATCTCGTTAAGAATTTTCCACAGTTTGTTGTGATCCACACAGAGGCTTTGGCGTAATCAATAAAGCAGAAGTACATGTTTTTCTGGAACTCTCCTGCTTTTTCGATGATCCAACAGATGTTGGCAGTTTGATCTCTGGTTCCTCTGCCTTTTCTAAATCCAGCTTGAACATCTGGAAGTTCACAGTTCACATACTGTTGAAGCCTGGCTTCCTATTAGTGTTCTTCTATTTACTTTTCCTTGTATTTCCCATAGTTTGTGTTGCATAAGGATAATTACTGTGTTATTTGGCACATAGATATCCATAACTGTTATATCTACATTGAATATTGTGGTTTTAGCCTTTAAAAATGTCTTCATTATCACTTTAATATTTTCTAGCTTGAATTGTACTGTGCCTAATACCGTTAGGCTTACACTCTCTACTTTCATCCCTCTCCCATTTGCCTGGTTTGCCTTTAACCATCCCTCTATTTTAGCCTTTCTGAATCACTCAAATTAGATGGGCCTCTCATATATATCATAGAGTTGGACCTTGCCTTCCGAGTCAATTTGAAAATCCTTTTCTCTTAACAGGTTAGTCAAATTCATTCACATATATTATTATTTATATGTTAGGTTTTAATTTTGTTTAATTATTATGTGTAAAATATCACACACATGATATTTTTTTCTCTGTATGACATGTTTTCTTTGCTTTTTTTTTTTTTTTTTGCTTTGCTTTGCTCTTTTTTTTTCATTTCTTTCAGTATTGGTATTCAGGAAAGGTTGTAAACATTTATGTTTCCTTCCTATAGTTGGTACTCTGACGTACCAGGACCGTTTTTCAATATGCTCACATTTAAAATGGGCTTTCTCTTTCCAGCAGTGACTTTGGATCAGTATTCCTCTGCTTCTCTCGTCTCCTCTCCATACAGCCTTGCTCTCTGCTAAGCCTTGCAACAGAAGCATGAGAAATAGTTCTGCCCAGGCTTAGTGTTTATTTTTCTACTTACACGTAATTTAAAGTTTATAGCATTCTCTGTCTTCTAGTTATGCTGCAGGCCTGGGCTTTCTACGGTTTTATTTCTTCTTGTTAGTCTGCATTTTTGGATTTAGATGGCCACTGGTATTCTAATTAGCCTGGAAGTAATTTGGAAAATTTTTCACTTTCTAAAGTTCCATAAAGTGAGCCTTTATGTAAAGTGTGCAGTGTTTTGGTCTTAATTTTTGTAAGGCAGGCTTTTGTTTTTAATTCTTCTTCACTTCGCTTTTCATATATGAGATGGAGTAATGAAATAGTGAGACTTAATAAACAATGCATGAAAATTAGTCTTAATAGCTTCTTAAGTACTGGGTTTAGAGAAAGCAAGACCTATCTACATTTAGTCAGTCTTGTAGATGTCTCTAAACAAAACATATTTGGTTTTATCCAGGAAATGCAAATTCAGATGTCTTCAAGATATTGGCACACTACACATGTGAAAAGATTTGAGTTACAAGTAATAGAGAATGCTGGATTCTGAATTAATGGAAGATGTCTGCTGAACCTAAGATACTTAATTTTATGCCTGGTCCAGGAAGGCTGCAGAGTCAAGCAGTTGGACACTTGGACCCTAGACCTAGATTGCCTGGGTTTGAGTTCCAATCGACCACTACATAGCACGTTGCTGTGTGATGTTAGATAAGGTAGCTTATCTCACCAGGTCTGTTTCCTCACTTATGAAAAGCAGGTACCTCAGAGACTATTGCGAGGATTAAATGAGGGAATACGTGTGAAATGGTCAGATGCTGCTGTTGCTATTGTGAAGAGGACCGTGATGGTGGTGTGGTGGGTGATGTACCACCGCCCTGCTACATCACAGAATCCAAGATCTTTTGTAGCAAGCTCCATTCTCTCCTGAAGGACAGAGATTTCAGAAGTATCTGGGGTAGGAAAGCAAAAGTAACAGGACATTTATAAGCAATTGCTCTGTGGCAGGTACCATGTTAGATGCCGTCACCTATGAATTCAAGGTTTACAATATCAACCAGACTCAGAACTTTCCAACTGTCTGTCTACACTTCCTCAGTCAGCGACCTTGTCTATTCCCCCCAACACAGCTATTTCATAATCTCACCTACTTTCTGAAGACCCATATTCTCCTACTCAGAGATAACATTTGCTATATTTTCAGCAAATAGTTAAAACACGTTAGTGAGGATGGCCTGAAAGCAGAGAATCCAGATTCAGAACTCAGATGAGTCACTTAGAAACTGTGCCCCTTGGACAAGTCCCCAGACTCCTCTGAACCTCTTCTTTCCTAAAAGGATAATCCTCATGGGATTGTAAGGATTAAGTGCAGTAAAGCATATAGACCCCAATAATTCTTAGCAAATGATATAATCTCACTTTCTCCTGTGCAGAGAGAACAGAAGCCATCAAACAGTAGCCCTTTCCACTTCCTGCGTCCCCTCCACATGTCCATCTGTCCTTGTCCGCATTCACCCTTGCCCCTCACCTCCTGTCGAGAAGTCTCTCTCCAAGCCTAAGGCTAATCACTCCATGAGTCCCTGGATCACCTTCCCTTCTGCCTTCTTCATGAGCTTAGTCTGTTTTCAGTTCTCTCCTCTGAACTATGCACCTTCCTTTTCTGTTAATTTACCTCAGCCTATAAGACCAAATCCAGCAAACCTTTCCTTAGCACCTACTTCGTGCCAGGTGCGTGTATGGTGTTGTGCATAGATGAGTTGAATGTGCCATGGTCTCGGCCCTCAGGAAATCTGGGTCTGCTGGCGCATGTGTTCAAGGTCTAGTTAAGAGCCCCAGCCCAGCAGGACCCCTTCTTTCCCATTAGTGTGTTCCCCTTCTCCCCTTGTGTCTGAGTCTGTCAGGGCTCTCCAGAGAAACAGCTCCCTGGGACATCTGATAAGTCATGAACTGTCCCCACGGGCCTGTGACACTCCCACCTCCTGTGAGTTTTGCTAACCACCCCTCTCTGTCCTGTGCTGGCATTTCGGTCAATCTGCAATTCAAAAGCTGTTACCACTACCAAAGGTTTAGCCCTCAGCCCTCTCCTCTACCTTTATACAAGTGGTATTTTAGCCTTTGGGGAGGCAAGTCATGACCTTTTGTAAGTCTGGTGAGAACAGTGCATCTTCTCCCAAGCTGATCAGAACCACCCCATATTTTGCATATAATTTCAGGGCATTCACAGGCCCTCTGAAGCTTCCCTCCACTCTCTCACCACTTCACTGACTTGGAAAATCCTGCTCAGCCTTGAGATCCAGCTGAGGGTATGCCATACTCTCTGGGGTCCCTCCTTAACCACTCCCTCCCCGGTGGAGGGTAGGTGCCCACCCCGGAAGCCTGTTTCAGCACCAGCCACGGTGATGTGACAGTCTGCCCCCCTGCCTGCTCTCCCGATAGGCTGAGAAATGAGCTCCCGAGCTCCTCGCGTTTCATCAGTATGCATAGCAGTGTGCCTCGCACTTAGGAGGCATCCAGTAAATATTTAATGAAGAGCAAAAGTATGGATCTGTTTTCAAAGCAACCCTGTTCAATGCATATTGAAATTCTTACTTTACAGATATAGGAACTGAGGCTCAGAGTGAGGTGTCCAAAGTAAGAAAAGGACACAGCCGAGTTGTAAATCTGGTCTGCTGGCCTCCTCATCCATTCTCATCCCACCACACCAGGCTGTCTGGAACCCTTGTAGCCCATTAACAGCCTGTCTCCTGCTCTGCCCAGATAGAGTCAAGGATACTACTGTTGAGATTTATAAAAGAGAACTGGCCCAGAGAGACAGCACAGGTGTCCATAGCAAAAACTGGATCCTACTTACTCTTGTTCCCTGACCTCCATCCATACCATTTGGGTTTGGGGTGTTGTTGTCTAGTCACTAAGTTGTGTCCAGCTCTTTGCAACCCCAGGGACTGTAGCCCACCAGGCTCCACCATCCTTGGGATTTTTCAGGCAAGAATACTGGAGAGGGTTGCCATTTCCTCCTCCAGGGGATCTTCGTGACCCAGGGATCAGGCATGCATCTTCTGCATCTCCTGCATTGGCAGGAGGATTCTTTACCACTAAGCCACCTGGGAAGCCCCAGGTTTGGGGTGGGGTCCTCATAAATCCAAGTGTTGGGATAAGAAAGCATTCCTCATGGTTCCTTAGCCTCTCACGGCTGAAAACCCAGAACCAAGGGGGGAGGCCTCAAAAGCATCAAGTCGGATTTCAAACCAAAGAAACTAGGTACCGGGCAGGTAGTAAATAGAACCAAGGACTCAGGAGCAGAGCAAAAGCCAGGCATCTATCCATTCATGACTCACTCATTTGTTAGTTCACTCTGCAATTTTTTTTTTCACTCTGCAATTATTTATCAAGGTCTTCCTGTATGTCCCTGGTGGCTCAGTGGTAAAGAATCCGCCTGCCAATGCAGGAGACACAGGTTCGATCCCTGAGTCTGGAAGATCCCCTGGAGAAGGAAATGGCAACCCACTCCAATATTCTTGCCTGGGAAATCCCATGGACTTCTTGCAATATTCTTACCTGGGAAATCCCATGTAGTTGGAGCCTGGCCAACTACAGTCCATGGGTTCACAAAAAAGCTGGACACAACTCAGCAACTAAACAACAACAACTTCCTATATGTCAGGCACCAGTCCAGACACAGAAGATACAGCAAGGAAGGGAACAGAGTCCCTGCCCCAGGGAGCTTCCATTCAGGTGGAGAAAGATTAGCAATGAGTAAAAAAGTGTGCTCAGAGTGGGCCAATTGCTGTATAGAAAAGCAAGTAGGGCAAGAAGGTTCGGTGGTGCTGGGTGGTCGTTTATCTGGTTGTAATGGAAGGCTCACTGCTATGGTGACATTTGAGGGGAGACCTGAGGGCAGAGGCCAAGGAATGTTTCAGCCAAGAGGAAGCTAGTCCAAAGGCTCTGGGGCAGGACCTTGTTTAGTACATTCAAGAAAAGTCGAAGAGACCAGTGCCACTGGTGGAGTGAACTCCACTCCTGAGAGGAGGAGGTGAGCCTGAGCCCTGCAAACACCAAAGCGTTCTCCCCCTTCCCTGCCCAGGGCTGAACAGATTACACAATGAAACAGAGCCATGTGTGGACACCAAAATACCGCCTCTATTCCCGATGAAGCCTCAGTTGGAGCCGTAGCTTAATATGAGAGCCGAATGGAATTTGTTGAATAAACCCCAGGTGGGGTGGATTCACACACAGTCAGAGCAGCACCGCCCTGGGTTGGGCATGACTCCATTGTAGAGGGAGGGGAAGTCAGGGGAGACCCTGCCTCTGCTGGAGGGTTGGCAGGGGAGCCTCGCTGCCTGCAGGCTGCTGTCTCAAGAGGAGGAAGGCAGGGCTGAGCCTTCGTCCTTCCCAAACTGCACAGAGGGGCCGCTTCTGGTTACCCCAGGCAGGATAGAGAAGAGAGCACAGAGAAAGGCCAGGAAGTCCATTAGCTGAACTCCCCTCACGTGGGAGGAGTAGGAGAGGGACTGTGCCCACCTAAGAACTCTGATGCCCGCGGGTCTGTTGGGGTGACCAGTCCCTCCACACAGATGTGGTTTGTACTGACTGGCTCCATCAAGACTGGCCCAGGAACTTAGGCTAGTCTGACTCCTGGGAAGGGTAGTCACCAGGGTATCTAGCAAAGAATGGAGATGAGTAGCTGAAGGGATCTGGGAGAGGAACTGAGGCAGGACCAGCTGCCTGGGCGAAGGAGAAGGATGATACACCCTAATGCACTATGGTCCTCGAACGACTTCTTTCAAGTGGTCCACGCTGTGGACACGCCTTCAAGGAAAAGGGGCTGTCCCCATGCTGACTTCACGAAAACAGAGTTTTGTTGCGAAAGAGACTGAAGTCAGACCCAGGGCTGTGCTTCGCTGCTGGGCATGAGAGAGGCCAGGTGAGGAGAGGACAGACTTGCGGTCGGGGGGCAGCAGGAGGGCTGACCTCTCGTCTCTTTTGATTGTAGCGATTACCTGTGGACACCCAGGCAACCCAATCAACGGCCTCACCCAGGGCAGCCAGTTCAACCTCAACGACGTGGTCAAGTTTGTCTGCAACCCGGGCTATGTGGCTGAGGGGGCCGCTCGATCCCAGTGCCTGGCCAGTGGGCAGTGGAGTGACGTGCTGCCCACCTGCCGAAGTGAGTCACCCTTCCCCCCCCACCCCCACATCCCGACCCCCAGTACCTGCCACCTGTGGTCTGTGACCCACGAGCGGAAGTCAGGGGATTCTGTCGTGGTGCCACATTGACTCAAACGGGGAAGACTTGGGGCAGAGAAGGGTCACAGAGGGAGCATTTCTCTCCCCCCACATAGAGCCATGTCAAAGATCTTCACTGGTTATAGAAAGAAAGCGAAGGAAGTTTCATCCTTCAAAACAGAAATGGAAAACAGTCTTTTGTTTACATTTCGTAGAACCGATAATTCATCATTATCATATAGAGCCCCATTCTTAATGAAAGAATAAAAAAAGGAAGGGTTGAAATGAGACATAAAAAGCAGAATCTAGGGGTTAGGATGAAGAGGAGGAGAAGAGAAAAAACTAAAGACTCAAGAGGCAGACCTGACATGGAGGATATTCCAGTCCCACCCAGACTATTTAGAAAATAGCCCCTGAAGCTTTTACAGGCTGTTCACAGCAGTGAAGGGCTTCCCAGGTGGCTCAGTGGGGAAGAATCTGCTTGCCAATGCAGGAGATACAGGAAATGCAGGTTCGATCTTTGGGTCTGGAAGATTCCCTGGAGGAGGAAATGGCAACCCACTCCAGTATTCTTGTCTGGAGAATCCCATGGACAGAGGAACCCAGTGGGCTGCAGCCCAGATTGGACACAACTTAGCAGCTAGGCACACATGCACACACCCAGCGATGAAGGGCCTTGGGGCCGTCTGCCTCTGCCCACGAGTGGCCTGGCAAGCTCGCTAAGGTCTGAATGGAGGGTCAGACTGTCTGAACAGGAGCAGTCCCTGCCCTGGTGTGGAGGTTGACCAAGTCTTCACAGCTGTAAGGGGTGAGGGCTTAGATTCCCTCGGGTGATGGTTTCTCCTCCGCTGTTGAGGGTACATGGCGATTGGCTGTGCAATGTCTCACAATTTATTTGTAATTGATATTAAAGGACCAAACTTTTCAAATGATGCTTTAGAATCAATCAAGATACATTCACAACTAACCTTAAAATAACATTCCGCTCAACACTTCAAGGTGCAATTGTGAATGAGAGAAGAATCCAGGGAACGCAGGGGAAATTGCCATGACCTTGTGTTGTGCCCTGCTTCCATCACCTCACCAGGGAGGAAGGAATTGAGACTGATGCTTTGGGGTATGGTTATCCCATGATCCCCTCTCTTCAAGAACTGTGCTCTCTCTCCCAGACATGTTCTGTCCTGTAACTTCAGCTCCCCAAACCCCAGCCCCTTCCCAGAGTGCGGTGCTCAAGAGCTGGGCTTGGAAAACAGAAGACCGGGATAAAACCTTAGAAATCAGGGCCTCTGGTCCTGCTCCCCACCCCCACCCCAACTCATTCTCCTGATGGAATGTCAGAACATTCCGTGCCAAAATGCCAAAAACACAAATCTGATCAAGTCACTCCCTGTTTAAAATACCTCCCAAGACTTCTCACTGCCCTTAGGATAATAATAGTCTCCTTGGCTGGTTTACGGGCCCATGGGACCTGGCCCAGCCTCCGATCCAGCCTCATTCTTCTCCACTTGCTTGGCCCCCAGCCTCACCCCTGCGTTGGGTCCCAGCCGCACTGAGCCTCTTTTGTTCCCTCACAGGTGCCCTGCGCCTGTAAGCCCCTCAGGGCACCAGACACAGCTTCCTCAAATGCATCCTTCTCTGTCCTCTCCCATCATTTCTTTGTCCGGGTGACTTCTGCCCAGCCATTAAGAGCCAGCCTAAAGGTTGCTCCTGGGGAGGCTTTCCTGCCCTGCCCCGTGCACCGGGCTCCAGGCTCTGCTTTGTGCTTCCAGAACATTCTCTGCTGCCCCGTCAGGGCACTTACCAAACAGTATCATTGCTGGTTTGTCCCTTTCTCTCTAGACCAGCAGTTCTTAACTGGGTATGATTTTCCAGCTCCCCTGTCCCAACGCGGGACAGATATCAAAAGACGTCTTTGGTTGTCACGACTGGAGAGTTTCTATTGGCGTCTAGTGGGCAGAGGCCAGAGATACTGTTAAACATCCCCCAGTGCACGGGACTGCCCGCACCGTAAATAATTATCAGCCCAAAATACCCGCAGTGCCAAGGTAGAGAAACCCTACTCCAGACCATAAATTCTGTCATACCCTTCCTGCCCAGCACGATGCTTGACACTCAGTATATCACAGTAAATAACATGAATGAATGAATGCAGCTTAGCTGTTTTGTGTCTTCAACCTCTCTTAGCCTCAGAGAGGGTCATCAGAAGTTAAAAATAGCTCACACTTTAAAAACTCATCAAAGATTTCAAGTACTCACCCTGCCTGCCTCATACGACTCATATGAAGTTCAAGTTAAATAATGGATATGAAAGTGTTTTGAAAGTCAAAGTTCACATCATGGGTTACGAATAGTATTGTCATGACTCTCAAACCTCACTCTGATTTTGATAAGCTGCTTTGGCACCATTTCGGCATTTAAAAGTCAAATGGATCCCCGAGGATTAATCTCCCCCTGAAATACTCATAAAAGTGATTAAAATAGTTTCTAGAGAAGCCCATCCCCTTTCCACAGCTTCGCTGTGGGAGACACACTGTGGGATGGGTTCACAGACAGGGGCGCATTCCTGCCCTCAAGGGAGTCCTATCAATAGAGGTTTATGCCAGGACCACCAAGGAGGGAGCGGTTAACCCGTCTGGGGGGAGGTGGGGAGGCTTCTGCAGGGGGTGATGTCTAGCTGGACCCAGAAGGATGAAGCCCTTACCCAGGTGGCCACAGTGAGGGGAGTACAGCAGCCTCAGGACCAGCTCAGCTTCCCAGGCGGGATCTGCTTTGTGTAGCCTCTCTTGGTCTGGAAATTTTGCTCTACTGGGAATATATTCCTGTTTGAACTTCTGAATTCCCATTTAAAAGCATTAAAAAAAAAAAAAAAAACCTCCCGTCCAGGTCTCTGCACCTAATCATCCTGTTCGTTGCAGTCATCAACTGTACGGATCCTGGGCACCTAGAAAACAGCGTCCGTCAGATCCACGCCGGCGGCCCACACAGGTTCAGCTACGGCACGACTGTATCTTACCAGTGCACCCACGGATTCTACCTGCTGGGCACCCCAGTGCTCAGCTGCCAGGGAGATGGCACATGGGATCGCCCCCAGCCCCAGTGTCTCTGTAAGTGGACATCATTTACTCACAGGGATCACCCGAGCACACTGACAGGATGGTCCCTGTCAAAGGACAGCCCTCCTGTGTGTGTGTGTGTGTGTGTGTGTGTGTGTGTGTGTGCGCGTGTGTGTGGTCACGGTGATGGTCACTCGGGCTGCTCTCTGGATGTCAGCGCCCATCTTGGGCTCCTGTTGGGTTAGTTGTGTGTGTGTGTGTGTGTGTGTGTGTGTGTGTGTGTGTGTGTGTGTGTGTGTGTGTGTGTGTGTGTGTGTGTGTGTGTGTGTGCGCGCACTCACTCGTGTCCACTCTTTGCTCCCCTGGTGGCTCAGACAGTGAAGAATCTGCCTGCAATGCAGGAGACCTGGGTTTGATCCCTGAGTCAGGAAGATCCCCTGGAGAAGAGAATGGCAACCCACTCAGTATTCTTGCCTGGAGAATCCCACGGACAGAGAAGCCTGGTGGGCTACAGTCCATGGGGTCACAAAGAGTTGGGCACGACTGAGCCACTGACACATTGGGTTAGAGGCTTCACCGAGTCTCAGTCTCTCTCCTGGCTACAGGCTTATTCCCTTTCCTCTCCAATGCTGTCACCGACCCCTTCAGTCTCCAAGATTGCCTTCCTTCAGGGGTCCTGGCTGCCTAGTGGAAACCTGTCTCCTATTTTAGGCAGATAGACCTGGACTTGAATTCTGGCTCTGCCCCCTAAACAAGCTGTGTGATGTGAGAGCCTCCGTGTCTTTTTCTATATCGATGCTAATGCCTATTCCATAGGATTATTAGAAGATTAGATGAGAACACCCATTAAAAGTGCCTAGTTCATAGCTGCTCAATAAACAATAACTGCTTTAAAGGATATTAGGAAAAAATAAAGGGACAACGTGCAGGGAAAAAAAGGATGAGGGAGGCACTGAGAATCCTGATTTCGGGTTGCTAGCCTCACACATCCTGAAGATACAAACAGTTCCTTAGGCTCCTGCTCCCCCATCTTGTCACTAACCATGAGCCCTGTGGGTTGCTCTCTCTCCTCTGTCTTCCTAATAGCAGAGGTGAAGATGCAGCCCAGAGGGACTGATGGCTGTTGAGTTAGGCCATTCTGCAGTCCACGTATCTGTGGTGGGTCATACACACTTTGGCCCCTCAGTCAGAATGACTCCATCTCCTTATGCCCCTGTGCCTCTCGGTATGATAGGAGGCTGGTTCACCTACTCACCTGCCCATACTTCCCTTGTCTGAGGACTCCACCCTGGCCATCCAGCCGCATTTATGACTGACAAATCATCTGGGGTTGGAAATGGACTACCACCTGTGTTCAGCGATGGCAGCTGAGATCCTTGTATTTGGAGAATACAAATAAAAATAGCCTTTGGAGAAAAGCTTTCACTCTTTCACCATTAAGTATGATGTTAGCTGTGAGATTTTTGCAGATTTCCTTGATCAGATTGAGGAAATTCCCTTCTATTCCTAGTTTGTTGGACATTTTTCCCATGAAAGGGTGTTGGAGTTTTTTAAATGGCTTTTCTACATCTATTGAGATGATCATGTGGTGCTTTTTCCCCCGTCATTCTATTAGTATGGTATATTACATTGATTGATTTTCATGTGTTGAACAACTCTTGTGTTCTTAGAACAAATCACATTTGGTCATGGTAAATTTCATTTTAATGTGCTACTGGATTTGGTTTGCTAGTATTTTTGTTGAGGATTTTTGCAACTACATTCATAAGGAATGTTGGTCTGTAGTTTTCTTTCCTTATGATATCTTTGGCTTTGGTATCAGAGCAATGCTGACCTCATGGAATGAGTTGGCAATTGTCCCTTTTCTTCTATTTTTAGGAATAGTTTCAGAAAGACTGGTATTATTTCTTCTTTAAAATTTTCATAGAATTCATCAGTAAAATCATCTGGCCCTGGACTTTTCTTTGTTAAAAGTTTTTTATTATTGATTGATTCTATTTATTTGATATAATTCTTTTCAGATATTCCATTTCTTCTTGAGTTGGTTTTGGTAGTTTGTGTGTTTCTAGAAATTTTTCCATTTCATTTAGTTTATCTAATTTATTGGTATATAACCATTCATGTTCATCATATTCTCCTATAATGCGTTTTGCTTCTGTAAATTCAGTTGGTAGTAACATCCCCACTTTCATTTCTGATTTTAGAATTTGATTCCTTTCCCGTCCCTGTATCTCTCTCTCTCTCTCTCTCCATCTCTCTCTCTCTCTCACTCTCTTTCTCTCTCTCTCTCTCATACACACACACATCAGACTAGAAATATTTGTCAATTTTCTTGATCTTTTCAAAGGACCAATGTTTGATTTTGTTTGTTTTCTGTATTGTCCCTCTGTTTTGTTTATCCTTGCTTTAGCCTTTTTAGTTTCTTTTCTTCTATTTGCTTTGGGTATAGTTTCCTCTCTTTTTCTAGTTTATTAGAGGGGAGGTTTAGGTTGTTGATTTGAGATTTTTATTCTTTTTAATGTAGGCATTTACAGTTATAAATTTCCCTCCAAGCACTATTTCACTGTAATTCATAAGTTTTGGTATGCTATTTTTTCACTTTTGTTCACCTCAAAGTATTTTCTAATCACTCCCCTGATTTATTCTTTGACTTACTGATTATTTAGGAGAGTGTTGTTTAATTTCCATATATTTGTGAATTTTCCACATTTCCTTCTTTCGTTGATTTCTTGTTTCATTTCATTTTGCTTACAGAACACATTTGGTATGATTTCAGTCTTTTAAAGTTTATGGAGATTTATTTTATGGATTAACATATGGTCTACCGTAGATAGATGAGGCTTCCCTCATAGCTCAACTGGTAAAGAATCTGCCTGTAATGCAGGAGACCTGAGTTCGATCCCTGGGTTAGGAAGATCTCCTAGAGAAGGGAAAGGCTACCCACTCCAGTATTCTGGCCTGGAGAATTCCATGGACTGTATAGTCCATGGGTTCGCAAAGAGTCTTACATGACTGAGCAACTTTCACTTTCACTTTATTCTAGATAACGTTTCATGTGCACTTGAGAAGAGTGTTTATTCTTCTCTTGTTGGGCAGAGTATCCTACAGATGACTGTTAGGTCTAGTTGGTTTATAGTATTGTTTATTATATTTCCTTGTTGATCTATGCATGTTCTGGTTGTTTTAACCATGATTCAAAGTAGGGTGTTGGGAACTCCTGCTGTTATTGCTGATTTGTCTGTTTCTCCCTTTAGTTCTGTTAGTTTCTGCTTCATATATTTTGGGGCTATGTTATTAGATGCATATATGTTTATAATTGTGTATCTTCTTGACAGAATGTCTTTCTATACTATAGAATGATCTTCTTGTGCCTAGTCACAGTTTTTGTCTTAAAGGCTATTATGTTAGATATTAGGATAACCATTCCAGCTATGTTTTGGTTATTATATCCATGATATATCATTTTGCCACCTTTTTATTCTCAAGTCTGTTTGTGTCATCAGCTCTGAAGTGTGTCATTTGTAGACAGAATATACTTGAATCATGTTTTTTATCCACTTTGCTAATATCTGCCTTTCACGTGTTTAATCCACATTTAATGTGATGATTGATAAGGTAGGTTTTATATATTCCATTTTGCTATTTGTTTTCTATGTATCTTATGTCTTTTTTGTTGGTCCTCTATTCTTCTCTTGCTGGCTTCTTTTGCATTAAATAGATCTTTTTTGGTGTACCATTTTAAATTTTTGTTGTTTCTTTCACTGTGTGTTTTTTAAATTATTTTCTTAATGGTTACTCTGGAAATTACCATTAACATCTTAACCTATGGCAGCATAGTTTGGATTAATACCAACTGAATTTCAATTGCATACAAAAACATTGTCCTTATATAGTTCCATTACCTCTATATCCTTTGTGTTGTTATTGATATACAAATTACATCTTTATACATTGTAGGCTTATCAACAAAGGTTTCTAATTATTGCTTTATGCAGTTTCTCAAGCAGGAGGAAAATAGAGGACAGACAAAAATATGCTTGTGCTATATTGTGTATTTACTTATGTGGTTACCTTTTCCAGTGTTCTTTATTTCTTCAGATGGCTTCAAGTTCTTTCATTTCAAGCCTTAAAGACTTCCTTTAGAATTTCTTTATCACTTAGAATTTCTTTCTAGGTTTGCTACTGACACAGTCTCTCAGTTTGTGTTTATCTGGAAATATTTTAAATTATCTTTTACGTTTGAATGATAGTTTTGCTGGATATAGAATTCATGGTTGAAAGTCTTTTCTTTCATTACTGTAAATATGTCAGATTATTGGTATATATGGTGAGGGGGACACTGAAACTCCAATACTTTGGCCACCTGATGCGAAGAACTGACTCATTTGAAAGACCCTGATGCTGGGAAAGATTGAAGGTGGGAGGAGAAGGAGAAAACAGAGGATGAGATGGTTGGATGGCATCACCCACTCAATGGACATAAGTTTGGGTAAACTCTGAGAGTTGGTGATGGACAGGGAGGCCTGGCGTGCTGCAATCCATGGGGTCGCAAAGAGTCGGACATGACTAAGCAACTGAACTGATCTGAACTGATGGGTTTTAAATCTACCATCTTATTTTATGTTTTCTATTTGTTCTACCTATTAGTTTATTTTTATTTCTTTTTTTATTTTAAAACCCACAATGTGTTGTTGTTCTCTGCAGTTATTTTTCACTAGATTTACTCACATATTTGTCATTTTCTCTGCTCTTCATTCCTTCTCATAGCCTCACCTTGCATATGAGATTATTTTCCTGCAGTTTGAAGACCATCTTTTAGAATCTTATTTAGTGAAGATCTGCTGTTAGCAAACATTCTCAGTTTTTGTGATACATTTACTTGTCTCTCATTTTTTAAGATATTTTTGATAGGTTTAGAAATTCAAGTTGGCAGTTATTTTTTTTTAAGCCCACTAAAGGAATCTAATATCTTCTGACCTCTTTTGTTGCTGTTGAAAAACCAGCTGTCAGTCATTCACTCCTTTGTAAAATCTTTCTCTTTCTTTGGTGTTTTGAATTTTTCCTAGTTATTAAATGATAAGTTTGCTGGATCAAAGGTCTACGCTGACACATTTTCTTTTGGCACTATTGCTGACTTTCATTTTTAGTGATAAGTCTTCTGAATTCTAAATTATTTTAGGTAGTCCATTTTTTTCTCCCTCACTGACTTCAAGCTTCTTTCTTTTGCTGGCATTCTGAATTTTCCTGCATTGTGTTTAAATATTTTGTTTACCTTAAGATGCATTAGACTTCCTGGATTTTTCTGCTATCTGGGTAATTCTTGGCTACTATTTCTGTAGACACTGTCTCCCGCCTCATTCTCCTCCTTTACTATTTCTAAACCCGAGCATTAGATCTTCTTGTGCTTTTCTGTTTGTCCCTGAAATTCTCATTCATATTTTCCATCTCTGATAAATTACTCAAGGTCTGTTTTTACCAGTCAGTGATTATCTTTTTCGCTAGGTCTAAGCTGAGGTTTAACTGAGTTCCTGTTTCCAATTATTTATTTTGCATTTGGGAAATAAATGCATCATTTGTTTTTTCACATTTGCTTACTTATCTCCATAGTGTATTGTTCTTATATTAACTTGTTCTTTTTTCATATTTAACATATTAAATGTACTTATTATATATTCTATATCTGATACTTCCAATATCATTATCTTTTCAAGTCTAATTCTGCCATTGTCATTTCTGCTGTTTCTCACTCTTGGTGACTTGTTTCTCATTGTTTTATTGTGTTTACATTGTGATCTTTTGACTGATCTTAATCTGTGGGAATCAGAAACCAGGTTCTGTCTGACAGAAGCCAAAGTCTGAAACAAGCTAGGCATTATCTCTCAAAAGAAAAATGGCTAATGACAAGCAGTTGAGGATATATATATTTTTTTATTATAGAAAGCCAGTGGTCACTTCTTCTTTTTCTTGTTGGGATTTACAAGGTCCTAAACTGGCGCTGGTCCCATCACTTCATGGGAAATAGATGGGGAAACAGTGGAAACAGTGTCAGACTTTATTTTTTGGGGCTCCAAAATCACTGCAGATGGTGATTGCAGCCATGAAATTAAAAGACGCTTACTCCTTGGAAGGAAAGTTATGACCAACCTAGATAGCATATTAAAAAGCAGAGACATTACTTTGCCAACAAAAGTCCGCCTAGTCAAGGCTACGGTTTTTCCAGTGGTCATGTATGGATGTGAGTTGGACTGTGAAGAAAGCTGAGTGCCGAAAAATTGATGCTTTTTAACTGTGGTATTGGAGAAGACTCTTGAGAGTCCCTTGGACTGCAAGGAGATCCAGCCAGTCCATCCTGAAGGAGATCAGTCCTGGGTGTTCATTGGAAGGACTGATGCTGAAGCTGAAACTCCAATACTTTAGCCACCTCATGTGAAAAGTTGACTCATTGGAGAAGACCCTGATGTGGGAAGGATTGGGGGTGGGAGGAGAAGGGGACGACAGAGGATGAGATGGCTGGATGCCATCACTGACTCGAGGGACATGAGTCTGAGTAAACTCCGGGAGTTGGTGATGGACAGGGAGGCCTGGCGTGCTGCGATTCATGGGGTCGCAAAGAGTAGGACACAACTGAGCGACTGAACTGAACTGAAACTGGCTCTAATGGTAAAGAACCTGCCTGTCAGTGCAAGAGATGCAAGAGACATGGGTTAGGAAGATCCCCTGGAGGAGGGCATGACAACCCACACCAGTATTCTTGCCTGGAGAATCCCATGTACAGAGGAGCCTGGTGGTCTACAGCCTGTGGGATCACAAAGAGTTGGAATGACTGAAGCAACTTAGCGTGCATAATTAGCATGCAAAGTCTACTTACACTAATTAGTAAGCCCACCACATTATATTGTTATTAAGGACATGGAAACCAAGGGACAGAATGTTCTTTTTGGAGCAGGTGCAGGTTTTTCCAAGGCAGGCCCCATTCAAAGACAACCGTGTTTATTGCTTAGTCTAAATATGAACTTCAGCAAGATTCCCAGTAAAGAGATATACTAGCATCAGAACCTAGTTAGGCTATTCACTTGTTGATGAGAGGAAATCTAGAAGTTTTCCCTGTGATTTGGTGCTGTTCAGTCGCTCAGTCATGTCTGACTCTTTGTGACCCCATGGACTATAGCATGCCAGGCTTCCCTGTCCTTCGCCATCTCCTGGAGCTTGCTGATTTTGTAAGACTATTTCAAAAACACAAGCCCTGAGGAACTTCCACTGACTGTAAGGCTCTAGATCCTGGGTGACTCCCAGTAAAACCATTTTCACTGATGTTGCATGGTCATCATAACATTTTTTAGTGGACTAACTGCATTTCTACTCCTAGAAGATCCAATTACCTGTAAATAGGGTTGTGGCAAGCTATGGAGGACTATACATATCTCCTAGTCAACCTGATCCTTCCAGGTGACAACAAACTGCTTTAATTGGTGTGGACATGCAGGTACCAAGGGGAATGCATGATCCAGGTCTATGTTATATGCTGTTTCCCTGATAAAATGCTTTAGAAAAAGTGGAAACTCTGGAGGTGGCTGACCATTCATACAACTTTCATTCTTACAGTTTAAGAACCAGTGTGGGGGATCCTTTTCATTTTGCCATGGGACTCAGCATAGTCCACACCCAAGCATGAATTGCTGATTTGTACTATTGCTTTTTGCTTAATTACAATGTTGTATTTTCTCAATCCCTGGTTATTCTGTGTAATGCAGGAAAATCTGCTATTATTAGGAGTGATAAACATTAATATCTATCTTGCCTATTTTTATATACACGTTTATACACATATGCTTAATACATAGTAAGCAGCTAAAGAGCCACTGCAGAAACTGGAATGATCCAAAGGAACCCCATTTGGACATGGCATGAATATTGAAAACATTAATTCTTTTATATTGACAAACTGAGAAATGCAACAATATCTATTCCCCTTGTCTTTGTTCATCACCTCTTAGGTTTTTATGCAAACATACATTGAATGAAAATCATTTCTCTTTATTGTTATCATATGTCCTTTTCTTTTTTTTTCTTATCCACAGCAGCCAAATTGTACTGGCATTAATTTTTCTTTTCTCCAAGCATTATTATTGTTCACTTCTTCCTCCTTTAAATGAACAAATCATGGGAAAGGAATAAAACAATAGAGTATACTCTAGTTGCTAATTTTACAGACACTCAACTGGCCTAGATCAAGCCAGTAACAAAAGAAAAAGTAATTTTAGGCACTGTATATGGTTTTTCAAAGATTATTTGATATTACCATAATTTGACACTATCTTCAAATTCCCCAAAGAAACATTTTAAAACCAAACTAGAACATCATAAAAAGCAATCAGTTGCTATTACAGAAATCATTATAGTCAATATAAATGTGTACATATGTACACCAGTAGACGTGAACAGAAATGTTCTTATCAGCATTATTCATAAGAGTACAAAACTAGAAATAACCCAGACATCCATCAATAGGAAATAGGTGGTAAAATGTGATATCTATCTCCATAGTGGTGTGACAGTCAACCTTGAAGATGATCCCAATGACCCCCACCTCCTGGTATTCATACCTTTATGTAGCATATTCCTAACTTGTACCAGGATTAGTCTCTGTGAGGTGGTGTGATTTACAAAGCTAGGTTATAAAATATATGCCATCTCCACCTGGCTTTCTTGGATCAGCCACTCTGGGGGAAGCCAGTCAAGCCTTCAGATGAATGCAGCCACAGTCATCACCCTGGCTGCAGCCTCATGGGGGACTCTGAGTCAGACCACCTGCTAAGCCACTCCCAAATTCCTGACCCATATCCTCAAATGTTTATTGTTATCTAAGCTCTGGGGCAATTTGTTACACAGCAGTATATAACTGACACAAATGGTATATTATATAGCAGAGGTCAGCAAAATTTGGCTCCTGGGACAAATCTAGCCTGTGTCCTATTTTTGTATGCCCTTGAGCTTAGGAGGGTTTTAAAACATTGTACCAAAAAAAACAAACGAACAAACAAAAGAATATGCAACAGAGACCTAAAATGATTACTATTTGGACCCTTGAAGAAAATGTTTGCCAATCCCTGATATAGCAATGATAATGAACTGTTGCTACAAAAGAGCACAGATAGATATCACAGACATAATGTTAAGTGAAAAGAACTGGTACAGAAGAATATATACTATAAGATTTCATTTAAATAAAATTCAAGAACAGGCAAACTAATTAATGATGTACAAAGTGAAGACAGTAGTTTAATGTGAGGAGGGAAGAAAAGAGATAGGGATAGGGACAGGGCAAGAGGGGGCTTCTGAGGTACTGGTGGGGGCTTTTCTTAATCTCGGCAGTAGCTACATGAGTGTATTCACTTTGTGACAATTCATTAAGCTCTATACTTACAGTTATTGTGTTTTTGTATTTCCATTTAAAAAAGAATTTATTTGAAATGTCATTAGAGAGTTAAAATTGGGCAATTTCTACAACCCAAACATTTCTAATAAAGTCATAGAATCATTTAAATTATAATCAGGGGCTCCATTCCTTCCACAAGAAGAGAATTCACTGGTAGTCTCACAACAGCACTGCAGAAGGGAGTCAATTATAGTACTTAAAGAGTGTGGCCTCTGGAATCAACCTGCCAGGTTTTAAGAACTAATTCTACCACTCATTAGGTTTATGACCTTCAGTAAGTTACTTTGCCTTACTAGGCCTCATTTGTGTCATCAGGAAGGTGGAGATTAAAAAAAAAAAAAATGGTACCTACTTCATAAGGTTGTCTTAAGGAAGGGATAGTGTAAACCTTGAAACTCACTGTATCAGTTATCTATTGCTATGTAATAAGCCATCTCAAAACTTATAATAGCATTTGTTTTTGTTGTCTCGCAATTCTAAAGGTCAAGAATTTAGGTGAGGCTTAGCAATCTCATTAGTCTGGGTTCTCCAGAGAAAAAGAACCAATAACCAATAGGATATATATATATTTTTTAACATGTATTTTATAGATAGATATGTAATAAGATCTGTATCTATCATAGATATAGTTATATAATATTTATATCTATATATCTATGTCTAAAGAAACCATGAGCCATCTACATATCTATTTCTAAATATATATACGTAATATATATTATAATCACATGAGCCAATTTCTTATAGACATAGATACAGATAGAAATATATAGATACATGATAAGGAATTGGCTTGTACAAATTTGAAGGCTGTGAAGCCTCCAGATCTGCACTGGGCAAGCTGTGGATCCAAGAGAGCAGATGGCATAGTTCCAGTCTGGGTTTGAAGGCCTGAGAAGTAGGTAGAGCCAGTGATGTAAATTCCCGTCCAAGTCTGAGTCCAAGGGCAGGAGAATATTGACATCCCAGACTGAAGACAGAGGCAGAGAGGATTCTCTCTTTCTCCACAGTTTTGTTCTATTCAGGCATTCAAGAGATTGGATGAGGCCCACCCACATTGAGGAGGGCCATCTGCCTGATTCAGTCTACCAGTTCAGTGTTAATCTCATTCAGAAACCTCACAGATAAACCCAGAATAATGTTGGACCAAGTATCTGGGCATCCTGTGGCCTACTCAAGTTGACACATACAGCAAACCATCACTGCAGAGCTGGCTCATCTGTGTCCACCGTGGTTCAGTTAGGACTGGAGGGTCCAAAATGTCCCCACTGACCCGACTCGTTGGAAGAGACCCTGATGCTGGGAAAGATTGAGGGCAGGAGGAGAAGAGAGTAACAGAGGATAAGATGGTTGGAAGGCATCACTGACTCAATTGACATGAGTTTGTTTGCGCAAACTCCAGGAGACAGTGAAGGACAGGGAGGCCTGGCGTGCTGTCGTCCATGGGGTTTCAGAGAGTCGGACACGGCTGAGCGACTGAGTGACAACAGGCTGTTGGAGGACTTGCTGCTGGCTCTTCTCCTCCAAGTGGCATCTCTCCAGCAGGATGACTTGATCTTCTTTACTTGGAGGTTGAATTCCTAGAGAAAAAGAAGTTAAAAGATCTCTTAAGCCAGAGCTCAGAATCCCTAAAACCTCATGCCACTACATTATGTTGATGCGAGCAAGTCACAGGCCAGCCCAGGTTCAAGGGGGGAGGAAATAAGAGACCCCGCCTCTGGGAGTGAGAGGAGCAGCAGGCCTGGGCCAGGATGCAGAGAGTTGAGGGGGGCCGTGTTCACAGGCGGTCAGCCCTTTGGCCACCACAGTACATTAATAATAATAAATAATATTCCCCTTCACACACCAGACCCCAAGGTTTAGTCCGTCCAAATCACTACCATCTCGTCTTAAACTGCTGCACCAGCCCCCTCTTTCTCACCCTGCCCTAGAATGTTCACACAGTTGCCAGGATGCTCTTGTTAACATGTAAGTCAGATCATATCACTTCAGGAGGGGTCCCATCATGCTTGTAATAAAGTCCAAAATCTATGCCATGATCTGGCTCTGAGCAACCTCTCTACCCGTATCACTTCTGTTCTTTCCCTGTTCGTTCTGTTCCAGCAACCCTGGCTCTCCTGCTGTTCCTCAAACACCCGAGGCTCATCCTCTGGGCTTTTCCACTAGATGTCCCTTCCCTCAGAACACTCTTCCCCATATCTCACATGGCTGGTCTTTTCACTCAGACCACTGCTCAAATATCACCTCCTCAGGGAGATCTCGGAGAAGGAAATGGCACCCCACTCCAGTACTCTTGCCTAGAAAATCCCATGGACGGAGGAGCCTGGTAGGCTACAGTCCATGGGGTCGCTAAGAGTCGAACACAGCTGAGTGACTTCACTTTCACTTTTCACTTTCATGCATTGGAGAAGGAAATGGCAATCCACTCCAATATTCTTGCCTGGAGAATCCCAGGGACAGAGGTGGGCTGCCGTCTATGTGGTCGCACAGAATCGGACACGACTGAAGCGGCTTAGCAGCAGCAGCAGCGGCAGGGAGATCTTCCCTGACCATCCTACTCATAAACAGTTCCGTCATCCCACCTCTGAGCATCCTTTTCCTGATGCAGCTTTATTTTCCTTCATAGCAACCCCTAGCATTTTCTTATTCATGGTCTCTCTTCCCCACAGGGCTTCTCTGGTAGCTCAGACAGTAAAGAATTTGCCTGCAATGCAAATTCCTGCAATAACCTGGGATTAGACCCAGGTTTAATCCCTAGATCGGGAAGATCCCCTGGAAAACAGAATGGCTACCCACTCCAGTATTTCTGCCTGGAGAATTCCATGGACAGAGGAGCCTGGCAGGCTGCAGTCTGTGGGGTCACAAAGAGTCAGACACGACTTGAGAAACTAACACTTTCTTTCACTTCCCCACTAGATATCAGCTCCATGAGCGCTTGGACTTTGTTCTCGCAGACACATAAAGCAGCGCCCCGCAAATAACAGGCACACAATACATATGTGTTGAGTAAATAAAAGAGCCTGGGATCAACCCGTGGAAGAACAACAGGAAGGCAAACCCAGCAACACAGACAGCATTGTCCTGCCCTGGCCCGTCCACCTAAACTCCACACTCGAACCTCATAACTAGTTTCCAGTTATAGTATGGTGTCTCAGCAAAGGGAACTCGCAACTAAAGAGGACAAGTTAGAGACAGCTGTTGTGGGCAGTTGTAAGATGCAGCTGGAAAGGACTATAACAGGCCCTTATTCTGGATCCTCTGGCCAATCCTAGCAGTCCCAGGATGAGAGATCACCCATTTGCTTTTTTTTTTAATTAATTTTTTATTGGAGTGTAGTTGATTTACAATGCTGTGTTACTTTAAGTGTACAGCAAAGTGAATCAGCCATGTATATGCACATGTATCCATTCTGTTCTCGACTCCATATCCATATAGGTCATCACAGAGCACCAAATAGAGTTCCCCATGCTATGCAGTAGGCTCTTATTCACTATCTGTTTTATATATAGTAATGTGTATGTGTCACTACCAATCTCCCAATTTAAGACCTCCCCCAACCTCCCCCTTGGTAACCATACATTTGTTATCTGCATCTGTGATGAAATTTCTGTTTTGCAAATAGGTTCGTTGGTATCATTTTTTAGATTCCACATAAAAGCAGTATGATATGCAATTTGTCGGTCTGACTATGTATACTATATGTCCCACCTTTCTACCAGGGACATCTTAGTATGCATAAGAGCAAGAAAGAGAAGAGATGGGTATTATTGCGTCCCTACCACGTGCTGAGTGGTTCGCATTATCTCATTCAACTCTTAAAGCAACAGACATTGCTCTTCAGTTCACAGATATGGAAACTGGACAATGAGGTGGGAAGTCAGTGTTTGCTGATACCATGTGGGTGAGCCAGCAGGAGGTTTGCTTCGGTAGACACCCCAGCTTCTTCCCGTCGTCTTGAAAAGCCTAGCGTGTGTCCTGTGATGATGACCCATCCTGGTGCAGAGTTGCTGAGATGTCTGCTCTTCCCCGCAGTGGTGTCCTGTGGCCATCCGGGCTCCCCGCCCCATTCCCAGATGTCCGGGGACAGCTACACCGTGGGGGCAGTCGTGCGTTACAGCTGCACCGGCAAGCGGACCCTGGTGGGAAATGCCACGCGCATGTGTGGGCTGGACGGACACTGGACTGGCTCCCTCCCCCACTGCTCAGGTATGGGGCTGGTGTGGGGGAGGGCTTCCAACGGAACACTTGGCTGCTGGGAGGGGGGCAGCTCCGAGGTGGGAGTGAAACAGATGGAGGGGAGGGAAGCAGAGCTTTTGGACCTTCATCCCATCCCTCCCAGGCAGACAGCACGGCTCTCGGAGGTGCCAACGGGACTTCAGCCCTTCGTGGTCCAAGCCCAGCTTCATGCCCCTAGACTCTGGCCAAGCCAAGACAGCCGAGAGATTGCAGAACTAATGAAGATGTGGTTTCTGAGGTCACCTATGGCCAGAATCCTCTCCAGACACTTATTACCACGAGGTCCCAAGAGCAGTCCAAGCCTTCCTGTTGTTGGCTCAGGTCCAAACCCACTCTGGTGTTCTTTCCTTCCCTGTGTGGGACTCTTGGACCCCAGCCTGCTTCCCCGTCTGTATCATCACTTCTTCTCTTTGTCCTGTGTCCTTCCTGGCCCGGTGAATACAGTTCTCCTCTTCAGCTTTAACACACCAGTCCCCAGACTTTTCCTATGAATGAATTTATTTTCTTGTTAATCTCTGTGGGAGCATGAAGAGAGGTCATCAACACAGCAAATGTAGCGAATTGACAGAGCTCCCAAGTCCATGTTTCCAGATACTCATCTGTAATGTCATAAAAGAACAAAAATATTTGAAACTGAATTGTCCTACTAATGACGGAAACCACCAAGGCAAAAAATTAGCACCCCACAGCTTTCTCTTCTTTGGGGTGAGCTTGCCTGGCCTCAAGAAGGGATCCCACATAGGATGTCACCCCCCAAGAGGGCAACTGTACATGTGGCTTGATGCTTCTCAAGAAGCCCACCTTGGCATTGAAATTAACCCCTACCCCTTCCCATCCCAGATGCCCTTGAGACATAAGGATCCTGTTGTTCAGTTGCTAAGTCATGTCTGATTGTTTGTGACCCAGTGGACTGCAGCATGCCAGGCTTCCCTGTCCTTCACTATCTCCCAGAGTTTGCTTGAACTCATGTCCACTGAGTCAGTGATGTCATCCAACCATCTCATCCTCTGTCACCCTCTTCTCCTCCTGCCTTCAATCTTTCCCAGCATCAGTCTTTTCCAATGAATCAGCTCTTTGCATTAGGTGGCCAAAGTATAGGAGCTTCAGCTTCAGCTTCAGAGCTTCCAGGGAATTTTGGGGTTGATTTCTTTTAGGATTGACTGGTAACCTCCTTCTAATATAGAAGGCTTCTGCTTGAAGTGGGACCTCACCCATAAGGCATGCATCTGCTCCTGCAGTTTGAGATTCCCAGATGAGCCTGTTTGCCAAAATTTAGGGCACTGCCAGCGTGTTGTTTTCATTCTGCCATTCAGTCATGTCCAGCTCTTTGCGACCCCATGAACCACAGCACGCCAGGCTTCCCTGTCCTTCACCATCTCCCAGAGCTTGCTCAAACTCATGTCCATCGACCTGATGATACCATCCAACCATCTCGTCCTCTGTCATCCCCTTTTCCTCCTGCCTTCAATCTTTCCCAGCATCAGGGTCTTTTCTAATGAGTCAGCTCTTCACATCAGGTGGCCAAAGTATTGAAGCTTCAGCATCAGTCCTTCCAATGAATAATCAGGGTTGATTTCCTTTAGGGTTGACTGGTTTGATCTCCTTGCAGTCCAAGGGACTCTCAAGAGTCTCCTCCAACACCACAGTTCAAAAGCATCAATTCTTCTGCTTTCAGCCCTCTTTATGGTCCAACTCTCACATCCATACATGAGTACTGGAAAAACCATAGTTTTGACTATATGGACCTTTGTCGGCAAAGTAATGTCTCTGCTTTTTAATATGCTTTTCTTCCAAGGAGCAAGCATCTTTTAGTTTCATGGCTGCAGTCACAATCTGCAGTGATTTTGGAGCCCAAGAAAGAAAGTCTGTCACTGTTTCCATTGTTTCCCCATCTATTTGCCATGAAGTGATTGGCACTTATTAGTGTCAATATTAGTTAGGTCTCCTAAGAAAGGAGAAATTCCTGAAGCACTGGGAATTTGTTTTAAAGGATTGTGGGCTGCCCAGGACAATCCCAGACACATCACTATGTTCCCACCCAAGACTTTGGCCTCTCACTCTTATTAATCTCTTTAATTGCCCGGTTCATGAACTGGCAAGACTATGTACGAGCCACTGGGACTCCCTCAGTGAGTTAACCAGGCCCCAGACTTCTGTGTGTTTGGACCTCTGTTGGAGGTGTCTTGGGAGGCTGGCATGGGGAAGTCAAGGACCATGTTTATTGAGACCTCCTGAGTTATCCACAGAGCAAATTCCAGGAGGAAGAAATGCTGCAAAAAGGAAGGGCATGTATTTTGCATCCAAATACCCATCCAAACATGCATTTGCCCCACTCTCTTTGGTGTTTTGCATAAAGCTCCTCCCTCCCTCTAGACACTTTTACAGGACACAAGGCTAATGGTGTTCTTAGGGACTATATTATCTATTTAGGGATCTCTGTTCTCCATGGGAAAAGGAAATACAAGGTAGGGGAAGAAGAAACCAGAAAGCCTTCAGCATCTCCTACTTACTAGCATATGTAACTAACCACATAGTTAAGTCTCCTGACCCAAAGCACAGAATCCAAAGTCCTTTCTCCTAATATGTAATTATCCTTCTCTGAAGTTGTGTTTGCAAAGGCTGGGAAATGACCTTATAGAAGTATAACAAAAATAATTCTTGTCAAAGCTACATCACTGAGCTTTAAAACCTCTGAAAAGCCTTGTCAACCCTGAGATTTCATAATTTTTTTATTTCCTAAGTCCTCATCCTGCATGTGGAAGAGGAGAATTTTCCTTGGCCACATCACAGGTCAAGGAGAGACTGGAAACAGGCTGACACTTGGGAACATGAAAAAGTAAGAAGCAAGAAAGGAACCTTCAGAAAACGCGAACCCCACTCATTGGGGAATGTGTTTCATGAAGCTGTTTGTTCTCTGATCCTGAACATTCTGAAGAACAGTTTGCAATCTCCATTTTCCCATGTCTTCCTCAAGGATGACAGACTCTTAGGAGACCACAATCACAGGCAGACCTTTCCTGGAGACCTCTGAGGACAGGATTCGAAGTTATTCCATAAATACTGAGGCTGAGGAATGAATGAATCTTAAATACCTTAGATAAGAAAGTGAGAGATGACAAGAATAGGTGATGAGGAAGTAATGCTAGATGTGCCCTAGTGAGCAGACTATAGTTCTTCCAACAGGCAGACCTTTCCTGGAGACCTCTGAGGACAGGATTCAAAGTTATTCCATAAATACTGAGGCTGAGGAATGAATGAATCTTAAATACCTTAGATAAGAAAGTGAGAGATGACAAGAATAGGTGATGAGGAAGTAATGCTAGATGTGCCCTAGTGAGCAGACTATAGTTCTTCCATTCCTGAAACTTACAGATATCTTTTGCAGCAGCATCTCCTGCCAGTCCTAAAAAAAAAAAACCACCTACATTTAGGAGTTCCAAGGTCAAATGTTCGAGCCTCATTCAGTTCAGTCAGTGCACCCAGATGATGCATAACAGAAGTCGTAAGTCTCTGGGCCATCAAGGACTTGCCGAGATTTCTGGCATCTGAGACACACTGCAGGAAGTTAACTGCCCATCTCTGCAGCATCATCATCTTGCTGATGTACCTCTTCGGTAAAGAGTCAACAGTTGCCACCTGCCCCAAAGTGCAATATTCTATGCCAGACTTCCTTATACTGTTGAAACAGAGGCTGAACACGTCAGTGGAGGCTATTCTGTCAGGTAATGCCCAGGACCGGAGAATCCACCCTCAGTCCTGTTCTACAATAGTACTGGCTCCAGCTGAGGCCAGCTAGCCAGTCGGGGAGTCAGAGCGATTCACCATCAGGATATTGCCTTCAAGGGGACCCGGTACTGCCTGTTGCGTGGACTACATCTGGAAAATATCAAAAGATAAGAAAACCTGGCCAAATATGAGGGGCTTTCTTTTCTCATATTTTTGAAAGGCTGAGTGAATCCCCCTTCCTTGGTAGGCAGTAGAATGGGGAACATGGGATTATACAGTATTCTTATATTCTGAAACTAGACTAGGAAAGGAAATAATCCCAAAACTGAGAGGCAGATACATCAACAGTAGATGACGAGGTACATGGCTTAAGTTTTTATTTATACCAACTAACCAAATGTGGTCTTTGCAGTTGTTCTTTACTCACCAAGGCATGTCTAACTCATTGCAGCCCTGTGGACTGTAACCCACCAGGCTCCTCTGGATTTCCCAGGCAAGAATACTGGAGTGGGTTGCCATTTTCTCTAGGGGATCTTCCTGACCCAGAAGTTGAACCCATGTCTCCTGCATTGACAAGTGGATTCTTTACCGCTGAGCCACCAGGGAAGCCCCAAAATGTGGTCATTAAGATGTTTCTATTGATGCCTACATACGTGGATTCTTGAGGAGATACATTCCACAGCACTTGGAAACTATCTTCTCATACAGTTGCCATTTAGCCCTCAATTTTCTTTCTCCTTCCTCAAGCTCACCATGATCAAGTCTGATCTAGTGATGTCTCCCATGAATCTCTGCATCCTGAGCTGCGCTGCCTCTCACAGATAGTAGATCTTGCAGCTTTATCTCCTGTTCTCCACCTTCCTCTACCTCTTGGGTCTTTAAAACTCTCTTGGGTGGGTTTGTACAAGATCATAAGTCAGATAAATGCAGAATTGTGGCAGGAGGCAGAGGGCAAAGAAAGAATGAAATGAGAGATTGAAAATGTTTAATCCAGAGCTCACCTGTATTACATAATCTGTGAATAAGAAAGCCTCAGTTAAAGGCCCAGGATCAAACTTCAAGCTTGACTATTGAGCAACAACTCTGCTAGAAGTATGAACTTTTTTCTCTTGGCAGTGGGAAGCCAGAGGAGGTGTTTCATCAGGAAAGGAAAAAATCAAATAGTTGGAGAAGGAAATGGCAACCCACTCCAGTATTCTTGCCTGGAAAAGTCCATGGACAGGGGAGCCTGGCGGGCTGCAGTCCATGGGGTTCCATGACTGAGCATGTGTGCATGAGGGAGGAGGGAGATGGGTTGGTAGCAATAAAGTGGTGGAACTAAAAAAAAAATCAAATAGTTGTGGTTGTTCATTGTTAAGATTTAAAGAGAAAGGCTGGATTAGAGGGGGAGTTTAAGAGAAGGGGATATTAGTTACAAGGCTCCTGCAGTAAACTTCAGGCAAGAGAGTAAAGTTCAACTCAGATGAGCATCTAAGCTAAGACAGTAGAACGGGGAGTGGAGAGGGTACCGGATCAGCAGATGGTGGAGAAGAGGTGAAAGAGAGGAGGTCAGCTTGGACCACATTGGCACCAGCCAAGAATGAAGGCAGGACTTCTTCCACAAAGGCTTCCCTCTGCCTTCTTTCCTCCCGTGTGGTATGGGCCCCAGGGCCTCACGCGTGACCTCTATGTGTCATTTGACCTCTGAGTACTCAGACAGGAGCCTGTTCAGGTGACTCAGGTGCACACACAGTTTCACTGCCCTCTTTCTTAGGGCCCACTGCTTCCCCATAACAGAGATCCAACATCCTTCTCCCACTCTGCCACTCTCTTTCCTTCCCTGCTAAAAACAATGGGGTTTTTTGGATCTGGTCCATAGGAACCAGCATAGGCGTCTGTGGTGACCCTGGCATCCCAGCCCACGGCATCCGTCTAGGGGACAGCTTTGCCCCGGGCAGCCTAATGCGCTTCAGCTGTGAAGCTGGCCACGTGCTCCGGGGGTCATCAGAGCGAACTTGTCAACCCAACGGCTCGTGGAGCGGCGTGCAGCCTGAGTGTGGAGGTAATGTATGTGACCATTCTGCTTCTCCCCTTTGCCTGCCCCAAGGTCTTCCCCTGTTTTCCTGCTCCCTAGTCCCTGCCCTCACCCGCACAGATAAAATCCAAGGCCCCATTTAAACCCTTGACCTGGTGGAGAGTGGACATCAACAGAGAGTTCACATTCATCTCATTAGTAATCCAAAGGCAAACATATCCCCCACCCTAAGCTAAGAAGGGAAGATACCAGGATAAACGAAGTTTTGCAGGTTTGTTCACTTATTTCCATATAGCTTCATTCAACAACTATGTGCCAGATGATATAGTATATGCTACAGACACAATGGTGACCAAGTCAGACACACCTTCCCCTGTTGGAGCTTACAGTTTAAGATTAAACAAACATCCAAAGTGCCAAAAAAAATACAAAATCCAATTTTACAAAACACTTTAAAAGTAATACAAGCCCTTAATGATGGTTCCTGGGATGGCCTCAGTGGGGGAAGAGGACAGACACAATATACAGTCATCATCTAGCAAGGGAGACGTGGGAATGGAATAGAGAAACAGGGACATATGTAATTACCAGGCGGCAGCACCAAGGGTTCATTAAGGTAAGAGCCATTAACTTAAAGTGACAGTCAGCATTAGTCTGGGCTTTTGTTCAAGCTCATTTTGCTACATAGCTTCAGACACAGGGTAGGTGAAGCATTACATGTAGTTAGGGTTTTACTAGGTAACTAGTAATTAAGCATAGGCAACTAAGGCATAAAAAAGGTGTCAAGGGAGATAAGGGTATATACAAAGCAGTGATTGTGACGGATCCTAGCAGCGAAGCTGGGGAAGAAGGGAATAGGTTCATCAGTAAGAGGCTATGAAAAGGTGACAAGATCATTGGATTATAGGTCCCAATCACCAGGAAACAAATTCCAGAGGGAGTGAGCTGAAGAAATAAATAGCAGTGGTTAGCAAATGGGCTGCATGGACTTGAGACTGCAGCATGGTCCTACAGAGCAAGGGGAGGTGCCCTGGCCCATGTTCGGGGACACCTGCCCGGGAAATGACACAGATGCAGTCAGTGCCCTCTGCCACTTGTCTGTCCAAAGTCCTGCCTTTCTGGGGGTGCAAAGTTAGTTTTTATAGAATTTTGTAGGCATAGTAAGAAGCATAGTAAGCTTGTGGTAATGAGTGTATTGGCAAGGAAAGAATTTACTATATTCTCACATATCCACTGTGACCAGGTTCCCTTTCTTGCCACACAGACCCCAGGGTGGAGTCAGTCACCATGTCAGGAGGGCTCAGGGAACAGAAAGTAGGTGGCTAAGAGTTTCAACCTGGAAGCAAGTTTTTGTTGAATGAGTGTTGTTTGTGTGTGTAACATGTACACAACTCTTTGTGACTTCCCTTGACAAGCTCCCAGTTACCTTTCAAGGTTCTACTCAAATTCTTATCTCTAGCCCCAGTAAGCCACTCCCTTCTTAGTGCTTTTTTTCCTTCAAGTGTAGCACTTGTCACATCATATTTTAATTCATCTGTTTATAGGTAGGTTCTTAAGATAGACTGGACTCCTCAAAGGCAGGGGTCATGGCTCAGTCATCACTGCATTTCCCGTACCTACGCAGCACAAATACTTGTTGAATGGATGGGTATTAGAGCCTATCTGATCTACAAAATGATTCTTATCATTTTGGGATCATTTTGGGACTTTGGGACCATGCAAATGTCATACATACTTACAAAATAAAATTAAATGAAAAATTATAAACAAGTAATCTCTATCAAAAATCAAAATGGAAACAAATGAACTTAACTATGTGTCAAGTTGGTGATTTAATAACCCAGAGAATTATTTCAGTTGACTTGAAAAAATGAAATTTGAATATGGTATATATATCCTAAGGACAAAGAACTGCAATGAAATCTTAAACTGGTTCTAAAACTGTATGGTTTTAGCAATCATATTGCTGGTAATCAAATTGGAGTGACAATTCTGAAACTATCACATATATAATACCATACTCTATATGGATAAAGCAAGTTAAAATTATTTATTGTCATTAAGAACCAAGATTTTAAAATAAAAGAGGTATCATATAAAAGATGAAAAAGTTAAGGAAAAACTCCTAATTCTAAACTTGGCTTGGAAATATCAGTATAAACTCATAGTGTATTTTCAATTTGAAAAGTTATTTTTCCAATCTAAAAGTCTAGAGTCAATGACCATCTCAGTAGCAATGAGTGCCCTTAATGCCCAGACTGTAGTTTTAAATCCATTGTCCATTAGAAGGAACCAGAGCTCTTTAGGGAAATGGCTGATTCCAGGACTGGGGCAGGAAACACACAAGATGAACATGGACACTTGTCACTCCAGCAAGGAATCTACCAAACACCACTGGGTCATGTCAGAGGAACTCAGGAGCCAACTTCAAAGGGTCTCCATTAGTCAGAGATGGAATAATTTGAATGTCAATAAGAATAAATGACAACAGAAGGCAGCGTAACAAATAAACTTAAATCTGTGAATTCAAATGATTGTCATTTGGAGCTTGCTAGGGAACCAACTAATTATTCTCATATCTGATTTCTTTTTTTGAAATCAATCATTAGTCCAACATTCCTGTGTGAACTCTATTTCAGGGTAAGCAAATATTTAATGATGGGCAAGTTCTTTATTAAAGAACCCAAGCGAATGCAGAAAGAATGTGGAATTGATCAACAGGGATCCACTGTATAGCACAGGAAACTCTGCTCAATATTGTGTGGCAACCTAAGTGGGAAAAAACTTGAAAAAGAATAGATACATGTGTATGAATAACTGAATTACTGTGCTTTACACCTGAAACTATCACGACATTGATAATCAACTATACTCCAATAATACTCCAAAATAAAAAGTTAAAAAAACAATTTAAAATTTTTTAATTTAAAAAGAATTGTAGAATTAAAATGATACCATTTCTGTCCCCTAATGAAATATGAATCTGGTCAACAATGATTACTTTCTATTGAAACCATTAAATGGCAACTAATCGGAGCTTAATAATGCCAGATAAGGCAGTCAGACCTGACCCACTGGACAGCCTCAACATCACTGACAAGGAGGCATGCGGACATTCTGTGCCTCTGATGTGATGTGAAAAACACAAAACCACTTGCGAAGTACCTTTGTCAAAAAGTAGAACCTGATTGCAGTAATGATAGAGGAAGATATTGAACAATGCCTCGTTCACCAAGTTAGTAAAATCCAGAAAGTGGGAAGTTCTACCAGTTAAATGCCCTGATTTCTGTGACAGATAAATTATAGGAGAGGGTAATCCAGTGACCTCTGGATTCAGAGAGTCTTAGAGACATGCAATCAAATGTCATGTGTGGACCTTGATGATTCAAACAAATCAACTATTAAAAAAAGAGATACAGACAGAGTCTTGAAGAAAACTAAGCACCACTTGGCTATTTGGTGATATGAAGGAATCGGTTAAAGTTTTAGGTGTGATAACAAAATAGACATGATCTTTAATTTTTAGAAATCTTAAAACATCCCCCCAGGTCTCTCCTCCCCTTCTGAGGGTGGGATGATCAGACATGGGAGCTTCCCAAGAGGGATGCTTTCAACCCGCAGGCTCCTGGTGTAACCTGTGGCCTCCACTCTGCACAGGACTTAGCCTAACCCCGGGGGATGCCTGCCCTTGTTCTGATGAGTAATGTGTTCCTTCTGCTTCCTAGTGATCTCTTGTGGGAATCCTGGGACTCCAAGCAATGCCCGAGTCCTGTTCAGCGACGGCCTGGTTTTCTCCAGCTCCATCGTCTATGAGTGTCGGGAAGGCTACTATGCCACAGGCCTGCTTAGCCGGCACTGCTCGGTCAACGGCACCTGGACAGGCAATGATCCGGAGTGCACAGGTGAGACCCTCTGGGCTCCATGGCAGTGGGGCTCCTCCACGCCAGAGAGAGGGCTGTCTGCCAGAGATTGGGAAGACTGGCTGGTGTTGAGGGACTTGATCCTGAATGAGAATCATGCAAATTGTCTCCATTTACTGAGCACGTACTGCGGGACTGCCACTGAGCAAAGTGCTTTGTTTTCAGGTCTTCTGATGCTCACCACAATCCCCTGTGAAAGTAGGAAAGTGAAAGTCACTCAGTCGTGTCCAGCTCTTTGCGACCCCATGGACTACACAGTCCATGGAGTTCTCCAGGCCAGAATACTGGAGTGGACAGCCTTTCCTTTCTCCAGGGGATCTTCCCAACCCAGGAATCAAAGCCAGGTCTCCCGTGTTGCAAGAGGATTCTTTACCAGCTGAGCCACTGTTAGCTCTACTGTCCCATATGAGACAAATGAGGCTCAAGAGAGCTTCAGAATATGTAATTGCTATTTTCCAGGCTCTAGCCAGTTCCTGGGGCTTTCTTTTTCTCTTTTAGGGCAAACCCCCAGTGCTGAGCCTGAAAGCTGCTGCCATCTGTCATCTTTGTTAGCTCCATTTTGCCCTTCAATCCATCCCCACCCCAGCCTGGCTCCTCCTTCTTGCTTCTCCTAGAAGCAACTCCAGACCCTTTTCCTTGAAAAGCAAATCACCGTGGGGCCCAGATGGAAGGAAGTGATTATTAAAGGGAATCTTATACAACATTCTCCCTTTCAGAGTCCTAGCTGTGAATTCCAGGCTCCATCTGAATTGAAATCCCCTGTCAGGCTCACTGTTGCTCCGAGGTCAGAGCTCACCAATCCCCACCCTCACTTGATACTGTAACACAGGAATGACCACTGCATCGGTCACGAGGCCCTGCTCCTAGTCCGCTGGGCCCACGGAGGCCTCCTGGGCAGAAGAGCAGTCAGTAAGATGCCCTTCCCAGCAGACAAATTGTCTTATCAACACATCTTAGGTCCATCATGTGGTCCATCAACACACCTTAGGCTCTTCAACCTGGACACCTCCCTCCCTCTGGTCCCCAGCCTCATTTATGGAGGGAGCCCTCTGAATACTTCCTCTTAGAGGGGTGGGCTTTACATGGACCAGATGGGCTTCCCAGCCCAAGTTGCTGGGGTGTGTAAGGATGGTGCGGGCAAGGAAGGGGGTGTAGGACAGCCTCTGCAGGGAGACTTGGCTGCAGGGAGTTAGAATGATCGGCACCCTAACTGGAAACCTGGGAGGAGATGCAACATCCCTTCTCTGACAGTTTTCCTTCCCAAACGTGTGGGGAGCAATCGGGATGGTGTTGGGATGCTAAGGAGGTAAGAGTCTGTGCTGGGAGTGAACGAAGCTCTGTCTCCACGTCCTAGTCATAAACTGCGGCGACCCTGGGGTTCCAGCCAATGGCCTCCGGCTGGGCAGTGACTTCAGATACAACAGAACTGTCACCTACCAGTGCGTCCCTGGCTACATGATGGAAACACACAGGGTGTCTGTGCTCAGCTGCACCAAGGACCGGACATGGAACGGCACCAGGCCGGTCTGCAAAGGTGTGTCTGGGGGCTACAGATGTGTGGACGCAGGGCTGGAGCAGGTACAAAAGCCTTGAACATCTAGGAGGGAGAGGGTGGTGAAGCAGAGCCCTAACGTCTAATCTGGGGGTGTGCAAGGGGAGGCGTGGTCCCTGAACATCTACAGGGAGGGAGTGGGAAGGTCCTGAGCCTTGAACCTGGAGGACAGGGTTGTGCAGAGAAGAATGGGTTGTTGCAAGTTGCAACGAGACCGCGTTCCCAAGGGAAGAGGGGTGGTTCCTGATTGCTCTCACTTAGCCCGGGCTCCCAGCAGGCCAGTTGCCTCGGTGCCGACGGCAGCCCTGGTTTCCCAGGGCAGCCCCAGCACTCCGCCTACCTTGGTCTCCCCCAGCTATCATGTGCAAGCCGCCCCAGCTCATCCCCAACGGGAAAGTGGTGGGATCCGACTTCATGTGGGGCTCAAGCGTGACGTACGCCTGCCTGGAGGGGTACCAGCTCTCCCTGCCCGCGGTGCTCACCTGCGAGGGAAATGGGTCCTGGACCGGAGAGCTGCCTCAGTGTTTCCGTAAGTCGCTCACAGGGGGCCTCCGGGGCATCTCTCTGCTGGCTCCTCTCCTTGCCCCCTTAGAACTCTGCTGCTGGAAGGCCTAGAACGAGGCTCTCCTCTCCAAATCAGGGAGCTTTGTCAAAGACCACTATTAAGAAAGGAAGGGATCTTAAAGGAAGAATGTGAGAATATCTTCACTGAGCCCTGGCTCCAGTCACTGGGTGGCGTCACAGTGGAGGGAAATTAAACCAGATACGGGAGATGCTTCTTAGCTGGAAAAGCTGTTAACTGATTGGGATAGAACCCAAAGATGGAGTCGGAGGTGGGCAGGTGGAGCAGTGCTAGAAACATGCCTGACCTGAAGGATGAGACCCTGCCCTGGGACACTTGTGGTTTTCTGGCAAGAGGATCATTTCTTATCTACCTGCCCTGATTATGTCTTGAAGAGCCCCAAGTCCTTTCCAGGGCTCATTTCTTACCACATCCCCCAGAGAAGCAGATTCCAGCTCACTTATTCATGTCTTACCCCATCATTGGGTTCTGGAAGGTTTTCTCATTTGCCCATGCTTTGGACAAATTTTTTCTTTCTACTTGGCGTTTAGCTAATGCTGCAGAAAACTGTCGACATAACTCACGACACTGTTTGGGGACCTCTGAAACTTTACTTCAATTTGGGAAATTTCGGCAGAGCTGAAGGCCAGTAAAAGTTGACCCAGGAAAGGCAACATGTGGTTTATGGTTAAGCCCTTAGGCCTTGACATTCCTTCCAGGAAACATGACGAGGATAGCAAGTCTCCAGGTTCAGTCTGGACACCTTGCATTTTCTTGGGAAATAGATGAATTGCTTTTAAACAATGAAACATGGTTATCATTTTTTTTAATGTCCTATATCTGAAAATACAAAGAAGAATGAAATAATCATCTGAACCCTCACTTCCCAAAGATAACCAGTTAGGCTTGTCATTACATTTCCACACAATCACTAAGCATTTTTGCATGTATAGCGGTGTATACACAATTTTCTATAAATGGTATTGAATCTTGCTATTTACAACTTGTATTCATTGACAGGCCATCAGCTCCTTGCTCTGTCAATATGTACTAATCTATACATCATCCTTTTTAATGGTTTTAAAAAAAATTCCCCTATTATAGATGCCACACTGTTTTAATCTTCACCTACTGGTGATAAATTTGGATCTCTCCAGTTTAACCATGTTACAAACAGTTCTGCAATAAACAGCTTCAAAAGGAACATTTCTTTACCCTTGTGGTAAAGTCCTAGGAGTGAGGATGCTGGGCCATCCAGCACACTATACTTCTTGATACATGTTGCCAACGTGTCTTCTAGAAAAAGTGATCCTATTTACACTCCCACCTGCAGTTGATATGACTATTTCTTGACTCACACCCTCATAAACAATTGATTTTGCCAATATTATTAATATCTACCAACCTGAGAAGTTTTAAAAAATGTCTAAGATTTTAAGATATCTAAGCTAAGATTTTAATTGGCATCACACTGCTTCTTAGCAGAACTGAGCTGCTCTTTGTCTGTCATCCATTTGTATTTCTTATTCTTCGAGTTGCTGCTTCCTAAATGTGGGAACTTTTGATCAGCTCAGCCTTTAATGAACTTCTGATTGATCCATCCAGGCTGCCCAGATTCCAGGACCAGGCTTCCATTTGATTTTTGCATCTGATTTCCAACCTCTTGACTCTGTGTACACACACACACAAACACACACACAAACACACATACACACACACAATCATAGCACAAAGAATGTTCCTCATGCTTGAAGTGATGTCTTAGGGAACTTTGACTTCCATAGTCAGTTTTTTAAGATCCTCTCTGCTGATTCAAACAAAATAGACACTCTTAGACCCTGCTTTCTGTAGGGTAAGTGCACAGTCTGGAAAGGCATTCGGCAATACGGGTCAAAAGCTGCAAACACACTCAAACCTTTAAAGATAATAAGTTCACTCCTAGAGAAGTCTCCTAAGAAAATAATACAAGTTAAACAAAAGCCACATGTAACTTTATAATAATAGAAAATGCTTAAGAAGAGGGTTATGATCAGCTGTAATCATTTTGTACAACATCTCAGTGCAGATTTATGTAGCCGGTAAGTGATCATAATGTCATAAACACGGGACATGTTGACAGAATAGCAAGTGAACAAAGCAAAGTCAACAGCACCTGGACATTGGGTTTGCAAGCACACATGTGTTTGCATACAGCTGAACAAACCCTAGAAGGGAAGGAGCACAAAAATGCAAAACCATTTTGGGTAGTAGGATGATAGTTTATTTTTACTCGATGTTCTAAACTTCCTCTAATGTTACTCCTTTACACTGATATGATGATTAGGAAGCATTTGAATCTGGAAAGGAGAGGAAACCTCAGAGCTGCATTGAGGCAGGTGTAGCCGTTGACGCAGAGCTTCTCCACAGCCAGAGTTCAAGGGGAACCAGGAGGAAAGCAATGCAGACCAATGACTGGGTGGGGGTAAAGCGGGGCAAGCAGGCTGAGTTCTAGACAGCGACTTGGACCTACTTCTCTCCCTCATCTCCCCAGCTGTGTTCTGCGGAGATCCCGGCGTCCCAGCCCGAGGCAGGAGAGAGGACCGAGGATTCTCCTACAGGTCGTCTGTCTCCTTCTCCTGCCAGTCGCCTCTGGTGTTGGTGGGCTCTCCACGGAGGTTCTGCCAGTCAGATGGGACGTGGAGTGGTACTCAGCCCAGCTGCATAGGTGAGAGGTGACCCGGAGCAGGGTGTCCCTTCTGGTGGACATCCTTCCTTAGGGCCCAAGATGATGAATTTTCTTCCCTGTCTCATCTGCACAATGGGGCAAGTGCTCCTCAGAGCTCCTTAAAACAGGATGTGAACTAGCCAGCATTCATATGCCGCCCAGAATCACAGTCAGCCAGGGGATGACTCGAGGGGAGAGTCCAAAAGGCAGGGCCATCGGGACACGCCTCCATCCCCTTTCCCATGTCTGTTTCTCAGAGTGAGCAGGGACCACAAAAGTTTCTGTCACCATGGTCTGTTTCTTTGTTTTTGCAATCCAGACCCCACACTGACCACGTGTGTGGACCCCGGCGTGCCGCAGTTCGGGATACAGAACAACTCCCAAGGCTACCAGGTAACGAGGTCCACCAAGATCAGGGCTCTGTGCCTCCTGTCCCTTCCGGTCACTGTCAGTCTCAGAGGACCCAGGGGCCTTCCTCAGGACAGCACTGGGGGGGACGAGACATGGGAACCTGAAGAGAGAAAGCAGCCTGTCTCTTTAAGCCATGCTGCACGGTAGCCCCTCTCCCCCCGCCCACCCAAAGAAATGGGCAGGTGTTTCCACCAATCAGAGAAGCTGGTGTGGAAGAGCGGGATTCACGTGTAGCTCCATAGACACTGCTCAGTAGCCGTGTGTGATGGGGACAGGGCGTTTACAACAATACAGAAATCAGTGAGACAGGTAGACCTCCTATCCCCAGGGAAGCCATACCGGGCCCAGACCCGGCAGTTGGAGCAAGCAGGTGCCACATGGGAGGCCCATCCCAGTGGGATACAGGCTCCAGGGACACAGCTCAGAGGGAGCTTCAAAAGGAAAGGATTTGGACCTGGATGGGCCCCTCTGCGCAGAAGGAAGCAGGAAAGAAGGGGGTATGTTTAAGGCAAGACAATGAACCGGAGCCCCCGATGTGCCCAGGGGAATATCAGGGACCACACCGGAAATGGCAGGTCAGGATCTAGCCAAGCAATGGCATTTATTCACTTAGACCATGTTTGACAAATATTTACTACCGTAAACTATTCTAGGCTCTTGGAATACAGTGAGAACAAAAACAAGCCAAGTGCCTCTAAGGGCTGGTGACGATAAATAAACAAGATCATTTCTGCAACCAGCAAGCACTGCACATGGCTGAATACACAGGGCTGTGGCGGGGAAGCGGGGGTGCAGTTTTAGGAAGTATAGTGAGGGGAGGGTTTTCCTGAGCTTGGACTGTGGTGCCCTTGGTGAGAAGGGCGGGCGTACCTGGCAGGGTCGGCAGCCAGTGCAGAAGCAGAGCCAGTGCACGTTGCAGGACTAGAAAGCTGGCCCGCCACCAGGTCCAGAGGATAACGAGAGAGGAGAAGGACATGAAGCCCAAGTGCCAGCCTGGGTTTGAAAACCTCCCTCACTTCACTTAGCACTGCCCTGTGAAGTTAAATATTCACACATCCTGTTACCCAGAGGTCCCAGTCATAGAAACCAAGCCCAGAGACCGTCTCACACATGTTACCTAGAAATGAGGAAAACCGTGGTGTGGTCACAGCATGGTTCATCACTCAGCAGTGAAAGGGAAGGAACTATATCGCCACACAACGTGGATGAATCTTAGAAGCAGAGTACTGAATGTCAAAGGATACTATTTCAAGGAATATTAAAACCAAGAAAAACTTACACTGTTTAGATATATATGATCACGTTTGTGATAGTAGCCTTCCCAGAGGGCACTAGTGGTAAAGAAGCCACCTGCCAATGCAGGAGATGCAAGAGACACAGGTTCAATCCCTGGGTTGGAAAGATCCCCTGGAGGAAGACATGGCAACCCACTTCAGTCTTCTTGCCGGGAGAATCCCATGGACAGAGGAGGCTGGCGGGCTGCGGTCCATGGGATCACAAAGAGTTGGACACAACTAAAGAGACTTAGCACTCACGCACGCACATATGTGATAGAATTACTTTGTAACGATGCAAGGAAATGAAAAACACAAAATTGAAGAGACTGGTTATCACTGAGGGAGCTGAGCAACAGGACGGAGAAGGAACACAAGGAACACGTAGATAGTTACAACCTTATTGATGCTGTTCTAGCCCTTAAGCTGAGTAGCAGGATCCACTTAAAGTGTCCATTTTATTGTGATGACTCATGTCTGTGTATTTGCCATATATTCTTCTTACACAGCAAATATCACCTAATAAATTTTAAAAAGAGAAGGCCATGAACTGGGTCAGGTCAGGCCTTGAGACCATGATAAGCATTTTGGATTTTATTCTCCATGTCACAGGAAACCATTTAAAAGGGACTTAATGTGATCCATCATTTGAACTATCACTCAGGACCCCGAGGTAATAGGGGTTAGGAATGGAAGGACTTAGAAAGGACTTCAGCATCTCGAGAGAACGATGAGAGTGGGGCTGAGCTGAGCAGGGGTAGCAACAGTGGGCATAGTGGACCTAGAGAGATTCAAAGGGATCAGGAGGTATTTTGTCGGTAGAACCAAGAAGACTTATTGATGGATTGGGTAGAGAGGTTGAAGGAAAGAGAGGAATCAACAATGACCTGAGGGTTTTTATTTGCCCTTTACCCCCAGCTGGGTGCCATTTGCTGAATAAGGTGATGAAATACAAAAGAAAATACAAAAGTGGGCACGGATGCAGGCCGTGAAAGTTAAGTTTCACCTTGAGTTTGATTTTGTTCCCGGGCATCATAGAGACACGTGAGGGTTTTGAGCTGGAAAGCAATGTGATCCGAGATGCACTTTAGGAAGCTGAGCTGGCAGCATTGTGCCCCGTGGATTGGAAATGGAGAGATGGAGCTGGTGGTTGCAGGGAACATCAAGTCAGACAGTGAGGGGCTACTGGAGGGTGAAGGTGGAGCAGGGGGAGAGATGACAGGGAGGGTGGCAATTCTGCTCATGAGATGTTTACAAAGCACAGCTCTAGATTCTATAGGGGACATGTCCTGAAAAGAATTTATACATTTATGGAGGGAAGAGACATGCACAGTAATATTCTACATCCCACAGTTCTTCACATGTTACAAAATGCTTCCAAACCCACCCCCACATTTGAGCGTCACAACATTCCACTGTAGTTGTGGTGGGGCTATTCCCAAGTCTGCACCAGAGGGGCTGAGGTGTAGAGAGTTTCGTGTAGCCAGTCATCCATGAGTAAATGTGGACACCAGAGCTCACAGCCAGGGTCTTCTGATTCTGAGTCAGGTACTCCATCCACTGTTGCAGACTGAGATATATCCCACAAGAGCGTTGACCTGGCCCAGGGAGTTGGGGGAAGCCTTGTGGAAGAGGCATAATGTAAGCTGCCTCAAGGGATAAGTAAGATGTAATCGGGCAGAGAAGCAGAAGGGTGGGTAGCAGTAGGGTGGTGGGAGAGTAAGCAGTCGAGGGATGGGTGAGAAGCATCACTGGATGGAAGGTGATCCTGGGAACCTCCATCCCGGCCACAGGTTGGAAGCACCGTGCTCTTCCGTTGTCAGAAAGGTTACCTGCTCCAGGGCTCCACCTCCAGGACGTGCCTCCCCAACCTGACCTGGAGCGGAACCCCGCCCGACTGTGTCCGTGAGTGCTCCCAGATAACTCCTCTCAGCAACTCATAACCTCCCCGACCTGGGCCTCCAAGATGTGCTTGAATGCTCAGAGTGACAGGGAGCTCACAACTTCTCACTGGGACCATAGTGATCTCTTTGTCGTCCTTACCCCTTGGGCCCCGTTCCCCCCCCCCAGAAGATATTTCTGCACAAAAGCCTTTCTGGTATTCTAAGGCAATCCCTCTGCCTTAGCAAAGAAAAAGAAAGAACTTTCCCATGGCTGCAGATACCACAATGACAAGGCCTACCCTCAGGATGGAAAATCTCAGGCTTTTGACTGTAATTACTCCCTTTCCCTCAGGAAAAGTGCCTAGGTTCCCTCAGGGTCAGCTGAGTCATTATCCACATGATCTCCATGTTGACCACTTGCATAGACATCAAGGCTGGTGGGGCGGGGGGTGGGGGAGGCGTTGCTGGCCATGAGCGGGGCCCATAAGGGAAAGGATGGGGCTGTTCAATCGAGAAATGGGAGCATGGGGGAGAGGCCTCCTGGAAACCCCAATCTCCCCCTACCCAGCAATGTCTTCCCTCTCATCCAGCCCACCACTGCAAGCAGCCAGAGACGCCAAGCCATGCCAACGTCGGGGCGCTGGACCTGCCCTCCATGGGCTACACGCTCATCTATTCCTGCCAGGAAGGCTTCTCCCTCAAGGGCGGCTCCGAGCACCGTACCTGCAAAACAGATGGCAGCTGGACGGGCAAACCACCCATCTGCCTGGGTGCGTGTGCCCTGTCGGTGAACCTCTCCACAGTGGGGGGCCAAAGGGGACAGCTGAGCTTGAGTGAGAGGGCCAAAGAAAAGAAAGAACTGTCATTTCCAGAGGCTGGAAAACCTGCTTCTGATTTCCTGAGGTGTTGAGTCTAGAAGATGAAAGCAGAGCAATCTAAAGAGCTCATAGTGAAGCCACCCCAAGTTTTATCTTTCTACCTGAGCTTGAACACTCCCCCAGGTGTTGGGTATAGCTTCCCTTGTGGCTCAGTCAGTAAAGAATCTGCCTGCAGTGCAGAAGATCTGAGTTCGATCCCTGGGTCTGGAAGAAGGAAATGGCAACCCGCTCCAGTATCCTTGCCTGGAAAATCTCATGGACAGAAGAGCCTGGGGGGCTGCAGTCCATGGGGTTGCAAAGAGTCGGGCACGACTGGGCAACTAACACTTACTTACTTACTTAAGGGTTATACTTAATCACCAGACAGAGAAAAACTGTGTTCCACTAAAATGAAATAATGCATTATGCATATATGCATATCATAACCTTGATAAAACAGCACCCACTCACTGATCCCTCAGGGTTACCAAGAAGTCCCAGACCTCCTTCCTCCTGTTCTTCATTCATTTGAACTCTTAGTTGCAACATGTGGAATCTAGTTCCCGGACCAGGGATCAAACCCAGGTCTCCTACATTGGACGCATGGAGTGGACTACCAGGGAAGCCCCTAACTCTTTATATCATTCTGAGAGGGGTCCATAGCATCATCAAAGTAGTCCACCACCTGGTCTGAGAGGATAAGTCCAAAGCAAGATTTCAAAGAACCCATTGACCTAGTGTTGGTGAGATGGCCTTTATTTTTCTAATAGAGCACAGACTAGAGGCTGAGCCTGTCTTCTCCCCTTCTCTTTCCCCAGCAGAGGTCCGGCCCAGTGGGAGACCCATCAACACTGCCCGGGAGCCTCCACTCACCCAAGCTTCTGGTATGTCTAGTCTAGAGCTTTGGCTCAAGAAAGTGGTGTTGCTTCCTTCATCTAGTTACCCAGGAACATGCACATGAGTTTCTGAGTACTCAGTGGAAGGGCATGGAAACAGTCTACAGAGCCCAACAGATTTCCCCATCTACCTCCCAACCCCAGGCAGACCTCAGGAGGAAGTAAGCTTGCAAGAAACAGAAAACACATACAGAAGAAAGACCAAAGCCTTCTAGAAACATGTCCAGAGCATCAAGCTCTGGAGCCACAGATTACCCCAACCCCTTCTGGCACAGGTCCAGGCAGTGTGTGGTCATAGAGACGCAGGTCCTGCTGAGGGAGCTTGCTGCAAAGGTTATGTTTCTAAGACAGATATTGTGTCTTTCCAAGTGTGATGCCCAGAACGGGTACAGAACTACAGGTGTGGCCTGACTAATGCAAAATTATTCTAGACTTATCATACCCTTTTTGGAACTGTATTCTTTTATTTACCATATTAGCATCTGTGTTATACAAAAAGAGATTAGATTTGGCATCAAGCTCAACTCAAGTTCCATTTTGGTCACTGACCAGCTGTGTCCTTGGACAAATAACCTTCACCTCTTGAGCTCCAGTTGACCTTTCATTAAAATAGGAGTCATGATACTCTCCTTAGAAAATTATTATAAGGATACATAGCAGTTTTAGTAGCTGTCATTCATTTTATGCTTTTGTGATATTTAGTCATTTAACCCCTGATGAGGCAAGTGGGATGGCCCCCATTTACAGAACTACAGGTGTGGCCTGCACAGGTGAGGAAGTGGAGGCTCTTACACATGGTCAAACAACCGACTAGGGAGAGGCCGAGGTGAGAGTCCGCATCTGCCTGCCTGCCTCTGTCCATGTTTTTATCTACAGCTTAATACCTACATTGGTTTTCTCTCCTCTCTTTTCCCCTTTCTCCACCTTTTCAACCCCTTCCCTCTTTTTTTCTTCCTTCTCCTTCTCTCTTCTAGTTCATTCACTCCCTCTTTCTCTCTCTCCCTTCCTCTCTCTCTCTCTCACACACACACACTTTGACTTTTTCCTTTTTCTTCATCCACTTTCTCTCTCCCTCTCTTTCCCTCCACCCATCCGCTCTGAGACACAGAGCCTCACGAGGAGATCAGGCACTCCAAGCCCACCCCACCCACCCGCCGGCATGTTAGATGCTGGGGAAGACAATCTCAGGGAGAGAACTGGGGTCAGTCGTCAGGTGGCCTCAGTTCTGCCAGCACATGTGAAAGTCCCTCTCACGTCTGTTTCTTAACTCCTCTAGTTCCTGGCGATGTTTTCGCCAAGAATTCCCTATGGAAAGGGGCCTATGAGTACCAGGGGAAGAAGCAGCCAGCCATGCTCAGGGTGACTGGTTTCCAGGTCATCAACAGCAAGGTCAACGCCACCATGATCGACCACAGCGGCGTGGAGCTGCACTTGGCTGGTAAGGTGCAAGCCACCTGCAGGAAAGCCTGCCAGGTGGTGAGGGTGATGGGCACACGCTCTAAGGTCACTTCCTGTGCTGTCCTGCAAGGTTCAGATTGGTCTGTAGGCAGGGGAAGAGGAAATGTCTGTTCATCTTTGTTTACACGGTAAAAGCACCGCAGACTACAGGGAAATGGTCAGATGACAAACATTAGTAAATTGAAAGTACAAAAAAAAAAAAAAAAACCTCTTACAAATAAAGAGACAAATACCCTCCCTAAAAACTGAACCAAAAATAAAGGCAGATAACTCCCAGAAGCCAAAGTACAGTTAATAAACAAATGGAAAAATATTTTTAGCAATAATCAAAAGAAGTGGAAAATGTCACTTTCCACTTATTCCACTTTTTTAAGCCATAAATTTTGGTGCTAGTCCAGTGAAGGTAGTACTGGTCAAAGTATGAAATAGTATTGTTGAACAAAATAACTTGGCAATTTGTATCAAGAGCCATGAAAATGACTGGACCCATCAATTACACTTCTAAGAATTTTCATCATAAGAAATAGTTATAGAGGGAATCAAACATTTGTGAAAAAAAGAATGGGCTAATTGTATAACATAAAACCTGGGAATAGAAAATTGTCTCAAAAGAAATGGATATATTAATTATAGTATGTCTGCTGGATAAAATACTATGCCAATTTGGGAGAAAGTACACCCACTACAATGCATTTAAAATGTAACTCCAGTTTTTAAAGGGAAAAAAATATATATTCATAAGAAAGAAAATTGAAAGTAATTACACCAAAGTGTTAACAGTGGTTATTTCTCAGAAATGAGACCAGGAATGAATTTTCTTTCTTCATGCATCACTGCATTTGCCAAAATTTCCCCAATTTTCAAATTTTATATAGTCAGAAAAACTAGATATCTTGGAAAGCAAATGTTTATTGAATAGATAGGTAGATCAATGGATGCCTGAGTACATGTGAATACACAACCCCTCATGCAGTCACAACCACTCATTCATGCGTGCACACACAAATACAACTAAAGTTCATATTCACTCAGGTGCTCTAAAACATAGTCCTAAACATATCCACACACTCTGGCACACATGCCCTCATGTATTCCCTGCACCCACTGCATTGTAAGCACACCATGTATTAACTGACCCTTGACATATACAAAATCCTATTCCCTTTATTCTCAAGCATGCATGTCTAAACAGGAACACAACCACAGACCAGTAATCCACTTGTTTATTAGCACACATATGCACATTCTTGCATATCCTCACATTTCAGCCTACACAAAGTCACGGGCCACACTACGCTTACCTTACTCCAGTTATACATGGGATGTTTATAGCAATATCTACACATGAAATCCTTCTCAGAGGCTTGCCTGGTGGCTCAGTGGTAAGGAATCCACCTGCCAATACAGGAGCACAGGTTTGATCCCTGCTCCAGGAAGATCTCAAATGCCACAGAGCAATTAAGCCCATGTGCCACAACTATTAAGCCTGTGCTCTGGAGCCTGGGCACCACAGCTGCTGAAGCCTGTGCACCTAGAGTCCATGCTCTGCCACAAGAGAAGCCACTGCAATGAGAAGCCCATGCACAGCAGCTAGAGAGTGGCCCCCACTCACAGCAACTAGAGGAAAGGAAGCAGCAAAAACCCAACACAGCCAAAAATAAATAAATTAACTAAAAAAAAAAATCCTACTCAGACACTCACACCCACATACCCACAGACTTGGGTTTTGAAAATTTACCGGATCTTTCAAGCGTACCCTCTGAACTTTCTTTTCCCAGGAATTTACAAGAAAGAAGATTTCCATCTCCTCCTTCAAGTTTACCAGATTACAGGGCCTGTGGAGATCTTTGTGAATAAGTTCAAAGATGATCACTGGGCTTTAGACGGGCATGTAAGTTCAACAGAACCTCACTCAGGCCTTGACCTCACTGTGTCCTTGCCCTGTAACTGATTCCCGTGTCACTGGCTGGAAGGAGGGGGATGAAGTGGGTGGAAACTTAGGATCAACATGGAAACTTGGGAGGAGGGCTTCTATGGGGCCAGGACTGGAACCAAGGGAGTCCCAGTCTGCTAGTGAAGTGAACACAGGAAAAAGATAAAAAGGGCCAGGAGGCTGAGTCTAGAGGTGTGTATCCGAGCGAGATACAGTAGATTCCTAAGTGTAAGCAGAAAACACGGAATTATAACCCACGAGGAACTACTGTACATCAGAGAGAACTCTGTTCAATGTTATGTGGCAGCCTGGATGGGAGGGAAGTTTGCGGAAATGGATACATGTGTATGTGTGGCTGAGTCCCTTTGCTGTCCACCTGAAACCATCATAACATTGTCAATCGGCTACACCCCAACACAGAATAAGAAGTGTTTTTTTTAAAAAGTGGCCAAAGATGAAAGAGGAAAAGAACAGAAGAAATGGGAGGTTGGCAGCCCAAGAGTAAATTCAAGCAGGTTGAAGGTCACGAGGTGGTTGTGGGAGCTGGGAGAACGTGATGAGTCCCAGGCACACACTGAGCATCTTTGCACACTTAAGGATCTTGGCACATTTGAGGGTGATTCAGCACAGCTTGAGTCACCAGGACCTGGGAAAAGGAGACAACTCCTCGAATTCCCTTGTGGGAAAGACTTGTTCCATGCACGGGCCTTCTTCAGGTGGAATCCAGGTCTGCAGGGATACTTCTCTGCCCAGACCTTTCAATTTCACAGGCAGGGGTGTGGAGCAGTCACCCGTCACTCCGTCAGCTTCCCTGTCTTGGATCACTGAAGCTAGAAGTGGAGGGGCGGGAAGGAGGAAGAGGTCATGAGGCCGGAGAAACAGAGAGCTGAGTCAGGGGGCGTCCTCACGGCCAAGGCCGTGGGGGTAGAGGGCTGAGGGTCGAGTGACTTTGCTGATAAACACTAAGGGAGAAGCGAGTGGCTTCTCCAGGAGCTGGCACGTGGGGTTAGCTCCTGGGGATTCTTGAGAGTATTCTATGGATCCCCTTGGGTATCCTGGTCCTGGCTGGCTTCAATAGTAGAGGTCCAGCTGCCGTGCCAAGACAACAGACTCCCCCACACTGGGAGGAGGGCAGCCAGAGGCGAGAGAACAAGGGTCAAACTTGGGAGCTGGAGTGGAGGCCAGGGACCGGGTGTCAGGGGTGCTCTGGAGGGCCAGGAACAGCCAGAGCAGCTGCCTGGGATGACAGCCAACCATGGACCCACTTCTGTGTCACCCAGGCTGTATCTGGGGGGGACGGGAGGGGAGGTCAGCCTGGAGCGCAGTGGACAGAGGGCTGCACCTGGGGATGGAATGGGAGTCAGAAGGGACCCCAGTAGTACAAGAATCCTCAGAGTTTGCATGTCTGTGTCTGGGACACAAGCCTCACAGAAGCAAGTGCAGAGGGAGCCAGAAGCAGTTATGTCCCCAGCTACCCACCTCCAAAATTAATAGCTTATTGAAATAAGGATGAACTCCCCAAAGTATATTCAGTCTGCTAAGTAAGTTTTCATCAGGGTTTGGTTTGTTCCACAGTGTTCTAAAACTCTTTTTTTTTTTTTTTTTGCATAATAAAATAGTTAACACATATCCAGAGCCTATTAAGTATTCTAAACATTTTATCTATATTGACTCATATAAATCTCGCAGCAACCCTATGACATAGGTACTGTTATTGTTCCCTTTTTAAAATGAGAAACTGAGGCACCGACAGATTCAGCAACTGGACCAGTAGAAGTAAAAATATCTCCCTCCCTCCTACAAGCAGTTGGAGCCCTGCCCCCTCCCCAGTGCCTCTCCCTCACCCGGGTGTGGGCAAAGAACCGATGTCCGCGGGGGTGACAAGGGGCGGGTGATGCCAGCCAACGTGTTTGGCAGTGGGTACCTGTGGGCATACCTCTGGCCTGGCTGGCAGGACCCCTGGCTCCTTCCGGCACACCTCCAGGGTTTGTATAGGTGGAATGTGAGGAGCCACACAAATGTGCATATGTGTGTTAATAAACTGGATTACCCTCTCTGCGCCCACCCTCACAGGTCTCCTCGGAGTCCTCTGGAGGCACCTTCGTCTACCAAGGCTCTGTCAAGGGCCAAGGCTTCGGGCAGTTCGGCTTTCAAAGACTTGGTAACTAGCATCCGTCAGTGGAGTGTGAGCTCAAGCGGGTGGTGGGGAAATGCGCGTGTTGGCATGGACGGCAGGGGGGTGGGGTTCTTAGCCTTCTAGGGTCAGGGATATCTTTAAGATTTTGATCAAAGCTGTGACCTATCTCCTCGGTAACAGTCATGGTACATGATACAGGCAACCATGGTCAAACCGTTTCCTGCTCAGCCCTGGAGTTGAGAGCCCCCAGCTTCAGGGACACTGGGTCTCAGATGTGTCCCCTCAACACTACCTGGCCAGCCCTGAAGCATTGCTGAGCCCTCCCCGAGCATTATGACCACGTGGGGCTCACAGGGGCATCTCAGCCCTGGAAGGGTGGTTTCCCTGTCCTCGTTTTACAGATGAGAATATTGAGTGTCAAGGAGGCATCCTCCCCTACTTCCTCTCCGGCATCTTTACCCTGCACCAGACGCCATCAATGTCAAGCATCCTCACCCCCAGAGATTAGCCTGCACCCAGAGCCTCTAATGGGGAGGGGGTCCTGGCTTCTGGGAAGCAGTGCAGGGGGGAGACAGGAGACAGCCCCCAGTGCTTGAGGGTCAGCTCTCTATCCCCCAGGATGCTGACACTCCAGTCACCTGGGACCCCCATCTGCCAAGGCGGTGCAGTGTGTTTTCAGCTCTGATCTTCAGAGAGCTCCTCCTGGTCTTCAGTGGAAACCTGCTTCCCTGTGGTTTCCACTCCACCCCGCTCCTCCCCTGGAGTTGTTCTCAGCTCTGCCCTCTTAGCTGCAGGAGTGAAAGCTCTCACCCTTCTATACAGCAGCCCTGTGAAGACTTGAGGGTAGTCCCCCAGGCCCCTTACACGCTGGAGAGACCCAGGAGACCGAGTTCTCGTTCTGACTTCACCACCGATGCCCAGTCTCCCGGGACAGACCCGTCCCCTCTCAGAGGGCGCCTCAGCCCCTCATTTTGGTGGGGCACTCTCACAGTGGTCTTCTGAGCCCTCCCAGTCAGAGGGAGGGAGCGGGGAGGAGGGGAGGCCCTGAGCACTCCCTCCCGCCTCTCCCACCCTCCAGAGTGGGTCCACCTTCGTCTGCCTTATATTTTGGCTTCCTCGGAAGGTTTCACGTGATAAAAGGCTTCTATGCCAAAAGAAGCTTGGAAACATCCAGGGGCTGCGCTTTTTTAAGGCTCTGGGGCACAGTTTCAGATTCTCCAGCAGACTGGCTTCCCCAGGCCTGACCAGCATGTGTGGACTGACCACCCTTCCCCAGGGGATGGCCCAGTTTGGGGGGAAAGCTGCCGGGTGGGCCCTGGGCAGCACCCCGAGCCGCACCCCGCTTCGCAGCAGTGGCCACTGTGTCTGTGACCTGAGGTCTCTGCTCTGGGACTTTGCAGACCTCAGGCTGCTGGAGTCGGACCCGGAGTCCATCGGCCGCCACTTTGCTTCCAACAGCAGCTCAGTGGCAGCCGCCATCCTGGTGCCTTTCATCGCCCTCATCATTGCCGGCTTCGTGCTTTATCTCTACAAGCACAGGTATGGGGCAGGGACAACAGGGTCCCACAGCAAGCGCCCCTCCCCGTCCCTGACCCTGACCGCCCCCCGACCGCAGAGCCTCCCTCTCCCGCTTACAGCCCTGAGTGTCTCTTGACAGCTTGTTCATGCTCTATCTCACTCCCAGGAGAAGACCCAAAGTTCCGTTCAATGGCTACGCGGGCCACGAGAACACGAACGTTCGGGCCACGTTTGAGAACCCGATGTACGACCGCAACATCCAGCCCACAGACATCATGGCCACCGAGGCGGAGTTCACAGTCAGCACGGTGTGTACAGCGGTATAGCCCCCAGGCCTGGCTGCCATCGCCGCCGCCACCGAGAGCCCCGCCTCCGGCAGCCGGTGAGACCCGCAGGCCTGGTGACGAGCCCAGCGCGAGGGGGAGGGAGTGCCCGCTACTGCCCTGTGCCAGCCACCGAGGCTGGCACCTCCCTACGCCTGGACAGGGACCCTCGTCACCCCCTTTACAGATGGGAGAACCCAGGCACAGAAAAAGGAATTAACTTGGCCAAGATCACATAGCTAGCAAGAAGTAGGATGGCAGGATCAGAATCCAATCCCAGGCAGGGGGCCCCAAGACTGTGCTCTTAGCCACTGGGCTCAGCAAAATATCCAAGTAGGCTTATTAGACAGAACTCTCCAGAGAGAGAGAGAGAGATACATATGTATACATAATATATGCATATGTATGTCCACATATATATGTAAACTCTCAAGATATATACACACACATATTGTGTTTGTATTGTATACGTAGATACAGAGAAAGAAGGAGAAATTTATTTTCAGGAATTGACTTACAGGATTGTGGGGCCAGCAAGTCTCAAGTTCATGTGGAAGGTCTGCAGGCTGGAAATTGCATCAGGGGTTGAGGTTGTAATCTTGAGAAAGGCAGTCTGGAGGCAGAATTCTTTCTTCTCAAAGGAGACTTCAGTCCTTTCTCTTAAGGCCTTCATCTAATTAGTGAGGCCCACCTAGATTATGGAGGGTAATCTGTTTTATTCCAAGTCTACTGATTTAAATGTTAATCATATCTAAAAAAATTCCTTCACTGAAACAGCTAGACTGGTGTTTGACCAATCAGCTGGACACCAGAGCCTAGGCAGATTGGCATATACAATTAACCATCACCTAGAACATCAACTGGTGGGCTGCCGTCTGTGGGGTCGCACAGAGTCGGACACGACTGAAGCGACTTAGCAGCAGCAGCAGCAGAACATCATAGACAGATCGACACCATACCTGGCATTAAGCAAGACAGAAGGGCCCCCCATTACACAGGCAGAGGGGAAGGCACACACATGGATGCTTCCAAGGGTCCACTGGACACTTTTTCACACGCACACGCACACACACACACAGACGCCTGACCAGGAGGAGCTGATGAATCTGGAAGGTGTCCTCTTTCCCCGCTGTGTCCCTTCTCACTGATATCCCTTCCTCTGGGGGCTGAGAACCTGCAGGAAGGGCCCCCACAAGGTGTACTGTGTTGTCTTCTGCAGACATTGCTTTCTGGGGGAGGCAGGGCCCTCTCTCAGGTGCCTCCCCTGCCTTAGCACACCCAGCTCTGGAGAGGAGCGTCCCAGTGCTCCAGAGAGGTGGGGTTCCAACAGGGTACAGGGGTCATCAACCAGACCCTAGGCCGGGGACAGCTCTCCCTTCCAGGCCCCCGTCTGTGTCAGCGTATGTGATGGGCCAACCCTGGAGGGGGCAGGCGCTGTGAGCAAGGGTGAAACGTGTAGGCTGACAGGAATGGCAGGACTGGGAAATGCCAGGGGAGCTAGACTAGTGAGAGGGATTGTAATGTCTCCACCCAGCCCTGACTGCCTCGTCCCTGACGTGTGTCGCTTCCTTTTGTCCTCACACCAACTCCCTGAGGATTTTCACCACTTCAGCCAGAGTCCCAGCCCACACACGCAGTCAGGGCTGCCGCCCTCAAACCTCCCTGCGTTAAGCTCTCTGCCAGCTGCCCTAGATCCTCCCCGCCCCTCTCTGGGTCCACTTTTTCCCTCTAGATCATTTCTGTTGCTTAAGCCTAAGCTTAAAAGTGTAGGTATTCAGATAACTTATACATAAAGAAATAAAAATTATTTTCAGACTATATAACTGAAGTGAAAGTCGTTCAGTCACGTCCGACTCTTTGCAAACTCATGGACTATACAGTCCATGGAATTCTTCTGGCCAGAATACTGGAGAAGGTAGCTGTTCCCTTCTCCAGGGGATCTTCCCTACCCAGGGACTGAACCCAGGTCTCCCACATTGCAGGTGGATTCTTTACCAGCTGAGCTACCAGGGAATCCTCAGACTATATAAAGGCAGCTATTAATACAAATAATTAATTTATTGAGTTTTTCTGCACCAAAACACATATGTAAAGAAGGAAGATAAATTCTTCCAGTGAGATCATTTTAAAACATCCAGATTAGTCCTGAGTTTTCACCTTTCTGCTCCATCTTTACTTTTTCCTGCCTTTTCCCCAGTCATACAAATATAAACTAAAGAAGAAAAAAGCAAAGTCCCCTCTGATGACATAAATCAGGCCTTACAGATGTCACTAAAAGAAAATGCACAACATGAGACTTGTGAGTTGGTTTTATTTGGGGCAAAATGAGGACTGCAGCCTGGGAGACAGCACCTCAGACACTTCTGAGAAATTGTTCCAGGGAAGTGGTGGGGGAAGGACAGTATATATGTGATTTTGGTGAAGGGGGAATATATGCCATCAAGCACACATTTTTTCCACAATGTTTCTACTAGTCTCATGAAGCTTTTGCTAGTCACAAGGAGCAAATGCCACCATGAAGGATTTCAGTGCTTTTCTAGATATGACGAGATACAAGAATTGGGCTCATAACGTCAACTTCTGAAAATATCTGTCTGAAGACCTGTCCTGCCAGCTTCCCTCGAGCACAGAGTGCCTCACTTCTGCTCTCCACCCCGAACTCCTTTCCGGGAGTGTTGAAAATCAGCAGCTGCAGCAGCATGTGATTTAATCCTTGTAGAGGGAGATGGCAGTCCCCATGGGAAGTCCCCACGGCAAGTTGACACAGGTGATCCGTAGTTGACTCTGAACTTTGAGTTGCAGTATTATTGAACAGAAGAGAAAAGAAACAAGAATATCCCAGCAACTATACGCCAATAAAAAAAAAAAAAGTGTTTACAATGAAAAAAAAAAAAAGAAAGGTTATGTTCACTGGTAGGGTTGTTGCAATTTGGGCAGTACAGTTTATGCTGATTTTTCCAGTGTTATAATTAATATCATCCCCTTCTGCTCTTGAAAGTGTCCTAGCTTAGGTGATAAATTATATGGTTCCCCTCTTCACTGGGGACTAAAAAGATTATTGGCTTACTTCATTGAGGTCACAAACTACATGGAAGCCCAGATTCCAAATGTCTGTAACATATATTTCACCATGCACAAAGAGAAATGATACTGGGTTTCATTTCTGACCCCTTGACAAAATCTGTGAGACAGAAATGCAAGTGTCCCAATAAAAAATGTTGATGCCTTAGGGAAAAAAAAGAGAAAGGAACAAGGATGCCCCGTGACCTGTACACACCCTTTCCCACGCCTTCTGCTTCACATCTGGGGCTCTGCTGGGTCCCAGGTGCCCGCGTGCATGAGGTTTCACCTCTGGGTCATCTAGGCAGCCCTCACACTGCCCCTTGCTGGCATCCAGGGCCTCAGGCCACAGCTGCCCCCAAGACCCCTCCACTCACTTCTGGCCTACCTAGAACTCTAGCAGAGAAGGTGCTGCTTGGCTCAGGGAGGCGATACACCAAAAACCACCCTGAACAGGCACAGGTACACATACCCATCACCTGAGTGATGAAGTGGTAAATTCAAATGATGCCCAACAAGCACAGCTGCAATTAAATAAACCCCACACGGGGAGGTCATGGAGCTATGTAGATTCAGCGAGTAAGAGTGAGAGGGCAGGGCCATGCTATGACCTCCACGGACCCCTTCTTCTGTTTAAAAAAATATATGAAAAATGATACTTTACTATTATAAAGATGAATACAATCCAGGCTGTATTTATTATTGAGTGAATGAAGTTGCTCAGTCATGTCCGACTCTTTGCAGTGCCATGGACTGTAGCCTACCAGGCTCTTCCATTGATGGAATTTTCCAGGCAAGAGTACTGGAGTGGATTGCCATTCCCTTCTCCAGGGGATCTTCCCAACCCAGGGATCAAACCCAGGTCTCCCGCATTGCAGGCAGACACTTTACCATCTGAATCACCAGGGAAGCCCATAAATTTATCACTACATGACCATTATTATTATATGCACTTTTTTCCTTCTGATTTCAAAGGAAGCTAGAAACATTTTCCTGGGCCCCTGAAAGAATAGTAGCTCCATAGGCATGGGGGATCCTGTGGCTGACAGGTAAGTCGGCCCTGCCTGGGGAAAATGTGACATTAGGAAGATACATATTCTTCTGTGTACATTTCCTACCTATATCCCCACCCTCAGCTCAAGAAGATTAAAAATCAAAGGTAAAGATCAAGGCAACTAATTGTTTTCCTTCTTTCCCCTTTATTCCTTCTCTGCTTTGCCTCTCTCCTCCCACCTTTTTTTCTGTTCCCATCCCCTACCCACTGCCCCTCTTGTTTCGCAAACTCTGGTGCCACGTGTTTGCACCCAGTTCTCCAGGGGACAGGAAGTAAGCTCCCCTGGCACAGTGCCCAGTGCCCATCTTCGTCTGTCTCTCCGCCCGTGTCTGCCACCACTGGGACTTGGGCCCTTGCTCTGCCGCCATCCGCCCCTGACACCCTGGAGAGGACGCCCACTCTGCCCTGACTTGGGGCCCCAAAGGAAGAGGGGCCGCCGGAGGAAGGAAGTTGTGGATTGAAAAGAGCAAAGGATGCTGTGGGTGTGCACGTGTGTGTAGGGCCTGAATGCACACCGACAGACACCTCTCCTTCATGTGAGTCCTACGGAAGAGACCACAGAAGCTTCAAAAAGCGAAATGTGTGTGAAAGATGCCCCTGCTCCCCTCACAAACAGAGAAGAGGAAAGAGGATGCAGTGTTGAGATGTTGTTAGCATCCTTTGGCGATTGGTACCCAGAGACCAACTGCAGAAAGACAGCAAGGATTACCCCCAGGGCAGAAAATGATCTGAAGAAATCATTTGGAAATGAGTTTCTTTTTTTTTCTAACATAATTTTATTGAGTTCTAAACCCAGTGAATTCAAAAGTCCTCCTAGGTCAAAGGCAACAGTGAAAAAGTCGGGCTTGTCATGGGGAGGTAAGGGCAGGAAGCCGGCCAGAAGCCCAAGGTCAAGTCTGGCTGGTAACTGACAAAGAGAAGAGAAACAAGCATAGCCCAGACAGGAACAGCAAGTCTGCAGGCATCAGATTGGTGCTGGAAGGGACAGGACAGCAAACCTAGCCCGGGGTTCAAAAATAATGGCTTCCGTGGACTGAGTTTTTCCTCTGTGCCTGACACTATAGTTGGATCATTTCTAGACCTTAGAGCAACCAGGGAAGGTAGGGAATAGTATTCTGGATGGATGAGAAGGCAGAAGGTGAAGAGATGTAAGCCAAACAGTAAGGGTGGGTCTGGTTCCAAAGTCCACTACACCAGCTGCCAGAAACCCAGGTCTCTAAGGGGGTAAGAGTGGGTGAATCTCCAAGTGGAACTGTGGCCAGAGCTGGTGGGCCAGACAGGGGCCCCATATGTCCTCTCTGGATTCCATCCTCTCCACCTTGGCAGCATCAGGGCACGATGGTACCCCAGGCTTCCTGGACCTGGTGCTGGCCCCTCAGCTCCCTGCAGCCCTTCTTCATAGCAGACGGAAGGTCCGAGAAGCTCCTAAATCAAAAGAAGGGAGTGAATGAGGCACATCCTCTCCAGCTCCTTGCAAGCAGGTTTGATTTGCTTTGAGTTTCATTGTGCTTGGGTCATTGATGAATTCTATTTAAGTATCGCTGAGAAGCTAATGAGTTTGGGACTCAAACTGCGGCACTTAAGAGTCACTTTCTCTGTCCTCGGGAAGGTCCCCATGGGCTCAAGCCCCTGTGCATGTGTGACCTGCTGGCCTCAGAGGTTCAGATCACAGACTGAACCCAGGAATGACAGAAACATACAGGAGGGATGCCTGGCTTGTAAGCAGATTCTGAGTCAGAACCCTGAGATCTGACTCACGTGAAAATGGACTGAAGACGCGACTAGGACTGGCAATGGCAGGAGCCCGGATGCCCGCACCTGCTCTTGGATCACAGCATCTCTGGGCTTGGCAAGCAAGGAACAGTTCAGACACACACCCCCATGTGCTCATCTCTCTCTTTCTCTGGAAGCAAACGCAGGAAGCTCTTTGGCTGCTCCCTCCCCACTTCTGACGCTCCTCTGAAACCAACCAGTGGACCCCTCCTCCAGCCCTGCCTCCGCCCCTCCCCTTGAGAAGCCCCAGGAGATGCCCACGGAGCACGTGCTGGTGGGGCGCCCAGCTCTCCGCTCTGCATTCCCTTTTTCCACCTCTGGCAGTTTCTCTCCACCTCCAGAGGCTTGGAAGCAACCAGGGCAGACTAGGCCCTTCGCCCGCCATTCACACCATATACCCACCGCCATCCCATGAGGTTAAAAAAAAAAAGTAAAACAAAAACAAACAAAAAAAATCTTTTGTACAGAGATATATTTTTATTATACAAAGTTTGTACAGTACCAAAAAAGAAAGAAAAAAAAGGTGTAAATTTTTTTTCATTATTGTAGGTAAATGGTAGTGGAAGCCTTTTTTGTAAATGTAATAAAAATGTATAAATATGGTTTTCAGAAAACATCAAGTGCTGTAAATATGTAATCTACACACCTTCTTGGCTTGTCTGCAGTATATACATTTAATTTATCTGTCTCTGTATATGAGGCTTCCCCCTGGGGTCCTGCATTATGGTACTTTCCTGAATTTGAAAGCAATTTTAAATTTTTTGAATTCAAATAAAATATAAATTTTTGCATTGGTTTTCTTACATTTTTTATGGGCTTTTTCATGGCTTAGGGGCAAGTGTTTCTTGGGAAGGGGAGGAAAGACATGTGTGAAACTAAAAGCCAAGAGGGGAAAATATGGAAATCTCTTTCTTAAATGACTTTGTGTTGCCTCTGGTATATGTTGGGAACACCCAGAAAAAGTGAGCGTGGAGGCACCATGTGCAAAAATTAAATCAGAATGGATCAAATACCTAAATGTAAAACCTAAAACTATATATTTACAAGAAAACATGGGAAAGCTTTGTGACATTAGACTTGGCAATGATTTATAAGATATGACACCAAAAGTACAGGCAACAAATTTTAAGGGAGTTCCCTGGTGGCCTAGTGATGAGGATACCGGGCTTCCACTGTTTTGGTCCAGGTTCAGTCCCTGGTCTAGGAACTGGGATCCCACAAGCTGCAGGGTATGGCCAAAAAAAAAAAAAAAACACCCACAGGCAACAAACTAAAATAGATAAATTGGACTTCACAAAAATGTAAAACTTCTGAACATCAAAGGACACAAAAGAATATAAAGGCAATTTATGGAGCAGGAGAAAGTATTCGCAAATCATAGATCCGATAAGGGATTAATATCCAGAATATATAAAGATTTACTACAACTCAACAACAACAAAAAATAACCTGATTTGAAAGTGGGAAAATGACTGGACAGGGGCTTCCCTGTTGGTTCAGGTGGTAAAGAATCTGCCTGCAATGCAGGGTTCAATCCCTAGTTCAGGCAGATCTCCTAGAGAATAGAATGGCAACCCACTCCAGTATTCTTGCCTAGAGAATTCTATGAACAGAGGATCCCGGCAGGCTACAGTTCACAGGGTCACAACGAGTCAGACACGACTGAGTAACTAACACACAAAGGACTTGACAGACATTTTTCCAAAGAAGATGTAAAATGGCCAATATGCACATGAAAAGATGTTCAGCATCACTAATCATTCAGCTCAGTTCAGTCGCTCAGTCGTGTCTGACTCTTTGCGACCCCATAGACCACAGCACACCAGGCCTCCCTGTCCATCACCAACTCCCGGAGTTTACACAAACTCATCGAGTCGGTGATTCCATCCAGCCATCTCATCCTCTGTCATCCCCTTCTCCTCCTGCCCCCAATCCCTCCCAGCATCAGGGTGTTTTCCAATGAGTCAACTCTTCGCATAAGGTGGCCAAAGAGTTTCAGCTTCAGCATCAGTCCTTCCAATGAACACCCAGGACTTATCTCCTTTAAGATGGACTGGTTGGATCTCCTTGCAGTCCAAGGGACTCTGAAGAGTCTTCTCCAACACCACAGTTCAAAAGCATCAATTTTTTGGCGCTCAGCTTTCTTCACAGTCCAACTCTCACATCCATACATGACCACTGGAAAAACCATAGCCTTGACCAGACAGACATTTGTTGGCAAAGTAATGTCTCTGCTTTTTAATATGCTATCTAAAAAGGTTGGTCATAACTTTCCTTCCAAGGAGTAAGCGTCTTTTAATTTCATGGCTGCGATCACCATCTGCAGTGATTTTGGAACCCAAAAAATTAAAGTCTGACACTGTTTCCACTGTCTCCCCATCTATTTGCCATGAAGTGATGGGACTAGATGCCATGATCTTAGTTTTCTGAATGCTGAGCTTTAAGCCAACTTTTTCACTCTACTCTTTCACTTTCATCAAGAGGCTTTTTAGTTCCTCTTCACTCTCTGCCATAAGGGTGGTGTCATCTGCATATCTGAGGTTATTGATATTTCGCCCAGCAATCTTGATTCCAGCCTGTGCTTCTTCCAGCCCAGCTTTTCTCATGATGTACTCTGCATGTAAGTTAAAAAAGGAGATGCAAGTCAGAACCACAGCGAGAGCCACCTCCATCCATTAGCATAACTACCATCAAAAAAGAAAAGAGAAAATAAGTGTTGGTAAGAATGTAGAGAAATTGGGATCCTTGTGCATTGTCGGTGAGATGTAAAATGGTGCAGCCCCTATGGAAAACAGTGTGGAACTTCCTCAAAAAATTAAAAATAGAACTACCATATCATCCAGAAATTCCATTTCTATATATCCAAAGAAAATGAAATCACTGTCTCAAAAAAGATACCTTTACCCCCATGAATTTCAGTATTGTTCACAATAGCCAAGATATGAAAATAAGTGTCCATTGATGGATCGATGGATGAATGGATAAAGAAAATGTGTATGTATATGTAGATATAAATATATACATATATATATATATATATCTCCTCACACCTCAAGGAGATGTGAGATGTTGAGTTGTAGTAACTCTTTATATATTCTGGATATTAATCCTTTATCAGATATATGATTTGTGAATAGTTTCTCCTGCTCCATTAACTGCCTTTATATATATATGTATATAAACAGTGACATAAATAATAATGTTTTTAATTATAGTGATGCCCAGGTCAGCTCAGGACAGGATCTGGGGAGCGAAGAAGCTGCTCCCCTTCAGGGATGGGGCTTGGTCTCGGACTGAGGAGGTCAGGGTCTAAGGGCCACCGTCTAAAGGGCAGGTGGCTTAGGCAGCAGGAATCTATAGCAGAGAAAGGCCAGATCAGGAGGGTCATCCAGGAGCAAAAGCCACCCAAAGAGATGTGAGGAAGGAAAGTAAAGGCTAGTAAAAACCAGGAGTCTCCTTCTCTAAATGCATACAGTAAGTCCCCCACACATGGAACCTTCACGTTTCGAACTTCCGAAGATACAAATGTGCCCCTGTAAGCCAGCAGTTGTACTGTACTACTGTACTTTCAAGGTACTGTACTGTAAGACTTAAAATGTTTGCTTTATTTTTGTCTTTGTTAGTTTTTTATGTTATTTGTGTGAAAAGCGTTATAAACCTGTTACAGTACAGTACTATATAGCTGACTCTGTTGTGTAGCTAGGCTAGCTTTGTTGGACGTAACAAATTGAACTTACGAATATGCTCTTAGAATGCACTTGTATGTAGTGGGTTGACTGTATTACACATCATCATTTTCATGGAAAATACATCCAGACTACCTTCAGTTCCCGACACCCACTATCCTGGCTCCCTTCATCCCCCAATCACCTCAGCAACCTGACTTACATGAACTTTCCCAATCTTAAAAATGGCATTTCGTCTGGGATGTAACGTCTTGTTTTTATCTTCCGGCCACAGGGAACCAGCTGGGTACACCCAGCCCTCCTATCAGTGATGTCAGAGAGCTTGGCTGGGGTTCAGGGTCAGGAATTGGACTGTTGTAAAACACAGGTAACTGCTGGATTAGGAACTGGGCAAGCAAAAGAGCAAGTATTAATTACATCTAAGTTTCAGGTACACATTCACCCAGCATAGAAACACTCTAAGATAAATTTCAGGCAATTTCTAAACACCCTTTAGGATGAGGAACATTTCCACACACCATGCGTGGACAGGCTTTCATAAGCCTGAGGATGTAAAAGGACAATGCCTGTGAGACAAGCTATGCTGTTCTTGTAAGATCACCTAACACTGAACAAAGAGCATGCCATTGAACTAAGAACCCAAATCACTCCATCCCTCTCTCCAATAAGATCACCTGTTATTCCTGGTCTAGAAAAACCCTATATGCTAATTTTATCATGAACAGAAAAGGGACACCTAACATATGTACAATGCCTCTATAAGAACAAAACAAAATAAGTAAGAAAACACGTTAGTTCATGAAAATACCCTGAAAAACAAAGAAGAATCTTTAAAAAAAAAAAAAATTCCAGGGACTTCGCTGATGGTCGAATGGTTAAGAATCTGTCTGCCAATATAGGGGATACAGGTTCAATCGCTGGTCCAGAAAGATTCCACATGTCGAGGGGCAACTGAGCCGGTGTGCCACAATTACTGAGCCCTCACTCTAGACCTGTGAGTCCATGTGCTGTAACTACTAGGCTTGAGCACCCTGGAGACTGTGCTTCCCAACAAAATAAGCCACCTCAATAAGAAGCCCACACACCATAACAAAGACCCAGTGAAACCAAAAATAAATAATAAATAATTTTTTGAATTCCCAAATTCAGTTCAGTGCCGTTGCTCAGTCATGTCAGACTCTTTGCCTCCCCATGGACTGTAGCACGCCAGGCCTCCCTGTCCGTCACCGACTCCCAGAGCCTGCTCAAGCTCATGCCCATTCAGTCAGTGATGCCATCCAGCCATCTCATCCTCTGTCATCCCCTTCTCCTCCTGCCTTCAATTGTTCCCAGCATCAAGGTCTTTTCCAGTGAGTCAGCTCTTCGCATCGGGTGCCCAAAGTATTGGAGTTTCAGCTTCAGCATCAGTCTTTCCAATGAATATTCTGGACTGATTTCCTTTAGGACGGACTGGTTGGATCTCCTTGCAGTCCAAGGGACTCTCAAGTGTCTTTTCCAACACCACATCTCAAAAGCATCAATTCTTCAGTTCTCAGCTTTATCATCCAACTCTCACATCTATACATGACTACTGGAAAAACTATAGCTTTGACTATAAGGACCTTTGTTGGCAAAGTAATGTCTCTGCTTTTTAATACGCTGTCTGGGTTTGTCATAGCTTTTCTTCCAAGGAGCAAGTGTCTTTAAATTTCATGACTGCAGTCACCATCTGCAGTGATTTTGGAGCCCAAGAAAGAAACAGCCTCTTGTTGAAAGTGAAAGAAGAGAGTGAAAAAGCTGGCTTAAAAGTCAACATGCAAAAAACGAAGATCATGGCATCTGGGCCCAAGAAAGAAAGTCTGTCACTGTTTCCATCTTTTCCTCATGTTGACTTTTAAGCCAGCTTTTTCACTCTCTTCTTTCACTTTCAACAAGAGGCTCTTTAGTTCCTCTTCACTTTCTGCCATAAAGGTGATGTCATCTGCATATCTGATATTTCTCCCCGCAATCTTGATTCCAGCTTGTACTTCATCCAGCCTGGCATTTTGCATTATGTACTCTGCAAATAAGTTAAATAAGCAAGGTGACAATATACAGCCTTGACGTACTCCTTTTCCTGTTTGGAACTAGTCTGTTGTTCCGTGTCTGGTTCTAACTGTTGCTTCTTGACCTGCATATAGATTTCTCAGGAGGCAGGTAAGGTGTTTTGGTATTCCCATATCTTTAAGAATTTTCCACAGTTTGTTGTGATCCACACAAAGGCTTTGGCATGGTCAATAAAGCAGAAGTAGATGTTTTTCTGGAATTCTCTTGTTTTTTCTATGATCCAATGGATATTGGCAATTTGATCTCTGGTTCCTCTGCCTTTTCTAAATCCAGAGTGAACATCTGTAAGTCCTCGGTTCACGTATGATTGAAGCCTCACTTGGAGAATTTTGAGCATTACTTTGCTAGCATGTGAGATGGGTGCAATTGTGCAGTGGTTTCAGCATTCTTTGGCATTGCCTTTCTTTGGGATTGGAATGAAAACTGACCTTTTCCAATCCTGTGGCCACTGCTGAGTTTTCCAAATCTGGCATATTGAGTGTGGCACTTTCACAACATAATCTCTTAGGATCTGAAATAGCTCACTTAGCATTCCATCATCTCCACTAGCTTTGTTCGTAGTGATGCTTCCTAAGGCCCACTTGACTTCACACTCCAGGATATCTGGCTCTAGGTGAGTGATCACACCATCATGATTATCTGGGTCATAAAGATCTTTTTTGTATAGTTCTTCTATGTATTCTTGCCACCTCTTCTTAATATCTTCTGCTTCTGTTAGTTCCATACTGTTTCTGTCCTTTATTGTGCCCATCTTTGCATGAGATGTTCCCTTGGTATATCTAATTTCCTTGAAGAGATCTCTAGTCTTTCCCATCCTATTGTTTTCCTCTATTTCTTTGCACTGATCACTGAGGAAGGCTTTCTTATCTTCCTTGCTATTCTTTGGAACTCTGCATTCAGATGGGCATATATTTCCTTTTCTCTTTTGCCTTTTACTTCTCTTCTTTTCTCCACTTCTCTTCTTTTCTCAGCTATTTGTAAGGCCTACTCAGACAACCATTTTGCTTTTCACATTTCTTTTTCCTGAGGATGGTTTCAATCACTGCCTCCTGTACAGTGTCATGAACCTCTGTTCATAGCTCTTCAGGCACTCTGTCTATCAGATCTAATCCTTTGAATCTATTTTTCACTTCCACGGTATAATCGTAAGGGATTTTATTTAGGTCATAGATGAACGGTCTAGTGATTTTCCCTACTTGCTTCAATTTAAGTCTGAATTTTGTAGTAAAGAGTTCATGATCTGAGCCAGAGTCAGCTCCTGGTCTTGTTTCTGCTGACTGTATAGAACTTCTCCATCTTTGACTGCAAAGAATATAATCAATCTGATTTCAGTATTGACCATCTGGTGATGTCCATGTGTAGAGCCGTCTCTTGTGTTGTAGGAAGACAATTCCAATATTAATTAAATATACTTAAACAGACAATTGCAAATATTACAGTGCAACACAAATAAGTTCAAAAACTCAAAATACAAATGGACATGTAACAGAAAGAAATGAGAGCTTACCAAAAAAGGCCATTAAGAAATTAAGCCCAAGTTGCAAAGTGTCAAGGGATGATAGACATGGAAGGACAGTATAATAAAGGCATACAGAAAGAAACTTAGAGCACTTCAGAAAATAAAAATCAAATAAATAAAAAGGATAAGGGATAAATTAGTTTGGGATTAATATATATACACTACTATATATAAAATAGATAATCAACAAGGACCTACTTTATAGCACAGGGAACTCTACTCAATATTCTTTAATCACCTATATGGGGAAAAAATCAGAAAAAGAATAGATATCTGTATTTGCATAACTGAGCCACTGTGCTGTACACCCAAAACTGACACAACATTGTAAACCAACTACACCTCTGTCAAGCGAGTGGATGCTCCTCGGTTCTGTCTCCTCACAAGAAGGATTTGCAGTGATGGACGTTAAAGCCCCCTCGGCGGGTCACAGCTCTCGGGTCTTGGACAGACCGTGTTATAGCCCTCAGGTCTCAAGCGGACCGTGTTATAGCGCTTAGATAAATCAGTGTTACAGCTCAGCGTTACAGCTCTATTTTATTTAGATAATAGCAGGAAAATCCATCTTCGAGGCGTGAGCGCACGTCGACCCAAAGACGCGAAGAGAAGAGTGTCCCAGTGCGAGGGAAAGAGAGAGCAAGCTAGCTTTGGCTCCTCTTTTTATATGTTTTTCTCTCCCTGGGCCTGCCTTATGTAAATTGGGCCAGCCAGGAGTGCTGTTTGTTTTACCTGAGGTTCTCACTCTGGTCCTCGGACCTTCCTTTGTTCTATTTTCGCGGGCTTTTCCCTTCCAGGTCTTTTAGCCACCGCCATTCTGGACTCCTTTTCACTATTGTAACTACCTAATACTTCAATATAAATAAAGATTAAATTTAAAAACTAAAATGAAAAAATAAAAGGATAAGTATAGAAGACAAACTAATTTATGTATACTGAATCCCTGAAGGAGGCAACATAAATATATGGAACAGAAATGACATTTATAATTACACTCTAAGAAAATTTTCTAAAACTAAAAGTCTTTAACCTGTAGAGAAAGGGGAGAAAAGGGGAAAGTTCAGTGAACTCACTGACTACAACATAAATAATAGGTGGGAGTCCAACGATGGTATAAAGAGGGATTTCTCAAACTTGGAAATACTGACATTCTAGGCAGAATGCTTTTTTGTTGTAGGACTTGACTGTCTTGTGCAATATACAGTGCCTAGTAACACCCCAGGTCTATACCCACTATGTGCTTATAACTCCCCTCCCCAAGCTGTGAAACAACCAAAAATGTTTTCAGACATTGCCAGGTGTCCTCTGGGAAGCAAAACTCACACACACACACTCTCTCTCTCTCTCTCATACACACACACACACACACACACACACACTTCCTCTACTGAGAACCACTGATACAAAGTTGATAAAATAACAGTGATGGGAGAAGAAAAAACGAGGACTAAAGACATTGCATAAATACATTGGTATAAAGGAAATCAGCAAAATAAGAATTTAGCAAAATAAAAAAATATTTTGCTAAATAATAATACATGTATTTTTAAAGTACCCAAAATATCTCATTGTGAAAGAACCAGTAAATGTGACAAATACACAAAGTAAATACAACTTAAAACAATATGACAGATCCGAAAACAAACATAGCCCTTATATTATGAAATGTTTCATAGGCTTAATTTACCTATAAAAGAAGACTTTCAGATTAGCTCACAGAGTAAATCTCAGTGCTGGACTGTCACAAGAAAGACATCCGTAGCAAAGTGACTCAAAATAGCTAAAATCAAAGGAACAGGCGTAGCTTCTGCATGCTCCAAGGCATTTATACATTTGGGGGTGGGGGGGGCTCTGACACCCACACTCTGGGACCAGATATGCGCAGGCTGAGCTAAGGACACAGCATTACCTGAGGCAAGGTTTGGTGCTAAGGTAAGGAAACCTGGCTGCTACAGTTGTTAGTCTTTCAAGAGAGAGAATGATCATCTACAATTATAGCAAAAGAATGGGTGGAGGGACAACAAGCTAATGCAAGCAAGAAACCAGGGATCACCATCTTATATCTGACAACTGAATTTAGGCCCGAAGGCATTAAACAAGACAAAGAAGGACACTGCATAACACTAAAGGATACAATTCACAATGAAGACATAACAGGTATTAACTACTCACCAAATAAGCAGCAGACACTGTGGTTTGTTGTTGGTTTTTTTTTTTTCCCAACAAAGCAGAAACTAAGACATGCAAAGAGAAATAGAAACACACCAACAATAGGAGCCCTAATTCATCACTCTCAAGACACAATAGATCAAGGTAACGAAAAAAAGGAAGGTTGTAAAAGACCTAAACAAAATAACCATAAGGAAGTTTTGTGACTATGAGACAGGCACCTGGGACCTTTCACTGGCGTGCTTTTACCCAAAGTCTTCTTGAACAACAGAACAGAAAGAAACTACAAAGGACTAAAAATAACTGCACACATGCTCAGTTGGGGCAAATTAGGAAAAACAAGTAGAAAACAAAAATACAAAAAAAGATACAAGAATGTCACAAACCACCTGCCACTTCTGAGTGCTGGGAGCAGAAGCAGAGTTCTACCCGTGATCCCCACACGCAGCACCACCAAGGGCGCGGGAGGACCACTCAGCCCCCTACCAACCTGATCCACCGATCCACGCCTCCCCTAAGTGCATTTAAGGAACCAACCCACGCTGCTTAGGGCAAGGAACCTCTTGTTTTCATTCCCTCCTACTGCAACATGAGTCCCAGTGAAGCCTTGCCTGGATTCCTAGTCTGGCCTCTTATTAAGTTCTACTGATTAAAGAGTGCAGGGACCCGAGTTAGCAATAAGCATGTGTCAAACTGTGCAACACAATATTAGAGAATATAGTTCTTTTTAAAGCAAGTGTGACACCTTCATGAACATATGCCTCATAACTGAGAAAAAAAAAACTAAACGCACCATAAGCAAATAGTCAAAAACAGTGAAAAGGGAGATAAGCAAAGCTGTCAGGTATATGAAAAGATGCTCAGTTTCACTCCTCAGAGATATGGTTCCTCACCTATTAGATCTGCAAACATCTAAAAGCTGGATAACACAGTGCGCTTACAAAGATGTGCAGGCAACACCCCAACACATGGCTGGTCCTACTCTTAGGGAGGAGAATTTGACAGTGTATAACAAAATTTCATAATAATGTACCCTCTGACCCAGCAATCCCACTTGCAGGAATTTTTTTCTGAAGATATACCTCCTCAAATACAAAACCACACATTCACAGGCTTACTCACAGCAGCACTATTTATAAAAGTGAAAGACTAGAAGCAACCTCAGTGTACATCAGTAGGACACTAGTGCGTAAACCAGGGTACATCCACGCAGTGAAGTACTATACAACAGTGAAAACAACGAGGAAGCTAGTCAAGAGCTAACATGAGATGACTCCCAAGATAAAATACTACATGAAAGAGACTGAGGGCAGAAGAGTGTATATTTTGGTACTCTTTGTATAGTAAGAAGAGGACTAGAGGGTTTCCCTGATGGTTCAATGGTAAAGACTCCACCTGCCAATACAAGAGACATGGGTTCAGTCTCTGATCCAGGAAGATATCCCACATGCCATGTTGCTTGCGGAGCAACTAAACCTATGCATAGCAACTCCTGAGCCTGTGCCCTAGAGCCTGGGAGCTGAAACTACTGAAGCCCTCACTCCCTAGAGCCTGTGTTTCGAAACAAGACAAGCCACTGCAGTGGTAAGCCTGCGCACTGCAACTAGAGAGAGGCCCATGCAGCAAAGAAGACCCAGCAGAGTCAAAAATAAATAAATAAATAACATTATAAAATATTAAGAAGGGGAGTAAATTTACAAACTGAAAGCAAAATGAAATAAACACACCTTCTTACAGAGTTGAAATGATTACCAGAGAGGAACTATTTCAAATGATTTTATAAATATAGTAAATTAACTCTACATCCCTAGCAGCATAGAACTAAAGACAAAACAATCTGCAAAAAATTAACTGTTTTCAGAAGTCACATTGATGTTAATAGTGTTGGGGCTTTATTTTGGTATTGTTTTGTGTATTATGGGGGAAAATATATGAATATTATTGTTAGTGTTGTTGGAAACTGGGATTTTTCTCAGGGAAGAAAGGAGATTTGTTTTTAAGATAGATGACGGTAAGTAAAACCTTTCAGTCCTGAATTGGAAATATCACGATGATCTCATGATGTATTTTATATTTAAAATATATATGTGTATGTAGGTATTCCTAGTTCTATCTACCGAAAAGGCCTAGAAACAAGGAACAATCCAACTGTAATGAGCATGCTAACCTCCAGATTATGGTCTCTAAATATTTTCTAGTAAAGGGAATAAAGGCTTTTTGGAGAAATAGCTGATTTCAGGTCTGGGGCAGAAAATGTACAAAATGAACATGGAAAATCTTATCCTCCCCAAAACAAGAAAGTTACCAAAGACTACTTGTATCACGTCAAGAGAATTCAAGAGTCAGCTTCAAAAGCCTCCCCTGGACAAATCTGGGACGATCTGAACATCAATAATAATAATAATGATAATAGAACAATAAAGGCAATGAATGGAAATATAGTAAATGTGTTTGAATCCATGAGTTCATAATAATATTTTTTAAAAACTCATTGGTCACCTATGAAAAATACTAAAAGGCCAACTCATTATTTTAATAACCAGTAAATGCCAGGGGAAAAATACAAGCATTTATTCTGCTTTTCTTGTGTAAAATATGTTTCAGGGTAACCCCATAGTTAAGGAGGGGAAGTTTCTCTTTATAAAAAATGAAGAAAAATAGAATTTAAGTATAACCATTTTGAAACCCCTATTAAAATAAACCCTGGCAATGATCATCAGTAACTGCTAATATCACAAAAAGTAAGGCAACTAGACATTATCTGCCTTTTTCACTCCACTTGAGAAGTATTCTTGCCTAGAAAATCACAAAAGTTAAATCTGAATCTGATCAAAACTCCAGATCTAAACACCAGTTTACAGATGATGCAGAGGACAGAGAAACATCCAGATTCTGTATACTGTTAGGCATCTCCAGCAAATACAGAGTCTGAAAAAATCTTCAGAAAAAGTGATCTAATCCTAAACCTAGTTGCAATATACTGACCTTATCTCAATTCTGATTCTAACAAATTATTCTGAATATTTTTGAGACAACATACGAAATATGAACACTAGTCAAATATGTTATGAATTTAATAAATAATTTTTAAATTATAGGTGTGATAAGAGTATTGTGGATATGTTTATTGTCAAAGGCATTATCTTTTGGAGCTATATACAGAAATATTTATGAATGAAATGATGACATTTGGGATTCGCTTCCAGGTGACCTTTGGAGGGCATGTAGGCTAAGTCGCTTCAGTTGTGTCTGACTCTGCAACCCTGTGGACTGTAGCCCACCAGGCTCCTCTGTCCATGGGATTCTCTAGGCAAGAATATTAGAGTGGAGTGTCATGCCCTTCTCCAGGGGATCTTCCCGACCCAGGGCTCCAACCCACATTTCTTATGGCTCCTGCATTGGCAAGCAAGTTCTTTACCACCAGCGCCACGTGGGAAGCCCATAGTGTACACAAAGCAAGGACAGTCAGGAGTTTAGCGTTATTGAAACTGAACATTGACTGCATTTTCTACTTTTGTACATACTTAATTTTTTCCATAGCAAAAAGCCTCTTTTATCAAAGAAAAAGGGCAAATAATTTATATACACACTTGCTTTTCTTGCCAAAAAAGGCAGAAAGGATTAGTCCTTATTACCTTATGGAGAATGGGGGAAATAGAAGCAGAAATCTTCTGTACGTCGCCCTTCATAGAGTTTCAAAATTTTATACCAAGTAAACTTATAGCTCAAATATTTAAAGATTTTTAAAATCCTTAAATTGAATACAAACAGCAACAAGTGACCTAAGAGTTTCCCAAATTGATAACACAAGCACACAGAGAAAATAGCTATTTTAAAGTCACTTTTGAACACAGAACTCTGATGTATTTGATATTTTTAGTCTAAGCATAAGAAAGACTGCAAAGGAATCTTAAATGTTACTTTGATTATTGTTAATAGTAATACTGGTATTGGAATGTTGAAATAATTTTCTGTATTTTTATGATAAAGCAAATGATATGCTAATGTTAATTAATGCCAAGATGTTATATGTAAAACAGATATAAACATGTAATAAAATAGGTTAATAAAAACTGTATAGTAGGACTCTCCTGGTAGCACAGCGGATGGGAATCTGCTTGCCGATACAGGGGACACAGTTTCAATCTCTGGTCCGGGGGGATTCCGCATGCCACGTGGCGGCTAAGCTCGAGAACCTCAACTACTGAGCCCATCTGTGGCAAGCACGGAAGCCCACACTCCCTAGAGCCTGAGCTCTGCAACAGAAGAAGCCACCACAATGGGAAGACTGCACACGGTATCAGAGTAGCCCCTGCTCGCTGCAGCTAGAGAAAGCTCGCACACAGCAACAAAGATCCAGTGCAACCAAAAAGTAAATATAAATAAATTTTTAGATGTTTTTTAGAAAATGTATAATAAAAAATTTGAATTGGAAATATCAACATGAATTCATGAAATTGAAAACACATGTATATTCCCTGGGCTTCCCAGGTGTCTCAATGGTAAAGAAGACACCGGCTAATGCAGGAGACACAGAAGGGTTCAATCCTTGGGTTGGGGAAGATCGCCTGGAGAAGAAAATGGCTAGGAATATGTTTCCAGTCTCTGTCCAAAAGCAATGACACTCAAGTAGCAATGAGCACACTAAACATCCACCTTTTGGTTTCTAAATACCATTCTTCACTCAAAGGAACCTGGGCTCCTTTGAGAAATTATTGATTTCACATCTGGGGCAAGTTAAGCACAAGCTAGGTCTGAGACATCTTATCATGACAGAAAGCAAGGAAACACTAAGACTGTGGATTAAGTTAGACAATATCATTATCAGCACCATAAATTAACTATTAGAAACTTTTCAAAAGAAAAAATCAGGAGAAAAATATCAAGTCTACACTATTTTACAGAGAAATTTCACTGAATCTTCAAAGAATATATAATCTTAATAACCTTATATAAATCAGTCATGTCCTACTCTCTGTGGCCCCATGGACAGTCCATTAAATTCTCCAGGCCAGAATACTGGAATGGGTAGCCTTTCCCTTCTCCAGGGGATCTTCTCAACCCAGGGATCAAACCCAGTTCTCCCACACTGCAGGCAGATTCTTTAACAGCTGAGCCACAGGTGAAGCCCTAAATTATTCCAGAGAATAGAAAAAGAAGGAAATGCCCCCAAATTCATACTATGAAAGAATAAATTTCCAAAATTGAAAACCAAATGAAATAAATGAACCTAGCCATATATAATATTGGCAAAGAGCTGTTTCAAACTAACTGTAACAGTACCCTGTCTATACACCTCTAGTGGGAATCAGTCTAAGAACAAAAAGAAGTGTTCAGTGGACTTAGAAGCCCAGGAAGGAGTCTAGATCATCTTTGATCTAGATGATCAAAAACCTGTAAATAATTTTAAGTTCTATGACAAATTAATACTGAGCATTACATTAAAAAACACAAAAGAGTACCATAAAAAGCTATTAATTCCAGCACCTGATTATTACCATGGTAACATTTTTCTGTAGATCCTTCATCATGTTTTGTGCCCACAGTTTTGTAATATTACTCTTACCAGCTAGCAATTAATTGTGGGCATTTTCACATGCATTGTGTATGTGTATTTTTCTTCACATTGTAAATGGCTGCTTGGTTTTCTGTCACCTGCTGTTGCTATAGTTTGCATCACATTCCCCTTTATTGGATGTTTTGATCATAAAATGTTTTATCATCATACTGCTGCCATGAACAACCTCATAGTATGAGTGTTGAACATTGTTTAGGACCTAATTGACCATGAATCTATTATGGTACCTATCTTTCTGATAATTTTTTTTGTTTCTTCCAGCAAAAGTCAATGGCATGAACACAGGTAATAAAAAGGTTGCATTAATGGATTCTTAGATAACTGAGGTGATGCCAGGCAGAGGCAACAAAAGATAGTAGGAAGAAATGCAAGTTTATGGATAAGTTGAAATTCTAAACTTACAGCACTTCAGCTGGGTAGAAAAGGATATGAAAACAAGAAGGATGTGATGGATCAAGGAAAGAAAGTACTAGGGACCAAAGGCCCTTAGGTGTATCTCTTTCAGCTGTGAGGACGAGAAAACCCTGCTCAAAACTAACTTAACACGAAAAACTATTGGCTCCCATCACAAAGTCTGCTGGCTGAGTTGTAGTCGGCTTAGCCAGCATCTGCAGCTCCATTTCTTTTGGGTTCCTTCAGCTAGGCTGTGTGTGTGGCTGTGTCTCCAGGTAGCCTGGACCCAAGGTAGTAAAGTTCAGAAATGAATTTTCTACCCACCCCCAGCAACCTACTATTTCATCTCGCTGCCACAAATTGGATTATCCATTTCTGATCATCCATTCATTCCCTGGCATCATGGGAATGTCATCACTGATTAGCTGATTGTGTTCCTAGACGGAGAATGGGACTACCTTTGGATAGAGCAGGCTTGAGTCTGGAAGTGGGAGTAGGGGAAGCCTGGCTGTATGTGGGCTTCATGGGAGGCACTAGTTACCTAGACAAAAACTGCAGTGCTTTCAGGAAGGGGAGGCAACCGGCAGTGTCCACCACAGACGCGGAGAAATAAACATGTAACAACAGACTTGGATGAGGGTCATGAGGAAATGTGGGGTAGGAGTTAGGGACTGCCCTTCCGTGATCTTTTTTGAGATCTGAAAGATGAGTGGTAATTAGAAATCACATGATGAATAGAGGGAAATGAAATCCAAGAAGTGGAGACTGCAGGCACACAGGGTGGAAGGGGCTTGCCTGTTGCGGGAACAGAAAGGAGGCCAAAGCGGCTAAGGCATGAGAAAGCAGGAGAAACACTGTGGGACGGGGGTCCGTGCCAATCACGCACCTGCAATGGGAAGCGGGATCATGTCACCCGATTTACATTGTAAGAAAAAAGCATGCAACTTCTGGAGCTTGCGTTGAAGAACACGAAAAGCAGAAGAGGGAATACCAGTTAGGAGGCAGCTGCAGGTGGCCAGGCCGGGGTGATGCTAGCTATGATGAGGGCAGTAGCAGTGGGGTGGAGAGAAATGGGTGAATCCAGACCTCTTTTGGAGATATACCCACAGAACTTGAGGACTGAGGTTACACAGGCAAAGGAGAGAGAAGATTCAAGGGTGACTCTTAAGATGTCTGGCCTGAGCCACTGGACAGATGACAAAACTCTTTCCTGGGACGAAAATGAAATGGCTGGAAGGCTGGGGAGCAAGCTGGGGAAATCAGCCCAGAGGAGAGGCCAAGCAATGTGTTATGCGCAACTGGAACTCAGGAGAGAGTTTAGTAATGTGATAGTCAGATTGATGGCATCAGAGGTGGTGGGTTCAAGGACAAATGTGACTGAGCTGGAGTGGAGGAGGCACCCGTGAAGTCAAGGCCCGCATGGCCTTCCTGGGGATGTCTGGGTCACCCAGGGTGACGGCAAGAGTTGGGGTGCAGAGGAAGATGCCAGCCAGGGGAAGGAGTCTTCAGTAACTGCAGGAGCATGTCCAGATGGAGGGGCTGGCACAGGTGGGGAGAGGCTACTGGATGACACGGGCGAATGAGATGAAAGGACCTCAGGGTTAAGACCGCAAGCCCATGGGACTTCCCTGGCAGTCCAGTGGTTAAGACTCCAGGCTGCCAAGGCAGAGGGCATGGGTTTGATCCCTGGTGGGGCAACTAAGATCCCACCTGCCACAAGGTGAGGCCAAAAAATGAAGGGTTTTGTTTGTTTGTTTGTTTTTAAAGAGTGCAGGCTCTTGAGCCAAACTACTGGATTTAGACTCTGGGCTTTCCCACTTAGCCAGTTTTGTGTGTGACCCAAGGCAAGTTGTGAATTTGGCACAATAACAATATGATCTCCTACATCATCCACTGTCTTTAACCCAGTGCCTGGCCCTCAGCTACTGAACAAATCTAAGCTTTTACAGGTATTAGCTCTTAATGATTGGTCACGTGCATAAGGGAAAAATGGTTACATGCATAAAGGAAAAATGGTTACGTGCACAAGGGCTTTCCAGGTTGCACTAGTGGTAAAGAATCCGCCTGCCAGCGCAGGAGTTGCAAGAGACCTGGGTTCGATCCCTGGGTCGGAAAGATTCCTTGGAGAAGGGAATGGCAACCCACTCCAGTATTCGTGCCTGGTGAATCCCATGGACAGAGGACCCTGGTGGGCTACAGTCCACGGGGCCATAAAGAGTTGGACATGACTGAGCACAGACTCCTCTCTATTAAGAAGGAACAGAAGTGATGATCTGGTGTCAGCAGCAAAGAGGATTGCAGCCCCACCTCCCCACTGAGGGGAACTGGGGCTGCGAGCAGGTGAGGAGCCTGTCTGAAAGGGCTGCAGGGACAGAGTCCTCCATGAAAGGCAGGCTTCCCCAAGGTCGGCGGTGCAGCAAGGGTTAGGTGAGGAGATGGAGGCTATAGGTCAGTACAGAGCAGGATTTCTAAAGGGCTAGATGGACAGGTTGGGGGGAGGGCAGGAGTCTGAAGAGGTCCACTCAAGGAAGCAGCAGCCACCCAGGGCATATGAGAGGTTGGTCAATAAAAATCAGTGATGTGAGGTGGGCTGGGACAGACGGTCCTGACCCCAGCACTTCAGTCTCAGAGATTCAGCTGTGGTTATTTTTTATTCCGTGGACAGCAAGAAGAGGTCCGGGAGAGAGTGTGGAGCAGTAGCCCCCTTGGAAGCCCACACAGCAGAGGCTTTAGAACAAGAGAACTGAGTCAGGTTAGTCCGCGCTCTAGGATGGGCAGCATTGCATGGACTTTGGCTCCAATTTTCAGTCTACAGGTCAGACAGGATGGGAACTCACTGCCTTTGTGTCTTTGGTAGCCAGTGAAATCTACCCTCCACACCCTTGAATCTGGCAGAGACCAAGAGTCAATCAACATTGGAATGTCCCTACTGGAAGTCCCAAGAGTCTTTATCTTCATTAGGGCCAAGGGAAAGGCGTCCACCAGTGCCATCCTCTGAACTCCAACCGCCTGGTTGCTGGCTGCACCAAAGCAGGGTCAGGAAGCCTGCTTGAAACAGATCTCTATTCTTGATCTTTATTCATTGGATCAGGGACTTCTGGACAAGTTCCCACTCTAAGCCTCAGTTTCCTTACCTGGAAAATGGGCGTAACTTCCCTTGAATTCTTCACATGAGTAGGTTTCAATGGGATAAACTCTGAAAAGATTTTGCAACCTGAGATGTGACCTATAGACTGAAACTGTGACTTTCACTTCTCTCCTTCAAACTATTCCAGCTTCAGAATTCCTGGTTCCCGGACTCAGCTGTGCTCAGTGACAACCCACTGAGGAGGTCAGACTTGCTGTCATCCAGGGCATACAGTCCGTCATTCAGTGACCTTCCTGACAAGAGCAATAATGGGGCCACTTAAGGCCCTGGGCTTGCAAAAGAGGTTGATGGGGGTGGGGCGGGGGGCAACAGGTGTGCCTTGCGTGCTTCTCATGAGCTGGGGATGACCTCATGCCTGTGTGCAGGGCTGGCTGTGTCTGACCAGCTTGACCTTATGGAGAAGGCCCCGCACTCACAGGGATCAACAGACCCGGCTCCCAGTCCAAGAGCTGTTGCATTTGCCTGGTGACCAGGAACAAGCCTCGAGGATTTAATTTCCTCACCTATCAGATGAAGCTCTCAGGGTTCTTTTCCAGTTCAAAGGGCCTATAACCATGCCAACTTAGAGGGGTGGGGCTGGGTAGAAGGTGGGAAGGAGGTTCAAGGAGGGAACATACATATACCTAGGGCAATTCATGTTGATAGATGGCAGAAACCAACATAATATTGTAAAGCAATTATCCTCCAATTAAAAATAAATAATTTTTTTAAGAAAACCACCATGAGGGACTTCCCTGAAAGTCCAGTGGTTAGGACATGGCGCTTTCACTGCTGGGGCTTGAATTTGATCTCTGGTTGCAGAACTGAGATATTGCAAGCCAAGTGGCCAGCCAAAAATAAAAAAAAAAAAACCTACACAGGATGAGATGCCATTCAAACTCCCACAAAAATGACAAACTTTTTTTAAAAACACCACATTGTCAAGTACTGGTGAGGACACGGACAAAGTGGGGTGTCCACACTGTAATGATAAAAGTATAAATTGGAACAACCATTTTGGAAAACTAACAGGCAGGATTTGCTAAAGCTAAGTTAGTATATTTATGATCCAGCAGTTTCACTGTTGAATAAACCCCCAGTAGAAGTGATTGGCTTATGTCCACAAAAAGACATGTAAGAATGTTTACAGTGTAAGCTGTAATAGCCAAAACCTGGAAATAAATGTCCAACAACAGTAGAATTAAAAAAAAAAAAAGGAAATATAATGCAAGCTGTGTGAGCATTTTCAATTTTTCTAGTAGCCATATTATTATAAAAGCAAAAAGAAACAGGTGAAATTAATTTTTAATATATTTTATTTAACCCAGTATATCCTAAATATTATCATTTCAAGAGGTAACCAAAATAAAAATTACTGATAGTTTGCATTTTTTTCATATAAGGACTCCAAATCTGGTGTATATATTACACATCCCAGTGCATCTCAGTTCAGACTAGCCACATTTGGAGGACTCAACACCACATGTAGCTAGCTGGTGGCTGCCATAGCGGACAGTGCAGACAAGAATGCTTGATCTCAGTTACCATGGAGTCTGGATCACAGGAGGATGGAATATGGGAAGGATACAGTTTATTGACCCCAACAGCCCAGCCCTCCATTTCTACCTTGGGAACCAGGAAGAAGCCGCCTCCTGTTTCCCCACTTCCCTCCCCCTCCACCTGCTCTAATTCCTGCTCCCCCCTCTTCAGTTCTGCCAGCCCCCTCACTCACAGGACACCCAACCCCCATTTCTACCTCTTACCCTTCCTCTCCCCGATCTTGGCTGCTTCCTCCCCCGCCGGCCCCTTCGATCCTTGTCCCTTCTGTCTCTCTGCCCTCCCCAGGTACTCACCATCCTTCCCCATTTCCTCCTGCCTTTGACCTTGAGCTCTCTGAGCCCTGTAACCATCAGATCCAACACGCCTGCTCTTCAGACCTCAACCCCAAGGATGCCCAGACCTCAGTTGGTGATTCCCGTTGTCTAACTGGAGACGAGGTGCTCTGCCAGTCAGATTCCCCGTCCAGCCCAGACCTTTGGGCAACAGGAGCACCCAGCAGCCTGTGGACATGGGGTCCACAGATAGCCAGCCCAGTCCACAGGCACCCCCTCGGGTAGCGTTTCTCTTCAGGTATTACCTTCTCCGTTGTGCTGACCCTGGCCAGCGGTCAAGATAGATAAAGAGCTCCTGTCCCTGCCTGGATTGGCTGGTCAGCCTTAGGGGACCCTGACATTTGTAACTGACCTCAAGGCCCTGCAAACAGCAAGGGAATGATAATGGACCTCAAGGCCCTGCAAACAGCAAGGGAATGATAATGAGTGTCTGAGGTCTCTGTCCTGTCTCCAGGAAGGCCAGCCTTATGTCTCTGGTCACTGTTTGAGCAACTGCTCAAAAGAAGTTCTGTGAAAACATGTAAATAAGAGCTGGGACTTCTCCTCCAGGGAGATCATGACTCATGTTCTCCCAGATCTCATCTTTGTCCCAAGATGTACAGAACATCAGTGCATTCCGACCACTATTAAACCTACACTTGAGATTCTGACTCCTATAGGAAGAAAGTTTCCTGTGGATTCTGATCGAAGTCGTGTCCAATCCTGAGGTATCACTCCTCCCAGATCTCTAATTCACCATCAGAATTCACGGGTAACAGAGTCTAGAAGGCAAAGAGTTGCCTATACCCCATCCAGCCAGGATGAAAGAGTAAGAGCTTATAGAGGAAACCCCAACCTTGAGCTACAACATCTTCTGAATGGGACCAGAAGGGGAGTGGGCGGAGGAAGGAGCGGGAAGGATCCCCGGAAAGACCCTCCAGCTCTCCCTTCCTTTTCAAGTGTGGAGCGTGTCCGCTCTGGTCCTGAACTGGGAAACACATCAGAAGAGTCAGGCAAGATTCAGCCCTACGGGAACACCTTCCTTTCTTCTTATGCTTCGTCAACCTTGTTATTATTTAGGTCCCCAATATGTCAGATTCCCCAGCACAGAGACACGGGAGGACGTAGCAAAGTAGACGTGTGAAGACCAGCAGACCAAGGAGCCGTCGGTTATGGACAAAAGGCAATGAGTGCTGGGTGGCTACAGCTACTCACGTCCGAAGAGCCATAGTGAACGGTGAAAGGAAGATGCCCGTCCAATACAAGCGATGTGAGATCTCAGGCCCCAACCCCCCTGACGAGCTCAGTGGTTTTCCCCTCTCCTCCTTTGCTCCATCCTTTTGATGTAGCCAGGAAGATGCCAGAAGAACAACCCAAGACGAGTTCTTTTTTATGTTTCACGGTTCAATTAATATAATTTATTAATTTATAAGATCACTTCATCCTAAAATCCCAAAAATAGGATTTGACTAATTTTAAGAGATGTACATAACAAGAAGAAAATAATAAAGGATCGAGAAAACAAAGTCAAATAAAATGAAAGCAGGGCTTGATGCACAAATGGAAATTTTTTTATTTTTTAATTTATTTATTTTAATTGGAGGCTAATTACTTTACAATATTGTAGCAAATGGAAAATTGAAAGAGCCTGTTCTGTCTTTAGATTTGGACCTTAATCTCTGAGCCTCCTAGTGGTCAAAATGTAATCCATTTTAATGCTACAGTCACACAAATGTCTAAGAAATTAGTTGTTCACGAAAGGTCCCTGAGATAACATGTATGTCTGCCCTTCCCCCGAGGATACCAGATGGATCTAGCATGACTTTCAGCTCAGGTCGCCTCACCTCCTCCATCTACTTCCCGACAACTTCAGGAGTGGGGCTGGCTGGGGACTTTGCACGTGATCCTGAAACAGCCCTTTCTGGGTACTGTCCATGGAGGGTGCTCCTACCGGGCCCCCACCTTCAGTTTCTCACCACCCCTTCCAGGGCACCCCACGACCCACCTCCTGCTGGTCTCCGCCACCTCTAAACACAAAGAAGTTACTCTGGCCTACGAATCCCCCAAAGCACGAAAGCCAAGCCGTGTCCTGTGCAGAAGGAGAGGAGCGCGTCCCCTCTCTGTCACACTCAGGCACATGCTGGTCGCCCGGCACCACAGGGGGGCTCCCGGAGCCCCAGGCTCTCAAGAGGTCGGTGAGCACAGCGCCATCCACCTCCGCCCACAGCAACTCTTGCTGGAGCTCAGATGGACTCCGACCGCTGGCCCAGAACCAGCCTAGAGGCAGACTGGTTTTCTTCACTCTCCCTCCCATGGCCCTTACCCTCTGGCTGGCCAGATTATGAAGTATTTTCCTACAATGAAAATGTGCAAAATAAACATGACTTTAGAAAGAAGTGCAAGGTAATGGCAAATAGGATCAGAAACATCTTCACGTGCAAAGAGGACCACTAGCCATGGCTCGATTAGAAAATCGATCTCTAGGTGGATCCTCTATTCTAGGTGGATCGCTAATCAATTCTAGGTGGATCGAATTTACATAAAATGGTGTAACTGGATTCTGCCCTTGACTTAACCAAAGAGCTCCTAGAACAAAGCAGCTCTCAGCTTGACAAGTGGGCGCCTAAGCTCACACTGAAAACAGCGGCTCTCAGACTCTCTGCCCTCTCCCCCACCACCAGCGGTGCACGCGGGGTCACTGGGGTTCCTAGCTGGGATCAGGGGAGCGAGGCCCCAGAGGACACTGAGGTCTTCATCCAGACACAGGGGGCGCTGGGGGAGGTCCCAGTGAGATGAGAAACCTGACCCCCTGAAAACCACATTTGGAGGTAATTCCAGATTTGCCTGAAACCAGAGGGAGAGGAAATGGTGCTAAAGGTAAGCTCGAGTTAATACTGATATCAGCGGAGTGCAGAGAAGCAGCCAGGGGAAAAGACCTCAAGGCCCAACCCGAACCTCATCTCACCCGCAAAGCCTTCCTAACCTCCCACTACGGGCGGCACTGACCACTCGTGACAGACGGCAGCAGGGGCGTAAGACGGGCACCTGCTAAGAGGGGGAGTCGAAGGCACCTGCTAAGAGAGGGAGTCCAGAGGGGAGGGTGGGCTCAGAATTGAGGTCAGGGGATGTTCCACTTGATCCATTCTGAGCCTGTTCAGAAAAAGACTTCCCAGGCCACTGGGCAGACACAGCCCAACTGGAAAATGCCCTTAAAAGGGACAGCGTGCCTCTGGATGTGCACACCTCGCTGGGTGGGGTGTGGCGGAGGCAGCTTTCTGTGAGCCTGAGTGTGCACGTGATCGCCCATGCTGAGCGGTGGACCAAGAGGCCAGAAAAGGCAGCAGTGGGTGGACATGGGCCTCAGCGGCCCAGGAGTTGACTCAAGGAGGGCTGGTCACAGGCAAACCGAGAGTTAGCATTTACACAGCGGTCAACATGCAGATGGAAGAGAGTGAATGGAGCGAATGGAGACGCAGGCCTGGGCCCCAAGGCTGGGCTACAGAGCCCCAAGGCAGCCTGGGCGGCATGAGACCATCTGCCACCCACACCCCTTCCAGATGTCACCGCACTCATACTTCAAAACCTCGTGGTCCCAAAAGGCATTACTCTTCTCCACAGACTGACTAAAAAGTCTTCTCTGCAGCCTGAAGTGGAGAGCCGTCCCCACCATGGGCCCCAGAACAGGACCAGGCAGGGAGAACCCAGGGACCCAGGGGGTCCCTGCTGCTACATTTTACAGCACGGGAGGACCCCAGCCGCCTTACACTCCTTCAGGCTGGAAGCTGGGGGCACATTAAAGCTGAGGTAGCCAGGACTGCACCTTCAGCTGCTGGGGCCAAGGCCTAAGAAGAAACCAGGCATCCAAAGCAGCACGGACCCACCGCTCCCTGCCCCCACCCTTAAGAAAGCTGTCTGCTGAGGGGGGGGGGTCTGTGGAATGAACGTCTCAGTGGTGCCTTTCAGTCACCTCTGAGGCGCCAACGCCCTTCCTGGGGTGGAGGGGACGGAAATCACGTTAGGAGATGCAGCTCACAGGAGACACTGTCCCGGGGAGGCAGTCACCACTTCCACGTCCCACGACCAGGGTGTGACCTGCAGTCACTCAGGCTGAGAAACCGCCTGTTCCTCAGAGTGACTCTACTTCCCAAGAGCAGATCTGAGGTAAGAAGGCTCAGGGTGTATCAAACCAGCTGTTGGCTTATATGAGCAGCCAAGACCTGCTGGAGGCTGTCCAGGCACCCTGGAAGAGGGATGGGGCGGGCCCCAAACATGGGAGCCACCCGAATGCGAACTTCTTCCAGAGGCAGAGTCAGGGACAAGGAGAGGTGGTCTCCCTGGGCCACGTTCTCTCCTGCCCCACACTGCCCTCCCATTTCACAACTACAGTTCAGAGATATGAGGCACAGGTCACAAACATCAAAACTGTCCCCCTGAGAACATAAAACACCAGTCTGCTTCCAAGAACAGGGGAATGGGTGACACTTGAGGGGGAGGGGGCTACCATCTCACTTCTACAGAGCTCAGCCTGGCTTCCACAGGGAAGGTTCCAGAAAATTCAGAATCACATTGAGAATTCAGCAGCGACTGAGGCAGTGTTTGCAGGGTGGTAGGGCTGGGAAGTGGTCTAGACCTCCTTTGACGGGCATCTTCCTCCACACACAGTGCTCCTGAAGTTCTGTCTGTAGCCAGCATTTCTCTGACTTGAACATGAATGTAACCTCCCACGCACACAGGTAACTCTCTAGTCCTAACCGCCCCCCAGCTTCAGACCTGCTGTGTATTGCCTCTTGGGTGTCCCTCAGGTACAAGTGCAAAATGTCCCAAATCAGCCTTCTGCTCTTCTGCCCTGTCTGCACCTGCTCCTGTGGTCCATCCTCAACAAGGGCAGGCTCCACAGCCACCCGGGCATTCTAGCTTTCCACTGCTGCCCTCAGCTCTGTCACCACCGCTTGAGCTCAGAGCCTCACGTCTAACCGGAATATCGCGATAGTGTTCCAACAGTCTGTCCTAACTGCGGCACGTCCAGGCTCCGTCCAGCTATTCGGTTTCAACAATGCACATCTGACCAGGCACCCCTCAGCCTGGCGTCCCAGCTCCACGCAGCCACGAGGTCCTCGGTGACCCTGCCCCCCGCATCCCTCCAGCCGGCACCCCTGCCACTTCCCGCCTCCCATTTGAAGCCTCAACAGTAGCTAAGAAGCTATCACCCCACCCCACCTGAAGCCATGCTAGTTCACACCCCCAGGCCTTTCCCTGGACGTCCCTGCCCCTCCTCCGGGGTCCTTTCTCTTGGCTCAGGGAGCACCTTACCCATCATCTTACTGTTGCAGTTACTGACATCTGCTGGTTCAAAGCCAGGGCTCACCTATGCACCCTGCTCCTCAGAGGTAAGGTGAGGCAGGTAAGGTAAGCCGGAAAGAGCGGGGCCAGGCAGTGACTGAGGTGAGCTGGTTCTCGGGAAGCTGAGAAAGGGGCCAAGGAATGATCGGCGTCTCCCCCTGACTGCCTCACATGTGAACAGAGTTCCATTCTCCGAGGGTCCCTCACATCTACTGTCTCATTTAATAGCATTTCCCAGGTTCATGAACAGCCAGAGTATGCATGGCAGCAAAGTATCAATAGGTGGGTGTTAGAAGGAACCTCCTTCAAAATCCTTTGCAAACCACAGTCCTTGGCCAGCACTTTAAAACCCTCCTAAGGAGAAAGCCTGGAGGTCAAAGTGCTGAGAGCTAAAAACACCATCCTGTGTGAAGCTTTGTGACGCAGTCTCCTGGTGCGGGAGGCAGCGCTTTAAGGCCGACATTTAGAAAGCACCGCTTGGGCCTGGGATGAGACGGCTGAGTGAACCTGCACCATCAGCCTGGAATCAAGACCAAAGTCCCCTCCACGGTGCTCCATACCCACTGACTCCTTTTACCCCCCTCTGCCTCAGCCTTGGCACAAAGCTTCTCCCATGCCAAGAGGGAGGGAGCCGGGAGGCAAACCCACAGGGAAGAGAAAGCACCGTCCAGGAAGCCCGGGTTTCTCACGGTTTAACCTCTGATCGAGCCGAGTCTTACGGGAGGCAGGACTGACCTCCTGAGAAAAAGCGAAGTTCTTAAAAACCCCATTCCCTTAGCCCAAACAGCAGCTCAGTGGAAGAGACGTCACTTTGACTACCTTACTTTTCCCAATCTCAACTCGCCTCTATCTCTCACCCATATTATTGTGAAGATGGAAAGTCTTATCAAGTGCTTCAATAAGAGCTCAGACTTGCTCAAAGCACATTGCTGGTTCTGAACATCCCCAATCCTTCAATTGGTTAGGATTCTCTATGTCCATATTTGTTAAAAATTGAATTTGTAGGGAATTTTAACTGAAAACGTGGTCCACAAAGTGCTTTGGCACCTGAGTTACCTGCCCCAAAGGGAAAGGGGACTCAGTGTAGCGGTGAGAGCACCTCAGGCCCCAGAGGCAGATGTGGCCGAATCCTGTCTCTGCCATTTTCAGATGTGTGACCCAAGCAAGTCACTCTTCTCTTCTGGGAAATGACAGAAATATTAGTACCTCCTGGGGCTGCTGTGAGTAGATGAGATGATGCATATAAAGTGCTTAGCTCAGAGCCTGCTGAAAAGCTCAGGGAACACCGGCTACTTTTTTGCTACTATTAATAATGATCTAGTGATGATGTCACAGTTGTTTCTACCCTTTGATAAGCTCGCCCCCTGCTCTAGGCCATTGATTCTCAATTATGTACCCTCTCACTGGAGGGTCTCAAAATTCTCCCAGGTTGTTACGCCCCAGTGGAAAACTGCCATGGGTGAGAATTTGCCAATGTACACCGATGAGGCGTGTGCACACGGGGACGGTGTGAAGGCACAGGAAGGTCTCGAATCACTGCTCAGGGCCAACAATTTACCTCTAATCCCCTCAGCTACCAGTCTGGCTCCAAGACTGATAAGGCTCTCACATGACAGCAAATATAAGGACAGCCTGAGGATTATGTGGGGTTTTTTCCTGCAGGAGAAAAACACATTATACTTAAAAGAAAGTGCCTTCTAATCTGGATCCTAAGAGTTTGTAATTCACTTCCAAATTACCTGGATGGTACCATGATAACCTCCTTGGGTACACACCAAGCTTAAAAATTAGGACAGCTTCTTTCTAGCATACATCTTAGGATCTTGGAAGATTTCAACATAGGTTTCTCTCTCTTTTGGTGTGGGGGGCGGTGCTTCCTATGAGGCCTTCCCTCCTGCATGGGTTCTCCGGTGGGCACTGAAGTGGGAGCTGTTGTTGAAATCTTTGCCACACTCTGTACACTTGTAGGGTTTCTCCCCGGTATGGATTCGCTGGTGAATGATGAGACTGGAGCTCTGGTTGAAGCATTTCCCACACTCTCTGCACTTGTAAGGCTTTTCTCCTGTGTGGATCCTCTGGTGGGTAATGAGGTTGGAGCGGTCACGGAAGAACTTTCCGCACTCGAGGCATTTGTAGGGCTTCTCTCCTGTGTGCACCCTCTGGTGTGTGATGAGCTTGGAACGCTCCCCAAAGCATTTCCCACAGTCCATGCACTCGTACGGCTTCTCCCCAGTGTGGGTCCGCTGGTGGTTGGCCAGTGTGGAGCTCTTACTGAAGCTTTTCCCACACTCAGCACACTCAAACGGTTTCTCTCCTGTATGGATTCTTTGGTGACTGATGAGGGCGGAGCTTTTAGAGAAGCTTCTTCCACATTCAGAACACTGATACAGCTTTTCCCCTGCATGGGTGCTCTGCGGTCCAGGAGAATTCGCATTCTTACTGGCACTGGGAGCTTGTTCAGGATTTGTCCCCTCTGTGGAGTTCCTCCAGTGAGAACTGAAAGATGGGCTCTGGCCCGAGTTTTCCCCAGGTTCACGACAGTGGTCAGGATTTCCTCCCAAGTGGATTCCCTGATGTTTCAGAAGGTCTGAGCTCTGGGTAAAGCTTTCCCAACATTCCTCACATTTATAGGGCTTTATCTTCGTGTGTGTTCTCTGGTGGGTGATAAGATTGGAGAGGTCACTGAAGCTTTTCCCACACTCAAGGCATTCGTAGGGCTTCTCTCCAGTGTGGATTCTCTGATGGGTGTTGAAGTTGGAGCGGTCACTAAAGCTCTTCCCGCACTCGAGGCATTTGTAGGGCTTCTCACCTGTGTGTATCCGCTGGTGGGTGGTTAACTGTGAATTCCGGAGGAAGGTTTTCATGCACATGTCACACTTGTAGGGCTTCTCTGCGAGGTACAGGCCTTGGTGGTCGATGAGCTTTTCTAAGTCCTCTTCAGAAGAACACTCTTCCCACTGCTCCTGGGATGGATCTCCCCACTGTCCTTTACCTTCATTTTCATTTTCACTGTCTTCCCCCCAATCATGAGGGTAGCAATCATCCCCAGCAGTGCATTTTGATAAGGCTCCAGGCAAATCTTCAAAAAGGTCCTGCTCTGAAATCTGGTCTTCATCCTCATGCCTCATCTCAAAACCTGGAGAACGGATAGAAATGCATTCATTAGTTAGTGTCTATTTATACATCTGAATCTTGCATCTTGTGAATTTGGCTGACCTGAATTTGTACTTGTGTCGTACATCTCACATCTTATAAATGTGACCAAGATGAAACTGATCAGGTTTTGGTGCACACATGCATTTCTGACTTGTTAAGCTTAGGAACGCAGTCTGAGACGTGGTAACTTCACCAAAGGAACCACTGAGCCCAGCCCAAGCAGCCAGCTGTCAGTCCCCTTAGCCAACCACCCTATTCCACTACTGAACAAGGAACACCTCCTGCTCCTGGTATATTCAGTCTGGCCTGTGTCATATGAGATTGAAAAAACTCTATAATTGCCCAGATGGATCCAAGTAAAAATCTAGACCAACTGCTTTTTTCATCTGGGGAATTACACTAAGCCAGAGACTGGATAATCTCAGGAAAACACAAATCCTTTTCTTATTCAATTCTATTCCCTTTTTCAGTTCAGAGAAGAGATAATGAGCCTGGCTCCCACACTCTCTGCGCGCTTGCAGATTCTGTGGACAATCTAATTACTAAATTCTTACCAGTGTCTGAGGTTTTAGGACTTGGGGTTGGAGGTCTGATGACATCTTCACCTGCCATCCCGTCCCAAGCCTCCTGGCTGACAACCTGGGTACCGCTCTGATCAGAAGTAGGGAGGCCTGCTGCCTCCCTGCTGGTCCCCACGTCTCCTACCGCAGTCCTAGCCCTCATCAGCGAGTCCAGCTCCTCATAGAAGGGGCAGGCCCCAGGCGGGTGGCTGCTCTTGGCTTTCCGGTAGCTTCGAAGCAGGTTTTTGAATCTGTAGCGACACTGCTCCAGGGTCCTCAGGAAGCCCTGTGCACGCAGCCGCTCTGCGATGGCCCGGTACACCTGGCCATTCTGGTGACAGGTGCGAAGCTTCTCGGAGAATGGGGACTCACTGAGGATGGTCAGGAAGGCCTTGGTCTCCTCGTAGCCCCAGTGCACACCTGCTGTCAAGAGCGAAGAGTTCAGAATTGAGAGACTTGATGAGATCTGCCGAGGTCATCAGGGATCAGGGTCACCTGCTCTGCTAAGCGCTTAGAACACAGGCATTTGGGAGACTACCCAGGTGCTAGGGCACCAGCTAATAGTGTACCCGTGTTTCTCGAAAGGCTGTGCCAGGGCTTCCCACCCCCACCTCCTTCTAAGAGATTCTATTAACACTTAAGTTTCTTGGGACTTCCCTGGCAGTCCAGTGTTTAAGACTCTACACTTCCAACGCAGGGGGTGCAGGTTCAATTCCTGGTCAGGGAACTAAGATCCCCCATGCCGGGGGGCATGGCCAAAAGTAAAAAATAAATACTTAAGAGTCTTGGCTGAAGGGGAGGACTTAAGGAGCTGTATTATACCAGGTGACCAGTCCCCTGGCTTCAGCTGACGGTATCAAGGAAAGGCCTATAACCAAGATACAGGAGACTCTCTGTATCTCCACATCCATTCAACACATGTCCTCTACTTACTTTATAAACTTCCTTTTTAACAAACTGAGAATCCCTCAGATAACCTTGTAAGAGAATCCAACTGAGGATGCCCCTTCCTCTTTTGTGGAAGAAGGAAAAGGAGGTGATCTATTTTCAGTTCCTCTGCAGGTAAAGAATGCAGCCAGGGAAAAAATGTGGAGAAGGGAAACCCAGCTAAGAGTGGAGGCAGGAGCCCTGAGCTTGGGTCCTTGTGTACCTTTAGACGCGACACTTCATAGTCTGGCCTCTGTGTTTCCACTTTTACAGTGACTGGGCGTCTCCTCAGCATACGTTGTTCACGTATACACTGTCCTGATTTCTGCTACGCCAGGGAAATACTTCACTCAGTATCTTTCTTTACCTAAATTTACTACTTGTGAAATCACAGGCTGATGCACTTATGCACATAAAATTTAAAAGTTCACTCATGTTAACACTTCTGATCATCCCCGTATTACCATTAATACCCTCTGAGAAACACTGAATTAGCTATTTAAGGTCCCTTAAGGTTTTAAGTGTTTGCTTCTTTTTCATACGGTGAAGGAAACCATCAACAAAATGAAAAGACAACCTACTGAATGGGAGAAAACAGCTGCAAACGATATGACCAATAAGGGATTACTATCCAACATATATGAACACCTCATACATCAATAAAAGCAAATAACTCAGGTTAAAAAATGAGTAGAAAACTACTGAGCCCGCATGCTGCAACTACTATGCCCACACACCTGGAGTCTGTGCTCTGAGACAAGAGAAGCCATTGCAATGAGCAGCCCGAGCACCGCAACTAGAATAGACCCCATTTGCCACAACTAGAGAAAGCCCATGCACAGCAGGGAAGACCCAGCGCAGCCAAAAATAATAAATAAGAAAAAACAAGAAGAACTGAATAGACATTTTTCTAAAGAAGAAATGCAGATGACCAACACATGAAAAGACGCTCAAATATTGCTCATCATCACGGAAACACTAAACAAAGCAATGAGATATCACCTCATACCTGTCAGAATGGCTGGTATCAAAAAGTCTACAAATAACAAACGTTGGTGAGGATGTGAAAAAGAGAGACTCCTTGTACATTGTTAGTGGGAATGTAAACTGACGCAGCCACTGTGGAAAACAGTACGAAGGTGTCTCAAAGAACTAAAAACAGAACTACCAAGTGACTCAGCAATCCCACTGCTGGGTATGTATACAAAAAAGAAACAAAAACACTAATTTGCAAAGATACATGCACCCCAATGTTCATAACAACACTATTTACAATTGTGAAGGCATGGAAATGACCTAAGTGTTCATCAACAGATGAATGGATAAAGAAGATGTGGTGTGTGTGTGTGTATATATATATTTATATATTTACATATTTATATATACTAGAATACTACTCAGCCATAAAAAAGGACAAAACTTTGCCATTTGCAGCAACATGGATAGACTTGGAGGACATTGTGATAAGTGAAATAAGTCAGACAGAAAGATAAATATTGTATAATATCACTAACACATGGAATCTAAAAAATACAATAGACTAGTGAACATAACAAAAAAGCAAACCCACAGGTAGAACAGACTAGCAGTTACCCAGTGGAGAGTGGGAAGGGGCAATATAGGGGTAAGAAGTAGGAGGCACAAACTATTGGGTGTAAGACAGGCTCAAACTATTAGGTGTTGTACAACATGGGTAATAGAGCCAATAATTTTGCAATAACTGTAAATGGAAAGTAACCTTCAAAAATTGTATCAAAATTTTTTTAAAAAAAATTGTTTTTACGTGTTTGCTTCTCTAAGGAAACTCAGACAAGGAGAACTGACCACAGCAAAGAGGATCAGGGCTCGAGGCTGACCTTGCTCTAGCAGCATCGATCCAGACTGGCAGCCTGTGTCCTGAACTACAGCAGAGGTTTGGTTGGGAGGAGGGTTGGAATCTGAATCCAACTAAGCCCCAAAGTTCTTACCAATACGACTCTGGAGCAGAGCTGGGCCCCCTGGGATCCCGGGCCCCTGGATGGACTCGTTGGTGGCCAGGTCATCACCGTTACAGTCGTCTGCCATTTCCTCCGGCTCCCAGCCCCCTTCCTCCTGCTCATCCACCTCCATGTCACTGTCCCCTAGCCTGGGGAGAGCCACAGTCTCTCCTGGGCCGTCTGAGGCTCTGACGGCCGTCCGAGCCTTGACCAGGGCCTCCAGCTCCTCATAGAAGGGGCAGGTCCCCGGCGGGTGGCTGCTTTTGGCTTTCCGGTAATTCCGCAGGAGGTTTTTGACCCTGTAGCGACACTGCTCCAGCGTCCGCAGGAAGCCCCGTGCCCTCAGTCGTTCTGCAATGGCTCGGTACACCTGGCGGTTCTGGTGACAAGTCCGGAGCTTTTCAGAAAAAGGAGACTCACTCAAAATTGCCAGGAACGTCTTGGTCTCCTCGTAGCTCCAGTGCACACCTGACACTTTCACATCCTCCACGGGCACCGGGCATCGTTCTTCCCAGGTCTTGCAGTCCCTCCAGGCCAACACCTGAGCTGGTTTTGTTTGCTCAGGATCCAAGCTGTAATCTGCAGGGTTCTTTTTTCCAGAATTTACAAGTCTTGGACCCCAAAACTCTGGTCCCTGCTCTTGCTGGGCGATGATGGTTGGTTTTGAAACCGGAACTCCTATATAAAAGGAAGAAGAGCCATGATTAAGTAGAAATGATCTGTCAAGCAAAGCATTTTGTCTAAAAAGTCCTTTACACATCATTGGACTCCAAGAAACTAATGAGAAATTTTCACGCTAATCCCTTAAAAGGACTGAAAGGAAAGGGAGAGGTCACTAGAGGTAACCTCCCCAGAAATATACTGACTTGGTTGCTTTGTTTATTTGCTTTTTGGTTGGTGTGATAAAATACATCATACAAAAGAGGGGCTGTTACTGGTCCACAGATGGGAACATACTCTAAATTAAGACAAATCAGAATAAATTTCATGGCTGGAAGAAAGGCTGTGTGTGCACATGTATGTCTGGTTTGAGTTTCTCTTAGCTAAAAACTTGAGGTCTCAAATGCCACTGGCACCTACCTTTTGCACCTACACAAAATAGCTTTAACATAAAGCTAAGACAAAGGCTGGTGAGGGAGAGAGAAAGAAAAAACCCAGGCCTGCTGGGTGATGTTGCCAAGCCAATTTGTACTGCGGTTGGAGCACGCCCTCCTCTGGACATCCAATACCATGAGAAAATAAAGTTCCTCGTTTCTCAAAACACTTAGCTAGATTTAAAGGACAAGTGTCCCAAGAGCTCCTGACCCTAGCAAAAAGGAAGCCTTTAATTAAAATAAATATTTGAAGAAAACTAGATGAAAGAGTTTAGAGCTAAAAGAGGCTTAAGGATTATCTAGTTCAGCATTTCCCAAAGGTTGTTCTTTGAAGGCTATTTTCCCCAGATATCACTGTTAAAAAAAAAAAAGGGCATGCTTTTCATCATGTGTAAAAAGGACACACTGCCCAGCAAGTAGCCAACAGCTCCTAGTGTCTCACTTTACTGCCCAGAGTCAGACTTGGCACCAACTCTCTACCTGATTCCACTCTGGTGTCTCACTCCCCTCTCACTGATCTTACACTCCGCCGGGAAATGTTCATTATGGCTTGACTTCCCGTGAAGACGTGCCTACAGAGAAAGGGTCTGTGCTGGTCATAGGGGCTGCAAGGATTTTGAGCCCTGTGATATTTCTTTTGCATTGATTTAAACGCATCAGTCTCCTGGGCTTAGTTCACTTGACTCTGATATGAGAGATGGACCCTGTTTGATGCTGAAAAGACTGGGTTTCTTCTGGGCCGGCAGGCTGGGCACAGCCCCAGGATGGGGGTGAGTACTGAGAAAATGAGGATAATGAGCCCTGAGCAGGCAGGCTCTTGGCAGCCAGCCTGCCGGCCCAGAAATCCGCTCCCCACACCCTTGCCCTGCCCTGGCCACAAACAGCATGTCTTCTTGCCGGGTCTGAAATTCCAGAGACTTCTCAGAGCTACGAGTCTTAGGGAGTGAGGAAACGCACCTTGGGAACTAAGTGTACCCAAACCCAGCCATATCTTATCCAGAGAGCACAGTTTCCTTACCCAGGGACAAGCCGTTCCCACAGCTGTCTCCTGGGGGGTCCGTGCAGAATTCCTTCTCGGCGTGTCTGTCAGGGTCCAGGGCTTCCTGTGGAACATACAACAGAGGACCTCAAATGTCACTGACCTTTGAAAACAGCCTGGGAATCCCGCCAGCCCCCAGGAAGGGTAATGGACACAGCGATAGCCTGTGTGAGGCCAGTGGGCAACCTCAGGGGGCAGCTCAACCCAGCAGAGGCCCAGCACACGGGACAGGAGGGGCGGAGGACGCGCACCCTGCACCCGATGGCAGGCCACAAAGAGAGGAGGGGAGCTGGGGTCAGGGCACAGGAAAGTCATGACGGCAAGGGGGAGCAAACGGTAGCTTACCTGAGACTCCGCAGTCACCTCCCAATCTCCGACGCTCCCCGTCTTTGGGAGAGCAGGGACTCGGGGAGTGAGGACAGCTGAGAAGTAGAAAGCATCTCTGAAACCCAAGTTCTGGTTTCCAAAAAAATCACCTCGCTCTCAGGTCCGGCTTTCCTAAAGCCTTGCTTGGATCACACTGAGCCTGCCACTGTAGCTAATGTGGATTCCTGCTTTCACTTTCCTTTGAGAGTTTCTGGCTGCTAAGCTGCCCCGGGAGAGATGTCAGCCCTGAACTCCTACGCTCACCAACCTGCCCCGGGCCCAGCCTGAACCTGCTACAGGACTCAGCGACAGTGAGGCCTGCTAACACCAGTGGGAGTTTCATCTCCTTACTTCACAGGGTGTCCATCAGACACGATTCTATCCCTTGCCTGGAATTCTGCACATCCCTCCTGGGGGATTCTACCTTAGTCCCACCCCTAAGCCCTCTTCTCTGATGTTCCCTGACTTGGTACTCACCACTCTCTTTCAAGGGCTGTGGCTCCGTCTTGGTGTCTAGATACTTGGGAAGGTCAGGACACGAGTTCTTCACCCACTGCTTCTGGGACCGTCCCTCGGGCCAGTGATCTGCTGGCTGCAGCTGGCAACCCTGAGATTCCTTCATTGTCTTTGAGGACCTCGTATCTTCTGCACACAGTTCCAGTTCCTACACACAGATGGCCAAAATTCCCAATCATAAGTTCAATAACTGGTAGGGTAGGGCAAGTTCTTTACAGTTACAACTGCGGTTCAGATGTTAACAGGCTCTTAAAAAAAAAAAAAAAAAGATGGCTTAAAGTATGACAAAGTCATCAGACTGACTTCAGTAAACAGTCCAGCATTTATACCACCAAAGCGGATTGTCTGATCAACTTTTTCCATAGGTACTTTCAACACTCACATGGTTCAAAAACAGAAAACATACACAGAGATATACTTAGTGAAAATACCCCAAACTCCACCTGTCTCCATTCCACCTGTCCAGTATCTTCCCCAACTCCTCACCATAGGTAACCACTGTTCTTTTGCAGCCTTTCAGAGTTTCTTTACATACAAGCAACCATATAAATATATATTACTTTTGCCCATTTTAACGTTAAAGGTAGCAACTATTATACAATGCCTTGAACCTTATTTTTTTTATCCAAGATAATATTCACCTTTATCAAACTTTATTAATGAGTTTGCCAAAAACTCACTCCAAAAACCTTTTGGCCAATCTGAAAACTCAAATCCACTCTCACAGAGAGGAATTTTATCTCTGAGAAAATAAATTAGGATGGGTTGTGATCTTCAAATGCCACTCCCAATGAGGAGACCCACCAATGTTCTGTGATGTTCATAGAGAGAAAACACCTGCTTGTCAATGTTTTAAGAAAATAATAACTTTGTGTTCAAGATAAAAATAACTTTGTTATAGTTACAATCTTATAATCCACAGAAGTACTACCTACTAGACCCAACAATTATTCTCACTCCCAGCACTAACTCCTCCAACTATTGCTAAACCTAAGCAAAGATTCTGATTCCATGAATGGTCATTATAGATGCAGAAAGAAGCAGATTCAAGTGCCTATGGGGAGGCAAAAAATCAGGAGGATGTTCACTGGGGTAAGGGTGAATTAAGAATTCATCAAATATGGTTCATAGATGCAATGGAATACTACTCAGTCATAAAAAAAGAACAAAATAATGCCATCTGCAGCAACATGGATGCATCTAGATATTATCACACTAAGTGAAGTTGTCAGAAAGAGAAAAACATATACCACACAATACCACTTATATATGGAATCCAAAATGTGACACAAATTAACCTATCTGTAAAAGAGAAAGATTCACAGACATAAACAACAGACATGTGGTCGCCAAAGGGAGGAGGTTAGGGGAAGGACGGATTGAAAGTCTGGGGCCAGTAGATACAAACTATTATATACAGAATGGATAAACAAGGTCCTCCTGTATAGCACAGGGAACTATATTCAATATCCTATGATAAACCATAATGGAAAAGAATATAAAAAAGGATGCATATACATACACACACACACACACTCCCCTAAGTCACTTTGCTGGACAGAAGAAATTAACACAACACTGCAAATCAACTATACTTAAAAAAAGAAGCATCAAAAATGCCTGTGTACCACACAAAAACCTGCACAAGGATGTATATAGCAGCTTTATTAATAATTTCCCAAACTTGAAGGCAACCAAGAGGTCCTTTAGCAGGCAAGCAGATAAACTGTGGCACATCCAGACAACAGAATACTATACAGCACTAAAAATAAATCAGCTGTCAAACCATGAAAAGGCATGGAGGAAACTTGATGCACATTACAAACTGAAAAAAGCCAATCTGAAAAGATTATATATATATATATATATATATATATATACTGAGTGATTCCAACTACATGATATTCTGGAAAAGGCATAACTATGAAGACAGTAAAAAGATCTGTGATTCTGTGGCTGCCAGAGGTTTGGGGGAAGGAGAAGTGGTAAGGAATTCGCCTGCCAATGCAGGAGGTGCCAGTTCAGTCTCTGGGTCTGGATGATCCCCTGGAGAATGAAACAGCAACCCACTCAAGTATTCCTCCTGGGAAATCTCATGGACAGAGGAGCCTGGCATGCTACAGTCCATGGGGTTGCAAAGAGTCGGACACGACTGAGCACGCATGCGCCGAGAGTGAACGTTAGTGAATTAAGGACTCTGGATGATGACGAAGTTCAGCGATTGTAATGTCTGGTAGTGGAGGCTGGTAGTGGCAGAGACTGTGCATGTGTGGGACAGGGGATAAATAAGAACTCTGTACTGTCTATTCAATTTCACTATGAAACTAAAATTGGTCCAAAAAATAGCCCTTTTTTTAATGCCCAAGCACCTGATGGGGAAAGAGACCATGCAAGACGGTGATGACAGAATGCTGCCGCTGCTGCTAAGTCACTTCAGTCGTGTCCAACTCTGCAGCCCACCAGGCTCCTCCGTCCATGGGATTTTTCAGGCAAGAGTACTGGAGTGGGGTGCCATTGTCTTCTCCAGATGGCAGAATAAACAAGTTCAAAAATCACAAAATAGCAAAGTTGAAAGATTTTTTTTTAAGGAAAGTATTTTCAAGGCCATTCGACCCCTGTAGGCAGCAACCCTTTCAGGTGGTGGCTCTCTCTGAGGAGCATAGTTAAATGTATTTCATTCCACTACTAAGACTTGGAAAAGTTTTACCTGCAGAGACTGTAACTAACCTTGCTATGTAAGATTATGAGCTAGAATATATGTGCCTGAGGGAGAAAAACAAGCCTCTCTGCTATTATCCATTTGTTTTGACATTTGTGAGTACTCAAGAGCAGGTAGAAAAGTTAAAAAATGAAAATAAAAGTCACAGGAAAAAAAACATAGAGAAGATTCTGTTACCTTTTTTGTTTCAATTTTAGAAGTAGTTCAACCTTTGCTCAGTTCACAAGGGTATAATTTGAGAATTTTTGGTCTAGTCCAACCCTCTCATTTGTACAGATGAATTATAAAGACCTTGATTTAAGTCTCATCTCTTGATTTCAAGTTCTTTATCTTCCAGCGCTGAAGCCCTAAGACATCCAAACACTTCTTCACTGCCACTTAAAACAAACAGTTGGTTTCTTTAAAAGAAATAATCTGGGAGGGTGGGGTAATTAAAATAAGGTATGGGTACATGCTAAGTTGCTTGCAACACTGTAGCTTGCCAGGCTCCTCTGTCCACGGGATTCTCTAGGCAAGAATACTGGAGTGGGTTTCCATGCCCTCCTCCAGGGGATCTTCACAACACAGGGACTGAACCTGCGTCTCTTAATGCATTGGCAGGCAGGTTCTTTACCACTAGCGCCACCAGGGAAACCCATAAATGAGGTATACTCTCTCATATTTAATTCTCTAACTTTAAATATTATGCTTTCTATATCTTCAGTTCATAAAGGAATCCAAAAAGCAGAGCCACATACTTTAAATCCTTCTGACCCTTAATCTCACATCAGTATATAGCTTTACCTCTTATGACAGACAGAAAACCGCCACTGTGCACAAGGGATGTGGCCTCAAACCTGCGATTTCCCTCAACGAAAGGTGGTCAACGTAGTATTACAAGAATTACTAACTATATAAGAAGTGGAAGCAGCAAGGTAACATTGAGATGAAGGTTTTTGTTGGCTGGCTCAGGCCATAGTGGCCTGAAGGACTTGTTCTACAAGAACCAGCTTCAAAGCAGCATTCAAAATTTGTGTCGTAGCAAAATTATAAATTATTTTCATGGGCTTTCAGGGTCTCTTGCAAATTGTTCAAACTGTGAATGTTAAATCCACAATACTTTCACTTCCCTTATCTCAGCTCTACCATTTCTATAAATCTGGACAGGTCACTTATCTGAGTCTGTTGGACTATTTGAAAAGGGCCATGTCAGCAGTACCTACCTTACGGGGTACCTTACTGGGTAGCTGGGTTGATAAGATAAGGAATACATACAGAAAGCTTGGAACAGTGTCTGAGGCACAGTGAATGTGCAATAAATGTCAGTTAATATTTCATTTGAGCCTCATGACTCAGGTTCTTCAATTCCTATGGTTTGCAGGTAAGGCATCTGCCATACAGTACAAAGAACAATGAACTTGGAACCTAAGGATCTGGGTTTAGGCTCTGGTCCAGGCTCTGCTTCATACTGACTGAGCCTTGTGAGCCACCTGACTTCAGGGGTCTTGGTTTAATCCATAAGATGGGGATGATGATGCTATTTCTGTCTACCTACATTCCTGCTGTAAACTAAAGAGATCACATACTTAAAACAGACTCTAAGTACAAAACACAATACAAATTAATGTACTGCGATTATGGTGCTGGGAGGCAGCTTAGAGCAATGGGTACAGACGCTGGGTGTAGAATCAGACTGCCTGAATTCAAACCCTGCCTCTCTAGAGGCCAGTGGCGTTAATCCAATGACCTTGCTTCATTTTCCTCATGGGTAAAACTAGGACAGACAGTACCTGCATCATTTAACTGCTGAAGGATGAAACGAGTGGATACATGGAAAGCACTCAAAACGGTGCCCGGGACAGAGCAGTTTGAACACATCAGACGACTGATAACACCACTACTGAGGTTTTGGCAATTATCCACCTGGAGCAGCCCCGTGACCGCCCAGGCCTGCTCCTTGGAGAACAGGCTCTTTGCCTCACCCGCTGCCCCGTGGCCCGGGCTTCTCGGTGCCAATCCTCCACCAGGGCCACCGCCTCCTCGCCGCTCTCGGGGTGGCGGGCCTGGACCCAGGCCTGGACCTCCCGCGGTAAGATGGTCAAGAACTGCTCCAGCACCAGCAGCTCCAGGATCTGCTCTTTGAGGCGGATCTCCGGCCTCAGCCAGTGACAGCAGAGCGCCCAGAGCTGGCTGAAGGCCTCGTGGGGCCCCGCCGCCTCCCTGTACTGGAACTGCCTGAAGCGCTGGCGGGAAGCCTCGGGGCCAGGGACGGGACCGTGGTCCTTCTCCTTGGGCTGGGAGACTGGCGTCCAGGCGTCCTCCTCCAGCTTCACAATCACAAGTTCTTCCGGCTCTTGTTGCGGGGAGGCCCGGGCTTCCAGGGCTACGGCCATGGTCTCTCCTGGACGCCGCCCTTCAGCTGGGCCCTCCATGTCCAGCGTCTTCCTGCATCTGTAGTGTGTCCTCAAGGGGCTCCCGGGAGAGGAAAGGTTCCCCCTGCTCTGAAGGCAGAAAGACGAGGGGCAGTATGAACAAGAGGATTAGGAGCCTCACCTTCCCCACTGCCCCCTCCCCTCCCACAAAACCTTCCACTGCATTGCATGGGGCAGGGCTACTAAGAGATGCCCTTTCCCATAAGCAGGACGTTAGACCACAATCTGCTCCTGAAACCAGCAGCCAGCGACCTCAGGGCAAGACCACATGGTACAAAATCCTCTGGGACGCCCTAAATGTCTTAGCTGGGCATCCAGGCTGCCACGCTTGGCCCAGCCCAGCCTTCCTCCCTCCACACGTGTCCCAAGTCCAGCCTCGCCTCCAGCTAGGTTCCAAATGTCACCCCCACGCCGTAAGGTCTTTCTTCCTGGGCCATAAGCTTTCCTCTCTGGGTGCTCTCTTTGCAAAATCCCTCACTCTATACTCCCCCTTGGTCATCCCACGCATTTGCCATTTTTCACTACCTCTAAACTGATGACTCACAAAACTCCAGCCAGAAGCTGTCTCCAGACCCCAAGGTCCAACCACCTACAAGGCATTTCCACCTGACTCTCATAAGCACCTCCAACTCAATGAGTCAAAAATTGAATTCATCATTTTCCCCTGCAAACCTGTTCTCCTTCTGGAACCCTCCATCGAGCAAAGGCACCACCTTTCAACAAGGTACCCATGCCAGAAACGTGGTTATCATCTTTTCCCAAGATCCCCCACATCCATTCATTACCAAGCTGGGTCTACTTGGCATTCTCAGCATTTTCCCACAGACAGTGAGTGGCTAGGAAGAGGACTCATGACCGCCTGGCAGCCTCCTGCTTGTCCTTCAGCTACCAGCTCAAAGTCCCCTCATCTATTAAAAAAGTTTCTTGACATGTTCTTGTCATGCCCAGATCCCTTCCCTACTCTCCAGAAGTCAACTCCCCTCATCCTGTGTTCCCAAAGCACTTGGCACGTACTTCTAACACAGGTGTTACCTGACACTCTTGTAGTTCCCTGTTCCAACAGTTACCTGTAGTTACTGTCTGACAGTCCCATCTGACCGTATTGCTAGGGCAACTACTGCACCTTACCCATTTCTGTATCCACAGTGCCCAACCTAGCATCTGATAAATAGCAGGACCAATGGAAGCTTTGCCTTTTATTAAAATGGTAAATCAAGTACATCAAAAACCTAATGGGCTATGGAGGATACATAATTTATATTGAGCTAAAGAATTAACCTTTCATGAAATTTCTCTTCTTTTAAGTTTTTTAATATGGGCCATTTTTATAGTCTTTTACCAAATTTGTTACTGTATTATTTCTGTTTTATGTTTTGGGGTTTTTGGGGGGTTTTTTTTGGCATGTAAGGCATGTGGGCTCCCAGCTCCCTGACCAGGGATTGAACTCATAATCCCTGCATTGGAAGACGAAGTCTCAACCACTGGACCACCAGGGAAGTCACTAAATTTCTTTTTTAACCACAGCCTTAAACGTGCACTAGTCCAAACACATTTGCATCACTGTCTCACATGAAGACTAACTCACTAAGTCGCATGCAGAGTCCCACTACGAACCTTGCACTGCACTGAGAGCTGCAGCACCAACCGTGACTAGGACAGTCTCCACCTTCATCAAAGTTACAGTCTGATGAGAGAGAGACTTGATAAAGCAAGCAAGGCACATGCTCCTGCACAGAGCAAACACTAACAAAAACAGGCACTTAGTAGTCCCACCAGACCCAGAGAGTCTGATAATACAGATTTTTCTTCTGGGAAGATTTGAAAGTTGCAAATGTTAGTTTTGAACAAAATCTGAAAGATTTTTCTGCTACTCTCTTAAATATGAACAGCAATCTAGCCACAGAGGGAGGTCAACACAGTCAGCAAAGCAGCCTTCCGGCAGAGTGGGCAGAGGAAAAATGGACATGGGTGCTCCTCAGTCCTGAGACTACCAGAAATATCGGGGGCTCACAGGGGTCAGAGACCTCAAAGAGCATCCATTTCCTGAGTGCCCATGGGGTGCCAGGCTTGGGGCAAAGTGTTCTACATTCGTGATCTCACTGAATCGTCCAGGCAAGCAGCTGAAGGGTCATTGATGTTGAGTTACCTGATACTGATCTATAAGTTACACACTTTACATACAAACACAAGAAAGAGAATGAGAACGAGAATGAAAGGACGTAATTTAAATCACGCAACCAGTTCCATTCACCATGTGTCTATTCCAGAACATGTGGTGATGATATTCATGATGCCGCTGGTCCCCAGGGTGGTTGAGCTTCCCTAAGCCTCCCTGTCCACTGAGAGTGAGCAAAGTGTCTTTCATACATTGTGGTCCCTAAACACAAGCTAACTCTTTCATTTAACGTTCAACCAAGAAAACGTGGCTGTGATGTTAGCTTACTGAATGACAGCATGTTGGCTACGAAATGGCTCCCTGCAAAGGATTTTCAAGCTGACTGTGATTTTTGGCTAAATGTGATTTTCACCTTCTGTGCTGACTTCACTATATAATTATCCTTGTAACGTATGATTTCACTACATCCCCAATTTACACATAAGGAACTGAGCTTCTGTGAAGATTCGTGTGAGGTTCCACCACCAGCAAGTGGCAGAGTTAAGATTTAAGCCCAGGTTCATTTTCTCCAGTCACTTCTCCTAACCATTCCACAGCTGAGCCAGTCATCCAAACACCTGAGAAGACGGTATGGAGAGTGGAGAGAACATGAAGGCAGGAGTGAGCAGATCGGGGTACCAGCTCCACCCCTGCCTTTTACCAGCTGCGTGACTTTGGGCAGGTCACATGGCCTTGGTGGCCGCCTATCCAGACTGCAGTAGCCAGACCCTACTCATCGGGTGCCCCAGGCTCCCCAACTAGTAAGACGGTGCATAGCAAAGGACAGGAAGACTAGAACCAGTGGCTGCACATGTGAATGGCATGGGGTCAGGCAATGTAAATGAGTACACGGATGGAGTAGCGACTGCAGCTAACTACAGAGCACCAGGTCACAACTGGCCCATGTTCACAGGCCTTCCAGCTTTTCTCAGAGGAGCCAGAACTCTGGATTCTGAAATGTTGGCAACGAACTCAAAACTGTTTCAAACACTATGAGGACTAACTAGAGCGTGATGGTAGGCTGCATTCAGCATGGGCTGTTACCCTGCCACCTTTCAGCTAAATGATCTCAAAGGTCTCTTCCAATAGCCAGGAAGATTTAGAAAGGGTACAGAGTCCCTCAGCAATGAAGGATGTGTCATCAGAGCCAGGCTCCCTTTATAAACAAACCCAGGGAAGCAGGGAGGCATCCTGGCTCCCTGAGTGTGCATGCAGACATGGGGAGTGGCGTCGTCCCAGTGAACGACAGGCTGCAAGAGAAGATGTGCCCCAGTCTCCTGGGAAAGGCCAAGACTAGTCTGTGACCTCCAAAGAGAAAGAAACTGGGAGTTCCCAAAGGCTATCAAGCTCACTTGGCTGACTGTCCAGGCTACTGCTTAGAGCAGCCCAAGCCTACACTTAAGGACTTAAACCAGGGACAGCAAACAGGTTTCATTTAAAGCACCAACTACAGTCAACTGTGCTAAGGACTCTGCATCCCATGTGAACATGTACTGTGACCAATAAGTTGTGACCGCCAGACACAGGAGGGGGCGAAGGAGCACACATTCTGGGCATTTGCCACGTCTGGTTTAAAGTCCTGTTGGCACTGAACCAGCTGCCAGCAAAGACAACCCTGACAGGAGACTAAAGCTCACAGCCCTGGAAATTCACTGGAAGTAGCAGTCTTCAAGCCTGGTACAGCAATGCTCACCCTGGACAGTCTTTATTCACATATTCATCAAGCATTTACTGATTTACTTGATTTATATTAAGTACTTACTACTCTGGGCTGGGCAATGGGGAAATGGAGGTGATGCAGAAACTGTTCCTGTCCTGAAGATACTCACAGTATAGTGGAAGCAACAACAACAGAAAAATCACAGACAATTATGATCAAATGTGGTAAATGCAATAAAAGAGGTCTGTGGGAGCTGGGGTGTGGGGGTGACTTAAATTAAGAAAGTAACCTTTAATTTGGTTCTAGAAAAAAGAAAAAAAGACTGAGTCTCTGAGCAGAGATTGGGGGGAACGTGTATTCTGAGCAGAGAGAACAGCGTGTATAATGGTGAAAAATCAAACAGCCTCCCCAAGATATGGCCATAACCTTGTCAGCACAAAGACTAGGATGGAAAAGGAGTTCATGAAGGGTCTTGAATGTCAGACTAAATTATCTGGACTTAATTCCATAGGTGATGGGAGTTAATGAAGGTTTTTAAGTAGAAGGCCTAATCTGATTTGTGGGTTCAACAGATCACAGCAGCTACAACATGTCTGTCCAACCTGTGAAGGTGACAAAGTGTAGGTTTCAACAAAATCCCTGACAAGGAAATACTCGATACATAAACGAAATTAAAAGATCTGAAGATCTCTGGATGTGGAAGAATGCAAGGGGAATCAGAGGGCACCTGGGTAAAGAGGATGTTGGTACATTCACTTCCATCAGGCAGAAGGAAATAAGTGCAGGTTGAGCGCAGAACACAAGAGCCATCCCCACCCTCTGGGTTCCAGAGGTCATGACCATCAGAGTAAGTGTATGGGGGTATCAAATGTTTGTTTTAGATGAGCAGGTAGAGGCTCGAACACTATCTTTAAGGTCAGGCTTCAAGCTCAGGCCCTTTTCCCTCACTTCTTGCCAGGGCCCCAGGACCCTCTCTTCTTCCCTATGAGGTCTCTAGACCCTTCCACCTTCAGAACCTCTCCCGATCCTCCTCACCTACAGAGCTTTCTAAGAATCTCCTCACTACCAGGGCCTTCTACCTACCTCCTTATACCCCGACCCCTCTATGACCCTTTCCATCTCCGGACGCTTCATCCTCTGACCGTCCCTCACTCCCCACCCCACATAAAAGCTTCTTTCTCCCGTCTCACCTTCCCCGACCCCCTATGATAACCACCACGTCCTAAGTCTCCTCCAGCCCAGAGCCTTGAGTCTCAGCTGCCCCCGCCCAGCCACCCGGACTCACCCACCGAGACACCCACTTCACAACAGGGCGGAAGTGCTCCAGGACTCGCGCAGGGAATGCTGGGACGCGGAGTCCGAACCGCGCCACCCCGTGAATGGCGCGTCTGTGACTACAACTCCCAGAAGGAACCGCGTGAGCGCAAGCGTCTGGCCCCGCCCCCTTCTCGTTTGCGGTCTTGCAGGTGTCGTCAGCCAATAGATGCACCATCTCCTCCGTGTCCCCAGCACCGGAACAAATCGAAAGAAACTATTACGCATGGGGGCGGGGCCTGTTGTGATCCCTGTCCTTTCCACAGGCTCTGGAATAAAGGCACCGCCCAGGGGGCGGGCATTCAAGCCGAAGGGGCGGAGTCTATTGAAGCGCGGAGCAAGATCTGGAGGCCGGGGGGAGATCAAAGCAGAAACAATAAGAAATAAGGAGAGAGGGTGACTAGAGGTGACCCACCTGGAGGGCGGGAGAGAGTTGGACAATGGTAGGTTCAATTTCCAGTTCACAGTTAAGCTGCGTAACTTTGGATCAATTGTGAATCTCGCTTTCTTCACCTGTGAAGTGAAGATAATAATAGCATCCGTGTCGCTGGGTTTTTGTGAGACTTACTGGGATAATACACATAAAACGATTAACTCAGACCCGGGGTCTTAATAATACACAGGGAATATTAGCTATTATCATGTAAATAGTAGGGAGCTTGGCACTTCCTGCGTGCTGGAAGAGTGTTAATCGTTATTAGAGTAATAATCAGCAGAATAATTTTAATATAAATGCAGTTGCTTTGTTCCGTTATGAATACTTTGGAGTAAGAGCAATCTAACATGGGTTTGAGAATGTGGGTTTTGTAGTCAGACATGGATCCAAATTCCAGCCCAGTGACTTCACAGCTATGTGGCCTTGAACAAATGACTGCGTCTCTTTTGGCTTCAGTTTTTTGGTAGGTAAAATGCAAGTGATGGAACTTACATTGCAGGGTATTGTGAAGATAGATGAGATAATGCAGGGAAAGCAAGGTCTCTGAAGTCAAACTGCTTGTGTCTGACATTTCGTACTTTTCATATGCAGGATGTAGTTGGTTTCACTAGTCGTGAAACCTGGGGCAAATTATTTAACCTCTTTATGCCTCAGTTTTCTTACCTATAAAATTGGAATTACACTAATGTCATCTACCTGCTAGGAATAAATGGGGAAAATATGTAAAGGGCCTGTCACATCTGGCAAAGGAGTTTAATAATAACTGCATGCGTGCTACATGACTTCAGTTGTACCTGATTCTCTGAGACCCCATGTACTGTAGCCCGCCAGGCTCCTCTGTCCATGGAATTCTCCAGGCAAGAATACTGGAGTGGGTTGCCATGCTGTCCTCCAGGAGATCTTCCTGAACCAGGGACTGAACCCGCATCTCTTAAATCTCCTGCATTGGCAGACGAGTTCTTTACTGCTAGCGCTGAGGTAGGAGATAGACAATCTCCAGGTTGGACATTTACAATTAGCCAGCCTCCTCTTTGCATTTCCAGAGGTAAGAGATAGGCGGGCTCCATTGAGAAATTTACAAGCAGCCCCCCATTTGCTCTCGGAAATGGAAGTAACAGCAGAAACAGGATGAAGAGCCAGTCTTTATCGCTTGTTAACACCTCAAGGGAATAATCATGGCAAGGAGGAAGAGAGGCAAAGACCCCTCCGAGTAAAAGATAAGGGAGACACTACACAAGTGCAGAAAGGATCCTTGGAGTCAGAAGTCAGAGGACTTTTCCAGGACTCATTCCAGGCCACAATGAGCCTTGCTCCTGCCAGAAGCCTTCACTTCGAGATCCATCTTGGCTGATGGGTGCATCAGCTGTAGAAAAAGAAACCAGATGACTGGCCTGAAGGAGGACAAAGACCGGGAAGAACTGCCTGATATAAATGACTTAACCACCTCTTTAAGGCGCTCCTCCTCACTAGGGGGAACGCCCACACCCTTACTGTCTGGGTGTGCATCTCTGCCTTGCTTCTATCTCAACTAAACAAACTGTTTCTTTATGTGCTCTCCCACATGTTCTGCTATGTCTCTGATACTAAACTTTGTACCTGCATTTACAGTTTCTGCCTCCGTGATAAATGCATTTTTCACTGGAGGCAAAGATCCAGTCAAGATTAGCTTCTAGCCTCTAGCCCTTGCTAGGCTAGGATTCCTAGTTTTCATTCAGGCTACCCAGGTTCAATTCCTGGGTAGGGAATTAAGATCTCGTTTCATGCCCCTGTTCTTTGCTGCCTCGCTGAGATCAGCACCACCTGGGAAGCCCTAAAAATAATTAGCTCTTATTATTTTTACTGATAGTTATGAGACTTAGGGGAAATGACAATACCTGGCATATGGCACGTGCTCAACACATGTTAGCAGTTTTTAAAATTATGAAAAAATCTATATTTGAATTTTAAGGGCCCAGTTCAAAGCTCTTCTCCTCTGTGAAATATGTTCCAGCCCGTTTATAGTAATAATTCATGTGATTTTACTCAGTGAATCTAACAGCAACCTACAAGCACTCCTTGCTGTTGAAACCTCGCCACAACCCTGAGAGGTGGGTTTTATTCCAATTTAAAAGGAGGAAATGAGGGCTTAGACAGATGATGTGATCTGCTCAAGATCACATAGCTAACACGAGCTGAGATTTGAACTTCAGGGCACTTGACTCCAAAGGTTTCTTCTCGGCCCTACACTGCATAAGGAAAGTTGAGAGAGAAAGTGAAGCAGTGTGAGGGGCTAGGAGAGCTGAAGACATTTGACACTCAGACTGTGAGGCTCTGGAGCTGGAAAGGTGGCTTTGCAAGGGTCAGGAAAGGACCTACCCCTCAGGATCACCTCCCTGAAGAGGAGGGATGGAGGCGAGGCTGCAAAGGGAGAAGAACACCATTAGGACACAAGAGGGCGCCCCTCACCCTAACTCCAGCCTGGAATTGTTCCTTGCTTACCCCTTAGCCTTTGTCTTAATTAATGCCTGGCATGTTCCAGGAGAGGAAAGCTAAGGCCCCAGGGGGACAAGTGCCCTGCCCAGTGTTGTATGGAAATAAACAACAGAGCCTGAACTAGATCCCAGTTCTCTGCTCCAATCTCCACCAACATTTTTTTTCTGTCCACAATTATCTATCAAGACCCTTTGTGTGTGGGGCTATAACAAGGCTCTAAGGATGCCAAGATGAATCAAACCTAGCCCCTGTCCTCAGAGCCTGATCTCTAACTTGCCCAATTGAGTGTTCTATTAGGAAATGACCAGTGTTTCCTATGAGCAAAACATTTGTCAGCACACGCTCCCAACATATGTGTATTTATCTACTTATAAGTAATACACATGTTATAAATATATAATTAAATGAAAAGCTAACTTTTTATTGAACATTTACAATGCATTATTAGATCCTGCTCTCAGTGCTTTATACATATTAAGTCATTTGGCCTCTCAAAACCCTTTGAGGGAGGGTCTAGTACTATACAATATTACTAAAGCCATATGGCTAAAATGCAGGCGGTCTAACTTCAGAATAAAGTGAAATTTAAAAAAAGATAGATCCTACTGTATAGCACAGAACTCTGCTCAATGTTATGTGGCAGTTTGGATAGCAGGGGAGTTTGGGGGAGAATGAATGGATGTATGTGTATGTATGACTGAATCCCTTTGCTATCCACCTGAAACTATCACAACATTGTTAATTGACTATATTCTTATAAAATAAAAAGGTTTTCTTTTTTAAAAAGTCACAATTAAGGTTGCTTCCTCCTGCTACTCTCTCCTGACACAATAAGTCTTAAGACTTCTTCTGAAGTCTTCAACCTAAAAAAAGTTCAGTTCAGTCGTTCAGTTGTGTCCAACTCTTTGTGACCCCATGGACTGCAGCACACCAGGAACTTAGAAGAAGGTTCTCACCAAATCCATCCATGCTGGCACCCTGATCTTGGTTTGACTTCCAGCCTCCAGAACTAGGAGAAATAAATTTCTATTTATAGCCAAAAACATAAAACAGAAAGTTTTTTAATGATAATTATGATTGTTATTTCTTCCCTTGTTGTAAAATGGTAATAATATTTTCTTCTTCTTTCTCGAATTCAGGTATGTGAGAATATAAAGTCAGGTTTATAATAGACAGTAAATGTCCAATAATAAGGGGATGAATAAATAAAATATGGAACATTTATATGATGGACTATAGAGTAATTAATTAGGCTTGACCTAAGTCTATATATATCTTGACACGTATAGATCAAAAAGAAATAGAAATTTTAGCACTTTCTTCCAAAGGTCCAGTGGCTCGTCTTGTGCACCCTCCTTTGAAGACCACTGCTCAAGAGGTTCCCAGACCTGTGAGGGCAGTGTGATCAGTGCTCGGAGAAAGGCAAATGCAGGAAATTGTGGGAACCCAGAGGCAGCAGCTTATCTATGTTGGGAGATCAAGATGATTTCCAGTTATGGCTGAACTAAATCTTAAAGGATACTTATAGATTACTTCGGGGCTTCCCTGATGGTTCAGACAGTAAAGAATCTGCCTGCAATTATGGAGACCTGGGGTTCGATCCCAGGGCCAGGAAAATCCCCTGGAAAAGGGAATGACTATCCACTGCAGTATTCTTGCTTGGAGAATTCCATGGACAGAGGAGCCTGAAGGGCTGTGGTCCGCGGGATTGCAAAGAATCAGATTCGAATGAGCAACTAACACTTTTGCTTTCCTCCCCGGAGGAAAGAAATTGGAGGAAAGGGTGTTCTTGAGTGAAGGAATGGCAGAGCTACAAGCTGTTTAGCGTGGCTGGAGCCCAGAGTGTCAAGGGGGCGGGTTCCCCCTCCCAGTATTCCTATGAGGCTCAAAGATGATAGAAATGACTGTGCCTTCATGTTCGTGTGGAGGGAACAGGCCATCAGTGTGCTGCCTCTTGGGCAGCATCCTAGCCTTTTGGTCCTCGGCTGCCAATTCCTCTATAGCCCAGATGGCAAAGGGGGCCCATTTGCCCCCTGAAGATTGAGTTGAACTTGGCCTGGACCCCACTCCACAGCTTATGAGTGCTCAGAGCCCTCCTTCCTTCCCATACTCTTCATCAATCCCCAACGTTAGTTTCTCTCTCAGCTACAATTTCCACGACTGTAGCCCCTTTGTTCTCTGCCTCACGTAGGTTTCCATCAAAAAGAAAACATCCAGTTAAGCCAAGAATTTCATGGATTTAATAGATTTACTGAGGATTTGGAGATGTTGAGATCATATCACATACAGCACCTCCCAAATCTCCTGATGGAGCCTTCCATACACCAGCCATCTCCCATATCCCCTGATGGAGCCTTCTCAAAGCTTGTGTCCTCAAACCCACAGGTTGATTCTCCCTGCACACACAGCACCCTGGCCCCTCACCAGAAGTCAAGGTCAGTCTCGAGCACCCACACGTATCCATGACCTCCCTGCGAGGCTGACTTGCTTTTCCTCTTCCCATCCTCCAACACACATGCTCCCACTCTAGCCCAGCCCAGGCTGCCCCACACTGCTCCCCAGCCAAGTCCAGAGCTCATCCTTTCTTTCGTCTGTCTTGGGCCACAATGCAGTAGTCTCCTGGGTGGAGCAGCCAGGCCAGCCTACAGCCGCAGGGGAGCTGGTGGCAGGAGACAGACTGGCTCCAGGAAGACCAGCAGTAGCCCCAGGGGGTGGGGGCTGCCAGCAGGAGGGAGGCAGCCGAGAGGAGCTCCAGGCAGTAGCGTGGGTATGCAGGGCCTGGCAACTCAGCTCATAGAACGTGACCTGGCTACCTGCCATGCTCTCTGCCAACTTGTCAGCCACATCCTTGCCTGGCTCAAAATCCTCCCCCAGGAGGCAGAAGCACAGCCCCCAGCCCATCAGAGGACAGCCCTCCAGGGTAAGCAGCAGTCCCCAATCACCCAGCTCTGGTCTCGCCTGCTGGGGGACACAAACACATCATAAAGGAACCTCTTACCCTGACCCTTCCAGCTTCTCAGATCCTGAGCGAGGCCTAGAAATGGAGTTCCTGGTTTCCTGTAGGAAGGGCAAAGAGATCAGCAGAAGCAACAGACAGACCTGCCCAAAAGAGTTCCAAGTCCAAAGTCTTGGGGCAGTGACTCCAGAGAAAGGGGAAAACAGGATTCTTGGAGTAGTCCCCAGCTTCTCACTGGTGTGATACCATGTGCATGTGTGTTTGGAGAGACCACTCAAGCCAGGACCCCAGGCATTGGTACACCAGCAAGCCAAGGACACACTCAGAATACACGTGTACTGGGCCACCTGGGGACTTTGCTCCTGGAGGCTGTCACCTGGCTGGAGGCCTGTCTCCCTGTCTAGCACTAAGACCTGGAGACTGCCCAAGCCCCAGAAAGCAACAGCACACGGTGTCTCCAACCCCACTTTGACCAGAAGCAGCACCTTGAGCCTCACCCATCAACTCCTCAAGCCACACTGGGTGGGGCCTGCAGCTTTTGCTCCTGTAGGCTAGCCAGTCCTGAGATGCAGCAGGGCCTGGGGCTATGTCCATCCTCCCTTACCTTGGGGGAGCCACCAGAGAAAAAGACTGGGGGTGTCCTTGGACCAGAGTGCCTGAAGCTCTCCCCAAGCAGGGAGCATTGACAAAGGGCAGGGAAGACCTTGGTGACCATCCAGGCCCCCAGCTGCAGTCCCCAGCCTGTTAGAGTCAAGATCTGCCAAGACTGGAAAGATATTAGAAGCCAGCTTCCCAGGCTTTCTGCCTGAGACCACGTGAAACTCCAAGCTAGTCAAGCTCATGGGCGGGGAAAACAGTACCCCGGAAGGGCCAGAGAGGGGCTGCAGGCTCAAGGTGTGCAGATGTGCTGGACCCTAGAAGCCCCAGGCAGGCTCTGCAACATTCAGATATTCAGCAGGTTTAGGGTAGTCAGTGTAGGCAGCAGAGCCAACCAGCCCTCACCAGAAAGTGTTAGTAGCTCAGTCATGTCCAACTCTTTATGACCCCATGGACTGTAGCTCACCAGGCTTCTCTGTCCATGGTATTCTCCAGGCAAGAACTCTGAAGTGGGTTGCCATGCCACTCCTTTCTCCAGGAGATCTTCCTGACCCAGGGATCAAACCCAGGTCTCCTGGGTTGCAGGCAGATTCTTTACCACTGAGCCACCAGGGAAGACCTACCCAGGGCTACCAGTAAATTCTTGGCCAAGTTCAGCCTCCTTAAGCCGTGAAATGCCTGGCTTTCCAGACAAATTAGCTGGTTTCCCTTAAGCCTTGGAATGCCTGGCCCTTCAGACAAATTATCTGGTTTCCCTGAAGTAGCTGGAGCAAAGGGGAAAAGGTAGCTGGAGACAGAATATGCAGCCCTTGTTGGATGAGGCCAGGGCCTGCAGTCCTGACACTGCCCTGCCTTATTTGTGCCCAGCATGGCACTTGCTCAGGTTCAGCTTCTGAAGGCTGGGCACAGCAGCCAAGACACCTGGTGACAGGTCAATCAGGCCACTGCTTGTAAGACTCAGGCTCTTTAGGCCATGGCAGGAAGCCAGAGCCTCTAGCTCTGTGTGCCCTACCAGAGGGGAAGCCAAATTCAGCTCCTGCAGCTGCAAGGGGGCAGCTCGGCCATGTCAGTGCTGATCACAGACAGCATGTCCAGGTTCTGCAGCCCCAGTCCTCCCCTGCAGCTACCTTCACCTTCATATGGTCCAGACACAGAGTCCCCAGCTTGAGCCCCTGGAGGGCCCCAGGACTGGCCATGTTCAGCCAACAGTTGAATGACAGCTCTAACATCCCTGGGGGCCAGGCATCCCCAGAGGAGGGGCCAAGCACTGGGTCTGGGAATATGTCAACCAGCTCCCCCACATTCTGAAGGCAGCTGGACTTGACCCTTAGCCGCCATAGACTGGGAGGCAACCAGAACCCCATGTTCCCATCCTGGCAAGGGCCCAAGAAAAAGAGGTGCTGGAGGAAGCTTAGGTTGCCATCAGGGAGTAGGTAATCTGTATAGAAGCCTATGAAGAAGAGCTGTCCCAAGCCACTGAGAGCTCCTAGCAGAAGCTGAGGGAGACGTAGACTCGGGGCCAGGACCCTGAGCCCAGAGAAGTGGGAGAAGGCGTTCAGGCACAGAGCAGAAGTGAAACTGGCAAAACAGAGCTCCGCCATGCTCTGGGACACAACCTCCAGTGCCCATGTCAGGTTGGTCACTGAGGAGCATGCAGCAAGGCGGGGCAGGCTGGAGTCCCAACAGGGAAGATCAGGAAGAAGCAGGAGATCAGAGGCAACCAGGAGCCTTCAGTCACCAGGCAGTCAGAAGCTGTCCAGCCTGCAGTCAGAGGAAGGGGCAGGAGGAGACCAGGCATCAGCAAGCACCACCCAGCTCAGCATCAAACCTGGTCCACCAAGTAAACAGCATCAGAACCCTCCCGTCTCTGCTCCCCTCCCATTTCCAGAGAGGAACCCAGACGCCATCCCCCTACCCCCTGCACACATACATACACAATACTCATAACACCCCACAGGATACACACCCCCCCAGTGTACCCAGGAGGGCCTGGAAGCAAGGTCAGAGGGCCACAGTGCTTCCAAGCTGAAGAACTGCTGCAAGGGTGGAGCTAGACTCAGAGGTGCTTAGAGCTGAGGACCCAAGGGTCAAGGAAAGACACCTCGTGGGAGGTGGGACCTAGGTCTCTCTTCCCTGTTGTGAGAACACGGTGTGGGGTCAGAGGTCCAGGGTCTCTCTCTGCTGTTGTCCTGGGCGGTGTACCGTGCCCCCCTGGGCTTCAGTTTCCTTATCTGTAAGTCAAGCTGTTCAGCAACTGATCCTTAGATTCAATCAAATGCAATCATGTAACTATTTTAAACTAATTTTTCTCTTCTTTCCTTCATATTATAAATGTGTTGGGGTGGTCAATTTTACAATTTATTGTTCAGATTATAGAATGTTTAGACAAAATAACAGTTGTCAGAGGGGTGACCATCAATCACCCAGACTGTGAACATGCAACTAAATACAGTTCAGTTCAGTTCAGTCGCTCAGTCATCTCCAACGCTTTGCGACCCTGTGAACCGCAGCACGCCAGGCCTCCCTGTCCATCACCAACTCCCAGAGTCTACCCAAACTCATGTCCATCGAGTCGGTGATGCCATCCAACGATCTCATCTAAATACAGTTACTGATGATAATTAGGCTAAATCCTTTCAAGATGATTGGAATACATTGCCAATTTAAATGATTGACTGTGTTATAGTGGAAGCTTTATTGGGAGCTTTATTTTGAAGTGTAAGTATTTGGAGAAAGAGTTATGTCAGTGGACAAGCCAAGAGGTAGATATTCGTGGGCATTTATTATTCATCTTGCACCTGAATTCCATTCCTGGGCCTGTTTGATGACCATGTCCACCTGGCTTTTAGTGTTCCTGCTAAGAGTCTGCCACCCTTGGATCTTGGTAGCCCTAGTGAGATCAGGGAGCCCATTTTAACACAGCATCCAATGACTATCCTCAGCCTTACAGAGAATAGCCATGACAGTGTTTTTCAAAAATGACAGTGTTTCCCTCACTCACGTATTTATCATGGCATCCCTGATAGCTTAGTTGGTAAAGAATCTGCCTGCAATGCAGGAGACCCCAGTTCGATTCCTGTGTCAGGAAGATCTGATAGAGAAGGGATAGGCTACCCATTCCAGTATTTTGGGGCTTCCCTGGTGGCTCAGCTGGTAAAGAATCCACCTGCAATGCAGGAGACTTGGGTTCAACCCCTGGGTTGGGAAGATCCCCTGGAGAAGGGAAAGGCTACCCACTCCAGTATTTTGGCCTCAAACACTCTGGAACCATTTGAGAAATACAGCTCATGAATGGAGGAAAATATTGAACATGGAAATGTCTTCAGTATTCCAATCTCCCTTCTCTATCCCTTCTCCAAACTCTATTTTATACCAACAAATTTATGACACCTTAACTTTGTTTAGTGGATACTACTTGGTCCAAGACTCAGCCAATCAACCAAGCAAACAATTGGAACTCTTCCGGCTACTCAAAATAGCCTCTGGAAATAAGGATCTCTGGTCAGTGTATGCTCTCTCAGGGTCTATTTCCACATGTGTTCTTTAGACTTTGCCAACACAGATCAACAAAACTTTACCCTTATTTGCCTCTCCTCTTGGGTTTGACTTTATAATTGCCTTCCAGGTTCACTGAAATCTGACAGTAGTTACACATCTCCAGACTGCAGGAAAAAATGGCCTCCCATTTGCATCATGTCTGAATGTGTTCCTCAGATCCTTTCCTCTCCTTCCCCTCCTCTGTTCCATGTCACAGGTAAACTGTCATAAGTAAGTTATATTTTCTGACTTCTGTGGGAGTAAGAGGTTGGAGGGCAGGAGAAAGGGAGAAGCTGGGATGATTTTCCCCCTCCTTCTCTGCTTTCATATCACCACCACCACCAGCTGCAACTCTTCTGTGATGCCAGCTCCAACAGACCTGCTGTAGTTCTGGCTTTCCACTGTTTGACTTGGGGTGCTAGGTCCCAGGAAGACACCTCTTCCCCTAGTTCCTGCCTCTGCAAGAAATGTGAGATTTTTCAATCATGGTCATTAAAAGTCCTTAGCTTTCTGGTGAACGCTAGTGCCAAGTCACTTCAGTCGTGTCCGACTCTGTGCGACCCCACAGATGGCAGCCCACCAGGCTTCCCCGTCCCTGGGATTCTCCAGGCAAGAACACTGGAATGGGTTGCCATTTCCTTCTCCAATGCATGAAAGTGAAAAGGGAAAGTGAAGTCGCTCAGTTGTGTCCGACTCCTAGCGACCCCATGGACTGCAGCCCACCAGGCTCCTCCGTCCATGGGATTTTCCAGGCAAGAGTACTGGAGTGGGTTGCCATTGCCTTCTCCGACACTTGAGCTTAGTAATTAGTAAATGAGCTTGAAGTCTCTCTGCCCCTCATGCTGCTCTATAGAATGGCCATCAGCCTCTGAGAGCCTTGCTTTCAGTAGGCACTTCATTTCATGTGACTGGAAGTTAGTTTTCATTTAGCTGACTGTTTCACCAGTGTATGTCTGATCTGTCAGAGTTCCATTGCTTAAAGCTGGATTTTCAAACTTACCTGGTGGTCCAGTGGTTGAGAATCTGCCTGCCAATGCAGAGGACATGGGTTCGACCCCTGGTCTAGGAAAATTTCACATTGCAGCAGGGTAACTAAGCTCATGAGCTGCAACTACTGAAGCCCCCACACTCAAGAACCTGCACACTGCAATTAGAGGGTAGCCCAACTCGCTGCAACTAGAGAAAGCCCACGCATAGCAACGAAGTCCCAGTGCTGCCAAAAATTAATTAACTGATTAATTTTTTAAAGCTGGATTTTCACTGCCCTTAATCCCAACAGGCCCAAATAATCAGTCCTTAGATTCTTCCTTTCCTGAGGGTCTGTTGTCTACATCCACTCCTTTTATACCCCTCTACACCAGTCAGGTTTTAATTATATGCAATAGAAACTGACTTTAATTGATTAAAGCAGAAAAGAAACTTATGGAAAGGATTTGGGGTAGTTCATGGACTCTTTAGAAGGGAGCTTGAGAACCGGACTCAGGGCCACTCCCATTACCAAAAAGGCATTTTGCTACATCCTTACTTTTTAGTGTCACTACCTTATGATTCCCTGGTGGCTCAGCTGGTAAAGAATTCACCTGCAATGCAGGAAAGCTGGGTTTGATCCCTGGGTTGGGAAGATCCCCTGGAGAAGGGAAAAGCTACCCACTCCAGTATTCTGGCCTGGAGAATCTCGTGGACTGTATAGTTGCGAAGAGTTGGACTCAACTGAGTGACTTGCACTTTGACCTTATGATTTAAAATCAGATTTAGCTGATTGGTAATTCTAGTCCATGAGCCTACACCACAGTTCAAGGGAGGTTGAGATGCAAGCCTCTAATATTTTTTGTCTTGCTAGTGAGAAGCAAGCCCTACCTCCCTATGGATGAGTGAACTCTTTTCCCTAAGAAGAAGCATCGAGGGACTTCCCTGGTGGTCCAGTGGTTAACAATTCACCTTCCAACACAGGGACATGGTTCAATCCCTGGTCCAGGACTATTCCACATGACACAGGGCGACTAAGCGCGTGCACCCCGACTACTGAGCCTGTGCTCTAGAGTCCAAGCTCCTGCATTAGAGAAGCCACTGCAATGAGGAGCCTGTGTCCCACAATGAAGAGAAGCCCATGATCACTGCAACTAGAGAAGGCCCACGTGCAGCAACAATGACCCAGTGCCACCATAGATAAAGAAACATAAAGAGGCCTGGGTACTGGACAGCCAAAAACATAAGTATCCACTGCACTATGTCAAACATACTGAGTTCATGATACCTGCCTAGAACTGTGTGCTTGGGGCGAACACTCCTCACCCACTCCTTCTTCCATGTAAAGAAACCCATCAGGAAAGACTCTTGGGTCTTTACCCCTCACACCTCCCGCAGGGAGAAAGTAGAACTTAAATTACTGATGAATTTGGGCTAGAACATGAGTGTGGAGCTCTGTGCCTTCCTCTTTCCTTTCCCTTTGAGGGGACACGTTCACCTCTACATGTACCAAGTTCTGTAAGGACAGACCTCAGTGGGGATAGGTGCATGTGCCTTTCACTGGCTGTAAAGAAAGAAAGTGAAGTCGCTCAGTCGTGTCCGACTCTTTGCGACTCTATGGACTGTAGCCTGCCAGGCTCCTCCATCCATGGGATTTTCCAGGCAAGAATACTGAAGTGGGTTGCCATTTCCAACCGGGTGAATGAAACTAGTGTTCGCCATTATGGCTGCAGGTCTAAGACATAGTCTCCAACACCAGCTCTACAGTAGGAAAGATAAGAGTTTTTTATTTGACATACTTCTCAACTGATTCAAAAGTCAGGCGTGGAAAGGAGGCCCCTCAACCCACTAACATTTTTTTACTGTTTTGCATCTAAATGTGACAGTCTCTGCCCCTGGAGGGCTCTTGGTCTAGCAAGTGAGAGATACGTAACAGATCACTGTAAAACACCACGACCCCTGGGTCCACGCCCAACTATGTCACTCATTAGGACATATGGGCTTCCCAGGTGGCACCAGTGGTAAAGAACTCAGAGAACCCCGTTCGATCCCCGGGTCAGGAAGATCCCCTGGAGGAGGAAATGGCAACCCACCCCAGGATTCTTGCCTGGAGAATTCCATGGACAGAGGAGCCTGGCGGGCTACACTCCACGGTGTCTCAGTAGGACATGACTGAAGCGACTTTACAGGCACACACCGGACACTGAGAACTCAAAATGATAGACTGTATCCTTTTGCTGATTGCCCACCCGGCTTTTCCCTATTTAGAAGATGAGAAGGGGACTTCCCTGGCGGTCCACAGGTTAAGAATCTGCTTTCCAGTTCAGAGGAGGGGGTTTGATCACTGATCAGGAAGCTAAAGATCCCACCTACCGTGGGACAATTAAGCCTGCCCACCACAACTAGAGAAGCCTGCGCACTGCAACGAAGGCCCAGCACAGCCGAAAGAAAGTGAGAAGAGTAACATTTGCAGTCAGGTAAAAAGGAGCTATTATAACGGGCCTGCTTCAGTTTTCCTCTGTTGCAGTAACCAGATTAACTTGTTTTATCCTAATTCCCCAGGTGGTGGTTGGATCTGGGATCCCTGGCCCCAGTGTCTTTTCTTATCCTAGTCATTTGGAAATCTCTGAGACTTACAGACCAACGGAGCTAGAGAGGCCCTCTGAGTTTATTCAGTCCAATACCTCCCTTTGCAGATGGCGAAACCGAGACCCAGAGACAAGGGGGTTTTTCCAGGGCCATGCAGCGGGCAGGTGGCAGAGCTGGGAACCTATCCAGGGTCACGGTCGAGCCGAGTGGGGATGGAGTGTTAGTGATGACAAGCAGCCTTCACTCTGCATGGGAAGTGAAGTGAAGCTCTTGGAATCCAGAAGACCCCTCCCGCCACCCTCAGCACCTCTCACACACTCAGGAGAGGGATCTCACTACCCCTTCCCTGGGCTGGGATGTGAGGAGTTTATGGAAGGAGGCTGAAGTCAGACCGGATCTCATCTTGTGGTCTGGCCAGAGCTGCCCAAGAAGTGCTCTAGGAAGAAAAGAGAACTGACAAACCAGTTTTGCAAGTAAACAAATGGAATGAATGAATGTGACCTGACATACAATAGGATAGGATAGACTAGAACAGAACAAAAGAAAATAGACGCCTTTGTTCTCATCAGGGGGCCACTTTCTGGAGAGGCTTTCTCCTTTCTCTCTCCATTCACCCATCTCTCCTGCTCCCACGCTCAGCAGATCCTCTCCCCCACACATTTCCTCCATCCTGTCTCCACCGCTTCCTTTTCTGTCCTTCTGGAAGATGAACTTCTGGCAAACCCAAGCAATCAGCAGATATAATCTTTAATAAACAGATTTTTGGTGATTATGTTACATAACCACATTCAGGGAACATCTCTAGAATTCTAACCAAAAAGAAGAAAGAGTTGACTCACAGCTCCACCATCACCAAATCCAATGTCTTTGACCTGTTTGAGTTCACTTTGGTTCTTGTCCCAACATTAAACAGATAACTACCATTTTTTACACCTTCCTATATGCCAGGCATCCTGAGAAGCACTTCAAATAATATAAACCCAGAAGTATTTTATTTCCCAGAGTCCCCCCCACTTTTTTTTTTTTGACTACTCAGAATCCCTTCAAATAATAAAAGCAACTAACGTTTGTTGAGAACGTACTATGTGCCAGACACCATGCTCTCTTTTCGTCCTAATGACCCGGCGTGTGTGCCTTCCCACCCCACAAACATTCTCCAGAGGAAGATCAGTGGCCCCTCCGAAGTCCCCAGGGTGGTTTAGTTTTCTCCTCTTTAAAAGGTGAGACTGCCCTATTACTTCCCCCTTTGGGTTTCCAGGGGACAGCTGGGGCTTAGCTGTGAGTTCCTTCGTTCTTATTATTGCCTTTGTGGCTTTGGTGTTTCCAGGTGTAATTCCCAGACGGGCTTGAGCAAAGGATGGCCTTGTTTTCTGTTATTCCAAACATCACAAGGACAGACAGCAGGGTCTAAACAAGGGTCTCAAGATGAGGAGGTATTTTCCCTGATACACAGAACAAATGGGAATCTGGCCAGGGGCAGCTGGACAGAACTTTCAGAGAAGAGCTCCCTGTGGTCTTGTTGTGGCACCAGCCCTCCTGCGAGAGGGAAGGAAGCCAGGCCAAGAGTGGCCTGGGCTATTTTGTTGTCTTCGTGGAGGTTCTGTTTGTGTTCAGGAACAGAAATCAACTCAGACGACCCCAGGCACAATTTGGGAGAGGAGATGGGGGTATCTCATGGAACCCTAAACCAGCTGGGTCTGGGGAAGGCCTGAAGTCAGGAAGGACAGCCATCAGAGACCTTTCAGAAAGTTCTCTCTCATCTCTGCTTCAGCCTTTCCCTTTCTCCTAAACAGCTCTCTCTGCTTCTGTGCTCTCATGGCTGATGAGGCCGCCCCATCCCAAAGGAACTCCAGGCTGAACTAACCAAAGGCCAGCTTTGGAGGGGGTGGAAGCTCCATCCCTCCCTGCTCTGGTTGACCCCCTCCCACTCCTCCCACCGCCCACCCCATCTGCTGCAGGGCCCTTCCCACTACTGGTGTGGATGCTTCCCGCACCCGTCCACCCCCTCCACCAGCATCCGAGGTGGGAGCTCAGAAGGAGGAGAAGCCAGCATCTTCCTCCCTTGGGGACTTCTGAGCAATCCCGCTCCGTATGTTCCCTGTCTGTGTTGTGAGACTGCGGGATGCCCCTCGGGGATGAATGGGTCTCTCCATCACTCTAGAGAGGGATGCAAAATGTGCCTTTGCTCGGGAGGAGCAGCAAAGCCTGCCTCTGCTTCATGCCTGAAGAGGGCTCGCAGGCTGGGCTGTAAGGAGCCATCTGGCCCCAGCTGCTCAGTGTCCCCTCTCCTGCTGGCCTCGTTATTTAGACTGTCTCCTTTTTGGAAAGTCTGTACAAGGCCTGTTAGACGTCCATTGTATTCCCTCATTCACACCACAGCTATTCTGAGGGGGCACAGGGTACAGAGGCAAAGGACGCAGGGCCTGCCCTTGGGAGGCTCATGGGAGGTGGGAGGGACAAGCCCATGAAAAGAGGAATGACCCAGAGGCCCTCTTATTTCTCCGGCTGACAGGTCAATGTCGTTTCAATGCACAAGCAACGATAAACTGAACCCTCAGTCTGCAGGATTTCTGGAAACCTGGTCTCTTACAGAGTTCTCTTTCCCAAGGATCACGGAGAATTCTTACATATTCCACCAATTCACGTGGTTGTCACTTATCACCTCTGTCTGCTCCACTGGACCCCCAGTCCCGGGAGACATGCCCTCCCCAGGCTCCCATTTCTCATTCAAACTTGTCTAATGAGGGCTTGTTCCCAGAGACCGCCACGCTCTCGTCTCTCCTCTGTATTCTCTCCCTACGTGATTCCATCCATTCTCACTGTTTTAAAATATCATTTATTTGCCAGTGAGTTTACAAATCTACATCACCACCGCTGACTTCTATCTCAAGCTCCAGACTTTTGTCTCCAATCGCCATTTTGTCACCTTCACTTGGAGGTCAAACAGGCAATTGAAATAACTGAGCCCAAACAAGCTCCTGATTTTCTGCCCTGCTCTTCCTGCCCCAGCCAGCTCCCCTCCAAGTGCCTTCATTTCAGGGGGGATGTTTCAGTACATAGCACGACACCATCCACTTACTTGCTCAATCTATCAACCTGAAAGTCATTCTATCAATCTATCAACCTGAAAGTCATTCCTGATTCTTTGCTCCTTGCCCCCAGCAGCTAGCCCTCTGGACGCCACATCAGAACCCATCCTGAATCTGCCCACTTCTCTCCATCTCCGTCTCTGGGATCCTAGATCACGTGGCCATCTTCTCTCGCCTAGAGGAGGGCAATGACATCCTGACTTGCCTCTCTGCTTTCACTCTTGCCACCTGCAACCCATTTTCCATGCAGAGTCCAGAGTGAGTTTCTGAGAATACAAACCAGACGTATCACCCTCCTCCTAAGCCCTTCCATGGCTTCCCATCATATTTAGAATAAAAATTTCTTACTCTGACCTACATGTCCTCCCTGAACTGACCCCTGCCTACTTCTCTGCCATCCTCAAATACCACACACGCATACCTGTCTTTCTCTTTTTTCCTCCTTCTATTTCTCTTCCAGCCATTCTTAGTCTCTCTCTGTTCATCAGAAGGGCCAGGCCTACTGCCACCAAAGGGCTTTTGCAACAGCTGTTTCGTTTGCCTAGCAAGCTCTACCCACCTTGGAAGGTTGAGTATGTGTGTGTGTTTACAAGTAACAAGTTAACACTACAATACTAATGACTTTGCATAAGAGTCACCACTGTAGGAAATTTCTGCCTGACACAGAACAATTTTCCTAGGCCACCTAGAGGTTCTGTTCTCCCATTCTATTTTCTTAGCAGATAACATGACTTGGAACCTAAACCAAAGGAAACACTTCGAAGTCTTTCCAGCAATGGGTGAAAAAAGACCACAACTTTGTAAGAAGAAGATCAAAAATGAGCTGGAAGAAGAGAGAAAACAAAATAGAATTTAAGACCATATCATTAAGTGGGATTAAACAAGATTATGCTGAAATAATAACATGAAATTAAAAACTCTATTACTAGAGCAACAAAACACACAAATCATGGCTTTTACAAAGATAAAAAGAAGTTCCCAGAAACACAGTGGTAGTTTTCATTGATTCACCTGACAAGTGATAGCCTACTATGTGCTAGGCATTTTCCTAAGAGTTAGGGAATAAGCACTGAACAAAACACGTAAAATCCCTCGGCATGGGGCTTACTTTTCATGCAGGAGAGAAGTAAATACATAGTAATACACGTATTCTAAAGTTAATACATAGTATGTATTATAATAGTGAACTCTAGGAATAAAAATAAAACAGTAAAAGGGAATTGGAGGGAAGCAGAAATGGGCAGGGAGTTGCAACATTAAATAGGGTGATCCAGGAAGACCTCTCTAAGGAAGTGACATTTGAGCAGAAGCCTGAAACCCATGCAGCTCCCTGGATGTGTTCCAGGTAGAAGGGAAAAAAAATGCAAAGGCCCTGGGGTGGGAGTGTGCCTCGCCCTGTAGAACAAAAACCAAGAGGCAAGGTGACTGAGGCAGAAGAGGCCAGGAGAGTTTGTAGGAGACAGAGGGAAAGAGCCAAGGTGAGGACTTTGGCCACACTGAGTGAGACACAGGATCATTGCAGGTTTTCAGAAGAAGAGTGATGTAATCTGATTTATACTACTGAAGATTCACTGAGGCTGCTCTAGTGAGGGCAGAATGGTTAGGGCTTTCCGTGAGCGAGACCACAGCATAAAAACAAGCAAAGACCTATTGCAGTAACTCGGGTGAGAGGTCATGTGGGCTTGGACCTCTGTGGGGAAAAACATGGGTAGACTCTGGATGTACTTTGAAGACAGAACTTAAAACACTGACTGAGGGACTTCCTGGGGGTCAAGTGGCTAATACTCCGAGCTCCCAATGCAGGGGGTCCAGGTTCCATCCCTGTTCAGGGAACTAGATCCCACATGTCACAACTGAAAATTCACATGCCACAACTAAAGATCCTGCATGCCACAACAAAGACCCAGTGAGGTCAAATAAATAAAAATGATAAGTTTTTTTTTTAATTGATTTGATGTGGGGTGTGGAAGAAAGGAAAATCAAGGATGATGTCTAGGCTGTGGGAGAACAGGCTTAGGAAACTTGGGAATTCAACTTTGGAAATGTTAAGTTTAAAATGACAATTATAAAAAAAAGAAAGAAAAAGAAAAAAATAAAATGACTATTATATATACTACTGACAGGGTCAAATGCTGTAATGTGCTAGAAGTAGCAGGCACTTGATTTGTGTGTATTCAAGTATGACACAGTTAAACCTGGTTTTGCTTCTTGGTGGCTGTGTGATCTTGGCAAGTCACCTAGAGTCTCTAGAATGTAGACCTAATCGAATCTACTTCCAGGGTGTGGTATTTTAAAAACATGTCCACCATGTACACTCTGCTATATTTAAAATGGATAACCAACAAGGACCTATTGTATAGCACACGGAACTCTGCTCAATGTTGTATGGCAGCCTGGATGGGAGGGGAGTTGGGGGGAGAATGGATACATGCATATGTCAGGCTGAGTCCCTTCACTGTCCTTCTAAACTATCACAATATTGTTAATCAGTTATATCTTAATATAAAACAAAAAGTTTTTTTGAAAATAAAAACACATCCACAATTTTTGGGCCCTCCTCCCAACCCAACGTGCAATTTTATTCCTCCGCCTTTGCACTTGGGCAGAACTTAGTGTCTAGCTGCTAACAAGTAGAGTGCAGAGCAAGTCCTGGGATCTGACTCCCACGGCCAAGCTGGTAAAGCTTCCGCCTGGCTCTTCCTCTGACGACACTCACCCTTGGAACCCAGCTGTTTGTTTAGTTTCTGCATCTGACTATGTCTGATTCTTTTATGACCCCAAGGACTGTAGCCTGCCAGGCTCCTCTGTTCATGGAATTTTCCAGGCAAGAATAGTGGAGTGGGTTGCCATTACCTTCTGCAGGGGATATTCTCATCCCAGAGATCAAAACCAAGTCTCCTGAATTGGCAGGCAGTTTTCTTTACCACTGAGCCACCAGGGAAGCCCTGGAACCCAGGCAACACAGGAAATATTCCAGGTCCAAGGAGAGGTCAGGGAAGGTTTCCAACTCACAGCCTCCACTGAGGTCCCAGCATCCACTGCCAGAGAGGTGAGTGATAGAGACCTCAGAAGATCCCAGTCATCCCAACCAATGCCAAGTGGAGCAGAGAGAGCTGCTCCTACTGCGCCCCGCCCAAACTGGTTGTTCAGTCGCTCAGTCGTGTCCGACTCTTTGCGACCCCATGGACTGCAGCACGCCAGGCTTCCCTGTCCTTCACCATCTCCCTGAGCTTTCTCAAACTCATGTCCATTGAGTCAGTGATGCCATCCAACTATGTCATCCTCTGTCACCCCCTTCTCCTCCTGCCTTCAATCTTTCCCAGAATCAGGGTCTTTTCTAATGATTCGGCTCTTCCCATCAGGTGGCCAAAGTGTTGAAGCTTCAGTTTCAGCATCAGTACTTTCAATGAATATTCAGGACTGATATCCTTTAAGATTGGTTGGTTCGATCTCATTGCAGTCCAAGGGATTCTCAAAAGTCTTCTCCAACACCACCGTACAAAAGCATCAATTCTTTGGCACTTAGTCTTCTTTATGGTCCAACTCTCACATCCATACACGACTACCTGAAAAACCATAGCTTTGACTACACAGACCTTTGTTGGCAAAGTAATGGCTCTGCTTTTTAATATGCTGTCTAGGTTGGTTATAGCTTTTCTTCCAAGAAGCAAGTGTGTTTTAATTTCTTGGCTGCAGTTACCATCTCCAGTGATTTTGGAACCCAAGATAATAGTCTGCCACTGTTTCCACTGTTTCTCCATCTATTTGCCATGAAGTGATGGGACTGGATGCCATGATCTTAGTTTTATGAATGTTGCATTTTAAGCTAGATTTTTCACTCTCCTCTTTCACCTTCATCAAGAGGCTCTTTAGTTTCTCTTCACTTTCTGCCACAAGGGTGGTGTCATCTGCATATCTAAGGCTATTGATATTTCTCCCAGAAATCTTGATTTTAGCTTGTGCTTCATCCAGCCTGGCATTTCTCATGATGGACTCTGCATATAAGTTCAACAAGCAGGGGCCAAACTGCAGGTCTAGGAGCAAAATGGACATTGCTGTTTGGAGTTGGTATGTTACACAGTGATAGATAGCTGCAACACTAGGAAACTGTGTGAGCATTGCACAAGCTGGAAGGCCATCTAGAAGTGGATCAGTAGTCAGCAGGCATCCTAATCTCCTACACATCTCATGACTCCGGTGGCAAGTCCTTCTAGATGGCTGTCGTCTCAGGCCAAGCTCGGACTCTTCCCAGCAGCAGGTAACACTGCATGTGACGTCTTGCAGTATCACTTGATCCCTGGCCTCCCCTCCAACCCCATCCTCCACCAGATGCCGCTTCTGCTCCCACCACACAGAACTTCTTCAACTATGCCTCTGTGTTCTTCTCATATTGTTCCTCTTCTGAACCATCTTTTCCTCCCTGAATCCCAGGAAACTTGTCTCCCAGATGACTTCTTCCCTCTTTCAGGGGCTTCCTTCTCCCAATCTTATCCAAGGTGGGATCCAAAACCTTCCTATAGGGAAGAGCTTCTTCCCATTTTCCTTTTGAGATGTGGTGGTCACTTCCTACATATATGCAGGACTCGTTCCCCCTTGGCAACAGAGTCCCAGAGGATGGAAGGGGGAGGTGGAAGGATGCCTCTACCTGCTACCAGGACCCAACTGCTGAGAGAGAGGGAAGAGAGGCAGGGATCTCTGTGCATTTGTGAGAGGGGCTTTGAGTGATCAGAATACCTCCAGATACCTGCCAAGCATCCCTGCCAAGTTCTGTTGGTTCCCAGGATACACTTCACCAATGTTCAAGAATGAGTCTGTTTCCGACTTCCCTGGTGGTCCAGTGGTTAAGAATCCATCTGCCAATGCAGGGGAGGGACACAGGTTTGATTCCTTGTCTGGGACGATTCCACATGCCCTGGGGCAGCTAAGCCCACATACCACAACTGCTGAGCCTGTGTGCCCTAGTGTCCAAGCTCCGCAATAAGAGAAGCCACCACAATGAGAAGCTGGAGCCCTGCAATGAAGAGTAGCGCTTGCTTGTCACGTCTAGAGAAAAGTCTGTGCAGAGCAACGAAGACCCCAGGCAGCCAAAAACTTATTAAAAAATAAAATAATTGATTCATGGGAAAAAAAGAAAGAACGAGTCTGCTCCCACAGCAGCCCTGCCATCTTGCTGACTTCAGGCTTTGCCACACTCCTCTGCTAAGCTGACCCATCCTTCAGATCCACAGTCTCATAGCTGCTCCTACCGGATCCCACTGTTGTCTGAAATACCCACAGCACAGGACCTGAGCAGGGCCACTGCCCTCCGCTTCATTGCTGGTCATAGCTGACACAGCAGGCTCTCATGGGTTGGATGAATAAATGAAAACAGCTGGGCTTTTGTCTAACCTTCCGTGATCCCCCCAGACCCGAGCCCCCTAGATTAGGGGTCCCCAACTCCCCTGGGCTGCACAACCGGAGGTGAATAGTGGGCAAGCCAGCAGAGCTTCATCTGCCACTCCCCATCACTTCCAACGCTCACATTATCTCCTGAACCACCTCCCCACTCACAACCCTGGAAAAATTGTCTTCCATAAACCCAGTCCCTGGGGTCAAAAAAGATTGGGGACTGCTGCCCTAGACGCTTTGCAGTGGTGGGAGGTGAGAATGACTTCTTCCTTTTGTGTTACACAGATAACCTGGACACCCAGGGGCCTAACCACACTGCAAGGACGAAGGAGAAGACAATTTCATTTGGACATGCATTCTGCCGGCTCAGTACTGCCCCCTCCCTAGCCTGGATAACTGCTGGGCTCAGAACCATCACAAGGTTCCTTGACCCTTGGTATCTCCGGGAGGCCCAGCGTTGTCTCAGGCAGTTTCTGCATCAATCAAGGCCGAGGCTCAGGCTGCCTCCTCCGCTCTGCCTCGGACATCACTTGGGTCGGTGCTCTCACTGCAGGGCCTGCCTCTGACCGCCTCTTCATGATCTGCTGGACTGCTAGTCAGTGCCTTGACTAGCAGGTTTCTTGACCTTGGCCTTGCCTTTTCACCTCTAAGAGGAGAGAGAAACTGATTCCCCTCCATGGTGTTCTGCTCCCTTTGAAGGGAAATCATAGCAGAACTGCTCAAGTCCTGAGGGAGGCACATTATTTAGAGAGATGGTTGTTTTGTTTCCAACAAAAGAGGCTGCCTAGGCCTACTGTCTGCCATTCTTTAGAACTCATTTTCTGGAGGTAGACAGACTTGGGTTTGAAGTCAGGACTCCACTACCTAAGTGAGTAGTCCTTGCCCCTACTGATCAAGTCATTCGATCCCCGAGCCTCACTTTCCTCATCTGCAAAATGAGGTCAGTAATAGAACCTGCCTCAGGTTACTGCATGGTTAAAACGACAGAATGCATATAAAGTGCTTGACATAGTGCGTGGCCCTCAGTGAAGGTAGCGATCGCTGTTCCAGTCTCATCACTGTTACCTTCTCCACTTAGGCAAATAGCTCTCTGTCCCGTGTGCTGTCCAAGTCAGACGTCTGTGTCTCATCACGGAACACAATCTAAGACCTGCGGGGCGCTGCCTGATTTGTGTCCCCGCTGCACCAAGGATGTCCTGTGCCCTCTCTACGTGTTTCGGCATCAGACAAGGCCGTAAAACAGAATTGGCACTGCACATTTGCTGCTATCAGGACCGACGTGTACAGTCACGCCCAGCCTAGGTCAATCCCCTGCAGGACCCTCCCTGGGAAAGGCTAGTGTGTGTGGCCACTCTATGAGGTCAGGCGGCAGGGAGATCGGGACATTGTACAAAAGGAAAAACAACCCCAGCAATCTTGTATGGCTTCAGTGACCAGCTATTGTGTCTGTTAGTCGCTCAGTCGTGTCTGACTCTGCAACCCCATGGACTGTAGCCTGCCTGGCTCCTCTGTCCATGAGATTTTCCAGGCAAGGATACTGGAGTGGGTAGCCATTCCCTTTTTCAGGGGATCTTCCCGGCCCGGGGACTTGGAAATGACGCCCAGTCCACATGCTGACCCTACAGCTCCCTCAGCCTCAGACCTAGCTATCTGATGGCCTGGTGGATGCCTCCCCCGCAGTGGCAACCCACTCCAGTCCTCTTGCCTGGAAAATCCCATGGACGGAGGAGCCTGGTAGGCTGCAGTCCGTGGGGTCGCGACTGAGTGACTTTGCTTTCACTTTTCACTTTCATGCACTAGAGAAGGAAATGGCAACCCACTCCAGTGTTCTTGCCTGGAGAATCCCAGGGACGAGGGAGCCTGCTGGGCTGCCATCTATGGGGTCGCACAGAGTTGGACACGACTGAAGCGACTTAGCAGCAGCAGCAGTGTGTCCCGGGGTGAGGGGGGCCCATCTGAATGCATCGTGTTCTCCTCTCAGCTGCTCTTCTCCCCGCATGGCTGGCACCACACCCAGGCTGAGGAAGCCCCTTCCTCCCTGGCCTGGTGCAGCATCTTCATACACCTCCTTCACACCCTGTTTTGTAATGAGGACCATTTACTGCAGGTTTTACCATTACCTGTTTCTCCATCTCTCTCCACTAATAGATTTGCGCTCCCAGACACAAAAGGGTAGATCTGACTTGTCTCTGCACTCCCATTGCCTAGAGCCCAGGCCTGGAGGAGGCAATGGCACCCCACTCCAGTACTCTTGCCTGGAAAATCCCATGAACAGAGGAGCCTGGTAGGCTACAGTCCATGGGGTCACTAAGAGTCGGACACGACTGAGCGACTTCATTTTCACTTTTCACTTTCATGCATTGGAGAAGGAAATGGCAACCCGCTCCAGTATTCTTGTCTGGAGAATCCCAGGGATGGGGGAGCCTGGTGGGCTGCCGTCTATGGGGCTGCACAGAGTCGGACATGACTGAAGTGACTTAGCAGCAGCAGCAATAGCAGGCGTGGCAGAGAGTGCCTGAAACCTTCAATGGATGGATGGATGGATGAATAAAAGAATAAATGAATGAATGACATAGATGGGAGTCTTTCAAAGTAGTTTCTTTTTTTATTTATTTTATTTTTGGTTGCTCTGGGTCTTTTTTGGTTGGTGGGCTTTTCTGTAGCTGAGGGGAGCAGGGGCGACTCTCTAGTTGCCGTGCGTGGCCTTCTCTTGCTGCAGAGCAGAGTCTCTAGGTGCACCGGCTTCAGTAGTTGTGGTTTGAGGGCACAGGATCAGTAGTTGCAGAGCAGGGGCTTAACTGCTCCGTGGTATATGGGATCTTCCCAAACTAGGGATTTAACAAGCATCCCCTACATTGCATGGTAGACTCTCAATCACTGGATCACCAGGGAAGCCCCCAAGATAGTTTCTAAAGAAAGATCAAGGCTTCTTAACAGGGACCTCTGAAGTTCTACTAGGAAGAGTGTAACTAGATATTAGCATCCTAGAGTCAAATTCACTTTAATAATCACACACTCTGAGCTCTTCTGTGCACAGATGACTGAAATTCAGAGAGGTTAAATAGCTTTCTGAAGTTGAACAGTGATTTAGTAGCAGAGCCCTAGACTAGCCCTAAATCTCCTAACTTTCTAGTCTGCAGTGTTTTCCTGTCTTTCTACTTGCTGAGCTTGAGAAGACTCTTCACAGACTCCTAAGCTTGGTTTCCAAAAACAGACTATAGGAGGCAGAGGGGGTTCTGTACTCTCTGCCAGGCTTTATTGACAACAACGTGACTCATAGCAGAAAAACTGAGATGAGCTTCTCAGAAATGACCAGTACTTAGAGCCAGTATAAGACTATGGACTGTGTGGCCCCTATCCTCTTTAAGCCTCAGCTTTCTCATCTGCAAAATGGGAGTAAGAATAGCACCTGCTCTGACATAAACGCATATTTTTCACTTTATGCTCTTGGGGTAGGTTGTATTACTACTCTCGATTATTTACTGGACTCTAGGTAAGAGGACTGTTCATCTCTGCCCATTGCAATGAGACTTGCAATGCCTCTCTGTGGGGATAGAGGATAGTATACCTTACTGCCTCCTTGGGTCAGCCTGGGCCATGGGCTTCCTTTGGCCAATGGAATGTAAGTAGAAGTAATCTATGCCACATCCCAGCAAAAGCTTTAAGAACCATTGCAAGGTTTAACCATAGTATATTTCCTTTTCTCTCTTGACTGCTATAGGAGCTGCTCCTGCAATCTGAGACACAGAAATGTGAAGATACATGAAACAGAACCTCAAATACCCTGCAGCTGTCATGTAACACGAGAAAGCAACCTTTGTTGTTGTCAGGCATTAAGATTGTAGGGTGATGTCTGCTGCATAGCCCAGCCAAGCCCAACTAATAATCTTTTACTTATAGACAGGCTCACTGGGACATTTTCTTTTAATTAACTAATTTAATTTTTGTTGAATTATAGTTGATTTACAATGTGGGTCAGGTTCAGGTGTACATCAAGGTGATATATATATTCTTTTTCAGATTCTTTTCCCAAATAGGTTACTACAAAATGTTTAGTACAGTTCCCTGTGCTAGACAGGTCCTTGTTTATCTATTTTATATGTACTAGTGTGTACATTACTCACAAATTCCTAATTTATCCCTCCTTTCCCCTTTTTTAGTTAGTTTTATAAGTTAGTTTTCTATGTCTGTGGCTCTATTTCTTTTTCGTAAATAAGTTCATTTGTGTCATTTGTTTAGATTCCACATTTAAATAATATCATATGATATTTGTCTTTGTCTGATTTACTTCAGGTAGTATGAGAAGTTCTAGGTCCATCCATGTTGCTCCAAATGGCATTATTTTATTCCTTTTAGTGGCTGGGTAGAATTCCATTGTGTAAATATATATATATATTTGTGTGTGTGTGTGTGTGTGTATGTATATATACACCATGTCTTCTTTATCCATCATCTGTCAATGGACATTTAGGTTGCTTCCGTGTCTTGGCTATTGTGAATAGTGTCACTGGCAACATCTTAAAAGGGAGAATGGGATATGTGGTAAGGATATCAGCAAAATGAATCAAATTCCAGGGAGTCCTAGGGTGAAGTATTAATTAGCAATCAGGGTAAGATGCCATAATAAAGAGACTCCAAAATAGAAGTCTTTTAAAATCTTTTAAAAATATCTATTTATTTTTATTTTTGGCTGCATTGGGTCTGATTTGTAGCACATGGGCTTAGTTGCCCCAAGGCATGTGGGCTCTAGGTTTCCCTATTAGGGATGGAACCTGTGCGCCCTGCATTGCAAGACAGATTCCTAACCATCAGGCCACCAGGAAAGCGCCCCCAAATAAGCCTTCAATCAGATACACATTAATCTCTCCCATAAAATAGTGTGGACAGAAGTGGCCAACTCAGGACTGTTAGGCAGTTCTGCTCCATGAGCTTGCCCAGAGGTCTAGGTTCCTTCCAACTTGCTGCTCCTGCTATCTTTACAGGGTTTCCTCACTTGCCCCAGGTCCATATTCCAGCCTGCAGGAAGGAAGAGCAAGGATGACCCTTTTTCCTTTAGAGGATGTACAGAGAAGTAGCCCCCATCTGCTGACAGACTGCTGATCAGATCATACCTACCTAGCCAGAGCTAAAATAAGGAGGCTGGGAAAGTAGTTTCTAACCAAGTGGCCATGTGCTCTGATGGAACGCAAAAGGGGCTTCTTATTAGTAGAAAGAAGGGGAGAGGTCGGTGCTGTCTAGAGCTGGCTCACAGAGGCTCATGGGAGCCAACTGCATGCAATTTCCCCCCAGTTCTGTATTCACTGACATGATTTGAAACCGGCCTTAGTAGGAGTACTGACGCCATGGAAATTGGCAGACACTACAAATCTGGGTACCCCACACCCACCCCACCATCCCAATCTGCCCAAAGACCCTGTTATTAAATGTTTGCCAGCACTGGGGTGATGGATGCTGGGAGGCAATCAGCAGCCTCTGGCACAGCCGGGTCACGTTTTCCTGGTGTCCCTGCTGCCTTTTCCTCTCATCTTCTGCTCTATGAGAAGTCCTCCTAGGTTCAAATTCATGAGTGCAGTTCATCTGTTCTTGTCTCTTCCACGCTCTAGAGTGCCTGCCCTGGTGACCATCCTTGGGCTACTCAACCCTGCCCGGGGATGGAGGAGCTGATGGGGATCATGCATAAAGCTGCCTTCAGAGGCACAAGAGGCAGACACCATGTGCAGCTGAGCGACAGCCCTCTCCCCACCCTACCTGTAGGAGGCTCACCTGTTGCCGTTTTTCTAGCAGTCCTTAAAAATTTTTTTTTTTATTCTGGTAAAATACATGTAACATAAAATGCAACATCTTAACCACTTTTGAGTGTACCATACAATAGCATTAAGTACATTCCTAATGCCGAGTCACTGTTACCACCATCCATGCCTACATCTCTGATACTCCTCCTGTACCTCTTGTACTGAGATAACCAGTTGGGTGAAAGATACACCTATGGAGGGACCAGAAGGCCCCTGGCTAAGGCCATTTCTTGTGGGGTGAGGGCATCTCCTTGTGTCACAGGCAGTACCTAAGTGATTTGCAGGAGACACAAGGTTCACACCTACGAACCTAGGAAAGGTGGCTGGATGAACAATGGCAAGATAATCCAGGAGAAAAGAAGGAATACAGGCTTCAGAGTCCGACAGAAGCCAGCCCTATCCCTTCTCAGCCGAGTGACCCTGACCTAACTTGAAGTTCCCCTAAAGCCATGGTCTTCATTCACACTATGTCTTCTGTGTCCAAACGATTCCCTCTCTTTGGTTAATGCCTGAAATCCCTCAGAGGCCTTCCATCTAAAGTAAAACAATTCAAGTCAAAAAATTCACTATCACAGTAATCCAAGTCTGTGCCCGACCAGTAATGCTGAAGAAGCTGAATGGTTCCATGAAGACCTACAAGACCTTCTAGAACTAACACCCCCAAAAGATGTCCTTTTCATTTTAGGGGAATGGAATGCAAAAGTAGGAAGTCAAGAGATACCTGGGGTAACAGGCAAATTTGGCCTTGGAGAACAAATGAAGCAGGGCAAAGGCTAACAGAGTTCTGCCAAGAGAACTCACTGGTCATAGCAAACACCCTCTTCCAACAACACAAGAGAAGACTCTATACATGGACATCACCAGATGGTCAATACCGAAATCAGATTGATTATATTATTTGCAGCCGAAGATGGAGAAGCTCTATACAGTCAGCAAAAGCAAAACTGGAATCTGACTGTGGCTAAGATCATGAACCCCTTATTGTCAAACTCAGATTTAAATTGAAAGTAGGGGAAACCACTAGACCATCCAGGTATGACCTAAATCAAATCCCTTATGATTATACAGTGGAAGTGACAAATAGATTGAAGGGAATAGATCTGATAGAGAGCCTGAAGAACTATGAATGGAGGTTCGTGACATTGTACAGGAGGCAGTGATCAAGACCATCCCAAGGAAAAGAAGCAAAAAGGCAAAATGTTTGTCTGAGGAAGGATTACAAATATCTGAGAAAAGAACAGAAGTGAAAGGCAAAGGAGAAAAGGAAAGATATACCTGCTTGAATGCAGAGTTCCAAAGAATAGCAAGGAGAGATAAGAAAGCCTTCCTCAGTGATCAGTGCAAAGAAATAGAGGAAAACAACAGAATGGGAAAGACTAGTGATCTCTTCAAGAAAATTAGAGATACCAAGGGAATGTTTCATGCAAAGATGGGCACAATCAAGGACAAAAATGGTATGGACCTAACAGAAGCAGAAGATATTAAGAAGAGGTGGCAGGGATACATAGAAGAACTATACAAAATGATGTTCACAACCCAGATAATCATGATGGTGTGATCTCTCACCTAGAGTCAGACATCCTGGAACTCGAAGTCAAGTGGGCCTTAGGAAGCATCACTAGGAACAAAGCTAGTGGAGGTGATGGAATTCCAGTTGAGCTATTTAAAATCCTAAAAGATGATGCTGTGAAGGTGCTACACTCAGTATGTCAGCACATTTGGAAAACTCATCAGTGGCCACAGGACTGGAAAAGGTGTTTTCATTCCAATCCCTAAGAAAGGCAATCCCAAAGAATGCTCAAACTACTGCATAATTGCACTCATCTCACATGCTAGCAAAGTAATGCTCAAAATTCTCCAAGCCAGGTTTCAACAGTATGTGAACCATGAACTTCCAGCTGTTCACTCTGGATTTAGAAAAGGCAGAGGAACCAGAGATCAAATTGCCAACATCCGCTGGATCATTGAAAAAGCAGGAGAGTTCCAGAAAAACATCTATTTCTGCTTTATTGACTAAGCCAAAGGCTTTGACTGTGTGGATCACCACAGACTGTGGAAAATTCTGAAAGAGATGGGAATGCCAGACCACCTGACCTGCCTCTTGAGAAATCTGTATGCAGGTCAGGAAGCAACAGTTAAAACTGGACATGGAACAGCAGACTGGTTCCAAACTGGGAAAGGAGTACGTCAAGGCTGTATAGTGTCACCCTGCTTATTTAACTTCTACGCAGAGTACATCGTGTTAAATTCCAGGCTGGACGAAACACAAGCTGGAATCAAGATTGCCAGGAGAAGTATCAATAACCTCAGATACAGATGACACCACTCTTATGGCAGAAATCAGAGAAGAACTAAAGACCCTCTTGATGAAAGTGAAAGAGGAGAGTGAAAAAGTTGGCTTAAAACTTAACATTCAGAAAACTAAGATAATGGCATCTAGTCCTATCACTTCCTGGCAAATAGATGGGGAAACAGTGGCAGACTTTGTGTTTTGGGGCTCCAAAATCACTACAGGTGGTGACTGCAGCCATGAAATTAAAAGATGCTTGCTCCTTGAAAGAAAAGTTATGAGAAACCTAGACAACATATTAAAAAGCAGAGACATTACTTTGCCAACAAAGGTGTGTCGAGTCAAAGCTATGGTTTTTCCAGTGGTCATGTATGGATGTGACAGTTGGACTATAAAGCAAGCTGAGCACCAAAGCATTGATGCTTTTGAACTGTGGAGTTGGAGAAGAGTCTTGAGAGTCCCTTGGACTGCAAGGAGATCCAACAATCCATCCTAAAGGAATCAGTCCTGAGTATTCATTGGAAGGACTGACACTGAAGCTGAAACTCCAATACTTTGTGCACCTGATTCAAAGAAGTGACTCACTGGAAAAGACCCTGATGCTGGGAAAGATTGAGGGCAGGAGAAGAAGGGGAAAACAGAGGATGAGATGGTTGGATGGCATCACTAACTTGACGGACATGAGTTTGAGTAAACTCTGGAAGTTGGTGATGGATAGGGAATCCTGGTGTGCTGCAGTCTATGGGGTTGCAAAGAGTTGGACACGACTGAATAACTGAATGGAACTGAACTGAACTCACTATGGCTTAGCTGGTAAAGAATCCGCCTGCAATTCGGGAGATCTGGATTTGATCCCTGGGTGGGGAAGATCCCCTGGAGAAGGGAAAGGCTACCCACTCCAGTATTCTGGCAGGAGGATTCCATGGAATGAAGGGTCCATGGGGTTGCAAAGAGCAGGATACGACTGAGTGACTTTTTCACTTTTAAATCCATATTCAAGTTTGTCTTGTATAGAAGAGTTGCTGCTGCTGCTGCTAAGTCGCTTCAGTCGTGTCCGACTCTGTGCGACCCCATAGACGGCAGCCCACCAGGCTCCCCCGTCCCTGGGATTCTCCAGGCAAGAACACTGGAGTGGGTTGCCATTTCCTCCTCCAGTGCATGAAAGCGAAAAGTGAAAATGAAGTCGCTCAGTCGCATCCGACTCTTAGCGACCCCATGGACTGCAGCCCATCAGGCTCCTCCGTCCATGGGATTTTCCAGGCAAGAGTATTGCAGTGGGGTGCCATTGCCTTCTCTGATAGAAGAGAGTATTGTTAACTAAAAGCTTGTAAGATCTCATTGTCTCCTGAAACCCTGGGATGTGGGTGGAGAAGTCCACAGCGGACTCACCTGGAACATTAGTGAGGGGGGTCCCCACACTGTCCCTCCTTCTAGGCTCCTGACTCACCTGCCTTCTCCCCTCTGAGGGGCAGGTCCAGTGAGGCGACCCACAGGACTAGAGATCCCCTGAGCAAATTCTGCCCTGCACAGACCCTCATCTTTAAAGTTAGGGTCACAAGATCCACCTTCTTGGTAAACTTCAAACATGGGACACTCCAGAACATCTTATTTCTAAAATAGAGATCCCCAGGCTCCATCTCCAGGGATCCTGATTCTGGTTAGGGTGAGGGTATTTCCCAGGCTATTGGGAAGACTAAATAAGACTCCGCAGGATTTGGGGGAAATCAAGTGAGGCCGTGTATGGAAAGTTCCTAGTGCCACGTGCAGCACAGAGTAAGTGTTGGCTGATCAGGAGCTTTAATTGTTTTTAAGACCAGGGGTTAGCAGCCCACGTGCTCATGACTGTGTCTGTACATAGTAGATACCAGTGAGTGCATGTGTGCTTATTTGCTCAGTTGTGTCTGAGTCTTTGTGACCTCATGGACTGTAGCCTGCCAGGCTCCTCTGTCCGTGGGATTTCTCAGGCAAGAATACTGGAGTGAGTTGCCCCTTCCTTCTCCAGGGGATCTTCCCAAGCTAGGGATCGAAGCCGGGTCTTCTGCATTGCAGGAAGTTTCTTTACTATCTGAGCCAGCAAGGAATCCCAGATACCCAGTTAATATTGTCAAATGCGTGGGGGAAAAGAAAAAAGCCTTCCAGGCAGACCCCGGGGGTGGAGGCTCCAGACCCCATCCGCAGGGACAAGAAAAACAGTATGACCACCTGCCCCACCAGAAGCCCTACCTTCAGTTCCATGGTTATGGCTTTCAGTGGTTCCTTCCTGGGAGTCTACAGTGGCCTCATAATTGGTTTCCCTGCCCTCATTTTGCTCTGAGTTAGAATCATCGTTCCAAACTGTAAAGTGTTTCTAGTATATTCCCTCTGATTTTGGCTCCCCGCCTTCAGTTTTCCTTCAGTTTTCGACTCCCCAGTGTGTCGCGTCCCTTTTTTCTCTAGGATGGCAAAAGAGCAGGGAAATGCTTTGCCAAAACCTGTGCAAAAAGTTCTGGTATGGGAAATCGTAAACAATGCAGAACTTTCTGAACTGCTAATGGGCTCTGGACTGGGCGCAGTGACGGTGAGTCACATGGAGACTGGCCCAGATCCAACTATGGACACCAAGTCTACTCAACTCCGAGAGCGGAAGAATTGATGCTTTTGAACTGTGGTCTTGGAGAAGACTCTTGAGAGTCCCTTGAACTTTAAGGAGATCCAACCAGTCCATCCTAAAGGACATCAGTCCTGAATATTCATTGGAAGGACTGACACTGAAGCTGAAACTCCAATACTTCGGCCACCTGATGCGAAGAACTGACTCACTGGAAAAGACCCTGATGCTGGGAAAGAAGGAAGGCGGGAGGAGAAGGGGACGCCAAAGGATGAGATGCTTGGATGGCATCACCGACTCGATGGACATGAGTTTGAGTAAACTCTGGGAGTTGGTGATGGACATGGAGGCCTGGCGTGTTGCAGTCCATGGGGTCGAAAAGAGTGGGACACGACTGAGCGAATGACTGAACTGAACCCAACCGAACCAAGCAAGGAGCTCTCGCCCAGGGACTCGCTGGCGCCTGCGCTCTGCCGCGGCCCCGCCCTCCTCCCGCCTGACATCCGGGGCTCGGGCAGGGGCGTGTCCGGGGAAGACGGGAGGGAGGCGGCGGAAAGGAAGGACATCGTGGGAGGCTGGAGGAGCCGGGAGGGAGGAGGGGCGGGGGCGGGGCGCAGCCAGCGCGCTGTCACGTGACGTGCGTGACGCCGTGTCGGCCGTCTCGTGTTGTTGAGGCTGAGGACTGGCGTGTTTCGAGAGTCTTCCCTGTCCCGGACCGCAGGAAACCGGCGACTCGGTCTCACTCCCTTTGCCCGGCTCCGCTCTGCCGCCCTGCCTGGCTCTCCTGGGCCTGCCGCCTGCTCTGGCGTCCCCTCCGCTCCGGCCCGACCCGACCCGACCCAGCCGCATGGACACCCCCAGGCCGCCCGGCAGCCGCCTCGGCCGGCTGGGGCGTCAGGTGAGCGGACAGGTCAAGTGCGGGTCCGGAGGGAGCCGCCTCCCCGGCCGGGGGCACGCCGGGCCCTGGCGCGTCTCTGCCGTCGAGCTGGGGAGTCCGCTTCTCCCGGGCCCGTTGGCATCGCAGGGGGAGCCGAGGAAGGGAGGAGGGTGATGGGTGGACAGCGTCAGGCCGGCTCGCTCAAGGCCAGAGAGCTCGCCTTTCCGCTACCTGCTTCTCCGGGCCAGCCGCCCTCCCAGCCTCGGGGTGCCCGGGGTAACAGCTGCTGCGGCCAGACAGCTGCTTCTGCCCGCGCTCCTCCCCACACCTGGCCTCGGGGAGATGCGCCTTTGCCTGCCTCACCGAGCATCTGCGCTGGGGAGACTCCTTCCGCGGCAAGAGGACCGGTTCTGGACCAGGCCCGAAGCCAAGGTGGAGCCATGATCCGAACCTGGGACGGAGGTCGGGAAGAGTAGAACAGAACCCATGGCAGCTTTGGGACCCGAGCCTTCACGTCAGGTTGAAACGGTCGTTAGCCTTGAGTGACCGCAGTTCCCCACGGAAGCACTCAGAATCAATTCAGTTTTCTGGCTGAAACATAAACCAAGCTCCCAGGGAAGGGTGTACAGAGAAGCAGATTGACCGTGTTTGGGAGCCAGTTACGTTGCTTTGCCTTTATCTAGTACTGTGGTGGTTTCTTTTTTCTTTTTTTAATTCTTTCCCTGAAAGAAGCCCATCTATTTTCTCTGTAAGAAAGGTAAGTACTTCAGTTTAACTTGAAAGAGATTGAGGACGGGGCCGAAATCTGAGACCAGCTTCTTATCCATTGTTGTGTAGCTTGAATTATACTCAGTGTTTTATACCTTGGATTACAGGCAGTTTTGATTCCCCGTTGTGTATGCATTGAAGATACTTTTTCCTTACATAGTATTTCCTTTGTAGAATCTAATGATTTCCTAGATTAAAAAAAAAAAAAAGTCATCCATTTTGAACACTAACTTTTATCTTAATAATTGCAGCTCTGGCCTTTCAGAGTTTGTGCATTTTGAACACAGATATACGTTGCCTCATTCGTCGATGTTTTTATGTGTTGAGTTAGTGTAGAGAAGACCCTGATAGCAGGAAAGATTGAAGGCGGAAGGAGAAGGGGACAGCAGAGGATGAGATGGTTGGATGGTATCACCAACTCAACAGACATGAGTTTGAGTAAACTCCAGGAGTTGGCGATGGACAGGGTGGCCTGGGGTGCTGCAGTTCATGGTGTGACAGAGAGTTGGATACGACCGAGTGACTGAACTGAACTGCCTGACAGGATTTTTCAAAAAAAATTGCTTTCTAAGAAGTGGGTCTTTGAAATACTTCACTGTTTGAAAATGTAGAGAAATGAATTTCCTTTGAAATGTAGGCACAGATCATTAAGAAATATAACCTGGAAGAAGTGCTTTTCTGTTTTTGGTTTTTGCTTTAGACTTAAAGTTTTTATTGGATTTTATTTGAGTTACAATTGTGTTAGTTTCAGGTGTAGAGCAAAGTGAATCAGTTAAACATAATACTTTTTTACAGATGCTTTTCTCATATAGGTCATTACAGGATATTGACTAGAGTTCCCTGTGCTATACAGTAGGTCCTTATTAGTTACCTATTCTCTATGTAGTAGTGTGTGTATGTCAGTCTGTCTCCCTATTTATCCCTCCCTGCCTTGCCTCCCTGTTGACTGTAGGACTGATTTCTACATCTGTGACTCTATTTCTATTTTGTAAATAAGTTCATTTGTTTAATTTTTTAAAAAAGATTCTACATAGAAGTGATATTTGTCCTTCTGTGGCTTACTTCACTCAATATGACAATCTCCACACCCATCCATCTTGCTGCAAATGGCATTATTTTGTTCTTTTTTTACGACTAAGTAATATTCCATGGTATGTATGTATCACATCTTCTTAATCCACTCCTCTGTTGATGGACTCAATGCATTTAAAAAATTATTTATCTAGTTTTGGCTGTGCTGGGTCTTCATTGCTGCTCAAGCTTTTCTCTAGTTGCAGCAAGCCTGGGCTATTCTTCCTTGTGGTGGGCAGGTTTCTCATCGCTGTGGCTTCTCTTGTTGCAGAGTTATTGGCTCTAGGGTGCGTGGGCTTCCGTAGTTGGAGCACACAGCCTCAGTAGTTGTGGTGCATGGGCTTAGTTGCCCCATGGTACATGGAATCTTCCTGGACCAGGAAGTAAACCTGAGTCCCCTGCATTGGCAGGCCAGTTCTTATCCACTGCACCACCAGGGAAGTACAACTCAATGCATTTTAAATAAATAAAGATATATTCTTGACTAAAGAAGGGAGGATTCAGCCCAGCCACTGACTTTCCTGTCTTTAAAACTGCCCTGCTTATCCACCTCCAGAGGAATGAGCGAGAATTCTTTGGGATATTGGTGTATTCCTTGGGCACCCAGCGTGCAGATTTATTTTCTCTAGCCATTTAAGGCTGTATGCTTACTGAGGCCAAGTTCCCTGGCTTTAAGATGCGTATGGCTCTAGATAAAAACTGCTGAAGCTACCCAGTCCCCAAAGCCATCTGCTCTCACCAGAGCCTTGGAAAATGAAAGTGACCGTGATGAGAAGGGTGGCCATCTTTTCTTACCTTAGGGAGAGCAGACCCCAAACTGATTCTTATGAGATTCTGGGGACAGAGGGAATTTAGGCTTGCAATTGTATAGTGAGCTGCAAGCCCAACTCTCTGAAGGTAGATTCCACACATGATTTCTTGTGTCAAGTATCTCCTCCTTTCAATGGGAGAAGTGTTTTAACCCACATTTTTAATGGTAAAGAATTCCTCTTAATGATTTCTGTGTTGAATTTAAATTCTTTTTAGGATGAGGAGAGAAGCCAGCAGAGTACCTATAGTGTTTTTGAAGATATGCCATGAGAAGTATAATTAACATAGAAATAAATAGTATTTTTGTGAAATTTCATACAATAATGTGTGACACAGAGAGATGTAGACAACTTTGACTTATGATTTCCTGGGGAGTTGGGGGAGGAGTTCTTTGTTCTTTAGAATAAATATTTAGTAATGAAGCCTAATTTTGCTTCATAAATTGTTGTCGTTAGTAGATGTGTTAACAGATTATATTTTAAGAATTATTTTTAAAAGTTTGCATGTTTAAAAACGAGGATACCTGGTATTGTATCTTTTGTAACTTTCTTTGACATTTACAAATAACCTCAGATATGCAGATGACACCACCCTGATGGCAGAAGGCGAAGACAAACTAAAGAGCCTCTTGAAGAAGGTGAAAGAGGAGAGTGAAAAAACTGGTTTAAAACAGCATTGAAAAAACAAAGATCATGGCATCTGGTCCCATCACTTTATGGCAAATAGATGGGGAAACAGTGGAAACAGTGACAGACTTTATTTACTTGGGCTCCAAAATCACTGCAGACGGTGACAGCAGCCATGAAATTAAAAGTCGCTTACTCTTTATAAGAAAAGCTATGACAGCCTAGACAGCATATTAAAAAGCAAAGACATTACTTTGCCAGCAAAGTCCATCTAGTCGAAGCTATGGTTTTTCCATTAGTGAGAAAAACGGTGTGAGAGTTGGACTGTAAAGAAATCTGAGTACTGAAGAATTGCTGCCTTCGAACTGTGGTGTTGGAGAAGACTTTTGAGTATCCCTTGGACTGCAAGGAGATCAAATCAGTCAGTCAAGCCTAAATATTCATTGGAAGGACTGATACTGAAGCTGAAACTCTTAATACTTTGTTCACCTGATGGGAAGGGCTGACTTGTTGGAAAAGAGCCTGGTGCTGGGAAAGATTAAGGGCAGGAGGAGAAGGAGACGACAGGATGAGATGGCTGGAGGGCATCACTGACTTAATGATCCTGAGTTTCAGCAAGCTCCGGAAGATGGTAAAGGACAGGGAAGCTTGGCATGCTGTAGTCCATGGGGTCGCAGAGAGTGGTACATAACGACTTATAGGGACTGAACAGCATATTTGCTTTACCTCTATTTTTTTTTCTTTCTCCTTTACGTCTAATTTTTTTTTCTCCGTATGCGCAGTTATATATGTGTGTAATTTGAATATAATTTTAAATTGTTGTAGTTTTTTTTTTTTCCATTTGAGAGAGTGTTGCAGACCTCATGCACCTTTTCCTCCAAACATTTCAGTGTTACATTCTAAGAATGAGAACATTCCTCTACATTGTCGCAGTAAAGATTTCAGAATCATAGAAAAGTAACATTGGTATAATACTGTTGTCTACTCCATATCTCCGATTCAAATTGTTCTAATTATCTCTTTAATGTATCTTATAGCATTTTTTTTCTTGTTCAGGATGGAATTAAGAATCATACTTATCTTTAGTTTTTATTTTTCTTTAGTCTCCTTTAATCTGGAATGGTTCTTCAGCCTTTGTCTTTCATGACATTGGTGTTTTTGGTGACTATGGTAGATTGATTTTGTGTCTGAATTTGGACTTACCTGATTTTTTTCAAAATTAATTTTAGTTTATGCATTTTTGTCAGGAATATAACGTTAGTGATACTGTGTCCTTGTCCATGTATCTCATCAGGAGGCACGTGGTGCCAGTTTGTCTCATTATTAGTGATGTTACCTAAGTAACAACTGGGTGGCAGGGATGCATAGGGCAAGGCGTGTGGGAAAGGGCACATCAGAGTGCTTTGCGCCATCCTTTCCACATCTTCACCAATCTTGAAGCTCCCATATATATGCTTATTCATTCACCTGTTGTTGATGGACATTGGTGTTGGTAAACATGATAGCCACGTGTCCAGGTATGAATAAATCTATGCATATCTTTTACTCATCTCTGGGTAGAAATTTTCTTTGAGTGTATGTCTTAGCAGTGGATTGTGGGATCACCGAATAGGTGTATATTTAGGTGTAATAGATAACTGCTAAACGGTTTTTTGAAGTGGTTGAACTAATTTGCAGAAATGGAGTTATTAACCTTGTGTTAATCCAGATCTGGCTAAGATATGAATAGCTGGTTGCTGAAGTTCATGCTGTCTGACAGTACAACTGTCTCTTCCCCTTATTATCATCAGATCTGGATCCTGAGGCATCATCCTTCATTTTCTTCTTTCTTCTCTCTGCCATTATCCTGAGGTTACTGCAGAGTCCGTGGGATGACCCGTCCAGTCTTCCCAGGCTCCTGATTCCGTGACTTACCTCCCGCCTCTTATTCGTCTAGTGCTTTCATTTTTATTTCTACTATACCTGCTTTTTGACATTACCAGCATATCTAATTTGTAAGCCCTTTTGTTTTTACCTTCTTCCTCATTGTGCCTGAGTCACACTTTTGCCAGTACCCTCCCTTTGCCTTCTTACTCGTCCGTTTATTGTGGTGACAAAATCCTAACCCAGATTCAGTCATGTCGTCAGCTCTCTCTCAGGCTGAGCTGGAGAAAGAAGCCCACAACCATGCAGGTAGGTGCCATCTCCATCTTGACTGGGACTTCAGAACTGCTGTAGGTACCTGCAGTGTGGTGTCCTGGGTGAGATCAGAACAGAACAAGGACATTGTTGGAAAAACTGGTTAAGTCTGAGTATAGTTACTAGTGGTGTACCAATGTTGGTGTCTTAGTCATGACAGGCGTACTGTGGTAATGTAAGTTGTTTATGTTAGGGGAAACTGAGGGAATATCTGTAATATCTTTGTAACATTTCTATAAATCCATAATTATTCCTAAATAAAGTTTATTAAAAAAAATGCTATTGTAGATATAGCAGCTCCCATTCCTGGATTCTTCTCAAACCTTGCCCTGTCACCTACTGTCATTTGCCTACTTATCTGAGAAAATTGAGGCCATCGAATGTGAATTCTCCACCACTTGCTATTCCCCCACAAAAAGCTTGCAGGTGTCTTCAGTCATTTGAACATACTTTGCTCTTGTCACAAGTGGATAGGCATAGTGTGTCTTTTTTTTTTCGCATTTGTTTTTTGAAGCCCCGTCCAGCCTGCCTTCTCACAGCTGCACTTGCATCATACTTTTGCTAAATAGTTTCTTCACTTTTTGATTGTACTGGTAGTTTTCCTTTAGGATATTTTCCTCTAAAGTGAAAGTGGAAATTTTCTTTCTACTCTGCTTCGTTTCTCGTTGCTTTTTCGCAGCTAAGATCCTAGAAACAGTCGGCTGCGTTTGTAGTCTCCCTTTCTCACCTCCCAGCCTCTGCAGTCTCACTGTCCTCATCATGCTGCTTTCATTGCGCCCTTCAAGTCACCGGTTACTTCATTATGGAAGCCCGTGAAGACTTTCCAGTCTCTCTTTTTTGACTTCAATATTTGAAACTTCTGAATTCTTCCATTAATTTTTTTTTTTTTGGCCAGTGTTATCTCTTTCAAACAGAAATTAGTAACTTAATAGGAAAACAGTTACTCATAATTTCACCATTCAGAAGTAAATATTACATCTGGGGACATATAGGTAAATTAAAATACTCACTAAGAACGTATTTTAAGACGTCTTGATTGTAATTAAATCCTCTGTATCCTGTCAGTCAGTCAGTTCAGTCGCTCAGTCATGTCCGTCTCTTTGGGACACCATAGACTGCAGCATGCCAGGCTTTCCTGTCTGTCACCCGCTCACGTCCATTGAGTTGCTGATACCATCCAACCATCTCATCCTCTGTTGTCCTATTCTTCTCCTGCCTTCCATCTTTCCCGGCATCAGTCTTTTCCAACATGTTTCAATTTAGAATCATAGCATAATCTTTCTGAAGGCGTTGTAAGCAGTCCTTGAAGTCGGCTACTAGGAGCAACACGGTTGAGAAGATGATGATGATGAGCAGCTCTGACCGAGTTTATCCTGTGCACCTAGTGACAGCTGTGACGCAGCTTCCATTGGGGGCCAGTAGCAGTTGCAGCGTGGTGCTCATTAAGCTGCATTAGTGACTGCGGTCAAGGTGACAAGTGTGAACAACGGTAGGTTATTTGGTCAGAGGATGGTTTGAGAGATTTCAGATTTAAAACAGTTGTTTAGTCGCTAAGTCATGTCTGACTCCTTTGTGGCCGCATAGACTGGCCAGTCAGGCTCCTCTGTCCATGGGGTTTCCCAGGCAAGAATACTGGAGTGGGTTGCCATTTCCTTCTCCAGGGGATCTTCCTGACCCAGGAATTGAACCCATGTCTCCTACATTGGCAGGTGAGTTCTTTACCACTGAGCCACCAGGGAAGCCCTTAAAACAGGTAGAAGGTGGTAATTGGGTATGGGAGATGATTCAGTTCAGTTCAGTCGCTCAGTCGTGTCCAACACTTTGTGACCCCATGAACCACAGCACACCACGCCTCCCTGTCAATCACCAACTCCCAGAGTCTACCCAAACTACATCCATTGAGCCAGTGATGCCATCCAACCATCTCATCCTCTGTCGTCCCCTTCTCCTCCTTCCCCTAATCCCTCCCAGCATCAGGGTCTTTTCCAGTGAGTCAACTCTTCGCATGAGGTGGCCAAAGTATTGGAGTTTCAGCTTCAACATCAGTCCTTCCAATGAACACCCAGGACTGATCTCCTTTAGGATGGACAGGTTGGATCTCCTTGCAGTCCAAGGGACTCTCAAGAGTCTTCTCCAATACCACAGTTCAAAAGCATCAATTCTTCTGCGCTCAGTTTTCTTTATTGGCCAACTGTCACATCCATACATGACCACTGGAAAAACCATAGCTTTGATTAGACAGACTTTTGTTGACAAAGTAATGTCTCTGCTGTTTAATATGCTGTCTAGGGTTTAATATGCTGTCTAGGTTGGTCATAACTTCCCTTCCAAGAAGTAAGGGTCTTTAATTTCATGGCTGCAGTCACCATCTGCAGTGACTTTGGAGCCCCCAAAAATAAAGTCAGCCACTGTTTCCACTGTTCCCATCTATTTGCCATGAAGTGATGATTAGATTAGGAGTAAAGGATGATTCCGAGACTCTTCATTCATTCATCAGTAGATAGTGGTATCCTTACCTGCCTTTGGGAATACCGATGATGAAGGAGGTTTTGAGGAGTAGGTTTGGGGTCTCTTAGACCTAAAGGGCTGTGAGTGGTTGAGTAAGAAAGCCGTACTCTGTCGGGGAGAGTTCACACCTGGACCTGAGTCATGAACTTACACAGAAGTGCCTTTAGATTTGTACATCTTCACACATCTACATGGACATTGTAAATTACTTCTGTAAGCTGAAGTTTGGATTTTGAGCAGCAGTTAACAAGTGAGGGTTGTAGGTATTGGGTGTGGGGGATGCTGGTTTCAGAAGGCCCTGCTGCTACCCGTCAGTGACTGCTAGTCCTGCTTGGAGGAGCACTGCACCTCCTGTGTTAAACAGACCTCCATGTGGCCAGGAAGATGGTCAGGAGAGGGAATTCACTCGGGCCTAGTGTTGAGGTGGTTGAACTTTTCTAGAGCAGTGGAGCAGTGGGGAGAAGCCAGGTTGTGCTGGGTTTTGAAGTGGTTGGGAAGTGAGGCGGTGAAGACGTCTCTGAGATGAAGAGGAAGATGACCAGTGCTGCATCGCCAGAGAGGGATGCTGCATTAGAGACCTTTTAAGCAAATCACTCTTAGATATATTGAGAGATGAGTGGAACGCTAATAGGGAGGGATTGAGTTTCTAGAAGAGAGGGAGCATGGTTCTAGAGGAGGTAAAGATCACTGGTGGGTTTTTAGGGAAGGGCGTTATCCAGATAGGTTTCAGCTTTTCCAGATATCTGTGGGTGAAGGAGGACTTGGGACAGGATTTGTTGATTATTGAGTGGAGCACAGCCATTCTCCTGGTTCAGGCTACTGTCTTCTCTAGGTTGCATTATGCTTAGCTTGCCTTCACAGTAGCTGGAGGACTCTTAAGTATGCATTCCTGGTCATGTTACTCTTTAGGACTGTTACCTATGGGAAGTGTTCAGTTCCTAGGCATAGAAATCCCTTGGGGGTTGTTTAGTCGCTCAGTTGTTTCCGACTCTTTGCGACCCTGTAGGCCTCAGAACAGTAGGCTTCCCTGTCCTCGTTATTCCCTGGAGTTATCAAACTCATGTCCATTGAGTCAGTGATGCCATCCAGCCATCTCATTCTCCGGGTGTTGGTGGGTGGATTTGTGAGGAGCAGATGAAGAAATTAGGGGTGTTGCACAGTGAGCAGGAAAGCGTCTAGTGAGACGTAATAGTTGGAGATATTGGGTTGATTTTTCCCTTAGAAAATGGAAGAGCGCTTAGATGTGCCCTCTAGTGGTAGACACTCTTAGGGAACATACTGACTCAGTATAAGATGGTTTAAACTGATCTCTAGTTATATAGATGTATATTTAAAAATTAATTTTTGGCAGACTGAACCGTGACTATTTCAAATAAAAATTTGAGACCTCATTGTTGGAAAGATTTTGGTCTTTTTAGTCATAAAAACCTAGTTTTTGACTCTTGGTCAAAATCACTGACTGCAATTGTGGGTAAATGGCTTAACTCCTTGGATTTGTTTTTCTCATCTGTCCTATTGGGAGTGGTTGTGAAACTTAAATGAGTATATGTAACATTACCAGCTTCAGTTCTCAGTGGATTTTGATTCCACGTTTTCAGGGAAGAGCCCAGATGTTCATGAATGTGATGTGAACCGCCATGCTGGCAGGTCCTTCAGCAGTGGTTGGGTCCTCCTTTGTGGGCACGTTGTTTTCTTACTGAGTTGTTTCGCCTGTCTTATAGGAGTTGGACTCAGTGACCTCTAAGTCTGTGAATAATTGGAAAGAAAACAAAAAACCAACCCAATAACAGTGAACATTTCTAGCACTTAGACTGTAGTCTTATTATGTGTATTACCAAAGAGAATCAGGTTCCCTGGTGAAACAGTTGATTCCACATCTGAGGCAAGAAATAAGCTGATTTTGGAACATTTGGCATACCAGATAGAAATGAAGCTCTTAAAGACTTACTAGGGTTGGGTCAGAAGGACTTGGGAGCAAACCTGAAGCCTCTCCCACTAGACAAAGATGAGACAGTTTGAGTATTGTTAAGAATAATTGCAGTGAACTGAAAATACGTTAATGAATATGATTTTACTGTTGGAGGATTGTTAGCCAACCAAGTCATTCAATAAATGAAAAGGAGAATGAGAGCTTTTTCTTTTCTTATATGAGCTATATTCTATTAGATAATACCAGATAGTGTAAGAGGGAAGTTTTCTCTTTGTAGAACTACTCTACCTAGTAAATAAAGAAGAAATGATAGAATAAAGGCAGTCTGTAACCTTAGTGAACTTGGGGATCTCAGCTTGACTCGTTAGGGACTTCTTAGCCTTGCAAAACGCTCCAGGCAGTACATGCCTCACGGTGGTGTGACAGACTGCCATGTGTACATAGTCTCATCAAGTCCGATCAGGTCTCTACGTCCAGTCACCAATTTACATGAAACGCAGAGAGAGAGAAGCATATTAAACTATATCACAGGGATAAAGTTAGCAAAATCCAGACTTTAAAAAAAAACCCTGTATCTTTTATAGCTAACATTCTGAAATATTCACAGATGAAATTATAACTTTTCCTAAAAGAATTTTCTCTAAACTTGAAAATAATTTCCTGTAAAAATCTTAAAAGCCAAAGGGTTGCTTCAGAATAACATTAAAGGAAGGTTAGATGGGGCTGTAGGAGTTGGATGGCCTGGGGACTGGGTGATGAGTACAGGGTAGTTTCTTCTTGGTTGTTTTATATATGTTCAAAATTGTCCGTAATAAAACATTAAAAACATAAGTAAAACATTGAAATTAAAAAATCTTGTTTGTCTTACTGTACTAATACATACTCCTTTTTTTAAAAAAAAAATCTGGTATTGCTTTCTACATATAAACACATTCTGTATATTTACTATGAACATGCTACTTTTTCTGCCATTGTTGAATAATCTGCAAGTATTTATTGTGCTTGGCCTTCATACTTTTTAATGTACAAGTTGTAGACCAGTCCCTTATTTTTTTTGTTTTTGTCAATACAGCTTAGCGATTTTAGGGACATGTTTCAGTCAGTTCAGTTCAGTCTCTCAGTCATGTCCAACTCCTTGCGACCCCATGGACTGCAGCACACCAGGCTTCCCTGTCCATCACCAACTCCCAGAACTTGCTAGAACTCATGTCCATAGAGTAGGTGATGCCATCCAACCATCTCATCCTCTGTTGTCCCCTTCTCCTGCCTTCAGTCTTTCCCAGCATCAGGGTCTTTTCTAGTGAGTCAGTTCTTCGCATCAGGTGGCCAAAGTATTGGAGTTTCAGCTTCAGCATCAGTCCTTCCAATGAATAGTCAGGACTGATTTCCTTTAGGATTGATTGGTTTGATCTCTTTGCAGTCCAAGGGATTCTGAAGGGTCTTCTCCAACGCCACAGTTCAAAAGCATCAATTCTGTGCTCAGCTTTCTTTATAGTCCAACTCTCAAATCCACACATGACTGCTGGAAAAACCACAGCTTTGACTAGATGGACCTTTGTTGGCAAAGTAATGTCTCTGCTTTTTAATATGCTAGGTTGGTCATAGCTTTTCTTCCAAGCAGCAGGCATCCTTTAATTTTATGGCTGCAGGCACCATCTGCAGTGATTTGGGAGCCCTAGAAAGTAGTCTGTCACTGTTTTCCATTGTTTCCCCATCAATTTGCCTTGAAGTGATGGGACCAGATGCCATGATGTTAGTTTTTTGAATGTCGAGTTTTAAGTCAGCTTTTTCACTCTCCTCTTTCACTTTCATCAAGAGGCACCTTAGTTCCTCTTTGCTTTCTGCCATAAGGGTGGTGTCATCTGCATATCTGAGGTTATTGATAATTCTCCCGGGTGTCTTTTTTTTTTTTTCCATTTATTTTTATTCGTTGGAGGCTAATTACTTTACAATATTGTAATGGTTTTTGCCATACATTGACATGAATCAGCCATGGATTTACATGTGTTCCCCATCCCGATCCCCCCTCCTGCCTCCCTCTCCATCCCATCCCTCTGGGTCTTCCCAGTGCACCAGCCCTGAGCACCCGTCTCATGCATCCAACCTGGGCTGGTGATCTGTTTCACCCTTGATAGTATACTTGTTTCAATGCTGTTCTCTCTGAACATCCCACCCTTGCCCTCTCCCACAGAGTAAGTCTGTTCTCTCCCGACAGTCTTGATTCCAGCTTGTGCTTCATCCAGCCTGGCATTTCACATGATGTACTCTGCATAGAAGTTAAATAAGCAGGGTGACAATATACAGCCTTGACATACTCCTTTCCCAATTTGGAACCAGTCTTTTGTTGCATGTTGGTTCTAACTGTTGCTGCTTGACCTGCATACAGGTTTCTCAGGAGGCAGGTAAGGTGGTCTAGTATTCTCATCTCTTGAAGAATTTCTCCCAGTTTGTTGTGATCCACACAGTCAGAGGCTTTGGCATAGTCAGTAAAGCAGAAGTAGATGTTTTTCTGGAGCTCTCTTGCTTTTTCAATGATCCAACAGATGTTGGCAATTTGATCTCTGGTTCCTCTGCCTTTTCTAAATCCACCCTGAACATCTGGAAGTTCACAGTTCATCTACTGTTGAAGCCTGGCTTGGAGAATTTTGAGCATTACTTTGCTAGTATGTGAGATGAGTGCAATTGTGCGATAGTTTGAACATTCTTTGGTATTCTTTGGTGTTGCCTTTCTTTGGGTTGGAATGAAAATTGACCTTTTGCAGTCCTGTGGCCCCTGCTGAGTTTTCCAAATTTGCTGGCATATTGAGTGCAGCACTTTAACACCATCATCCTTAGTATTTGAAATAACTTAGCTGGAATTCCCCCCCTCCACCAGCTTCATTCGTAGTGATACCTCCTAAGGCCCTTGACTTTGGACTCCAGGATGTCTGGCTGTAGGTGATCACACCTAGAGTGATCACACCATCGTGGTTATCTGGATCATGAAGATCTTTTTTGCATAGTTCTTCTATGTATTCTTACCACCTCTTCTTAATATCTTCTGCTTCTGTCAGATCCATACCATCTCTGTCCTTTATTAAGCCCATCTTGGCATAAAATGTTCCCTTGGTATCTCTAATTTTCTTGAAGAGATCTCTAGTCTTTCCCATTCTGTTGTTTTCCTCTATTTCTTTGCATTGATCACTGAGGAAGGCTTTCTTATCTCTCCTTGCTGTTCTTTGGAACTCTGCATTCAGATCGGTATATCTTTCCTTTTCTCCTTTGCCTTTCACTTCTCTTCTTTTCTCAACTCTTTGTAAGGCCTCCTCAGACAATCATTTTGCCTTTTTGCATTTCTTTTCCTTCGGGATGGTCTTGATCACTGTCGCCTGTACAATGTCACGAACCTCTGTCCATAGTTCTTCGGGCACTCTTGCCTATCAGATCTAATCCATTGAATCTGTTTGTCACTTCCACTGTATAATTGTAAGGGGGTTGATTTAGGACATACCTGAATGGTCTAGTGGTTTTCCCTGCTTTCTTCAATTTAAGTGTGAATTTGGCAATAAGGAGTTCATGATCTGAGCCACAGTCAGGCCCTGGTCTTGTTTTTGCTGACCGCGTAGAACTTCTCCATCTTTGGCTGCAAAGACTATAATCAATCTGATTTGGGTATTGACCATCTGGTGATGTCCATGTGTAGAGTCTTCTCTTGTGTTGTTGGAAGAGGGTGTTTGCTATGACCAGTGCGTTCTCTTGGCAATACTCTGTTATCCTTTGCCCTGCTTCATTTTTCATTCCAGGGCCAAACTTGCCTGTTACTCCAGGTATCTCTCTTGGTTTCCTACTTTTGTATTACATTCCCCCATATTTCAGTGCTTCTGTTGAATTTTCCTTTGGGCTGAATTACTGACTTGCAGTACTTTGGCCCCGTTTACCCTTGTTATCAATTACTTTATAGAACCTTGGGCCACTCCTCGACAATCAGCTACTCCTGGTGGTAGTTTTCCCAGGAGGAAAACTTGCCATTTTTTGCTGAGGCTCAGCTCCTTTTTATTTATTTTATTTATTTATTTTTTTCTCATTTTTTTAAGCATGTGTATTTATTTATTTTTAGTTTTTTCACTTATTTTTATTAGTTGGAGGCTAATTACTTTACAATATTGTAGTGGTTTTTGCCATACGTTGACATGAATCAGCCATGGATTTACATGTGTCCCCCATCCTGAACCCCCCTCCCACCTGCCTCCCCATCCCATCCCATCCCTCCAGGTCATCCCAGTGTACCAGCCCCGAACATTTGTCTCATGCATCCAACCTGGACTGACGATCTGTTTCACACTTGATAATATTCCTGGGCATACACACCGAGGAAATCAGCTCCTTTTTAAAATAATAACATGTTATAAAATTGTGTTCCCCTTTTTCCAGTTTCCTTCCTTTGAGGTAACTTCTGTTATCAGCTTGAAGTATATTTTTACCTTCTTTTTTCCCTTAGCAGTAAATATGGGTTTTATATATTTTCTCCTTGTACTTCACTGGGTTGTTTTTTTTTTTTTTTCCACTGTATTCTGAAATTCTCTGCACTCATCATTAATTGCTGTTATTAAAAATGAATTATCAAATGATGTGGGCATATATAAAAGTATCGTTTTCTTTGCAAGTGTCTGTATTTTGCATTTTCTTTTGGGGAGCAAAAGAAATAGTTTTAAAAATATTTTGTTAAATATTAGGAAATCATTCTTTGAAGTGACTGTTCTAGTTTATAGTTCCACAAGTACTACTAGAGAATTTGCATTGTTTTACATCCTTGCCAGTAGCTGGTGCTGTCAGATTTATTAATTTCTATTAATCCAGTGATGTAAGTTGATGTCTCACTTTTAATTATATGTTTAGTTTTATAGTTTGGAAAAACGTGTCTCCTCCTCACTCCCTAGGGACATGCTATGATACTTTTTTTTTTTTTTTTCGTGAAAAGCTAAACCTAGTCAGTACTAATAGAGTCATTTTTTGTATGGCTATTAGGTCAAATTACGATTAGAAAAAAAAAAATCATCATTACAATTCAGTCAAGTATAAATAAGAAAGCTAGATAAAACCTTGTAAACTGTCACCATTTAGAGAGCTAATTCAAAAGCTTCAAACTCGAACTAACACTATCAAAATTCCGCCAGTTTGAAAACCAATAAAAATTATTGCTGGAATCCAACAATTAAAATTTGGTAGTTTGTGCTGTGATGCAAGAGTGGGGAAATCCTTAAGTTAAGGAATTTACACATGGTTGTCTACTTTTTTCTCGAAGAACTCAATAAACTGTTTTCTTGGTGAGCTATTACAGCAGATAGCATTAGAGCTAAAATCTTAGATTCTTTGACATAATGACTTTTCTGTTCTTTTGAAGAACTAAAGTGAAAATATTATAGTATAGTGGAAATAAAAAGTCCTTACTGCCAGCACAGTTGACACTTCTTCTACTCTGTCTACTGTTTTAGGCTCCGAGCTCTGTCCAGCAGTGGGAGTATTACATCCCTCCCTTTCTCCAGCATTGCCGAAGTATGTGTTAGCAGACTATTGTTACGGGAGAGAAGAAATGTTAGCACTTTTCCTTAAAGACAACAAGGTAAGAAAGTAGGAAAGAGTTCAAAATTGCAAATGCGATTTCACGGTATGTACAGTTACGTGTTGATACGTGAAATAGCTGTGGTTTTTCTCTCTTTTCCTGTGTTGAAACCTGCACTAGTTCACAGAGGCTCTTCTAAATGTTAGAAGAGAAAACTTTATATTTTAGAGAAAACCTAAGATTTCATTACAGAAGTAGAAAGCTTCATGGAAGCAGGAGAGTGATCAGGACTTAATGTTTTGTCTAACTGATTTCCTCACAACCTTTATTTTTATCCCACTGTGATGGCTGAGAAAGTTTTCTCTTCTCTTTATTGCATCTGTCATTCTTCTTTCCAGTTAGATGTTAGGAGCCAGAAGGGCAGATGCTTCTCTTGTTCTTCCCATTTGAATTAAATGTAGAGACAATCTTAAAATATGACACCTGATTTGAGTTACTTATAAATGATCAAAACTCATACGGTATAAAGTACATTTCTGTCATGTGATTAGTGAGAAATAACATTCTCTACTTAAGTGTACTTTGTTTTTAACTTTATTAATGGATTAAGAATCAGATTTTAATGACGGTTGCTAAGGTTGCAACCATTCTTAGCCGTTGCAGATATGGTTGCTTATAAAACTCTCTTCACGACCTTCTGCTCTGAGTTAAATGCACTCTGGAGTATCAGAGTCAGTGAAAGTGAAAGTCGCTCAGTCATGTATGACTGTTTGCGACCCCATGGACTGTAGGCTGTACGTGGAATTCTCCATGGAAGTCATGGAATTCCCCAGGCCAGAATAATGGAGTGTGTAGCTTTTCCCTTCTCTAGGGGATCTTCCAAACCCAGGGGTTAACCCAGGTTTCCTGCATTGCAGCCAGATTCTTTACCAGCTTAGCTACAAGGGAAGCCCAAGAATACTGGAGTGGGTAATGTATCCCTTCTTCAGTGGATCTTCCCAACCCAGGAATCGAACTGGAGTCTCCTGCATTGCAGGCAAATTCTTTACCAACTGAATTATCAGGATCAGTGCTATATATCAAATCTGAGCGTGGTAGTCTGATGAGAGGACGAGGTGAGTGACTGGGCTTTTTAATGTTTGACTGTCAGAATATTGATTGTGACTGAATAAGCTTTTATTCTGTATTTTGATAATCACTGGCAGATAAGCCAAACTATTTTCTTGTTTTGGCTTCTTAAAATTGCAGGGAGAGTATTAACCTCATGGTCATGTGTTTGGTCAAACAGATCGCTTCAGACCTTCTGGATAAAGAATTTCTGCCTATCCTACAGGAGGAGCCCCTCCTGCCACTGGCTCTTGTGCCCTTCACGGAAGAAGAGCAGGTGTGTGCGTAGCTTTGAGCCTCAGGCCCCACCCTTGTTCCTTCCCACTGAGGCATGAAAACAGGAAGTTCCCCCTTAGGCTCTCAAGAGTGTCCTCCTTCCCCAGGCCTGCTTCCTTCTACTCTTCTTGGCGTATGGATGCCTCACTGAGTTGACTAGATTCTGCTTTAGATCTAGTCTAAACATGTGTTAGAATAGAGAGAAAAAGGTATTTTTCAGGGGAGAGGGCCTTCTTTTCAGAAGCATGTAGTTTTTCAGAAGTAATCTGCTAAACCTGAATTCCTACCAGTTTTTACCACTGAAATAAAAATGTAAATATTCAGCCCACAGTTTGCTTAAAATGGTGCTTTTCTGTCACAAATTTTTTAAATGATATTGTGACAGAGTTTACAGATTTTGTGTTTGTCCTATTATAGTATATGATGTCTATAGATAAATAATAGAGTTTCTGATTTTAAGGAACTGTGACGATTATAGTAAAATAGAGATATAAAGAGCTTTGTTAGAATACCACTTTAAATAAGGAATCATCATTACTCTTCAAAAAAACTGCTTGATTGAGACCTAAGTTACATGGCATAACATTTTATAATTTTATAGTTTTTAGTATATGCACAGAGTTGTATAACCCATCACCACTATCTAATTCCAGAACTTTTTTCATCATTTTTTTGTGACAACTCTGGGTGTTTTTCTGCACTCTTTATGCCAATGTCAGTCTATTGAGAAGGAAAAGCCTATTAAAAGAACTCTATTGAGACTTTCCTGGTGGTTCAGAACTGATGGGGAGCTAAGATCTCACAAGCCACGAGGCATGGCCAAAAAAATATTAGACCTCTGTTAACCTGTGTTAAGTTTTAAAAAAGATATGATACTTATTTGGTGACTTGGAGCATCATACCTTTATAAGTAATTTTGTTTCATTTGTGGTTTCTCCTAAATCAGACTGTGCTGTGTGCTTAGTTGCTCAGTTGTGTCTGACTCTTTGTGACTTGGACTGTAGCCTGCCAAGCTCCTCTGTCCATGGGGATTCTCTAGGCAAGAATACTGGAGTGGCTTGCCATGCCATCCTCCAGGGGATCTTCCCAACTCAGGAATTGAACCCAGGTCTCCCGCCTTGCAGGTGATTCTTAACCATCTGAGCCGCCACGGAAGCCCAAGAATACTGGAGTGGGTAGCCTATCCCTTCTCCAGGGGATCTTCCTGACCCAGGAAATGAACTGGGGTCTCCTGCATTGCAGGTGGATTCTTTACCAGCTGAGCTACTAGCGAAGTCCAAAGTCAGCCTAGTAATTCTGTCTTTATTCATGAAACCCAGTATCATCTAGAGTCATCAGAAAATATTTTCATTGACCAAAAGGTGTTATGGTTGTAAAGAATACATGGGAAAGGAAGGGTCCTATTTCCAGTAATTGCTGAAAAGTTCCTTTTCAAAAGTGGTAAATTTCCTTTAAAAAAATCTGACATCTGGTTTAATTTTTCTCAAAAATATTTTTATTTTGAAGCATGTCAAGTAATATAGAGAATATTATTACAAAGATCTGAGTATTTTCAACTCAAATACATCTAATCTTAAAATAATCTGTGTATACCTTTGAAGAAACAAAATTCCTCATCCATTTGAGACTGTCTGTGGTGTGCCCCTTTCTGCATTCCCAGGAATTACTATGAATCAGATTACTTTCATCATTCATGTTTTGATATTGTCATTACATATTTGGGTATCCATATGCTCCTAAGAGTTTTTTAATAGGGTTATAAATGGTACATGGACTGTAGGCTGCTAGGCTCCTCAGTTCATGGAATATCCCAAGGAAGAATACTGAAGTGGGTACCCACTTCCTTCTCCAGGGGATCTTCCTGACCCAGAGATTGAACCCAGGTCTCCCTCATTGCAGGCAGATTCTTTAATATATAAGCCACCAGGGAAGCCCATACTGAAGATAGCTTACTGTATATTATATTCTGCAGCTCCTTCTTTCTTTGAGTAATGCTTTTTAGATTTCATGTTCATACACATGGTTTCAGCTTGTTCATCTCTGCTATATAATATTTCATATGTGAGAAAAATCAGTAAAATACTGACTCTTTTGCTGTAAAAGATATTCATATTGGTTGTAGAAGATACAGAAAATAGGAAGAGGGAAATCTTAACCTATAAACTGAGCATGTAGAAATAATTACTTGTTAACATTTAGTATGTTTAAGCAATTTATTTTTGTGTGTGTATCTTTAATTGTCAAAATACATCTGTAATACAGACCGAATCCAACAGCATATCAGAATTAAACACCATGGCTAAGTGGAGTTTATCCCCAGAATTCCAGGGTGGTGCAGCATAAAATCAATATAACATACCCCATTAATAGAATGAAGAAAAGAAAAGCACTTAATCACTTCAGTTGTCTCAGAAAAGGCATTTGACGAAATTCAACACTGTTTCATGATAAGCAAACTTAACGAACTAGGAATAGAAGTGAACTTAGTATAATTAAGCAGATTTATGAAAAACGCATAACCAACATTATAGTCAGTGATGAAAGATTGAAAGCTTTTCTTCTTAGATTGGGAACAAGATAGTGTATCTGCTTTCACTACTGATATCGAACGTTGTATTGGAAGTTTTAGCCAAGCTCTTAGGCTAAAAAGACATAAAAAGGATCCAGATTGGAAGGGAAGAAGTAAAATTACCTCTGTTCAAAGATGACATGATACAGAAAATCCTAAAGAATCCATAGAATAGCTATTAACACCAGTAAGTGAATACAGCACAGTTGTACGCTTCAGAATCAGTACACAAAAATCAGTTGTATTTCCATACACTGTATGCTTAGTCACTCAGTCATGTCTGACTCTTTGCAACTCCGTGGACTGTAGCCTGCCAGGCTCCTCTGTCCATGGCAGTTTTCCAGGCAAGAATATCAGAGAGGTTGCCATGCCCTCCTGCAGTGGATCTTCACAATCCAGGGATCGAACCCACGTCTGCCACATTTCAGGCAGATTCTTTACTGTCTCTGCCATCAGGGAAGCCCTTACTAGGTTCTAAGTGTATAGAAAGTATTCAGGTAAAGATACATTCCAGGAATTTTTGAGTTTAAAACTCTCTCGTTAAATTGTTCCATATGCCTAGGGTTTTGATATTTCATACATCATTTTCCAGTATTTCTATAATTGCTTCCTGCTTTACCTTTTCCTAAGCCCTGTGTGTTCCATTTATCCAGAAGTATCGACTAAACATATTTTTGAATCCCAGACCTCTTGTCTTCCTGTGTCCCCTCTTCATGTTTGAAGGATGCCCCCCCACTACTATTCTTGTCATGTTTGACCCTTTTCCACATTGGCTGTGGGTGCAGATGTAGGCTAATGACCAAGTGATTGGGATGTTGTTTATTCTTTTCAGGCATTCTCTTCCCCTCCCCTCTTCTTTCTTTGCCTTTCCCCATTCATCCCTGATACCTGTCATTCTATTAAACTCTAGTTGGAGTTGCTAGTTCACACTGATGAGCAGAATGAGGCAAAATGATCAATTTTTTTTTTCTTTATCCTGTTACTGTTGATTCAGACCTTTTGTGACTCCTGCTCATTTCCACCTTTCAGTAGTTAAAGGACCCTTTCAAACCAGATCCCTTTTACTGTGTATTCTCTGTTTATTTTTTTTTTCATTCATGTATTTATTCCACAATTAAATCATAATTCAAAGCCATAACATTTTTAAAAGGTAAAGGAGAATCTGTGTCACAGCTGTATTAATAAAACAGACATTGGTCTAAAGTGCAACACTAAACAGGTGTTCTCTGTTCCCATGGTGGAATAAATACATAACAATTACACATAAAATTTCACTGAAGATCTGAGATGACGCAAATAAGCCTTTGAAACAAACTGCCCGACGAATGGAAGCAGGCTGCAAATAATTCCTATTAACACTGAACTGCAAGATAGAAAAGTCCCCAAGGTGGCTAACATTTTCATGTGCCTGGCCTGAGCTTCTATCTTCCTTCCTCAGTCACATCCTAATCCAGAAAGGCTGCCCCACCCCATGTTCAATTCGCCACCATAAGTACCCAGGGACCTCAGCACAGATGGCCGCTAATGAGCCTGTGTGCAACCTTCATCAGAAGCTCCAGGGAAATTAGGAGCCCAAATGCAGGGAGCAACATCGTTTCTTTAAACAGTTTTAACTGCTGAATGAGCTCTGGCAGGCCACGTGCATTTTCATAACAAACCAAAATATTGTCTTAATATCTTTCTGCTCTTCTTTAAGAATGTTAAGTGGGACATTCTAGTAAAAAACAAAAAAATTACAGAAATAATGAAAAATGAAAATTCAAAAGATGTGTGCCAACAAGCAAACCAGGCCTCTGCAGCCTGACTCATTTGTTTCTGGGCTGTGAGGCCATGTGGAGGGCGATCAGGCAGTAGACGGTCCCTCCCACTGTCAGCGCCATGGTGGTCCGGTATAGCATTTGGTCAGGCAGGCCGCGTTTCAGGTGGACAGGCACACCGTCAGATTTCTGGAAAAACTTCTGCAGCTCTGGAACTGTGTTTTTCCCAGCATAATCATATGCAATAGAACTGGAACTCAGTTTAGTTTGGTGTGGCAAATATGATAGACGGTGCTTCTGTGGAAACAACAGGCCTTAATCCCTGAGGGCTATAGGCATCGGAAGCCCATGCTCCGGCCAACTTCTGCGTGAAGCCACTGAACTTATAATTACATGACGCCCCGTCTGGACTTCCCGCAGCCACTGCCCACGCGACTGCCGCAGAGAAGGCAATACTCTGTTTATTATGATGATGCATACATATCTTGCCTCCGTCTGGGTACATACAGAACCTAACATGGTGTAAGGCATTGGTGGTTCATGTTTGTTGATCTGAAATGTTAGTTTAAAATTTTCAGCTAAAACCAAAGTTTGGAACATCTTAGTGTGCCATGTGGTGATCGTCTCTCATCGCTGGTAGTCATCAGATGCCGGTTTATAGATGCTGTGGGAGATGGTGAGGAGCAACATGTGGTTTCATTCTTTCAGAAGTTTTCAATCTCCTAGACAGAAGTATTTGATTGCATTTTCTAGCTGTCTGTTATTTTATAGCATTAGTATACCAAAGGAGTTTTTTTGGGGGTAGTGCGTATGTGTCTAGGGAAAGTTGTATCTAATTTTCAAATGCAAAGTTTATGTATAAATAGTATGATAGGAGATTCCTCTGGCTTGAATGGAGAAGGCCCTGCATCTGTATTGAGACTGAGAGCCCAGACAGGCCTGCCCACTTCCTAGTTATGCCACTTTGGGCATCCTCTCTGTGTGACCTGTGTAAGTGATGTGGAGCCCTTAGGAAAAAACATACCATGTAAATCTTCAGTACTACTTTATTTTCACAGGTTAGGTGAATTTTGTTACCTTATTATAGAAATAAGAATTCCTGCTGTCTTATCTGTGTAACAGCAATCTTGGGTTAGAAAAAAAAAATCTGTCTAATTAATACTTAAGAATGCCTAAGATTTTTAAACCACAAAAGTTCTCAATAATTAAGTTTCCGTGTCCTTGATATACTTTGCTATTATCAGTCTTAGACCACTCCAGGGTTCTTTATTTTCTTTCCTTTTGGTCAAAGAATAGGAAAATGTGACTTGCTACTGTGCCCTGCTTTTCACAACTGCTTGCCTTTACTGGCTAGTATTTACTTGAAGAAATGATTGCTGCGTGGGTCATCACCAGTGGGGAGGGTTCATCTTTCCCTTTGCCTGCATAGGACTGGATAAGGGAGATTTCAGAGGAGCAGCAACAAATCTGTTTGAAATCTGATAGGATGGTTCTTTTTTTTTTTTTAATGGAAATGACACATATACAAAGGATAGTCTTTAAGTTAAACCACAGGTAAGGGAAAGGGTTCATCTTAGTCTATGTAAAATTAAAACAGCAGAGAAAGCATAATTTTCATGGAGTATTAGATTTGGAAAGAAATAATAATTTTATCTAGTCCAACCTCCTACTAGTGAATAAACACTCATTTTGTGTTTATAGAAAAACCTGTTTGAAGTTTGAAACAGGAACTTGGTTTTGAAAATGCTTCATTGCCTAATTATTTTTTGCTTTTTCTAGTGGTAGTTTTTCCCCTGGAGTTAAATTATATCTAAACCTTTATATCTACAAAAGCATAAATATATTTGCATCTCTGAGGTTTTTATACCATTGAATGGATCCTAAGTAGAAAGGGAAGGTTTTTACTTTGGTCGGAAGTCATTCAGGTGAATAGTTGTAATTTTTAAATCACTGTTTGATTAATGTGCATAATAGCTTTAAAGTAGATAAAATTTTGCATCTCTTTGCCCAATACTACCCTGCAGTTTCCATCAGGCTAGTGCTTGTTTTACTTGCTCTGATCACTTTCTGCCACAAATATATGAATATGTGAGTGTGTTTTGAGTGTCATGCCCAAATGCTTTTACAGTTGTAGTTAAATCTATTTTTTTGGTGTTTTCTTGTGAATTTTTGTTCTTAGCTGTTAAAAATTAAGAGGGTAATATTTACCCAACAGTTTGATTTTATAAGGAACCAAAGGAATGATCTTTGTTGTCTTGAAAAAAGTAGCAGTTTTAAAAGGATGTTCACTAAATATTGTGAAATCATCATTCTACCCAGGGAGCTAGGTTTGAAACTAGACTTTTGCTCCCACTTGCAGGTGAAAATGAGAAATTTATGACTGATTTACCTAGAGTTCAGCTGTGGAAAGTGTGGCCATTTTATCTTCATTACTGGTATCATACCACATTCATACAAACTCACCAACAGCATTTCTGTTGTTATACATATCTGTTACTTTCAGATGCATTGATTTCAGCAGATAACCACCAAGAGAAATTTTGTATAATGTTATTTTTCCGCAACGTGTATTGTTAGCTCAGCCATTTTTTATGGGTGGAGGCTTGATCATCATGATGGAGTCAAAAAGATGTAATCAGCATTGGAGAAAGAAAACATGAGATACAATGAAGGAAAAATAACTGCATAAGTGGCTGAGTGTATTTAATACATTAGAAAATAGGGTGCTAAAATAGATACTTCTTACACTATCAGCCCTGTTTCAGAGATCTGAAAACTGTCAATGCTTTGTCCATTGATGTGGATGTCCAGGTCAGTCCTGTTTGGGCTCTTGGAGACCAGAGGAGTTTGAAATTCAGGAATGGTCTTGTCAAAATTCTCCATCTTGATTTGATACTCCCCTTTGGAGCCTCGGGTCAACAGAGATGCAAAACAGTGACGTAACATGATCTCGGAGGGCAGGTAGGATGTCCTCCTCTGGCACGTTTCTCCAGTGCCTTCCTGCGTTGCTGAAAGGAACACGACCAGTTCAAAGTGGGGAGGGTTTTCATGCTGGAGCAGAGTAGCCAGAGGACTTGATGGTGTAATAGCGTGGTAGTAGGTGAGTGGAAAGATAAAGAATGGACACTCCTCAGAACTGACGCCGTCAAGGTGGAAGTCCACACTGGTCTGGTAGAGTTTGCCGTTTTCTCGTTCCTGATAGAGTATAGCTGAGACCCGGACATTGGTTAGAGGGCTAGGTCGAGTGTTGGCCACTTGGAAAATGAGATTAGGTTTGCCATCTATGTGAGCTACTACTGCTAAGTCAGTAAAGCGAATTGAGAAAGCTCGATTTTTTGGCCGGGCAATCTTCGCCACAAAGGCACCTAAATTAGAAACCATTGAGTGTTTTTTAGAACGAACACTAGAAATGTCATTACCTTTTCTGAATGACAAGGATCTAGCAAATTGTTATGCATTTCTTAGTGTCGTGCCTGCCAAATATTTCAGAAATTCAACTTACTGATTTCTCATTAGCCTGAAGCTTTTTTCAAAACAGTACATATATTCTTATTTTAAAACTGATTTCAAAATGGATAAGGAAAATTCATTTGTCACATAGAAATGTAAAACTTTTTAAGTTTGTTAGGAAGTCAGAGTGGTCATTGCCTATATTCCTACCCCTGCTTTAAAAAGAAAGGCAACAGAAAGTAAATGCAATTTCGTTGCCACCAGATTACTTCAAGTTGAAATAGAGATTAGATTCATAGTAGAATGATTTGGTGTAGGGAAGGGACCAGTAGAACAAGTGGCCCGTTGAAGAATTTTTAACTTTGAAATTTATACAAAGCCTTTTTTCTTTTAAAAAGGCTTTGGCTCTCAGGTGATTTGAGTGTATGCTTCAAGTGCATCCTCCTTGTGCGTGCCAACCACCCCCCCTCCCCCGCCCCCCGCAACAACTCCAGATCAGGGTTTCTTAACTGCTGTGCCACAGATGTTGGCAGGCTGGTGAGGTCTATGGACCTCTTATCAAAATTATGCTTTAAATGCATTAAAGTAAAATACATAAAAAGGAAGCCAAATATGTGTGTGTGTGTGAATGTATATATATATATATATATTTTATGCTAAGGGTGTGTATTCTTGTTCTCTATCATGCAATACTGACTGTGCTGCTCTGGGCTCACTAGTATTGAGTAAATGTTGAAAAGATGAACTCAGGAGAAAATTCTAACCCAGTAAATGTTTAAAAAAAGAACAGATTCTTCTAGGTAAAAATGACTGTCAGTAATATGCATTGAACATATTTATTCACTTCTTTAAGAAAATATTTAGCTCCTTTGAAAAATTCCTTTTAGATTTTTTTGTTCATGAACAAAATTACAATGATCCCTTTTTTCTTAAGTTTCAATAGGTAAAGTTTAAATACAGAGTCAAGTTTTTAAAAATCTCTCCAGTTGTTTGACCCTTGACTCTTTCTTCTCAGTCTCAGGAATTACTTGTCAATAATGCAAATGGATTGTTCTGGAATACGATTGCTTATAACTGACTATACCCATTCCAAAACATCCCTGTGCTTTGTTAAAGAGCGGAAACATTACCTGTGATAAACGCCTCTAGCATGAGGCCCAGGAGCATTTGTATGGCAAGCAGTGCGATAGCACTCGGACAGTCGCTGCTGGGGAACATGGTGCCGTAACCAATGGTGAGCTGGGTCTCCAGGGAGAAGGAGAATGCCGCTGCGAAACTGGTGATGTGCTTGACACAGATAGTGTGGTTTTCAGGTGGGGCGTCATGATCTAGTCCCAGGTCACCATTCATCTCAGCTAGAACATACCAGAGCGCTGCAAAGACAAGCCAGTGGATGACAAAAGAGGCGGCGAAGACCAGCATCATCCAGCGCCAGCGCATGTCCATTAGGGTTCCCCAGGCGTCTCGAAGAGACGCAAGACCTGTTTGCGCGCCGTCCATTTGAAGCGTGCTGTGACCATCCTTGGTAACCATCCTCCGGCGCCTCTGAGTCAGGAGAGGAGCAATAACTTTGCAGTGACTGCCATCCATCTCAGGCTGTAATGCTCTGAAATCGAGAGTGTATTAGTAAACCCTAAACTGTTTCAGAGGTAATATTATTTATATCCTGAGACTTAGTTTTGTAATTTTTTTTTGCAATGCTTCCTCGACTACCAGCAGGCTTTCCCAGTCTGATAGCTCTTTCTGTTTTCTCTTTTTGCATAAGGGAGCATTCACTGACTTAGTCATTCGTTTGATAGCTCATCATGGATTGCCTCGAGATACCTCGTACTGGTTCCTTTAAGAACTGTTAAAATCCTGTTTCGCATTTTAAAAAACTTCTGAGGGCTGGGGTTACCATTCATGTCTTTTTTGACACTTTTGTCTTTTTCTTGCACAAGTCCAGGCTTCAGGTGTGTTTATTTGATGCAACATTATGTGTAAATAACTTTTTTTAATTAATTAAGAACTTATAACTGAATAATGAAAAGGAATATTAAATATGTGTTCCTTTGTTTAAATAAATAGAAATCATTTAGAAGTGTAGCGTTTAACTGAAAATGTTTGGAAGCCAAGCTCAGCAATAGGATAAGATTAAGCTTTTAGAGATTTGTAGTTCTATTGTATGCTTTATAATTAGCCTGTTGAAATTTCATAATTAGATTTTATTTGTTTTTGTTACTTTGTGGCCATTTTCATGGAGTCTTTCCTTCCATGGCTGGTGGATTGCCAGCCTTTTGAATATTCTTGGTTCTGACTACATAGTAGAGTAGAGAGATAAGAAATTTGAGGTAGAGATTCCAAGGTAATATTAATTTCAAAAGTAAATGATCCAGAAGAAAAAGCTTCAAGTTAAATGAACTAAAATAATCATTAAGACCATCAAATGGCAATTTTTAAAGCATTAATAAAACTAGCTTTTAACTGTAGTCATTTTTAATCTGTGTTGATGTTTTCTCTGTGGTGAGTAGAAGTTGTAACGTGTGCTTTCCATGTGACCGTCCCCGCATACGACAGAGGTGCAGGGGACTCGGGCAGAGGCAGCCAGGGACAGACCGGGAGACGCGGCTTTGCTTCCCTTGAGTGCTCCTCTCTTCTCTGCCGCAGTCCAGTACTTGGGGTTTGTGTGTGACTCTTATTTTTTCAGGCTTCTTCCTTCAGAAGTAGATGCCCTTGGAAGTGTTGCGTGTCACCTTCCTCCCTTTTGAATGACAGCGATGCTTAAAAAGGTAACTGGAGGCGTGTGGAGCTAGGCTATTGCTTGAGTTTGCTGGACTCTCCTCTGTTTAGGAACTTTGGGGTTTTGGAGGCTGCCTTCCCATGTTGGAATTGGACCTTAGCAGCCGAGTACTTTCCCTTTTGTCCTTAGGCTGATTTTGCATTTATTATTGATATTAGAGACATTCTGTTATATTTTCTTTAGATTTGAGTTGCTGATGGAACACTGGGATGACTGTTAAATTTATTTAGATTACATGGTCATTTCAGTTTCATATTATAAATTTTTAAAAATCTTAGGAATTTAATGTTTTATAATTTATTATCCTAACCAGTTGTAATTATCGTTTTATTTAGTGTTTATTTTTTTTCTTGGCACAGCTATTTAATGACTCATTTTATCAGATTTTTTGATGTTTTAGAAGACCTGATATCTGCTGTTTTGTAAATTATAATAATAATAAAATACTCATAAGCATTTTGCTAGGTGCTTTATTATTGCATTGTCTCTAATTCTTTGGGATCTCAGCAACATAGACATTGCTATCCCATTTTTCAGATGAGATCACTGAGGATCCTAATTTTCACAGGGCATTTGGATTATTTTCCAAATCTGGCTAACTTTACAGTTGGGTTTTTGTTTTTTTTTAAACTATAAGAAGCTGTCTCATTTAGAGAGTTTGGTAAGATAAGTCTTCTCAAGATAATTGATACTGCATTCACAAGATCGTCTTTGACAGCCTAATTTTTAGCATCTTTAGTAGATGCTCTTTCTGTCCCCATAAATGTCTCAGGTATCCATTTTAAATCATTGATTGTTTTATTAATAATTTTTATGTCAATATTGATTAATTATATTAGCTAATATAGATTATTTATTATTTGACAGGGATCATACCAAACACGTAACATGTGAAGCCAATAGCAGTGCCAGACACAGAGTAACCTCATGGGCTATTTGTTGCTTTATTGGTATTAATAATACTTCTTATGTGCACATAAGTGCTCTGTCCTGTCTGACTCTTTGTAATCCCGTGGACTGTATCCTGCCAGGCTTCTCTGTCAATGGGATTCTTTAGGCAAGAATACTGGAGTGGGTTGCAGTTTCCTCCCCCAGGGGATCTTCCCGACCCAGGTATCCAATGTGTGTCTCTGTCTCCTGCATTGGCCGGCGGGTTCTTTACCACTGAGCCACCTAAGCAGCCCAGTGTTTCTTAACCTTCATAGTAATAAATACCATTATTAATGCAATTTTATAGGTAATGAAGTTGAGGCACAGTGTATTTCCTTAAATCACAAATAGTAAGTGGTGGTGAATTCCTGCTCAGTCTGTAGACCAGAGTCAGTGCTATATTGCCTCAAAAATCGACATTTGACCCTAGTAAGCCTTTGTGAATAACAGTGTTCCATTTGACTAGTTTTGTCAAGGAGCCCTCCTGAGTATTCTTCAAAAATGCTTAGGCAAAGACCTGTGATTTGTAGACAAGAAATATATTTTCAGCTAAGGTAGATATCTTGCATGATTAGAAGATTAGTAAGGAAGTTTCCATAAGCCTTTTGTCTTTATCCATCAGAGGGCAGACAGAATGAAAACCACAGTCACAGAAAACTAATCAAACTGATCATATGGACCACAGCCGTGTCTTACTCAATGAAACTATGAGCCATGCCATGTAGGGCCACCCAAGAGAGACGGGTCATAGTGGAGAGTTCTGACAAAACGTGATCCACTGGAGAAGGGAATGGCAAACTACTTCAGTATTCTTGCCTTGAGAACTCCATGAACAGTATGAAAAGGCAAAAAGATAGGACACTGAAAGATGAACTCCCGAGGTCAGTAGGTGCCCAATGTGCTACTGGAGATCAGAGGAGAAATAACTCCAGAAAGAATGAAGAGATGGAGCCAAAGCAAAAACAACACCCAGTTGTGGATGGGACTGGTGATAGAAGCAAGGTCCAGTGCTGTAAAGAGCACTATTGCATAGGAACCTGGAATGTTAGGTCCATGAATCAAGGCAAATTGGAAGTGGTCAAACAGGAGATGGCAAGAGTGAACGTGAACAGTCTAGGAATCAGCAAACTAAGATGGACTGGAATGGGTGAATTTAATTCAGATGACCATTGTATCTACTACTGTGGGCACGGATCCCTTAGAAGAAATGGAGTAGGCCTCATAGTCAACAAGAGAGTCCGAAATGCAGTACTTGGATGCAGTCTCAAAAACGACAGAATGATCTCTGTTCGTTTCCAAGTCAAACAATTCACTATCACAGTAATCCAAGTCTGTGCCGCAGCCAGTAATGCTGAAGAAGCTCTAACACCCCCAAAAGATGTCCTTTTCATTATAGGGGAATGGAATGCAAAAGTAGGAAACCAAGAAATAGCTGGAGTAACAGGCAAGTGTGGCCTTGGAATACAAAATGAAGCAGGGCAACAGCTAACAGAGTTTTGCCAAGAGGACGCACTGGTCATAGCAAACACCCTCTTCCAACAACACAAGAGAAGACTCTACACATGGACATCACCAGATGGTCAATACCGAAATCAGACTGATTATATTCTTTACAGCCGAAGATGGAGAAGCTCTATACAGTCAGCAAAAACAAGACTGGGAGCTGACTGTGGTTAAGATCATGAACTCCTTATTGCAAAATTCAGACTTAAATTGAAAGTAGAGAAAACCACTAGACCATCCAGGTATGACCTAAATCAAATCCCTTACAATTATACAGTGGAAGTGACAAATAGATTCAAGGGATTAGATCTGGTAGAGTATCTGCAGAACTATAGACGGAGGTTCATGACATTGTACAGGAGGCAGTGATCAAGACCATCCCCAAGGAAAAGAAATGCAAAAAGGTAAAATGGTTGTCTGAGGAGGCCTTACAAATAGCTGAGTAAAGAAGAGAAGCAAAAAGCAAAGGAGAAAAGGAAAGATATACCCAACTGAATGCAGAGTTCCGGAGAATAGCAAGGAGAAATAAGAAAGCCTTCTTCATTGAACAATATGAAGAAATAGAGGAAAACAATAGAATGGGAAAGACTAGAGATTTCTTCAAGAAAATTAGAGATACCAAGGGAACATTTCATGAAAAGATGGGCTCAATAAAGGACAGAAATGGTATGGATCTAACAGAAGCAGAAGATGTTGAGAAGAGGTGTCAAGAATACGCCGAGGAACTATACAAAAAGGTCTTAATGACCCAGATAACCCTGATGGTGTGATCACTCACCTAGAGTCAGACATCGTGGAGTGTGAAGTCAAGTGGGCCTTAGGAAGCATCACTAGGAACAAAGCTAGTGGAGGTGATGGAATTCCAGTTGAGCTATTTAAAATCCTAAAAGGTGATGCTGTTAAAGTGCTGCACTCAATATGCCAGCAAATTTGGAAAATTTAGGAGTGGCCACAGGACTGCAAAAGGTCAATTTTCATTCCAGTCCCAAAGAAAGGCAATGCCAAAGAATGTTCAGACTACTGCACAATTGCACTCATCTCACATACTAGCAAAGTAATGCTTACAATCTGCAAGCCAGGCTTCAACAATATGTGAACTGTGAGCTTCCAGATGTTCAAGCTGAATTTAGAAAAGGCAGAGGAACCAGAGATCAAATTGCCAACATCTGTTAGATCATCGAAAAAGCAAGAGAGTTCCAGAAAAACATCTATTTCTGCTTTATTGACTACACCAAAGGCTGTGACTGTGTGGATCACAACAAACTGTGAAATATTCTTCAAGAGATGGGAATACCAGACCATCTGACCTGCCTTCTGAGAAATTTGTATGCAAGTCAGGAAGCAACAGTTAGAACTGGACATGGAACAACAGGCTGGTTCCAAATCGAGAAAGCATTATGTCAAGGCTGTATATTGTTACCCTGCTTATTTAACTTCTCTGCAGAGCACATCATACGAAATGCCAGGCTGGATGAATCACAAGCTGGAGTCAAGATGGCTGGCAGAAATATCGATAACCTCAGATATGCAGATGACACCACTCTTATGGCAGAAAGCGAGGAAGAACTAAAGAGCCTCTTGATGAAGCTGAAAGAGGAGAGTGAAAAAGTTGGCTTAAAACTCACCATTCATAAAATAAAGATCATGGCATGCAATCCCATCACTTCATGGTAAATAGATGGGGAAACAGTGGAAACAGTGAGAGAATTTATTTTTGGGGGGCTATCAAATCACTGCAGATGGTGACTGCAGCCATGAAATTAAAAAACGATCCTTGCAAGAACAGGTGTGACCAACCTAGACAGCATAGTAAAAAGCAGAGACATTACTTTGCAAACAAAGTTCTGTATAGTCAAAGCTACGGTTTTTCCAGGAGTCATGTATGGATGTGAGAGTTGGACTATAATGAAAGTGAGCACCAAAGAATTGATGCTTTTGAACTGTGGTATTGGAGAAGACTCTTCAGAGTCCCTTATACTGCAGAGAGATCTAACCAGTCAATCCTAAAGGAAATCAGTCCTGATTATTCATTGGAAGGACTGGTGCTGAAGCTGAAACTAATACTTTGGCCACCTGATTCGAAGAACTGACTGACTGGGAAAGACCCTGATGCTGGGAAAGATTGAAGGTGGGAGGAGAAGGGGACAACAGATGATGTGATGGTTGGATGGCATCACTGACTCGATGGAGAGAGTTTGAGTAGGCTCTGTGAGTTGGTGATGGACAGGGAGACCTGGCCTGCTGCAGTCCATGGAGTTACAGAGTCTGACATGACTGACTGAACTGAACTGAAAACCAGAATTATTACAGTCTAGTCTTGGCTTCTGCAGAACAGTAGAGTTAAAATGTGGAGAAGAGTTCCTATAAAACATTGCCAAATTTGTAGTTTATCAGATGTGAAAATAATTTTATAAATGTCATACTTTCGTCATAATTTTGTGAAAGAGAAGACATTGTGACATTTGAAGGATATAGCAGCAAAGGGTAATTGGCTGCCTTCATTAAGTTTGTAACTGCTGTGTGGTTTTGCTTTGTCCATGGCTTAGACTTTTACTGTTTCTTGCTTTGTGCCTGTGCCAAAACGCCCACTGTGGATCTGTACACTAGTGCTGTTCCACTTACGGAACCACTGATTTTTTATTGTGTCACAGTCGTTTATGAAGGGAGAGGTCCATGGTTCTTCTTGATTTTCAGCCTGCTTCATTAGGTTATAAAATTTGTTACCTGAAGGGATAACCTTTGTATACATACTATAGCTATTAAAATTAACTATTGTCATTTGGGCCTTTTCAGGATTGTAATTTCTTCCTTACAGATTTTGTAGCACTCTTGCTCTAGGTTTTTATGGATTTTATATTTCTCTTACAACTGAATAACTAAATACAAGGAAAAGCCTGTGAACAGAAAGCTAATATTAAAACAGTGAAGCATTATCCTTTTTTTGTATAAAACTGTTCTAGAACTATACACCTATATGGTGTTGCAAAGTGACTTTGATCCCCGTTTAACAGATTACCCTGAATAATTCCGTTCTTTGGACTCGTGTGGTCAGTGTGGTTTAGCGTAATGAAGACAGGGTGGGACATGTAGCTGACGGGGCTCTGGCTCTGTTGGTTACTTAACTGTGTCAGTTTGGGCAAGCCAGCCAATCCCCTTGGCCAGGTTTCCTTATATTAGAGAGAGAAAGAAAAGAGGGAATTAAATAACATGCTCCTTTAAAATTCTGCATGTTTGTAAACTTACTACCATTTCCCTCAACTCTTATAGGTTTCTTGTATGATTTTTTCTATATGATTTTACATCTGCTCATATGACATTTAAAGCATTAAATTATTGTTGCCTAATGTATATAGATTTTCTTTATATCAAATTTAAAAGTGTTTGATGAACAGAAATTATGTTCCTATTATTACATTTCAAAGTAATTTTTTTTAATTTATTTATTTTATTTGGAGGCTAATTACAATATTGTAGAGGTTTTTGCCATACATTGACATGAATCACTCATGGGTGTACTTGTGTTCCCATCCTGAATCTCCCTCCCATCAAGGTAATTTTTGTATCCCTACAGGCACACAAGTGCTTTTTTATTGTCTTCGTCTTTGTCTCTATTTATATGATTCTTGTAAATTGGTCCCAGTAGAACATAGAATAGAAGCTCAGTATGGTTTGCTTCTACTTCTCTGTGGGCCAGAAAAATATTTGTACACATATAAGTTATAATAAGTACAGTTGTTACATGATTACAGTATTACTGTACATTTTATGCTCATTTTTGGTTTCTTTAATGCCGTCCAAAAGAAAAAGATACTATTTTTTTTTCTAAAAGCCACCGAATTTTTTCTATGATTTTTCTTCTCTCATTTCTGTATTATAATCCAGAGTTAGTACACATTTAGTAAAACAGTTAAGAAAATTTTCAGTAATGCTTTCGATAAGACTGTTACTCTGTGTCTAAAATTGAGGAAAAAGAATAAGGAATGTATTACCTATAGGTAATGTCTTTGTTTTAAAACTATTGGCAATATCTAGTTCTGTCCCTATTTGTCAGTCATTTTTTTCTCTGTTTCCCTGAAGGAAAGAAATAGGATTGAGTATTATCTCAGGTACTCACCAGTTCTTTTGCTGGGTCAGCCTATACACAGAGGCAGGTCTTGAGGAAACTCTCAGTCTGTCTTTTTGATAAGGTAATTTTAATCTACAAGTCCAGTTTGTAGGTTCTCTTCTTGGACTGGGTTTACAGTTCACATTCCTCTGTTTATAATGTCGTGGGGGCTGGTTTCAGCTGAAGCTGATGTGATTGGTCACTTAGTCTGCAGGGGGGCCAGTTAGCTCTGATCATGTGGGAAAGAACGCTGGTTTGTTAGGAGGTCTTTCTTTACTCAGCACAACTCTGGAGAAAGCCTCCAGAACTGACTTGGAGAAGGGGTGCATTTTTTCCCTCTAATCAGGACCGGTCTTTAGTAAGTTTGCATAATCTTACTTAAGAGTTTATTTGAAAGTTCAAAGGGATAAAATTCCCTGCAAGATTTCCTTTCAGCCGTCTTTCCTTACATAGCATGTTGAAGTGTGAGATGTTTCCTTTACTAATCTTTTTTTCCTCCATTTCTTTGGGGAACATTTCCTTGGATAAGGACTTTTAGGTATAAGTTAATGAACTGATGTTACTAGTATTGTTTTCATATCCCATCTCATCAGAATGACTGCCACTAATTCTGGAACTGGTAATGTAGGTACTTTAGTTACTTGAAATCTTTTTTGGGGGGCAAGGAGGCAGGCTTTATGTTTTTTTAAGACTGTGTACAGAGAGCTTGAATAAGGATACATTTAATTGTTGGTTCCTTGCATTTATCTTTAAAAACACACCAGTGTAAAAGAACTGAAGAAGTTTCTTTTATCATGCTTCAGTGATGTTTAGGGGATGTTTCCCGGAGGAAAAGGATGATGACATGCAATAAATATAGTATTCAGTGTACAGAAATTTTAGCTTAAAGCCTGAATATAATGTTTACCTGGGAAACATCTGTGATCCAACTGTTCAGTAACCTTCAAATGGGCTGTGGGATGGCTTTGTATAATGCCTTACTGAGCAGCACTTTTGTCCACCTCCGTTAGCTGCTCATTTTAAAACTTAGATCAAATGTCACATGTAAGGGCATTTGAGATACAAAGGCTGCGATTGTTCAAAGTAAAATCGTGGACAGCCTGCTGGGAAAATTATTAATGTAGATCAATATAATGCTACTTAGAAAGTGAAATCTGCCTTTGTAGAATCCTCCTTCACCCCCTACAATTAAAAAATATATTAATTCCATCTTTGTTTTATTAATGGCAAACATTTCAGTACAAGTTCAGACACAGCACTGGAAACTTTGACCTTCAGAACTAGAGAAGGTAAAAGCATCAAGGAGGGACTTGTGATGTGATGCACCTTCTCTGTATGTTCTGGTAGGAATTAGGCTTTGTATCAATTGCCAGGTAACTGCTTGGGGTGGCAGAGGGAAACCAGAGCTAATACAGCGCAACGCTGCCTTTCATAAAGAGGTACTGAAAGTGTACCTGCCGTGTGTCCTGAATAGATGTTATAATAAGGAAAATAACAAAGGTTTTACCAAAATTAGAAGCCTCTTTCCGTAGTATTGAGACAGAAATTATTTACAAGATGATTGTCAAGAAAGAAACATCTCAAGTGAAGAAGTATTCTAGTTTCTAGACTTTACACTGTAAAAGTCGGCTGTGGTCTATAGACAGTGATTCTTAATTGCTGACTGAATGGAAGTCATAGACCTGTTCTGGACTGCTTCCTCAGGGGCTTAGCACTCCCCTTATAATAGCCTGAGCAGTTAAATTCATTGATGTTTGAATTTAATAGCACTGAGATGAAACTAATATTGGCACTGATGTTAGACCAACTTCACCCTAAAATACATGGGCACTCCCATTGAAACAGAACTAATAATTTAAATTGGAGATAGCTCTAAAACGTTCTTCTATAAAGGAATATAAGTGCTAGGTATCTATCATTGACTGGTTTATTTTTTTTCCCAGATTATAATGATTAAGATCAGGTACATTATTCTTTATTAAATAAATTCTGTATCCCTTAAAAAAAAAATTCTGTATCCCTAAAATGTTTGCTTTTCTTTGTGGCTAAACCATTCCAGTACATAATCCATATTTGTACCACATTGAACCTGCAAGCAACAAAATCTTTAGTCGGAGTGCAATGTTTTGCCTGTGTACATACGTCATTTCACAAGTTTTAAACTTTAGCCATGTGCTCTTTCTTCCACAGTGTACTTAAGAGCTGAGAAAGGCCATGTGGATGTTCCTCATTCATTTTAGCCCTGGTCACTGTGGAGCCCTATACTTTTTAGAACTTAAAGGAACTTTAGTAGATATTAGCTTCTTAGTTGCCCATAAACCACTTACCATTTAATTATATCAATAATACACAAATATGTATGTATTTAACTCATTACAGAGTTGAAGTTCTCTTTGGAACCCCCCCATTTCCTACCCAAATTTACACAAATATAAATCTATTGTAATTGTTTAGGTTGTAAAGGATTTATTTTAATGTTTTAGAGCAATTCTTGCATACAGGGTAATTTTGGAAATGTATATTTTATTAGATGGTACTTAAAGTCCTTTTTTGCCCTCAAGATACTAATTTCAAATAAAAATTTTATATTAATATATAAGTTGATCTTAACTTTTTTTTAGGAGTACACATTTTGACGTTGTTTATCTGCTGGGAGATTATCAAATTTAGTTCCCTTTAGGAATCTTGGCAGTCTCTGTCCCAAGCTTTTCTGCGCATGATGTCCATGTTTTTTTGGTCAGACTGACAGGCATGACTCACCAGCACCCCACGGCAGATACCTCGGATGGGACCCTAGGTACCCCAGGGACCAGCACCAGCCCCCCATCACCTCAGCCTTAGCATCCCAAGCAGCCTGGGAGATTCCAGCTTGCTGCCCTGTTCTTTTTTTTTTTAAAGTGGGGCTTTGCAGCCCCTCCCAAGGCCCACTGGCTAACGGGGTACGGGAAAGGAATAGGCCTCCAGGGTCCTCACCCTGAAACAGCCATTCAGAGGCTCTTGCTGAAGACCCAGGTGGTGGCTCATTTCAGTTTCCTGATCTGAGGAAGGAAGGGATCTTGCGTCCACAGCCCACTCCCCGCCACGGCCTTCATTGCTGGATAACCTGGCCCTGCTTCCCAGGTTCTGATGGTCACAGAGGGAAACAGCTCATGTGAATCCTGCCGCCCCTGCCGTGCACACAGTACATGTCTTCTCTCCTGCGGGATGCTGTCATCAGCCTTGCCTCCCCCGCGCCTCTTCCGTCAGAGGACGCAGCAGTTCAGGACTGCGGAGCAGCATGGCCCTGAGGCCAGGCCAGGACACGGGCGGTGTGGCCGTGATTTCAGGTCCTGAGTTAGCGCCCCTGGTTATCTGTCCACTCACAGGCCTTGGACGCAGGAAGAAAAGGACGGGGCAGCAGTGGGCAGGGGCCAACCCCCTGGCCCTGGCCCTCACCAAGCCCTTTGCACCCCACCCATGCCCCCGCCTCTGCAGCATCTCCAGGGCCCCAGGGCCCGCCCCTGGGGGCCTGCTTCCTCCCTTGGTATCCCCCAGTCTCAGCCTGGGGCCTCTGCCCTCAGCCTGCCCTCCACTCACCACCTAAACCTGCCTGCCGCTAATGCTGCAGCTAATTCCTGCTGTCGCAAAGCCATTACCATGCACACAGGCTGCATTTTAGCATATGTGTGTGAGTGCACGCACACGCACGTGTGCACAGGGGAGGGGGCTGGGCAGGCAAGGTGCCTTGCTAATGCCTCGCTCATTGCCTCGGAGAGTTTATGCTGTTACCTGCCAACCTCTGGTCCCCTGCCCTGGCTGCCAGCCTCCATTAGACCTTGAGTGATGGGTCCTCACGCTCTGGGCAGGGGGTGACATGCCCAACTGGAGGGTCCTGGTGTCTCTGTCCTCCGCCTTCTCCTCCGTGGGTGGCAGCTGGACTCAGAGAGTAGCTGAACCACCCCCCACTCAGCCTCTGAGACCTCCAGGGCCCTGGGGGAGCAGAACCAACCTAGGGGTGCAAGATGGATGCTGGGAGGACTTCAGTAGCATTTGAGGCCCTGGCTTCCAGTCTCCCATCTGGCTCCAGCCCTTGCAGGCCCCTGTTCTCCCACCCTCATCTGCTTCCTGTGGACCCCCACCTTTACCCCCAAGTGCCATCACAGTTGCTCCACCTTGCTTCCTCCTGCCTCAGCACAGCCAGGTCTCCCCTAGGGGGAGGCAAACCCTCTATCCTTCCAAGAAGAACCTTTGACCTTTGTGTCAACACCCTTTGGTGAACCCTGACAGCAGCTGGGAGGCCCCCGTGCGCTCAGGAGGGAGGGTAGGGCACTGGTCAAGAGAGTGGCCTTCAGCACCAGGTGGGATTGCTTTTCCCCTCTGCTCCTCCAGTTTCTGATGGTCTGGTCTTGGCCAGGTCACTCAATTTCTCTGCGTCTCAGTTAGCCTTATCTGCAGATTGGGTCTGATAACACCTGGCTCAAATAATTATTAAAAGTCTAATAGATGGTTGCACCTCATTAGCCTTATCTGCAAATTGAGTCTGATAACACCTGGCCCAAATAGTTATTATTAAAGGTCTAATAGATTGTATTACATTGAATCGCAAGAAATTGCTTATGTCCCAGTGGTTTACACGTTAATATTTACTGGGTGAGATACTGCACTGTCAACTTTGTATCCTTGATAAGGTATCTATCTACTCAATGCCCTTGCACTTTGGTTTTATAATCTTCACAGTTTGCATTTGTGCAAATGCTTAAAGAGTTCAAGCCAAGTGGGAAAGCACAAAGAAGAGGTAAGAAGCAAAACAGAAATCAGTCTCCCTGTCAGAAATAGCCATAATTAGTGAATAATAACCATTTCCAGAAATCTCTTTTTGCACTGATACAAGTAGAAATTTAGAGTGCTGAATGTATAGAAATATCGCTATGACAAGGGATCTATTTTAAATATAGTGTATTACAGTTTAGTTTATTTTCATGAAAGAAAATAAATGGAAGGAAATGGAAAGAAATCACATAATTCCAGCAGATGTCTCTTCATCAGAGAGACGATGCTTTCTACATAGATCATCTCATATTAACAAAATGATATGAAAGCCATAAGAAGAAAAAGTTTTGACTAGGGAGACTCTTTCATGTAGATGTGGGGAGAAACGTGAATATTATAGTAGAAATTGAAGGCATTAAATTAGCAAATTTCAAAGAAATACCTGCAGCAAGACTGAGGAAAGAAAAAGCTTATGGAGAGAGATCACAAGAAAGAAAGAAAAAAAGACAAGAAAAGGAGAGGAAACAGGCACAATTGTGCGCCAGTTTGCACAGGGTTGAACAATGATATTCAAAATGGCACACATATTTAATGTAAAAGAATTTTGCCTACCTGTGCTCTCCTTTTCTAAAGATTTCTATCATGTTTAAATGGTGAGAAAGATGTAGTTTTTGGCATGTTGTAAATACTGACATTTTGAAATAAAGCTGCTGCACTGTTTTACAATAGCCAAGATATGGGAGCAACCTAAATGTCCATCAACAGAGGAATAAATAAAGATGTGCTATATATACAGAGTGGAATATACACTTGGTCATTAAAAAGAATGAATAATGCCATTGGCAACAACATGAACGGACCTCGAGATTGTCATACTGAGTGAAGCATGTCAGACAGAGAAGGAGAAGTATCCTATGACCTCCCTTATATATGGCGTCTAAAAAGAATTGATACAAATGAACTTACAAAACAGAAACACTTGCAGATTTAGAGAATGAGCTTATGGTGACCAAGGGGGAAGGGTGGGGACAAGGAATAATTAAGAGAGTTTGGAACGGACATGTACCGTCTGCTGTATTTAAAGTGGATAACCAGCAAGGACCTACTGTTCAGGATGTGGAGCTCTGCTCAGTGTTACGTGGCAGCCTGGATGAGAGGGGAGTTAGGGAAGAATGGATGCGTGTGTGTGTGTGCCTGAGTCCCTTTGCTGTCCACGTGAAACTAGCGCACCACTGTTAATCGGCAGTGTGCTTGTGCTAAGTCGCCTTAGGTGCGACCCCATGGACTGTAGCCCACCAGGCTCCTCTATCCATGGGATTCTCCAGGCAAGAATACAGGAGTGGGTTGCCATGCCCTCCTCCAGGGGATCTTCCTGACGCAGGCATAGAACCCAGGTCTCTTACGTCCCTTGCACTGGCAGGTGGGTTCTTTACCTCTAGTGCCACCTGTGAAGATATAAAGAGTTCTACAAAATTAAAAGTCTGCTGTAGCTCTTTTGAATGTATCGGACCACTTTGATGGAACTCATGTGGTTCAACCTGAGAGGTGAACCTCATGTTCTCTGAACTCATCTGGACTTGAACTGTTGTATTTTGTTTTTGTTTTCCTGGTATTTTAAGTAACATTCCCCTGAACTCTCCAACTTTTCTCACTAAATGAAGACAAAAAAGTTGGAGTCTGTGATTACAGTGGAAAAGAATTGTGACACCCCACCTGCTGCCCCCCCCCCAACAGGATACCAGTGACCAGGGTAGGGGGTTGGCCCTGCTGAAGAAGGCCGGATTGAGCCTGGGGGAGGGGAGATGGTGGGGAAGACCCCCTTCTCCTCCCAACTGCTTCGGAAGAAAGGGGTTGAGGAGGGGAGGATTGCGAGTGAATGGTGCATGGGATGTACACAAAAGATTGGGTTCTGAATTGGAGGCTTGAAGAGCATGGTCTGCATGCTTCCATGCCTGTGACCCCTGGTGAACATACTGGGTCAGAAGCCAGGGGTCTCACCAACCACAGAGTCCTTTGTTCAGGTACAGGACCCATCCGTTTTTAGACACCCATGAAGCCTGCAGGGGGCAGCCCCGACCCAACACCCTCCCCCAACCCCAAACAGCACCCTTACCTCTCCCTTATAAAGGCAGGTTCAGCCTAGGAGTCCCTTGGTGCCCTTGTTCAGTTGCTCAGTCGTGTCTGATTTCTTGTGACCCTGTGGACTGCAGCACGCGAGGCTTCCCTGCCCTTCACCATCTCCCTGAGCTTGCTTAAACTCAAGTCCATTGAATTGGTGATGCCATCCAACCATCTCGTCCTCTATTGTCCCTTTCTTCTCCTGCCTTCAGTCTTTCCCAGCATCAGGATCTTTCTCAAAGAATTGGTTCTTCCCATCAAGTGGCTAAACTATTGGGAGTTTCAGCATCAGTCCTTCCAGTGAACAGTCAGGATTGATTTCTTTTAGGATTGACTGATTTGATCTCCTTGTAGTCTGAGGGACTCTCAAGAGTGTTTTATTGACTAGGATACCGGGCTTTCACTCCCGTGGCCCACATTCAATCCCTGGTCCGGGAACTGAGATCTTGCAAGCCTCGCAGTGTGGCCAAAGGAAAAAAAGAATAGTCAAGTTCAGCCCCAAAGGAGGGAGAAATCAGAGCGGCAACTAAAGCTAGCAAGCTGAAGGAGACAGGCCACACCTGAGGAAGGGCCCTCGGGGCAAGGGGAGCCCCGATACTCAGACACCTTCTGAGCATCAGGCCACACACGACCTGGGGAGCCCCTCCCCCACCCCCACACTGCAGCCCCAGGTCCCTTTCTCTTTCCGTTCTCGAGGTGCCAGCATCTCCCTCGGTGCCTTCCGGGATCAGGCCCTCGCTGTTACCATGTCCGTGCCGGGAGACAGCATCTTACGGATTCCCAGTGTGTACAGGGTGCCAGTCTAGAGCAAGGATGATGATCCCCGCCAGCCCTTCACTGGAAGCCCAGCGGGTGTCCTTCAGTCCTCCCGGCAAGATGGGTGATATTATCCCATTTCCCAGACCGGTTTGAGTATCAGGAACTGTATGGTTCCCTGGGCTACCATCACAGGTGATCATAAACTGGGTGGAAATTTACTCTCTCACACATCTGGACGCTAGAGGCCAACAGAATCTGTGTTGGCAGGGGCATGCTCTTTCAAAGGCTATTTGGGAGTATCTGTCCCATGACTGTCTAATTAATTTCCCATGCAGGAGGAAGTCCTCGGCTTGCAGCTCCTCCACTCTCTGCCGCCTTTGTCGCCTCAGCTTCCCCCTGTGTGTCTGTCCTTTTTTGCAAGGACACGGGCTTCCCCACTGGCTCAGTGGTAAAGAATCTGCCTGCAGTGCAGGAGACGAAGGAGATGTGGGTTCCATCGCTGGGTCGGGAAGATGCCCTGGAGAAGGGAATGGCTACCCACTCCAGTATTCTTGCCTGGAGAATGGCATGGACAGAGGAACCTGGCGGGATACAGTCCATGTGGTTGCAAAGAGTTGGGACATGACTGAAACAGCTGAGCACAGTGGATGAAGGGCCCACTGTAGACCAGTGTGACCTGCACTTCACTTTTTGGAGAAGGCAAAAGAGAAAAGGGAAGATACACCCATTTGAATGCAGAGTTCCATAGAATAGCAAGGAGAAAAAAGAAAACCTTCCTCAGTGATCAATGCAAAGAAATAGAGGAAAACAACAGAATGGGAAAGACTAGTGATCTCTTCAAGAAAATTAGAGATACCAAGGGAATGTTTCATGCAAAGATGGGCACAATCAAGGACAGAAATGGTATGGACCTAACAAAAGCAGAAGATATTAAGAAGAGGTGGCAGGGATACATAGAAGAACTATACAAAAAAGATGTCCACGACCCAGATAATCATGATGAAGTGATCACTCACCTAGAGTCAGACATCCTGGAACTAGAAGTCAAGTGGGCCTTAGGAAGCATCACTACGAACAAAACTAGTGGAGGTGATGGAATTCCAGCTGAGCTATTTCAAATCCTAAAAGATGATGCTGTGAAGGTGCTACACTCAATATGTCAGCATATTTGGAAAACTCATCAGTGGCCACAGGACTGGAAAAGGTCAGTTTTCATTCCAATCCCAAAGAAAGAAAATGCCAAAGAATGCTCAAACTACTGCACAATTGCACTCATCTCACATGCTAGTAAGGTAGTGCTCAAAATTCTACAAGCCAGACTTCAACAGTATGTGAATCGTGAACTTCAAGCTGGATTTAGAAAAGGCAGAGGATCCAATGATCAAATTGCCAACATCCATTGAATCATCAAAAAAGCAGGAGAGTTCCAGAAAAATATCTACTTCTGCTTTACTAGAAAGTAGAAAGGCTTTGACTATGCCAAAGCCTTTGACTGTGTGGAACTCAAGAAACTGGAAAAGTCTTCAAGAGATGTGACTACCAGACCACCTGACCTGCCTCTTGAGTAACCTGTATGCAGGTCAGGAAGCAACAGTTAAAACTGGACATGGAACAACAGACTGGTTCCAAACAGGAAAAGAAGTACGTCAATGCTGTATACTGTCACCTGGCTTATTTAACTTGTATGCAGAGTACATCATGTTAAATGCCAGGCTGGAGATCAGCTTGAGGAAGCACAAGCTGGAATCAAGATTGCCAGGAGAAGTATCAATAACCTCATATATGCAGATGACACCACCCTTATGGCAGAAATTTAAGAAGAACTAAAGAGCCTCTTTATGAAAGTGAAAGAGGAGAGTGAAAAAGTTGGCTTAAAGTTCAGCATTCAGGAAACTAAGATCATGGCATCTGGTCCCATCACTTCATGGCAAATAGATGGGGAAACAGTGGCAGACTTTGTTTTTTGGGGCTCCAGAATCACTGCAGGTGGTGACTGCAGCCATGAAATTAAAAGACACTTCCTCCTTGGAAGAAAAGTTATGAGCAACCTAGACAGCATATTAAAAAGCAGAGACATTACTTTGCTAACAAAGGTGTGTCTAGTCAAAGCTATGGTTTTTCCAGTAGTCATGTATGGATGTGACAGTTGGACTATAAAAGAAAGCTAAGCACTGCAGAATAGATGCTTTTGAACTGTGGAGTTGGAGAAGAGTCTTGAGAGTCCCTTGGACTGCAAGGAGATCCAGCCAGTCCATCCTAAAGGAAATGAGTCCTGAATATTCATTGGAAGGACTGATGCTGAAGCTGAAACTCCAATACTCTGGCCACCTGATGCGAAGAACTGACTCATTGGAAAAGACCCTGATGCTGGGAAAGATTGAAGGCTGGAGGAGAAGGGGATGACTGAGGATGAGATGGTTGGATGGCATCACGGACTCAATGGACATGAGTTTGAGTACACTCTAGGAGTTGGTAATGGATAGGGAAGCCTGGCGTGCTGCAGTCCATGGGGTCACAAAGAGTCGGACACAACTGAGCAACTGAACTGAACTGAACTAACTTTTTATATCTGCAAAAGCTGTTTCCAAACCAGATCACATTCTGAAGTCCTGAGGGTTAGGACATCAACACATCTTCTGGGGAACACAATCCAACCCTCAATAGAAAGTGACTCACCCCAAATCACCCAGAGGAACAGGCAGAATCCCAAGGCCTGAGTTCTGAATCATGGCCGGAGCAGCCTGTCATCTGAAGAGCCTGGCTTCCACCTCTCCTGAGATTTCAATATGTCAGCAGCCAGTTTGTGCCCGCTTCTGTGTCCAGCCGGCTATGTTTAGCCAGCAGAGCCAGCATAGTTCTGGGTCCCACCATCATGTCCCGGGACACTGCCCTCAAAGGTGGCCTGGTCAGCTCTGGGTTAGTCACCCCCCCCCCCAGCTGCCCTTTTGTCCACCCCCTGGTGGGGCCAGAAGGTCAGGATGGTTTGGGGTGAGGGGAGGGGCAAGCACATCCATGGCCTGGAGGGGCCTGATGTGGGAGGCGTAGAAGGTCCTAGCCCAGGGTGGCAAGTGTGTGGGTGTCTCCTCACCATTTCCAGATGCCCACTGTCCCCCTCCTGTCCTCCTTCAAATACAAGAGAGGGCCTGAAGCCAGCAGGGAGACTGTGGGGCTGGCCCAGGTCACCAGAGCCCACAAGGGCCTCCTGACCTGAGCCTGCTGGGGCTTTCCCAAGGTATCGACTGAAAGGTCCAAGGTTGTCTCCCTCCTTCTGAAGGTGGGAGGCTGGGGCTGAGACTTTGCTCCTACCTGTGGGGGGTGGGGGGTGAGGGTGGAGCTGCTGTGGCCTCAGAAGGCACCCAGGGCAGGAGGGTCAGCAGACAAGGCCGGCTCACCTCGCAGGCAGGAGCCTGGGGCCTGGAGGGGAGCCTGGGAAGCAGGGGCCGCAGACGTCACTAACAGCCCCTCCTCATCCCACACCCTGGACAGAGATCCTGCCCCCAGCCCCAGAAAAACCAGGAGGAAAAAGGGAAGGACAGGGAAGCAGGAGGTGAGGGGGAGACCCCAGCTCTGCCACCTGCTGGTTAGGAGATAACCGTGGAAAGTGCTGGTTCCCACCAACCCCCAACCCTGCCTTGCTCCGCTGACCCGCACTCCAAGGGAGACCCGCACTCCAAGGGAGACCCGCACTCCAGAGGAGAGGACAGACCGGGCAGAGTGAACGTGGGCCCGAGCGAAAGGGGGCCGCGGACCAGGCCCTGCCCCGCTGCAATGAAAGGCACCTGGTGGGGAAGAGCCCACAGGGGACGGGAACCTAGAGATCCTGGATGCTTCGGACAGATTGACGCTGATGTGCCGGTCCCTGGAGCCAGAACAGGCGCCAGACCTCATGTCTTCACCTGTTTAGCAAATACAGAGTATGAGGCTCTGACCTAGGTGCTAGGACCATCAGGGACTGCGGTGGGTGGGCCAGAAGGAACACACCCGCCCATGACACACGTGCACACGCAGGTTAGACCACTGCACCCTCAGACCCAGGGAGACGCTGAGGCTGTTTCAGTGTCCTCCTCCATCAGTGGGGGGAAGGCGGTCTGTGGGAGGGCTTCCCCCTATTTTAGAGGAGCAGTTTGCTTTGTTTTAATAAGGCAAACAGATCTGAGAGGTACAGGCTGTATTTCCTTCTCACCATCTGCCCCTCCTGCTCTGGAGGCAATGGGAGAGACGGACCTGGGCTCTCGCCACGAGGGGGCGCACCGGAGCTGCAGCCTCCTGGTCCTTCAACTGAAACTTTTCCAGACTCCAAAAAAGAGCTGACTCCCTGCCCCGCCCCATATCATGCCAAGGTTTTGTGGAGAACTCAGAAATTTTTGACTGCGCTTTTTGAGGCAAAACTGCCCACAGTTGCCCTCAGGTGATGGTCTATGTGACCTCCGGGGTGAGTCTACACGCACTCCAGTTTATCCACTTTCCCTCCCCATCTCCCAGGTCCCAGACCTACAGCACCAAGCAGATCAGTTTGCAGCTGAGCCAGAAAGATGGTCAGACCATCGAGTGGATTTTCATTGACGCCGGGGCCTTCACAGGTAATCTGCATCCAAGGCCCCTGCTGGACCTGGCTGTGGGCGCAGGGCCAGGCAGAGACCATGCCCCCTCCCGTGTCACTCAAGATGAAAACTCCTGTAAACCATACGTCAGCATTTATATCACTCACTCGTGTCCCACTGTTTGCGACCCCATGGGCTGTAGTCCAGCAGGCTCTTCTGTCCATGGGGATTCTCCAGGCAAGAATCCTGGTGTGGGTTGTCCTGCTCTCCTCCAGGGGATCTTCCCAACCCGGGGATCGAACCCAGGTCGATTCTTTACCATCTGAGCCACCAGGGAAGCCAACAGTAACAGTAAACCATAAAATGCATGTAATTTAAGGGCCCAGGAAAGTGATCTTACTCATTGATAATGACTCCATTTTGGCAGGAGGGCCATCGAGCATCCATCTGTGCACAGTGGTGCTCCTGTGGGTACAGGCTGGCTGCCCTGCAGCTGGGTCCTGTGGGCTGCCCGCCCCCAGTCCCTGTGCCCACCCCAGCCTGCTTCCCGCAGAAAACGGCGAGTGGGTGATCCGGCACTGGCCAGCCACGATGCTGCTGGACAAGGTGTCCCCAGCCGAGGAGGCAGGCCGCCAGAAGGTCGTCTTCTACCTGTTCATCCAGCGCAAGCGCCTCTTCTACATCATCAACATCATCGCGCCCTGTGTCCTCATCTTCTCCGTGGCCATCCTCATCTACTTCCTTCCTGCCAAGGGTACCTAGTGCTGGTGGGAGGGGGGGCTGTGGCCCGGCCAGCGGCACAGGGAGTGGGGAGGGCAGAATGGCTCTGGGACCTGGGACCCGGGACACGGAATCCTTGTGGGGAGGGGGCTGCCCCACGGTGAGGAGGTTGAGACTGGCTCTGAGGGCCTCTTGGTCATGGGCAGCGGGGGGTCAGAAGTGTACTGTTGCCATCAATGTGCTCCTGGCCCAGACTGTCTTCCTCTTCCTCGCGGCCAAGAAGGTGCCCGAGACCTCCCAGGCCGTGCCACTCATCAGCAAGTACGGCTGACTCTAATTCCTGAGCCCACCTCCTTCCTTCCCTTCTCAGGAACGCCATCCAGGCCTGTGTGGAGACCTGCAACCTCATTGCCCGCACCCAGCACCAGCAGACTCACTCTGACAGTGTAAGTCAGCAGGGGGTGGGGTGGGGTTTGCACACTGGGTGAGGGACTTGGACCTGAGATGGGGCAGGATGAGTGGGGTGGCCATGGTAGGCCAATGGCATGGGAAAAGTGGGGTTGGGAGTGGCGCCATGGGCCCCTGGAAAAAGCCAGGGTCAGACTTAATGTACGTCAGAAGGGGTCACGGAAATGAAGAGCAGAAGCCTGCTGGATGGCTAAGGATGCTCCAGAGATCCAGCCTTGGTGTCACCTCTGGTCATCTCTTACCCTGCCTCCCACCCTCAGGGGAACCAGGAGTGTTCCGGTGGGCCGAGTGCTGGATCAAGTCTGCTTCCTGGCCATGCCCTCACCTTTTGTCTGTGGCACTGCTGGCATCTTCCTCACGGCCCACTACAACCGAGTGCCCGCCCTGCCATTTTCCGGGGACCCCCACTCCTGTCTGCCCTCCTCTGACTGAGCTGACGGATCACCACTAGCCATGTGGAGTCTTATCAGCTGTGTTCTGATGCTGAGGTCATGAGTATGCTCTTCGGGAAACACCCTTGGGGGATATGTGAGAAAAGTGGGAGAAATAGAGACAGAGCTGGAACCCCAGAGTGGTCGGAGCTGGGATGTGGGCAGAGTGCGCTAGTGGAATCAGCATGCACGAGGCACTGGCTTGCTTGTCCTGGCACTCTCCTGACTTCAGCGAAGTGTTGTCAACTCCCATCACTTCTGGAGCCCTTCTGACTCTGTTTATCCTGTCCCCTGCTAGACACGGCCCTAGTCCTCCAGGCCTGGGCCTCCCTTCCCTTTTACAAGTTCCCTGCAGCCTCTTGAAAGAGGGGAGTCGAGAGAAGTGAAGAGTGGCGGCCAATGCTCTTTCGAAAGAAGGGAGGCAGCCCACTCCAGCTGGCATCTGCCTGCCTTCTGGGGGCTGTAGGCACCAAATATTTTATGAGTTTTACTCTCTTTTTTTCATTGTCAAGAGCTCCTCTTAGCATCACGGATAAGCAAGAGTCACTATTCCTCTATGTTTAGGTTGGGCAAATTGGGGCTTGCCAGAACAGTGATGAATAAATAAGGTTTGGAGTTCAGAATTCCCAACTCTGACCTAATCTTAGACATTCTAAGAAAGTTCTATGGCTTGTGAAATGACTCGTCTTCCTTCTTTTCTCAAAGGCCAGGGAATTTGCACTGGTCTGAAGGGATGGTTAAGAAAGAGCTAGGGTGGGAAGGAGGGAGCCTGAGAGGAGACCCTGACCAGCCTCCCTGGCCCATTAGGAAACAAGGTAGCTAGCTGGTCTTTGGGGCAGGCAGGGTGGGGGCGGTGTCGGTAAGGCCTTGCTTTTAGAGTATGGCTGGAGCCTGAGGCCTGAGTTCTACTGGTGACAAGACACAAGCACATTTTGTGCTTCCTGAACCTGTGTCTTCATCTGTGAATATGGGCACAAATATCAGTTCCTATCCACCTTCATCACAGGATCAAAGGTGCCAATGAAGATTAAAAAAATGTTACAGTGTCACATAAACACCTGACAACGGGACATTGTTGTGGGGGGAAGAGATCCCGGAAATAGCCAGGGTTGCTGGCTTTTGGGATCACTCATCAGCAGGTTCATTGCATTTACTCCAGAGCGTGTGTGTGCGCGCTGCATGCACTGCTGTGCATTTGGAGCAGCAGGTAATTACCTGGGGTGAGTCTCTCAACCTCTCTGACTGCCTCAGAAGGTGGAGAGGAGCTCTGTAGCTCCTGGCGCAAGTAAGCAAAGATAAACAATCGCTACCATTTCTTGAGGGCTACTTTGTCTACAGCCTGACACCGATTATCTCGATCAATCCCCAAAGCAACGTGAAGATACAGGTACTACAGTATAGGATGCTGCTGCTGCTGCTACTGCTAAGTCGCTTCAGTCGTGTCCGACTCTGTGCGACCCCATAGACGGCAGCCCACCAGACTCCCCCGTCCCTGGGATTCTCCAGGCAAGAACACTGGAGTGGGTTGCCATTTCCTTCTCTAATACATGAAAGCGAAAAGTGAAAGTGAAGTCGCTCAGTCGTGTCCGACTCTTAGCGACCCCATGGACTGCAGCCCACCAGGCTCCTCCATCCATGGGATTTTCCAGGCAAGAGTACTGGAGTGGGGTGCCATTGCCCTCTCCACAGCATAGGATGGTCAGTACCAAATAAAGAGCCTCAGGGAGGTTAGGAGAGAGTCCAGGATCGCGCAGTCCCACTGTGGGTGGAGTCGGGATTTCTACAAAGATCCTGCTCCCTTAACGATTCGGAGCGGCCCTTCTCGGAGCTCATCTCGGGAGGCGGACAGGACGCACTTGGCTAAGCCGAGCGGGCGGCAGGTAGGAACAAGGACCGGGACAGGAAAAGAGACCCGATTTCACGCCGCCCATCCGCCTAACCTGAACTCCTCCGCTCAGGAGGAAGGCGTCTTGAGATATCCGTCCCCTACCCAGGCAACGCGCCAACGTTCCGCTGTGCGCTGAGTAACCGGAAGTAGTCGGACCCAAGGAGGAGGGACCTGGCAGAGCGAAGCCATTCCGTGAGACCATGACTGTTAGCAGACAGAGGGTGAACAAGTTCGAGGCGTGAGAGGCGCATGGCCGCCCCCCGGGGCCCCTTCCCCGAAACTGTTCTCTGCGTCCACCCCCGCCCAGACTGCAGGCGGCACAAACTGCGGCACGGGCCACGCTGTCTGACTCGGGCAGCGGGCTGGGCGGCCAGCGGGGATGAAGGGGTCTCGGGGACCCCAGGGTCGAACGGACCCAGGGCGAAGTGCGGTGTCCGGGGGGTCAGGAGGTGGCCGTGCGGCCCGGAAGGAGGTTTTCGGACGCCCTGCCCGGGCGCGGGTTACCCGCGGCGTGGAGTGCGGAGACCTCGGCGGTTTGGGTGTTTCCGCAGCTTGGCCTCCCTGCCACTGAATCCAGTTTTTCTTACACACCCCTCTGGCCTAGGCGGGTCATCTCTCCTCTGAGTCTCAGTTTTCTCATTTGCGAAGCAGGGACCGTAACAGAGCCCATGTCATAGAGTTGCGAGGATGCAGTGAGGTAATGTGACTGCCGCGTTTAGCGCAGCGGCTGCTCTGTTATGGAGTTGTCATCATCGTCCTGAATGTTCTTCCTCTTCTTTCCCCGTCTTCGAACACTCTCTCCCAGGATTTCAGTTTCTTGCCCAACAGGTGAATCTTACCTATTGTTTGAGTTCTAGTTCTAGCATCAAACAGTTTGCAGGTGCAGAGCGTAATATTTTTGCACACTTCCCTGCAGCGATTGTGTCTGGAGGTAGATTTTGTTCTTGGCTCTCTTCTAGTAGTCTAGCAGTAAATCTGTCTTCTTTTCCGAAGACCTAGATTTCCAGTCTCAGACCCCCCAGTTACCAGTTATTTGACAGCAGTTATTTACCCAGTCTCTGAGCCTCTGGTAACCCAAACCGTGTTAGTGATTAGTGTCCTGCTGCTGCATGGGGTGTGCTAAGGATCAAATCACATTCACCAATGCTTAAAGGTACTTTGTAAATTGTTAAATAGTGAGATATACATGTGAAATGAAATTACTTTTAGTTTAGTGTTTGACCCACTGTTGCTGAGGGGAACTTGGAGTTTTTCCAGGACAGTGAGTGCTGGTGTGCAAATTCAGAGGTCCTGGATTCCAGCACTCTTGGCAGCTCCTCGGGAATGTTTCCTGGTTGCTGAGAGAACTCTGCTACTTGAAAAATGTCTTTGGGAGTTTGCTTCTGTAGCCCACTGTGTAGCTGAGCTCACCTCTATGCTGACTACCACCACCCCGACCCTGATCATCAGGAACTTCCCTGGTGGTCACTGCTAGAGAATCCACCTGCCAGTGCAGGAGATGCAGGTTTGATCCCTGGGTCAGGGAGATCCCCTCGAGGAGGAACTGGCAACCCACTCCAGTATTCTTGACTGGTAAATCCCATGGACAGAGCCTGGCAGGCTATAGTCCACAGGGTTGCAAAAGAGTCAGACACAACTGATCGACTGAACAACAAAAACCCCATCCTAAGCCCTGCAACTCTTAGCTCCAGATAGAAGTCCTGCCTCAGTGGAGCTTTCTGCCAACCCTATACTCCTTTCTCCACCAAACCGAAGAAATCAAAATTTCTTTTTAAGATACTTCATGGGACATCTGGCCCAGTCCTACCCAAATCATTTCTTATTTCTTGGTCTGCAGTAAGCTAATTTGAGAATGGCAGTAATGGCTTCCATAGGCACTTTGCTGCTTTTCACACATTAACTGCTTCAAACAACCCTGTAAGGGGGATCTTGTTACCTTGTTTTACAAATAAGGAAAAAGACTCTCTGAGATGAAATAAGTTGCCCACAGCAGGAAGGGCCACATATGGTGAGATTCATACCCAGGTTGTTCAATGATGGTTCAAGCACATCTTGACAAAAATTAACCTGGATTCTTTTTTTTCTTTGCTGTGCCCTGTGGCTCGTGGGATCTTAGTTCCCTGACCAAAGTTTGAACTGAGGCCCCCTACATTGAAAGTGTGAGATCTTAACCACTGGACCATCTGGGAAGTCCCTAACCTGGGTCATTTTTAATTAGTTGCAACTATTCATTATACTGAGCCAGATTTTTTAAAACATCTGTCTCATAGCTATTCATGAGAAAAAAGTAAACTCTCATTAGAAATCAGCAACTGAAGAAGGCACTCCAGCCCTTAGGTTGTGTTTTTTAAAATGCAAAAATGTGCAGTTTTTAGACCGCTGGTTTCTTGTTTGGTCTCTATACTCTTCACCACTTGGCTCCTAAGGACATGTGGACATGTTTCGGTTTGCCAGAGTCCTGCAAGTGACTTGTCCAGTCTAATCTGATGGGTTCAGCTTACAGAGAAGTCTAGTCTCCTTTCCTGTGTGGCCTTCATATGTAAACTAATCCCACACACACACACCACTCCTTCCCCCCTCCCCCCAGCATCAAGTCAGTAGGTATCGTTGCTATCGATCCTATTCATATGTAAAACCGTTAAGATGCTTTCTAAGTACTGCAGTCCCTACTGGGGTGAGCTTGGTTTTCAAATCCAGGTGCCAGATTTTATTTTGTTCCTGTTCTCTTTGTTAGCTTTGGCCCATTCTTACCTACTATCTGAACCACTTCTTTGGCACTTATTATTCTGCCTTGTATTGCCTTGATTTTCGAAATCCATGTGTTAAACATGTTTGTTTTCTGCCCGAGTTTCCTGATACTGGACATGTGAAGGTGAATTAGCCCAATTTCCTACCTGCAGTGAATTGTCTAGTCAGAGTATCGGGACATACCTGGGCAGAAGCTTGGTGAGCTGATTAGGCATCACCCAGCATGGATAGCCTCAGATGCTAATTGCCTGCCTGAGTCTAAGGAGCATTGATATTTCCACCTGGATAATATCTTTGCTCAAATCCAGCATCCAGCTGGAAAGAGTAGCCTCTGAAGATAGGATGCAAATGACTTGCCTTACGTGTTGTCCTGGAGAGCAGAGAGATTGCTTAGCTCCACCCTCAAGAAATAACAGCATTAGATGAAGGTCCATTAGGGTTTCCAGTTAGTGTTTTAGAAGGGAGTCGAGAGTTGGGAACCAGGGGTCACAATAGCATAGTTTTTTCTCTGACATAATTGTTATTATTTTTCTGTTTCCCAGTAGTGGTTGGCAGCAAAAGCACTAAAAAGAAAGGAACTTACATGCTTTGCTGAGAGCTAGCAAAATGTGAAGTGCTAGATCAGCTGTGCCCTTTTTCAACCAAGATTGAAGGGAAAGGACCCCAGCTGGTATAGTGGGAAGTTGAGGGCTGAGAAGAGAGAAATGGTTTGAGTCCATGAGGGTATGCCCTAAAGAAGAGAGTTAGGAGCTGTCTTGGACCTAAGCAGTTAAAAAAAAAGAAAGAAAGACTGGTGAAATACTTGTAATCAGGAGACAAAAGTACTGACAGTGTAGCTGGGACAAGCGCAGACATTTATATGGGGATGTTTAGGAGAGGGGTCCCAACTCGGCCTCGAGAGAGATCAGGGGATATTTTAAAGAGACAGCGGCCCTTAGTCTGGGTCCTGAAGGACAAGTTAAGTAGGGGAAGAGGGGCTCCTTGAGAGCCCAGGTGATGAGCAGCGGAGGGGTGAGGCTGGGGACTGCAGGTGGGCTGGTACCACTGGGCGGAAAGGAGGGAAGGACTGTGTCAGATATTCTGTAGTATCGGATACACACAGCATGCTTGTCAATGTTGTGGGACCTGGATGCTCGGACAGGCCCCTCTTCAAAAGGAAACCCTACGGACTCAAATTTCATACCGGGGAAGGAGTTATTGTAAGCACCATTAGGTCTCCCAGGCGTCCAGGGAAGCCAAAGAGATGGCAGCATCGTGCACAACCCCATTCTCCTCCCCACTCTGCTCATCTGCTCCATCCCCCTTGCCCCTCCAGCCCTTCTCTGCCTTTGCTTATTGTCTTTATCCCCTCACGGGTTTTCTTACATGCGACTCACATGACTGACTGCCCCAGCTCCTGAACCTGTAAGATCTTTCACACCCTGGTTGAAAAGCCGAGGGAGGCACTGGGGCATAGGCTATTGGCCAGGCCGGGCTACCAGTGCCCTTCATCGTCCTGCCTCGACCAGGGAGGGGCTGGGGCTGGGTGTGGCACAGTGCGCGACCTCCGGAGTGTGTCCTACAGCCAGGGCTGTGGAAAGGGCAGAGCGGGCACCCCGGCACATATGCAGTTTGTCCACTCGAAGGTTTCAAATAAGATACGTACTTTTTTAGACATATTGCTAGTGCCTCCTTAATAGGCTACAGGGTAGTGTCAACCTAACTTTTAAATGCAACTGAGAAACCAAACAATCTGTGAAACTCCATTTCTTGTGATACTTGCTTTATTGCTGTGATGTGGAATCAAACCCACAGCAGCTCTGAGACATTCCTGTGTCTTGAGTTACAGTTTGACCATTTCTGGTACTTTTCCTGAGAATTGCCAAATTCCGTGTGACTGGGTAGGGCCAGAGAAGTGATTTCAGAAAAGATACGTAAGTTGATGGTCCAGGTCTAGACTAAACATTTGTGAATTCACCTTCCATTTATCTTTTTGTCTAGATCCAATGAATTTTAGGTTCACTGAGAGCCTTAGTATTTTGTTTTGGAGGGTGACAAAATATGCTCAGAGACAGATTTTCTTTGCCAGTAGTTTACTTAACACAGGTTCATTGTGGGAGTTACAGTAATTTCATAAACCAACAGCATGCTGATGTCTCTTTTTAGCTAGTAAATAAATAACATACTCCAAACCAGTGATAGATTACTCACAGTATTTTTCTAGGCACAGGGATATGAAAGGAATAAAGTCTAAATTTAGTTCCAGGTGTACTGGAGTTGGCACTGGGTGAAAGAGGAGAGTGAAAAAGTTGGCTTAAAGCTCAACATTCAGAAAACTAAGATCATTGCCTCTGGTCCCATCACTTCATGGGAAATAGATGGGGAAATAGTGTCAGACTTTATTTTTGGGGGCTCCAAAATCACTGCAGATGGTGATTGCAGCCATGAAATTAAAAGACGCTTACTCCTTGGAAGGAAAGTTACGACCAACCTAGATAGCATATTAAAAAGCAGAGACATTACTTTGCCAACAAAGGTCCGTCTAGTCCAGGCTATGGTTTTTCCAGTGGTCATGTATGGATGTGAGAGTTGGACTGTGAAGAAAGCTGAGTGCCAAAAAATTGATGCTTTTGAACTGTTGTGTTGGAGAAGACTCTTGAGAGTTTCTTGGACTGCAAGGAGATCCAACCAGTCCATCCTAAAGGAGATAAGTCCTGGGTGTTCATTGGAAGGACTGATGCTGAAGCTGAAACTCCAGTACTTTGGCCTGCGAAGTGTTGACTCATTGGAAAAGACCCTGATGGTGGGAGGGATTGGGGGCAGGAGGAGAAGGGGACGATGGAGGATGAGATGGCTGGATGGCATCACCAACTCGATGAACTTGAGTTGAGTGAATTCCAGGAGTTGGTGATGGACAGGGAGGCCTGGCGTGCTGCGATTCATGGGGTCGCAAAGAGTCAGACACGACTGAGCGACTGAACTGAACTGAACTGAGAGGGCTTTTCCAATCAAGAAGTGAAGTCCAGCTGCCTGCTCAAAAATAAAAGTCAGTTTTTGCTAGGGAACTCCAGCACTGGTGGTGATGGGCAGGCTAATCTTTGCAGGGCTGCTAAACATTTTGTCACCACTGCTGAAGGAGTCAGCTTTACCACAGCAGAGCTGATGTCCCTTCTCTTCAGAGACTGCTGCAGGGTTTAACACCACTGCCCACCAAAGAGTCGCCTTGGTCACTGCAGGAGCAAGAGGCTCAAGATCTTCAGAGAGCAAGATCAGCAAAGGACAGCTTTGTTCAGATGGAAACTCTGATATTCCTCACACAACACTCAGTATTTATAGTCTAAATGTCCACTCACCATGCTTCCTTCTTAATCTGTTTTTACTGATAAGCCCCCAGTAGGGGCCACTCGGCTAACTGAACTGCTAGCGCTTATGAATGACTACACATACTATCCTGATACACTTCATTCATTCAATCTGGGTTTAGAGAAGGCAGAGGAACCAGAGATCAAATTGCCAACATGTGTTGGATCATCGAAAAAGCAAGAGAGTTCCAGAAAAACATCTGCTTTATTGACTACACCAAAGCCTTTGACTGTGTGATCACAACAAACCATGGAAAATTCTTCACGAGACGGCAATACCAGGCCACCTTAACTGCCTCCTGAGAAATCTGTATGCAGGTCAAGAAGCAACAGTTAGAACTGGACATGGAACAACAGACTGGTTCCAAATCGGGAAAGGAGCATATCAAGGCTGTATATTGTCACCCTGCTTAGTTAACTTCTATGCAGAGTACATCATGTGAAATGCCAGGCTGGATGAAGTACAAGCTGGAATCAAGATTGAAGGGAGAATTATCAGTAACCTCATACATGCAGATGACACCACCCTTATGGAAGAAAGCAAAGAACTAAAGAGCCTCCTGATGAAAGTGAAAAGAGGAGAGTTAACAAGCTGGCTTAAAACTCAGTATTCAAAAAACGAAGATCATGGCATTCGGTCTTATCACTTCATGGCAAAGAGATGGGGAAACAATGGAAACAGTGACAGACTTTATCTTCTTGGGCTCCAAAATCACTACAGATGGTGACTGTAGCCATTAAATTAAAAGATGTTTGCTGCTTGGAAGGAAAGCTACGACCAACCTAGACAGCATATTAAAAAACAGAGACATTACTTTGCCAACAACGGTCCATCTAGTTAAAGCTTGGTTTTTCTAAGTCATGTATGGATGTTTTTCTAAGTCATGTATGGATGCGAGAGTTGGACCATAAAGAAAGCTGAGGGCTGAAGAATTGATGCTTTTGAACTGTGGTGTTGGAGAAAACTCTTGAGAGTCCCTTGGACTGCAAAGAGATCCAACCAGTCCCTGCTAAAGGAAATCAGTCCTAAATATTAACTGGAAGGACTGATGCTAAAGTTGAAGCTCCAATACTTTGGCCACCTGATGGGAAGAACTGGCTCAGTGGAAAAGACCCTGATGCTGGGAAAGGTAGGAAGGTAGGAAGAGAAGGGGATGACAGAGGATAAGATGGTTGGATGGCATCACCAAGTTGATGGACATGAGTTTGAGCAAGCTCTGGGAGTTGGTGATGGACAGGGAATCCTGGCCTGCTGCAGTCCATGGGGTTGCAAAGAGTCGGACACGACTGAGTGACTGAACTGAACTGACACTTCCTTCTTATCTCAAAACAACATCTTCATTTAAGTCATAAATAAGTGAGTTTGAAATCAGAGCAAACCAATACACAACACTGAGGATAGTTTCGCTGCTCCTGAAAGGGTGGCCCCTGTTGTACCTTTGACTGAACTTAGAAGGCAAGAAGACATTTCTTCAGTCCTTTCATTTCTTTTTCATTTAACATCAATCCAGCATTTTCTCGTCATTGTTGCTGACGATACAAAGGTTAACAAGACACCAATCTAGGGCCCCCTTTATCTAGTAGGAGAAACAGATGTGGGAGGGATGGTGCCTTAGGCTGAGGGGTGGTGTTTGCACATAGCACAGATGTGGTTGCTTTGGGAGGTGGGGAGAGAGAAAGAGGATACCAGTTGACGGGAGTTGAGTTGTAGAGGATCTTACGTTTCCTTGTGTTATATCCCACGTGGTGGACATGGGAGCGCATGGGACAGTGGAGAGGTCTAAGCTTGGAAGTTGAATGGTTAGCGTAGCAGTGGGGAACGGTAGGAAAGATGGTTAGAAGTGGCAGGGTAGAAAGGGAAGTTTCTCAAATGCATTTGAAATGCCAACACAGTTATATAATCCAGAAATTCTCATTATTGACTGTTTTTGGCATAGAAAACAGTCCCTTACACTGTTTACCTCTTGCTGCTTTGTGTATTGAATGCTCTCTCTTCTCCCATTTTTCTCTTTCAGGGACAGTTCAAGCTTTCGAAATAGGAAAATCACCTCGTGAGAGCGCACAAGCTGGCAGTAATCCTTTTCTCTGTATGTGTGTGTTTGTCCGAAGAGGCTGGGAGGGCTCCGGCTGGCCCCTCCTGCTCAGCGAAGGGACGTCCCCCAGCCGCGTGCTCCCCTTTTGCACTCGTTCCTGGAGGACAGATTCCGCTAGACAGCCTCCAGCGTCGCTGACTTTATTAAGCGGAATAAACGGAACACGTGACTTTATAATAGGCAGACTTTTTTTTTAATGGGGTTTTTGGGGGGAGTTCACCTTTCATCTTTCTGTGTGCTGTCCAGACGCCTCCCAGACACTCTGTCGTGCTCGCCTCTGCTGTACGGAGGGCGTCGTGACCACGTGTACCAGCCAGAGCTGTTGACTGAGAGTGAGCAGTGTTAGGAATGTCTGTGCATCCAGGAAAAGCATTTTGTTGGAGAGTCCCGCAACTGCTTATAAATGCTCTCTTCCAGATCTGCCATTATTGAGACATTTTGTTTATTTCACACCCCTTGTCCCCCAAGACCACCCTTTCGGAACGTGTGTTACTGATGCTGTAGTCTCCTGCCTTACACCCTCCAGTCTTCCCTCCTGTGGGACTCTTTGCTTTTAGGCACTGCTGCACTTAGAATTGTAAGCGGTGGGCCACACAGGTCTCACTGAGGCAGCTTAGAAGGTAGGATTGTAGATTAAACTGCACCAAACTGCAGTTTGATGAGGAGCGAGGTTATACTAGAGGTTCCAAGGGCAGGATTTGGAGCTGAGGGCAGTTTCTGACCCAGGTTCCCAGACGGGCAGGACCTGTTGTGTCCAGGCTGTCACTGTGGGTTCTTGCATTTCCCTCGTGGAGGAGGGGAAGCAGAGGTTGGCTGCTGTCAGGTGTTAACATGGTCAGTTCTGTGATCTCAAAACTGGGACATCTGGAGAAAAGGTGACTGTGATGGACAGCTTTCCTTGCGTGGTTCTACCTGTCTGCAATGGTGGAGAAACCTGTCAGTCCTCATCAGCTGGTAAACGTGTTAGCTGGTGTGTGCTGATCCAGGGAGCCCAACACAAACCTTGTGGGCTGCTGCAGGCAGGCTCTAAAAATGGCCTGGCACATGCCAGAGAAGCCAGGTGATCTGACTCCAGAAGGACTGAAGTCAGAGAGGTCAGGGAGCACCTAGGGTTGGAATAAGTACCAAGGACCAGTCTTCGGCAACCTCCGAGGAGTGCCATCTTACTTGGCTCTTGTGAGCGCAGATTGCAGTACCTTAAATTAAGGCCTCCCCTAAAACCTATGCTTGCAGGCCGGGGGGCTTGACCACCTGGTGTCAGAGAAGTCATAGAGTAACAGGCATTTCCTTCTGGTATTGATATTATTCTTCCTACTTTCCAACTCCTGAACACACTCTGATTACCACTATCTTGGGGTGCTTATTCCTAAAAGAATATAGAGGCCTATAGGGGCCAAAAGGGAGGTGCTTCCATTGCAGGTGAACCTAGATCAGAGGTCCAGCAGCGATTTAAACTCCAGGAGTATGAAGAGTAAACTCTAGTGCCCAGACAGCTGTGAAGGGCTCACAAATACAGGAGCAGCGTTGGCCCAAGCAGGGGACAAGGCTTCCTCCTGAGCTTAGACCCCAGGGAGGTCTTCACTTTTGCCTAAACTCAGATTTGCCATGAAAATTCCAAACAGAGCAGATGTTTGGATTTGCCCACTGGGCATCTACCTGACTGTTAGTGTGTGCATGTGGGTGCATATGTGTGTAACATGTTCACAAGTGAAGGTTTTGTTGGGCCGAGTGCTTAATTGTCCATATTTGTGTTTTTTGGTTTTTTTTTTTGGGGGGGGTGGGGGTGTCTCATTTTGATTTCTTAGTCTCTTGTGTTTTCTAGAGCTGCTCGTGTCATTCCACGCCCCCCCCACCACCACCTTCCTCTTTGTCTTTGCAGTATTTGAAAGTTATTTTTTCCCCATCAAAAATATGCTGGCTAGAGCAAGAGTTATTTCTGCTAGGCAGCATCTTGCCCTAGATCTCTCCAGATCTTCTGCCTAACAGCTTTAAATCCGAGATCAAAGAGTCAGTTTCTCCAAACCACCTGTTGTTCACACTAGTTTGCAATGTCTTTTCAATTCCTAATGACTCCCTGGACCCCCGTGACACTGAAACAGGACGCAGTTGCGGTTAAGGTGTCACCAGTTCCAGAGAAACAGGAAGCAAGGCGCACCCGGCGTGGGCCAGCCTGCAGACGTGTGGGGTGGCTGCTGGAGGCGGGGCGCCCCTGTGCCCAGACGGGCTGCTCCCAGGACCCCCAGAAGTCGGCCCCACGCCTCACCTGCTCTTCTCCTCTTAGCCTCCCATTCATGTGTGTGTGTGTTTGCCCTGTGACGGCAGTGACAGTTTTCCACCCAGAGAGATGCTTGTGGTCCACGATGCTCCAAGAATGAATTTCCAAGTGTTTGCCAGTGGAGGAGCAGAGGCTGTGACAAGAGTGATTTATGTTGCGCTTTCAGAGCAGTTGTCTACTGCAGTAATAAATGGAAAATATCAGCAAGAACCTGGTTGAGGACTCTTTAATACAGTGGGGGAGGGGGAGACTAGTAGTGCTTTGCTTCCTGCTTCTGTCCTTCAGCACGTGAGTCTTCAAGTGCATTCCAGAACGAAGTATGTGGAGGAGTCTAGACCCTGCCAGTGTCATTTACATGAATGTAATGTCTGAAAACTGTTCTCTAATTGATATTAATCACTGCCAAAACAATTTACACTTTTAATACCAAAATAATTTTAATTCTGAATTGGGAATGAGGAATGTTGGAATTCAAAGATTTAGATTTGGAAGTAAGAAATCACCCCAGGTCTTAGCCTGGAATGTTTTATTTAGCCCAATGGTGGACATGTGGGGCATTCCACTGACCCTTGCCCATGTGAAATACCAGGGGAGAATGAAACTTAATGCAGAGCCTTACAAAAGATTTAAAACAGTGTAGGTTTGAGACTGCATTTCAATAGAAATTTCCTTTCTATCAGTCACAGTCCAAGTGGAGACACAAACCAGGCAAGTTATTTTAACAGTATGATCGAATTGTTGACTCAGCCACTGAAAAGGCCTAAAGGAGACAAAACCAAGGAGGCAGTGAGTCCACGGGGAGGCGCCTCGGGGTGGATGCCGCTCACCTGGTCCTGGTGTCTGAGGGTGGAACGAAGCTGGCCTGAGCTTGTTGAGCTTCAGGAACACACTGCTGCTGCTGAGATGAGGCCAGAGCTCATCTCTTCTCCTCCAGCACCCAAGTGCCCCCGGCTGGAGAAATCCAGTGGGCTGCCAGCTGCCAAAGTAGAAATCTCTGCTCAGGGAGTTAAGATCCCACAAGCTGCAAGGTGCTGCCAAAAGAAGAAGGAGGAGAAGAAAAGACTCCCTTCTAATGAGGGAATGTGTGGAAAATAAAAATAGTGGCTGTTAATGGAGAAGCCTGACAGAGACCCTCTTCGCCAAGTGACCCGGGTTCATGGCACCGCTGGGTCATGTTGACGCCATGAGTGCTGATATGGGCCGAGGACACTTCATCTCTGATGTCCTCCTCCCCAGATTCATAACCTGTCTACTCATGAGACAGCCTCAGACAAATCCACACTGAGAGACAGTCTGCAAAACACCAAAACACTTGACCAGTACTATTCCCAAGTGTCAGCATCATGAAAGAAAATGAAAGACCCAGAAACTGTCAGATTGAGAGGAAGGAAACATGATGACCGATTAATGTGGAATCCTGGACAAGAAAAAAGGGCACTAGAGGGAAACGTGGGGAAATCTGAAGAAAGCCTGACGTTTTGTAAAGAGTAATGTATCAGGGAGGGCTTCCCAGGTGGCATTAGTGGTAAAGAGCCCACCCACCAATGCAGGAGCGGTAAGAGATGGGAGTTCGATCCCTGGGTCAGGAAGATCCCCTGGAAGAGGGCATGGCAGTGCACTCCAATACTCTTGTCTGGAGAATCCCATGGACGGAGGAGCCTGGTGGGCTGCAGTCCATGGGGTTGCAAACAGACAGGGCTGAAGCGACTTCGCACACTCACAGTGTGCGAATTCCCTGGGGGTCCAGTGGTTAGAACTCTGTGCTTCCACTGCAGGAGGCACGGGTTCGATCCCTGGTAAGGGAAGTAAGATTCCACATGCCACATGCATGCTCCCCCCCCAAAAAAAAGCCGTGTACTAATGCTCACTTCTTAGTTCTGATCTATGTACCATGGTTATATTAGATGCCAATATTAGAGGAAGCCAGGTGAAGGGTATACAGGAACTTTATGTACTATTTCTGCAACTCTTGCATAAATCTAAAGTTATTTTAGTATAAGAAGCCCAAGAAATTTCTCGAGGGGCGATTCTTGATTTGAACGCCCAGATCTTGCTCTGAGGTGGCACCCAGGTTCCTGCTCCCTAGAGCAGGTTCCAGCAGCTCCGTCAGTGCCAGCCTCGGGGAACGCCCGCAGGCCTGTTACTCAGGGAAACTCTGCCTGTTTTCCACCCACCAGCCTCCACCTTCCCCAGTGCCTGTCCTGAGCCAGCACCCAGCCCGCAATTGCTGTACGTTTCCAGCCTGACAGTAAATCAACACGAGCCCCACTTGACACAAGGGAAACATTCATGAGCTCAGATTTTTAAAAATGCTTATGAAGCTGAACAGGGCCACCCCCCACCCTAACCACAGTGGGAGGGGAGGAAGAGTAAGACCCAAAGGAGCAGAGGGTAAAGAAAGGGGCCCCAGAGCACAGGTGTGGCTCCTGAAGGACCAGCAGAAAGAGGACAAGGTGGGAGCCCCAGGAGTGGAAGGCAGAGCCCTTCCCATCGAGGAGCCTCACAGACTCCCCCCACCAGCCCTGCATGGGCTCTGGGTGGGCCACACAAGTCAGGGGGCTGGAGACCAAAAGGAAGGGGGCACCCCCCCGGCTGATGGGCCAACGGTCAGACTGTCTTCTCCCAAGTTAAGGCTTGGTAAGGTGGTCACAGGTAAACCATACCAGCGGAAAGGCAGGAAAAGGGCACCGTACCAAGATCGGACCTCTAGAACAATCATCGGTAAAATGTAAGTCCCAAATGAGCGCAGGCCCACCAAAATGACCATTGGCAACAGAAAGGATCGTTTAATTGATTATCAGAGCATAAAAGGAATAAGGGCCAGTTGGTGCAAGATAGTATTGTCGGAGGGAGATGGAATTGTCTCCCAAGCATGGAAGGGTGGGCCCAGAAGCATGGGAGCAGAGAAGAACCCAGAAATCATGCATGCCCGGCACTCAGCCAGGCAGGAGAGAGGAGGTGTGCTGACAACTGGAGACAGAGAAACCTTATTCGGTTCTCTGGAAGAAGAGAGATTAGCTAACTACACACAGGGTTAAGGCAGATGGTGGGTCTGGTGGGGAGGAGGGTGGCCACAGAAGTCCCCTAGTCTGGAGAAAGGAATGTCAATAGGTGAATGGCTTCAAATGGCTCGCTGACTGTGGAAAAATGGCCTTGTGCCATGGAACCAGGACCTCTGGGTAGATAGAGACAGGCTTTCAGTTTCAGAAAAGGTTCCTGATAATATGAGCTGTCTGTAGATGGAGTGACTGGTGCAGGCAGTGCAGGTGAATGAGCAGAGGCTGGAAGGTCACGTATTTGGGGGATTTACCGGGAAGATTCCCATGGCCCACTCCAGGGTAGACCAGATGGCCTTTAAGGCCACAGTCATCTCTAGCATCTGGTCTTAGAACTGAGGGGGCAACTTCTCTGCCAACCCCCACAGCCACACTGCTTCTGGAGATGCAATGGCATCAGGCTCTCAGTCTGCCGCTGGCTGGTGAATTACACCCCAGCCCCAGTGACAACCAGCAGCGTGCCAGTTTGGCCACGAAGGTGCTAAATGTCCAGGCTCTGAGCCCCTGGCCTCCTGGGAAATTCTTACAGCATGTTTATAAAATGATGGCTTGGTGGTGAGCTTTTCCAGGCTGCAGCTGCTAGGAAGGGGTAGGATGAGTGAAACCCACCATAAGCTGGGCAGGAAATTCCTCAAGACACAGGTCAACACGAAGCAACGTAAGACCTAACCGCTCCAGCACCTGTCATGCCTCCGCCCCCTCTCCCAGGACCCAGAGGCCCAGGGCTCCAGCGAAGCACCTCCTGTGATGCCCTTCCTTCTGCAGTCCCCTCTCCAGCCCCGGCAAGCTAACGCCTGCCCCCCTGGAATGCCTGGCTGTGCCCGGTCCTCCCAGCCCACAGCACCATCATATGGTGCCTCTGCCACACCGTCTCATTCTCCCTCAAATACGCTTTATACCCCTTTCTAAGGAAGGGTTTGGTGGGTTTTTTTTTTTTTTTATTTTAAAAAGTGCTCAGTAGATTAACGAACTGCTACATCTATACGGCAGGATGTTATTAAGTAACATAAAAAGAAATGAACTCTCAAGCTATGAAAAGACATGAGAAACTTAAATGCATAGTACTAAATGAAAAAAGCCAGTCTGAAGAGGCTACATATCATGTGTTTCCATGACATGCTGGAAAAGATAAAATTATGGAGACAGCAAAAACAAAAAAGAAAACTAGTGGTTGCAGGGGAGAGGGGAGGATAAGGGAGGCACACAGAATTTTTAGGGCAGTGAAAGTTCTGTATGATACTGTAAGAGTGGGTAACTTTATTATACAGCCGTCAAAATCCATAGGATGCGCCACACCAAGAGTGAAGCCTAACGTAAAGTATGGGCTTTAGTTTAATAATAATGTACCAGTACTGGATTGTCAATAGTGACAAATACACTACACTAAGATGTGAAAAATATGGGAAGTTGGGGAGGGTGGTAGAGAGGATCTGGCAACTCTTTCTAACTTTTGCTCAAATTTTCCTGTAAACCTAAAACTGCTCCCTTACAGGAAGTACAAAAAGGGGTGAGGTGATCTAGAAAAATCCATTACCTCACTCAGCAATTTTTACCACCACAGTATGTGAAACCTTTACTATAAACATATATACACGTTAGAGATTTCTAACAAATGGGATTATTCTGTTGTTGTTCAGCAGCTCAGACATGTCCGACTCTTTGCGACCCCGTGGACTGAAACACACCAGGCTTCCCTGTCCTTCACCATCTCCCAGAGCTTGCTCAAACTCATGTCCATTGAGTCGGTGATGCCATCCAATCATCTTGTCCTCTGTTGTCCCCTTCTCCTCCTGCCGTCAATCTTTTCCAGCATCAGGGTCTTTTCCAGTGAGTCAGCCCTTTGCATCAGGTGGCCAAAGTTTCAGCTTCAGCATCAGTCCTTCCAATGAATATACAGGGTTGATTTCCTTTAGGATTGACTGATTTGATTTCCTTGCAGTCCAAGGGACTCTCAAGAGTCTTGTCCAGCACCACAATTGGAAAGCATCAATCCTTTGGCCTTCAGCTTTCTTTATGGGCCAACTGTCACAACCATACATGACAACTGGAAAAATCATAGCTTTGACTATACGCATCTTTGGAGGCAAAGTAATGTCTCTGCCTTTCAATATGCTGTCTAGGTTTGTCATTGCTTTTCTTACAAGGAGCAAGCATTTGTCTATTTCGTGGCTGCAGTCACCATCTGCAGTGCATCTTCTTCTTGTTTTCACATTTTCTTTTGAAATAATTATAGACTCACAGGGTGTTGCAGAAATAGTAGAGAGAGGTCCCCAGTGCCCTTCACCCAGCTTCCCCCAGTGGTAACATTTTGCACAAAGATATCACAGGAACAAAACTAGGAAACTGACAGTGTCACAATTGTGCTTTTGGTCTTGTAATTGGCTGTTTGTTCAGCAGTGAATGTGAACATCTTCCAACAGTTACATCCCTGCAGTTGTGGACTTTCTGATGGCTACATAATTGCTGTGTAAACTGCTGTAATGCACTCGATAGTCTCTGTGGTTGGATGTTGGTTTATTTCCAACTTTTTTGCTGTCACCAAAAGCATTAACTTTGTTTTATTTTTTGCACGAATTTTAATAACAGTTACATGTAAGTGTATTTACTCAACATGCCTCCCTGAAGTGGCTTCATAAAACACACTTCCCTGAACATCTCTGGTAGTCCAGTGGTTAAGACTCCATGCTTCAATAGCAGAAAGCATGGTGGGTTTGATTCCTGGTCAGGGAATTAAGATCCTGAGTGCCTCACTGGTATGGCCAATAAATAAATAAATTTAATGCTATTTTAAAAACAAAAAAATACTTCCCTCCCCTGTGTCACTTCCACACTCTCCTGCTGGTGTTGCCTGGGATCACTTTTCAAATAAGCCATTTGCGCTGAATCCTTGCTCTAGGATGGCTTCTAGGAAAACCCAAACCAAACGATAAGAGGAGATTCCCTGACACACAAAACCAGAATGTCCAGAGATAAAGTGGACTTCAGGGTTGGTGTGATTCACTGGCCTCCTGACATCATCAAGGACCCAATCCTCTTCTCTCCAATCTGCCTCCCTCAAGACAGCTTGGCAGCGCCCCCTCATTGTGGCAAAGTGGCTGCAACACTTCCTGGGTTCTCAATGCACTCCATTTCTTCCAGAAAAGGATGGAGAGCACACATCTGGGAGCTCTGGCTAAAGAACAAGGAATTTTCCTTCCCAGTAGTCCCAGCAAATCTCCCTCGAGTCTCTGTGGCTTGATTTGGACAAAGTGGCCAAACCAAACCAGGCATTTGGCCAAGGGAAGTGGGTTACTTGGCCAATTGCTGTGGCAAGAGGTTGAATTTATCCCAGTTGGACTAAAATGACCCCTCCTTCGCCCCCCCCCCCCCTCCTGGTTTTTTCACAGTACAGGGCAGGGATGTCAGGGATACTGGGAATCATAGCATGGTCTACACAGCTGTGAAAGGCTTTTGACATGTACCAGCAAACTGGCCCCTAGAAAATACCTATCTTTTACACATTCTCCTACTCTGGGTCTTACTATAAGTTTTTAAAATCTTTGCAATTTGATAAGTAAGAAAGTATATTATTCTATTTGTGACTTATTTGTTGGGTATTCATGTATTTTGTAAATTGCCTACTTATGTCCAGTTTTTCTACTAAAATAAACATTTTTACTTGATGAAGAGCTCTTTACAGATTAAATATACTAATCTCTTGTCATAGCTGTTGCCAATATTTTCCCCAGAATGTCATTTCTTTTGAGTTTCATTTATGGTATATTTAATTTTTTTTCACCTGGTTAAGTTTATCAAGTTTTTCTTTATGCTGTTAGCTTTTGCTTAGTTCTTCTATTTTAAAGTCCTGAATCTTTAACCAAGCATATTTTTTCCAGTAAAACTGCTGTTTGTTGTTTTGTTTTTTCTTTTGTGTTTAAATCCTTAGTAAATCTGGAATAAGTTTGGCTTCAGATATTAGATAAGCGTGTAACCATATTTTTCAGTCTATGACATTAGCCAGGTCTTTTTCAAAGTCTTTATTGAATTTATTAGCATCTTGCTTCTGTTTTGTTTTCATTTTTTAGTAGCAAGGCATGTGGGATCTTAGTTTTCTGATAAGGGGTTGAACCTGCACTCCCTGAATTAGAATGCAAAGTCTCAACCACTGGACCACCAAAAAGTCCCAAAAACCAGGTTTTTTAAAACACCATTTATTAAACATTCTCCCAAGAACTTGAAATGCTTCCCTTATCATGAATTTTTTCTTCATTCGCTCAGTTGTTTCTGACTCTTTGTGACCCCATGGACTGCAGCCTACCAGACTTCCCTGTCCTTCATTATCTCCCAGAGCTTGCTCAAACTCATGTCCATTGAGTCCGTGATGCCATCCAACCATCTCATCCTCTGTCGTCCCCTTCTCCTCCTGTCTTCAATCTTTCCCAGCATCAGGGTCTTTTCAAATGAGTCAGTTCTTCACATCAGGTGGCCAAAGTATTGGAGCTTCATCTTCAGCATCAGTCCTTCCAATGAATATTCAGGACTGATTTCCTTTAGGATGGACTGGTTTGATCTCCTTGCAGTCCAAGGGACTCTCAAGAGTCTTCTCCAATACCACAGTTCAAAACATACAGTTCATGGGCCCACTTATGGATTTTCTATTAAGTTCCTTGGATCTGAATGGCTGTTTCTTTTTTCTTTTACCTTTAGAAATGATCTCTATTTTTTAGCTGTGATGTTGCATTTATAATATGCAAAAACACAAATAAAACTACCCAAGGTGTTTTGTCACTGAATGGCTTTTTCTATGCCTATAACACATGGTTTCAATAACCATAATTTAAAAATACATTTTAATAACTAAGAAAGTCTGCTATCACAATTATTCTTTTTCAAAAGTTTCTTGACTATTTTTGTACATGTATTAGAATTTATTTTTTTTAGAATTTATTTTTAATTAATCAAAAATAATTAATGGAATTAAAATCTGAATATTTTAAGAACATACATTATTTTCAAGGCCGTGGTGTATATTCTTCTCTAATCAATTCTGTTATGTCTCTGCAAAGTTTTATTGTTTAGTTTTATTTTTGTTTACTTTTAAATCTAGGTTCTATTCATATTTGTTAAAGTCATTCATGTAATTCATACTTTATATCTTGCTATTATTGTTATTTTTTTCATTATACTTTAAACTGATAATATAGGGAAGGGAAGAAGTATTGTTTTTATAAATTTCTCCTTTATAACCACCTTTTATTGAAAACTAGCTTATTAGTTCTAAAGTTTCTTGAGTTTATAGAGTGTGTGTGTGTGTGTATGTGTGCACCTGTAGAGGGTGGTTGATTCTTTGGACTTGCCCAGCTAGATGTCTCATTTTCATCTCCAGCTTCCTATTTCCCACAGTTCCTCAAGACACAGAAACCCCGTCTCAGCCTGCACAGACTGGACTCAGAAACCGTGGCCCCCCTCCTTGGACACGCTTCTCACAGCTGCCCTTCGCCTTGGCGCCCACACATTCTTGGGTGGTTATGCCTTTAATACACAATCTCATTCTGTCCATCCAAGCTCTGATAGCCAGACAACTGAGATCCCATTTTACAGATAAGGAAGTGGAGGCTCCAGGAAAGGAAGCAATTTACCAGACTGTGCACCTACTAATAATTGCAGAGCCTAGGAAGAAGTGGGGGGCGGGCACCAGGCCCCCAGAAGTCCTCAGCAGACCTGCTCTCCAGGGTGTGTCCCAGCTCCCTGGATGTCTCACTGGCCTGTCTTGGTCTCTTGCCTCATTTTCTTCCGCAGGAGAGCCAGGGACCCAAACACTAAGCTGCAGCCCTCCCCCCCACCGCCCCCAGTCTCAGGGGCACGTTAAAGACTTAGGGACCAAGTCCTCAAGACTGTGACCCCAAAGTTCCCCACCCTCTTCTACTTTAGGCAGTGGCTTTTTTTTTTTTTTTTTTTTTTTGTCAATGACTCTTGAGCATCTAGAAAAAACATATTCAACAAGAAAGCTTAATCCCTGGGAGAGCTGGGCAAGTGCGGAGGGAGGGTACGGCCTTTGGGGGTCAGGCCAGCTTTGCTGCTTGCAAGCTGTGTGACCTCAGGCAAGTCACTAGACCGCTCTGCGCCTCGGGTCCTCCTCTGGAAAGGTAGCGGTTTCCTCCGCCTGAGGTTCCCTTAGCATCAAGTACACTAAAATACCCCAGGAGCCAGCGTAGTGCCTGGGACGTGGTGAGGACCAATGATCCGCCACTATCACATATCAAGATAAGGTGGATGCCGGGGGAAGAACTTCGCTGGTCTCAAGGCCGAATGTGAGCGGCGCGGCGGCGCCCTCTGGCGGTCGCTCTCTGCTTTGCTGCATTTTCCCCACACCCGGTCCAAGAACAGAGGGAGCGCTGGTTGAGGACGAAAGAGACACCAGCGACAGTTTATCCGGCGGCTCCCGACTCAGGGGGCAGCTGAGAGCGGACAGGCAGGGCGTGGAGCTACACAGCTGTCACCTGGGGTGGGGGTGTCCGGCCTCTCGTCTCCTCTTCCCACCTTCCCACTAGACACACATATCACTGTCACTCCCAATTCACCAGGCTTAAACCGAGCTACGGTTTTTCCAGTAGTCATGTATGGATGTGAGAGAGTTGGACTCTAAAGAAAGCTGAGCGCTGAAGAATGGATGCTTTTGAACTGTGGTGTTGGAGAAGACTCTTGAGAGTCCCTTGGACTGCAAGGAGATCCAACCAGTCCATCCTAAAGGAGATCAGTCCTGGGTGTTCATTGGAAGGGCTGGTGTTGTAGCTGAAACTCCAATATTTGGCCACCTCATGCAAAGAATTGACTCATTGGAAAAGACCCTGATGCTGGGAAAGACTGAAGGCAGGAGGAGAAGGGGACGACGGAGGATGAGATGGTTGGATGGCATCACCAACTCAATGGACATGAGTTTGAGTAAACTCCGGGAGTTGGTGATGGACTGGGAGGCCTGGCATGCTGCAGTCCTTGGGGTCCCAAAGAGTTGGACACGACTGATCGACTGAACTGAACTGAACGTAAACCAAGCTCATCCCCAACCCACTTTGCTCTGGACATCTGGCTCCCTCATCCATGACTACTCTTGTGCAGAGGAGACATCAGTTGACTGCAGGATAATTTCTTTCACTTTTCAATGATTCTTCAAGCACCCCCCCCCCAAACGATCTTAACATACATATTAAAATCTAGTTTATGATAAGGCAGCAGTAGAAGGAATTGGAGACACGAGGCATGAGAATATCACTTCTGTTCACTATAGAAGAAGTAATTCCTGCAAGAAACACTCAGGCTGCTAAAATGAGTGGGTGAAAGGGGAGAGGGACAGGCCGCAATATGGTCTCGAAATATCTCCCCACAAAATATGTATTAAATACAAAAGGAAGGAAAGAAACTTTATCTTGAAAAAATCAGACATGTATTGTTTTCATTAAGTGGACCAAGCCATGACCACCAGCTGTGTGACCGAGGGACGTCACGTGTTACCCACCAGGTTGCGGGGGCGGGTGGGGGGGGACACAATGCATGAGACACACTCTAACCACGAGGAAACACTGGACGGACCCAAACGGAGGTCCTTCTGTGAAACGACCAGCCTCTGTGCTTTAAAAAAGACATAGTCCTGAAAGTCAAAGGAAGACTGAGGGGCTGCCTCAGATGGAAAGTGACTGCAGAGGCAAGAGAGCTGGCTGCGATGTGTGATACTGAACTGGAACCTTCTCCCTGGAACCTTCTCCCTAAACGCTGCTCCTGGGACATGTGGTGAATAGTCTCCAGCTGGAGGAGGTACAGAAGCTCTTTGTCCTGATCCTGCAGCTTTTCTGTAACTTTGAAGCTGTTTTATGTTAAAATGTTGAAACAAACTAGAGGATGGGGCTGCTGGCTCCAGGGAAGAATAGAATCTTCTGCTTCCTGCCCTGAGAGCATCAGACAGTCCTCCCCCGCACTCCGGTCAGAAACAACTGGATAACTGGAGGAAATGCTCAAATGGCCTTGGGGAGCAGGCAGTGCTGGAGAAGAGGGAGGAAATGAGGTGAGTTCTACAGTGACTCAGATGGTAAAGAGTTTGCCTGCAATGCAGGAGACCTGGGTTAGTTCCCTGGGTTGGGACGATCCCTGGAGAAGGAAATAGCAATCCACTCCAGTGTTCTTGCCGGGAGAATTCCATGGACAGAGGAGCCTGGCAGGCTACGGTCCATGGGGTTGCAAAGAGTTGGACACGACTGAACGACTAACACTTTCTTTTCTTTTCTTAATCTCTCCCAGGCTTTCTGCCTAGAAGGTAAAATCCAAACTGGCACAAAGAAGGGAAACCAAAGCAGAACCCAGTAATCTCCCTGAGTTAAAGAGTCAAAGATGGAAATTTGTAGAGGTCAAGATAACTGGAACTGACAGGACAGAGCAAGCAGGCAGAGGAAGAAGCAGAAGAAGGGCTTTGCATGGACTTCCCTGAGTCTTTGGCTAAGTACGAATTGTACATGCATGGGGGAAGTGCCAATTGTACATGCATGGGGGAAGTGCCATGGGGCAGATGGAAACACTTTCAGGGAAGGAACAGTTACTGCCAAACTGAACAGTTCCGCAAACTCAGAAGCATGAGGAATTGTATCATCAGCCAAAGTGAAGAGATTTCATTGAATTCATAGGGTGTTGGGTAGAGAGTCCAGACATGCCACACCTTACAAGTGGGTTAAATTGGTCATAGAGGAAAGGCTAGACGAACCTTGAAAGAACTTAAAAACAAGTCTTAAAAGATCAAAGTGATCTGCAAGTAAACTACTAATAACTGCTTCCCATAAAAATTCCAACACTCTTTATTAGGTGTTCTTTAAAGCCCCTTTCAGTCTTGAAAGTCCATGATTTTTTATGTTAACCAGCTGATCTTTTTTAGTTTTAGCTTTATTGAAGTGTAATTGACATATATAAAGTGTACACTGTGGTGATTTGATATATGTATACATCGTGAGAGCATTCCCGATCTAGTTAATTAACACATCCATCACCTCACATAATAATTATCTTTTTTTCTTTCGTTTCGTTTTTGCTTAAAGGTCTACTCTAGCAAATTTCTTGTAGCTGTGTAGGGACATGGTAATTCTTCATTGCCGCCACTGGGTGGCACTTCCAGTTTTTAAATCCCCTGCCTGGCAGCAGATTTGAAAGCCTCTTCTCTGCGGCTCTGGGAGCTGATGATGGACAGGGAGGCCTGGCGTGCTGCAATCCGTGGGGTTGCAAAGAGTCGGACACGACTGAACCACAAGCATTGCTCCAGTCTTTGCTGTGATGTAACAAAACACCTGGAACTCAGCGGCGTTCATAAAGTGAAAGTCGCTCAGTTGTGTCCGACTCTTTGCGACCCCGTGGACTATACAGTCCCTGGAATTCTCCAGGACGGAATACTGGAGTGGGCAGCCTTTACCCTTCTCCAAGGGATCTTCCCAACCCAGGGATCAAACCCAGGTCTCCCACATTGCAGGTGGATTCTTTACCAGCTGAGCCACAAGGAAAGCCCGAGAATACTGGAGTGGGCAGCCTATCCCTTCTCCAGGGGATCTTCCCAGCCCAGGAATCTTTTACCAACTGAGCTACGAGGGAAGCCCTGCTGTTGTTTTTACCACAATTCCCAAAGACACAGTGATGGAAAACGGCCACCACCACTGTACTGTATTCATGGACCATCTGGGTCAGGAGTTGGGCACAGGGGCAGTGGCCCTTCTCTGTTTCTGGGTACCTGGGCCCTCCGCAGGGGCGACCCCAGTGACTGGGGTCGGAAGACCTGTGTCCCAGAGTCCATGCCCTAGATGACTTCTTTGCTCCCGTGTGTGGCGCTTGGGATGGACTGGCTCCTCTGGGCCCGCGGACGAGAGCCCCAGCAGGGGCGTCTCTGGTCTGGCAACCTCAGAGTAAGCAGGGTTGCAAGAATGAGTGTTCCCAGAAGGCAAGGAGGAAACAGAGACTTCTTCATCTAGTCTCAGAAGCGATGTTGCATCCCTTCCACCGTATTCTCCCTCTCTTTCTGGCTGTGCTGGATCTTCACTGCTGCTCTTGGGCTTTTTCTAGTTATGGCTCCCAGGCTCCAGAGCACGGCCTCAGGGGTGGTGGCGCACAGGCTGAGTTGCCCCAAGGGGTGTGGAATCTTCCCAGACCAGGGATGGAATCTGTCCTCTGCACTGGTCCATCAGGGAAGCACTTCCACCGTATTCTTTTGGTCCTCCAGTCACACAGGCCCATCCAAGTTCAAGGGGTGAGGACACAGACTCTATCAGTGGGAGGAATGTCAAATCATTTGTGGCCATGTTTCCAAACCACAGACTCTATCAGTAGGAGGAATGTCAAATCATTTGTGGCCATGTTTCCAAACCACAGACATAGATGCAAAAAAATTACAAAACGTGTGTACCCATCATGAGGGTATTTCTTGATGAAATTTTCCAACATGATATCGTTACCAGCGAGATCAGGAAATAAAACACTGTCTGAAAGCCCTCCTGTGTTCCCTCCCAGTCGTTCCCCCCACCCTCATCCCTGATTTCTGACGCTGCACGTTACTTTCGCTTGACTTGAACTGAATTGTATACTTCACAATGGTCGACTGTGTGTTTTGTGAATTTCACCTTGCGTGCATGCTTCACTTGTGTCCGACTCTTTGCGACCCTCTGGACTGCAGCCCACCAGGCTCCTCTGTCTGTGAGATTCTCCAGGCAAGAATACTGGAGTGGGCTGCCATGTCCTCCTCCAGGGGCTCTTCCTGACCCAGGGATTGAACTTGTGTCTCTTAAGTCTCCTGCATTGGCAGGCAGGTTCTTTACTGCTAGTGCCCCCTGGGAAGCTCAAGTTTTACCTTAACTTTTTTTTTTTTACAAAGGGAACACAGTCCACATGTACCAGTCAGCATGGTATCCGAAGGATCTCACCTCAGATGTTGCTAATGCAAGTCTTCCTGTTATGCATAACTTGATCAATCACTGAAGCATGACTACGAATTAAGCTAATGATGTCAGAAATTTAAAAAAAAGAAAAGAAAAGCATCGGTGAATACAGCGGCTCATTGACTAAACTGAATAATGTTCAAAGCAGGCCCTCATTGGTGAAATTAAAAGCACTGTTTTTTTAAGATATGTGGGTTGCTGTAAAATAGTTTAACCCCCCACCCACATCCATACTGCAAAGGACATGAGAATACCAAATTTCTAAGCTGCGCCCAAGGCTTGATTTTTATTAACCAGCTTTCAGCCACTGATGTAGGAGGGCTTCTGGTTGTTTGATGATGGTCATAAGTAAGGCAAGGAATCTGGTCTTTAGAGTGTATGCCTGCCTCTGGTGAAGGCTTTGGTTGGATTTTCTTAACAGTGGTCAAGAGCAGGGACTTGAGACTTCATCAAATTTATAGAATAGTCTGTCTGAGCTAGTCTGTGTCTGCTTGCTGGGGAATGTTGGTTTAATAAACATCTTTGTGTGTGTGTGTGTGTGTGTGTGTGTGTGTGTGTGTGTGTGTACTTGCCTTGATGCTTAGGGGCTTCCCGGATAACTCAGCTGATAAAGAATCCGCCTGCAATGCAGGAGATCCCAGTTTGATTACTGGGTCAGGAAGATCCACTGGAGAAGGGATAGGCTACCCACTCCAGTATTGCTGGGCTTCCCTTTCGGCTCATCTGGTTAAGAAACTGCCTGAAATGCGGGAGACCTGGGTTTGATCCCTGGTGGGGAAGATCCCCTGGAGAAGGGAAAGGCTACCCACCCTAGTATTCTGGCCTGGAGAATTCCATGGACTAGTCCATGGGGTCGCAAAGGGTTGCCCATGACTGAGCGACTTTCACTTTTAAGCCTGAGGAATACTAGTTCCCTGACCAGGGATCGAACCCTTGCCCTCGGCAGTGAAAGCACAGAATCCCACCCACTGGACTGCCAGGGAATTCCCATAATAAATAATTTTATGTTTAGGAGAATTTGGTCTGGGGCTGGCTTTCCTTATAATGTGATAACAAGAATCTGGGGGAGTAAACACCCCCCTAAACTTCTTTGCCCAATACACTAACCAACCAAGTAAAGTCTGAGTTGTACCGGATCAAACCGGTTTAGGTGAGTTTGCTCATACCCTTGCCCAAGTTTTCATCAGTTTGTTTTTCTTTTTAACTACTGCTCTGTAGGAGTGCCCAATGAGGTTCTGGATACTTTGTTGCATTTGTTGATATCTTCTTCCAGTTAACATGTTAAACCTTCCATTACTTTTCCTTGCAATGTTGTTCAGTCAGGAAGTCCTATCCAACTCTTTGCAACCCCATGGACTGCAGCCTGCCAGGCTCCTCTGTCCTCCACTATCTCCCGAAATTTGCCTAGATTCATGTCCTTTGAGTCAGTGATGCTATCTAACCATTTCATCCTCTGCTGCCCTTTTCTTTTGCTCTCAGTCTTTCCCAGCAACAGGGTCTTTTCCAAAGAGTTGACTTTTCTGACTCTTTTGTGATCCCATGAACTGTAGCCCACCAGGCTCCTCTGTCCATGGGATTTCCCAGGCAAAAATACTATAGTGGGTTGTCATTTCCTCCTCCAGGGGATCTTCCTGATCCAGGGATCCAACTCCAGTCTCCGACATTGTGGGCAGATTCTTTACCACTGAGCCACTAGGGAAGCCCTGTAATGGTACAAAGTAACATGCCTAACTCAAGGACCCATGAAATGTGCAAGATAGAGTGTTATCACTTTCAGAGTAACAGAGTATGAAGAGTTTGGTTTGGATGCTTTCATCTTCCTTGTAGCCATTAAACTTCAGGAAACTATCACTTGGGAGTTTTGGTGTAGTAACAAAGAAAAATGATAACCACAATTATCTGAAAAGACGAAACAAACACTCCCACCTCTTCCGTTTATACATCCAACTACATTCCCAGCTATGGTTTGTCCAGTAATGAAAGCTATGGTCAAAGCTGTGATTTTTTCCAGTAGTCATGTGTGGATGTGAGAATTGGACCACAAAGGAAGCTGAGTGCCAAAGAATTGATGCCTTTGCACTGTGGTGTTGGAGAAGACTCTTGAGAGTCCCTTGGACTGCAAGGACATCAAACCAGTCAATCCTAAAGGAACTTAGTCCTGAATATTCATTGGAAGGACTGATGCTGAAGATGAAGCTCCAACACATTGGCCGCCTGATGTGGAGAACCCGCTCACTGGAAAAGACCCTGATGCTGAGAAAAATTGAAGGCAAAGGAGAAGGGAATGACAGAGGACAAGATGGTTGGATGGCATCCAACTCGATGGGTATGAGTTTGAGCAAGCTCTGGGAGATGGTGAAGGACAGGAAAGCCTGGCGTGCTGCAGTCCATGGGGTCGCAAAGAGTCGGTCACGACTGAGTGACTGAACTGAACTGACATTCCCAGTGGTCTTTGGAAGCCTGGATTTTCTTCACAGAGTTCAGAGAAAGCACAAATCAAAGCATTCTAATGCAGAAACAGATGTGATATCCAAGTCTACTGTTAAGGCAGAGATGAAAGACGTGTGTGTGTGTGTGTGTGTGTGTGTGTGTGTGTGTGTATGAAAGATATGCAGAAATGTGAAACAATGTTGGTCTTCTCACTTATATTATTTATGTTAATAGGTAATGGCTTATTATTGTCATTTTAAAAAGAACAGATTTGTTGAGATATAATTCACATGCATAGACTTCATCCTTTTGAAGCATACAATTCAATGGTTTTTATTATATTCATGGAGTTGTACAATCATCATCACTATCTAATTTTAGAATATTTCCAGTGCAATGAGGGATGGCATGAAGAGACTTAGGAAGAGCACAGACACTAACAATTACTTCATTCGTCAAGGACAAAACCTTTTCCTCTAAAACAAATCAAAGCCCTGAGATTTTGTCTTATTAAAGAGGTTGAGAATGCCAAGATAGGCAGGACTGAATGCCTCCAGAGATGGATTCAGACCCAGGTTTCTGCTCACTTGGAAACGTTTTTCCATTTCTGGACTTGGGTTCATTCTGACTTCCTAGTAACTTGCAGGTCCACGCTTCCCGGAGGGCCGAGAGACTGGTGCCAACCCATCTAGGCTGAAGGGCATACCCGTTCTCGTCTGAATGCCACAGAACCACAAGAGACTCAAGCCTGCAGGCGTTTTCAGAGGGAGGACTGGCAAATTGTATTTTCCTAACATGGTCACAATGGAGGCTTACCTGGGGTCCAGTGGCTAAGACTCCCTGCTCCCAATGCATGGGGCCTGGGTCCGATCCCTGGTCAGCGGATCCCGTATACTGCAACTAAATATCCCGAGGGCCACAGCAAAGATCGAAGACCCCGAGTGTCATGACTAAGACTCGGTGCAGCCAAATAAAATTTTTTTTTTTTTTTTACGAAAAGAGAACAAAATGAGCAATTTTAAAAAGTCAATAGATTTTAAAAATGAAGACAGATGATCACAGTGACACATATCCCATCTCACACACTATTTTTAGATGATTTTTATCATGCCTCCATTGAGAGGTGGAGATTTTGTTTTTCATTTTGGGCTGTTCTGGGTCTTCCTTGCTGCGCTTTTCTCTAGTGGCGAGTAGGGGCTACGCTCTAGTTGCAGTGCATGGACTTTCCTCTGCCGTGGCTTTTCTTATTTCGAAGCGTGGGCTCTAGGGCTCGTGGGCTTCAGTAGTTGTGGCATGTGAACTCAGTATTTGCGGCTCCCAGGCTCTAGAGCACAGGCTCAGTCGCTCTGGCACACGGGCTTAGTTGCTCTGCAGCATGTGGGATCTTCCTGGACCAGGGATTGAACCTGTATGCTTGCATTTGCAGGCGGATTCTTACCCACTGGACCACCATCCAGGGAAGCCTGAGGACAGGAGATGCATGTCCTCTCTCCTTTATGACTGTTCTGACCAATAGAGTCGAGCTGTGTGATTTCTGATCCTATTCATAAGAGGCAATGAAGTTTCTACCTCACTCTCCCTCTTTGCAAGCCCGCCCTGGGAACCCAGCGACCATGCTGGGAGGAAGCGCAGGCCATTTGTAGGTGTTCTAGTCAACAGCTCCAAGGAAGGGCCAAGCATCAGCCAGCATCAGTCCATACCTGGGAGGGAATAAGTCTTCAGATGGATTCTCCCCTCCAGCCTCTGAGCTACCCCTGCTTGCACCAGGTGGATCAGAGAAGGGACTTCCGCATGAAGGTCTGTCCAAAGTGCAGACTTGTGAGCAAAGTAAAGGTGTTGTTTGGGCCTTAGGTTTGGGGATGGTTTGTTACACTGCAATAGGGAACTGAAAAGAAGTCCTGGAGGTAAAATACATTTGATTTCCCCTGTGAAATGCAAAGGGGCTTCTCTGATGGCTCAGACGGTAAAGAATCTACCTGCAGTTCAGGAGACCCAGGTTCGATCCCTGGGTCGGGAAGATCCCCTGGGGAAGGGAATGGCAACCCACTCCAGTATTCTTGCCTGGAGAATCCCATGGACAGAAGAAAGGCAAAATCTCCTGTACCCATCCTCCAGGAATGTTAGTGAAATAAACCACTCATGGGATGACACAGGCAAAATGGTTTCGACGGCTCTACAGCTACCGCACCTCCCCCTTGTACTGCTCCATTGCAAGCAATCATGTTTGTTTTCTGGTTACAGCAGTTTTGTGTAGTCATTGTAGAACATTCAGAGAAGTGAGAATTAAAACAGTTGACGGAAATGGCTGGACTCCTAGCATTTACAATGGTTAATAATTTGACCTCGGGCTTCTCTGGTGGCTCAGTGGTAAAGAATCCGCCTGCCAATGCAGGAGACACGCGTCCGACCCCTGGTCTGGGATGATCCCACACGCCATTGAGCAACTAAGCCCATGCATCACAGCTATTGAGCCTGTGTCTAGAGCCTGGAAGCTGAAGCTGCTGAGTCCACGTGCCCCACCTACTGAAGCCCCAGCATCCTATAGCCAGTGCTCCACAGCAAGAGACGTCACCACAATGAGAGGCCCGTGCCCTGCAACTAGCGAGGAGCCACCACTTGCCACAATTACAGAAAAGCCCATGCATCGGCGAAGACCGAGCATAGCCAAGCAATAAATAAAATTATTTTTAAAAATAATAATTTGGCCCCTCTCTCTTTAGTTTTTTTCTTCTTCTGTGCATAGAAATGTATTTTACAAAATATCAGTCATATTTGCACAGTAGTATTGATGTATATGTGTGTTAGTAGCTTAGTCATGTGTGACTCTTTGTGACCCCATGGACTATAACCCACCAAGCTCCTCTGCCCGTGGGGATTCTCCAAGCAAGAATGCTGGAGTGGGTTGCCAGGCCCTCCTCCAGGGGATCGTTGCGAACCAGGGATCAAAACTGTCTCTTATGTCTCCTGCATTGGCAGGAAGGGTCTTTATCACTAGTGCCACCTCGGAAGCCCCAATAGGGATGTTAAAAACATTTTATTTGATCACACTATTTAAAAACTTAATTTTTCCCTAATTATATATATATATATATATGTATGTATGTAGGTATGGGGCTTCCCAGTAGGGATGTTGAAAAGGTTCTATTTGATCACTTTATTTAAAAATTTAATATTTTCCCTAATTTTATAGATATATATATATATTTCGGGAAGATCCCCTGGAGGAGAGAGCATGGCAACTCACTTTACTATTCTTGCCTGGAGAATCCCCACAGCCAGAGGAACCTGGTGGGCTACAGTCCATGGTGTGGCAAAGGGCCAGAGGGCTGAAGGAATAAACACACAGGCCTCTCCAGATGCTAAGAATCCCTGCCAGGACCCCTCGTGCCCCTACACACCCCAGTGCCAAAGGCTGGTCCTGGATCTCAGGTGCCCACAGCCAGCAGTGGGGACAGGCCCTGGGCAGCAGCCCCCAGGCAGTCAGAACAGAGTCAGGACAGAGTCCTCAGGGGCAGAGTGTTGTTTACAAGATTTTTCTCAAGGCTTGGCTGACGTAACAGCCATCCACATCAGCCTTCTGTAGGGAATGACTGATTTTTTTTTTTTTTTTTTACCATGGTGTTAAAATGCTGACTTATTTATTTTCAACCTTCTTTTTTACTTTCTTGTGTTTCACAGAAAAAGTCAGAGTCCCCAAAGTGGCGCTGGTGTCTTACCACAAGAGAGCCAGGAGTTCCTCTCTGCTTGCTTGCCTTTTTTTTTTTCTGTTTGCTTATTTGTTTTTAGTATTTTTAGTATGTTTTGGAGACATGTCTTTACAGCGAGTGTTTAAAAAGTCAGCTCGCCCTTCCCCGCGCTCCATGAGGGCGCCTCCCTCTCCCGGACCTCGCGGCCAGTGGCGGCGGGGGTGCCTCCCGCAGTCCTGGGGTCGCGCGGGTGTCACTCGGGGGCGCTCGGCTCCCCCCACCCCCAGTCTGTCGCCGGCCGCGAGCGCCGGCAGTCGGGGCACTTCTGGGGGACGAGAAAGGAACCGCCAGAACGGTAGTGAAACTTTCGCCCGCTGCCGTTCCCGGAGGACCCCAGGGTCCCCGGGCCCCCGGGGGGCGGGCGGAAAGCTCAGGGTTGATCCGAGGGTCCGCGCCCCGTCCCGAGAGGCGCTCGGCCGGTCGACATCCCCGGGACAGGCGGGCACCTGTGGCCTCCGGGGCGGGCGGTTCCCGAGCCACAGCGCCTCCTTAAAGCCGCGGCTCCGCCCCGCCTGCCCACGGTTCCACCCAACCGCCGGGTCCCCGCCGTCTCGGCAAAGTGTCGCAGAGTCGCCAGCCGCCCAGGAGCGCACTGTCCGCCCAGTCCCTGAGTCTCCGGATCCACCGAGGCCATGGCCAGCGAGGAGCTGGCGAGCAAGCTGCAGCGGAGACTGCAGTGGGAGGAAGGGGACAGCGGGCTCCAGCCCGCGCCCGGAGCCGCCCCAGACCCCGAGCCCCAGCCGCAGCCGCCCGCCTGGGCGCCCACCGCCAGAGCCGACGCCGAGCTGAGCGCCCAGCTGAACCGACGGCTGGACATCAACGAGGGCGCGGCGCGGCCCCGCCGCTGCAAGGTCTTCCACCCCTACTCGGAGTTCCCGGAGTTCAGCCGCCGCCTCATCAAGGACCTGGAGAGCATGTTCAAACTGTGAGCGCTCCGCGCCGTGCGCCCCCGGGGACCCGGGGACCCGGAGCCCCGTAGGGAGGGGGCGGTGGCAGTGGGTCGGTATCTCGGAGTCCCAGGCCCCGCTTGGGGTGGAACGGAGGGGGCCAGTGCAGGGGTTTCTTTATCATTTAACCCTAACGTCCCCCAGATCCCGCACGCCCCCAGCGATCCCGGCGCGGCGGTGGTGGGCGATCCAGCCGGGCTGGGACGCCGAGGGCAGGAGCTGCGGTTCTCCCTGACCCGGCTCAGAAGTTCCGCTCGGGCCGCCGAGCCCGAGTCCCGGGCTCAGGGGTCCAGACGGCGGGTCCCGCCCCCTCCGCCGCCTGGGCTCGGAGATTTTGCCCAGCGCGCAACTTCTAGGAAACGGAGACGCGCTGCGCCTCACCTGCCAACTTTATCTCCCGAGGGAGAAATTAGCCTCTTTGTCCTTTATCTTTTTAAAAACAAAGGAGGAAACTTATCCTTGGATGCCGCGCGGGGTTTGATGTACCCGCTGAGACAGAGAACTGGGAGTTTGTTAAACTCTTCGCAGGAGATCAGTACGTTCCGGGAGCTAGCGCGTTTGGGGAGCCTCCCGGGGGCGTCGCCTTGGCGGTGTTCCGCGTTCTTGCCTCTTGGGCAGGAGGCGCCCGTCGGAACCGGACACGGCAGCTGGCAGCTGGTCCGGCGGGGGCTCATTCCGGTCGTGCCCCTCGCGGAAGCCCCAACCCCGGACGATGGAGGCAGCGTTGCCTGGAGGCTTGTACTAGTAGTCGGCCTCGTAGTGTGGCAGCTCCCCGGGCCTCAGTTTCTTCATCTGGAGAGTGGGGAGAAGAAATCATCCTGCCTTTTAAGGCCAGAAAGTATTTTGCACACCATAAGCTCCCAACTGAGCTATTAATATTTGTTGGAGAATTACGCCAAGACCGGGAAATGCCTGGGGGGACCGGAGGCCGCCGGCCAGGTCTTGCTTGGGGCGATTTAAAAAGCGCTTGGAATGTGTTTGTCCTACCCGCGGAGGTTCTATTTAAAGGCGCTGTGGCCGGCGCTATGTGGCGGGAGCCTGAGCCCCTTGCTGAGGCCGGACCGTGTCCGGCTCCAGCCTCGGCACCGAGGTCGGCAGATTGGTACCCGGAGCCACCGCCTCCTCGGCTTCCTTGACACCCTAATTTCCCGGTCCCTCGCTTCCAGGCTTTGTTCTCTGGAGTTAACACCTGGTGGGTCTAATTTGGGCCATTAAGGAGCTCTGGGGCTTCCCAGGTGGCGCTCAGTTCATTTCATTCGCTCAGTCGTGTCCGACTCTTTGCGACCCCATGAATCACAGCATGCCAGGCCTCCCTGTCCATCACAAACTCCCGGAGTTTACTCAAACTCATGCCCATCGAGTCGGTGATGCCATCCAGCCATCTCATCCTCCGTCGTCCCCTTCTCCTCCTGCCCCCAATCCCTCCCAGCATCAGGGTCTTTTCCAGTGAGTCAACTCTTCACATGAGGTGGCCAAAGTACTGGAGTTTCAGCTTCAGCATCAGTCCTTCCAATGAATACTCAGGACTTATCTCCTTCAGGATGGACTGGTTGGATCTCCTTGCAGTCCAAGGGACTCTCAAGAGTCTTCTCCAACACCACAGTTCAAAAGCATCAATTTTTCGGCACTCAGCTTTCTTCACAGTCCAACTCTCACATCCATACATGACCACTGGAAAAACCATAGCCTTGACCAGACAGACCTTTGTTGGCAAAGTAATGTCTCTGCTTTTTAATATGCTATCTAGGTTGTTCATAACTTTCCTTCGAAGGAGTAAGCTTCTTTTAATTTCATGGCTGCAGTCACCACCTGCAGTGATTTTGGAGCCCAAAAAAATAAAGTCTGACACTGTTTCCACTGTCTCCCCATCAGGAAACAACAGTTAGAATTGGACATGGAACAACAGACTGGTTCCAAATAGGAAAAGGAGTACGTCAAGGCTGTATATTGTCACCCGGCTTATTTAACTTATATGCAGAGTACATCATGAGAAATGCTGGGCTGGAAGAAGCACAACCTGGAATTAAGATTGCCAGGAGAAATATCAATAACCTCAGATATGCAGATGACACCACCCTTTATGGCAGAAAGTGAAGAGGAACTAAAAAGCCTCTTGATGAAAATGAAAGAGGAGAGTGAAAAAGTTGGCTTAAAGCTCAACATTCAGGTGGCGCTAGTGGTAAGAAGACAAAGAAGAAAGAAAGAAAGTGAAGTCGCTCTGTTCTGTCCGACTCTTGGCAACCCCATAGACTCTAGCCTACTGGGCTCCTCCGTCCTTGGGATTTTCCAGGCAAGCTTTCTGGAGTGGGTTGCCGTTTCCTTCTCCAGGAAAGAAGACATAAGAGACGTGGTCTGAACCTGGGTGGGGAAGACCCTCTGGAGGAGGGCATGGCAACCCACTCCAGTATTCTTGCCAGGAGACTCCCATGGACAGAGGAGCCTGGGGGCTACAGTCCCTAGGATCACACAGAATCTGAGATGAATGAAGTGACTTAACACGGCAAGGAGGGCTGAGTCGAGGCAGAAGACTGTGACTGGGGCAGAGACTGAAAAGTGCATGGTTTGTCAGCACCCCTTTAACTTATTTGGGGTTATGCCTTTCCTGGCATACTGTTCCCCGACTGACTGCTCCCAGGGCCCAGCGGTTCCTCCCAGTCCAGGTGGCTTTAGAGAGGGCATCACAGGGACCATCATATTCTTCTCGCCTTGGGGTCATTTAGATTTCTTTCATTTGTTTATTTTTATTATTATTATGTTTTTTCCGTAGAACAGACTTTGAAAGGCTGTTTGTTTGTTGGCTGCCTAAGAGTAATAAAGGGAGTCCACACAATCAGAAGGTTGGATGGCATCACAGAATTGATGGACATGAGTGTGAGCAAACTCTGGGAGTTGGTGATGGCCAGGGAGGCCTGGCTTGCTGCAGTCCATGGGGTCTCAAAGAGCTGGACTGAATTGAACACAATCAGAGGAGCTTGGGAGATCAAGCAAGATGGCACCGATGAGGAAACAGATGCTGAAAGAAGGTCAAGCTAAAGGGCAGGCAGTGTGTGGTCTAGGGTCCTGAAGAACTGGCAGCCAAGTCAAGTGTGGGACTTCTTTCTCCAGCGCTACTGTGTCAGCCACAAGTCTAGGTGGGGTTTTCTGCCACTTGCAACCAAAACTGGCAGAAGTGAAAAGGGCATTAATGGGCTCAAGAAATTAAGAAAAAAGGGCTGGTGTCAGGTATGGCTGGATCTGGGAGCTCAAATGATGCCCTCAGAGCTTCATGTCTTTTTCTGAAGCCAGCTTCCTCTCTGTGTGGTCCCCCTTCTCAGGTGGCTTATCCCTGGAGGTGGCGGTGTGGCCACAGCAGCTCCCGTAGGTCCAGCGGGAAAGGTAACCATAGCAAAGGCCTTATCGTGTGTGTGTCTTTTGTAGCTTTACTGTTGTTTCTGGTTCGCTCCGAATCTGTTGTTGCTGCCAGAGGAATTCCTTGCTCTGATTGGCCGGGCCTGAGCCACCTGCCCGGTGACTGGCAGAGGGCTTGGCAGTGGGGCTCTTGCTGAGGAAGCAGGTGGGTGCACTGTGATGAAAATACCACCTTCCGGTGAAGGCCAGGTAGCTGCTGTGACTGCCAAGGGCAGGGACCACTGGGGGAATCATGCTTTCCCTGACGGTGGTTTGGAAAGACCCCTCCCTCCCCACCAAGTGTAGTGCTGCGCTGGGCTTAAGTCACTTCAGTCGTGTCCGACTCTGCAACCCCATGGACTGTAGCCCTCCAGGCTCCTCTGTCCATGGGATTCTCTAGGCAAGAATACTGGAGTGGGTTGCCATGCCCTTCTCTAGGGGATCTTCCCCACCCAGGGATTGAACCCGGGTCTCCTGCATTGGCAGGTGGGTTCTTTATCACTAGCATCATCTGGGAAGCCCCCCTTAAATCTAGTATCAAGACCCAATTATCCATTTTGAGTTTGGAGAGGGTACAGACAGAGCCCCCCCCACCCCCATTCCAGGGTCATTCACTGTGATCGTGGGCAAGTTGCTTAACCACATCTCGCTCTTCCTCTGTAAAATGGGGGCAGCTGTTTCTTTCAAGGTTTTTTTTTTAAGTTTTTAAAATTTATTTTTGGCTGAGCCGGGTCTTCGTTGCTGCGTGGGCTTTTTTCTGGTTGCAGTGCCTGAACTTTTCACCACCGTGGCTTCTCTTGTTGTGGAGCACCGGCTCTAGGGCATCGGGGCTTCAGTAGTTTTGACTCCCAGGCTCCAGAGCACAGGCTTAGCAGTTCTGGCTCACGGGCTTAGTTGCCACATGTGGGATCTTCCCAGATCAGGGATAGAACCCACGTCTCCTGCACTGGCAGGCAGATTCTTTCCCACTGAGCTCCCAGGAAAGCCCTCTTTCAAAGGTTTGTTGAGAACTGAGAGGAGTGGGTGACGAATGCCAAGTCAGCCTGAGACATGAAACAGGGGCGTTTTGCTGAGAGCTGTTCCCAGCTTTGGCTCCAAGCCCCATGTCGGTGTCCGAAACCCTCCCTGCCCTGCTACCCACACCGGCACAAACAGGGACTCCTTGGCCCTGACCCCCGTGAGCGTCCACCTGAGCGTGACAGGGTCCCCCCTCAGGGGCTCCTGCCCAGCTTTCTCCCCTGCGAGGCAGCTGAAATCTTGCTCCCCTCACCCCACCAGGGTCAGGAGCTCCCAGCCTGGGGGTGTTTGTCACCTGGACCCTCTGACTCAGCTCTGCCCTTCAGTCCTCATCCCCCTCTTACCCGGGAAGGCTGCAGTGGGGCCTGGCATCTGGGGATTTGCCACCTGCTGGCCTGGCACTGCCACCTTCCTGGAGGTGCCCTTTGCAGTTGGTGAGGTCCTTGATCCCAGCTTTGCTCGCAGCTCAGCCCAGCTTTCCTGCTGGCCCTCTTTCATGTTTCCCTCTTCCTGCTGTCCTACATGACTTAAAAAAAACAAAAACTGCATGACTTAAAAAAAAAAAACTACATCTACGTAAGTCCTCTTGAAAACCTCATTTTTGTTCACAGCCCCCTTCACAAGCCGGTCACTCCTGCACTGAACCTTTTCTGCAGCTGCTCTCTGAGGGCTGGGTAAGAAAAGCACTTCGTGGGGGTCTTCCAGGTGCCTATGCCTCCTGGGCATGCTCACCCCACCCTGATCCTCTCCCCGCCCTGTGAATGTGTTGCTACGGCGTCACCTTGTCCAGCCAGAAGCTGGTCATTGCCACGTGTCTGCTCCACCTGAAGCATACCTCATTGTTGTTGTTCAGCCACTAAGTCTTGTCTGATCCTTTGTGACCCCTTTGGCTGAAGCACACCAGGCCTCCCTGTCCTCCACTATCTCCTGGAGCTCACTCAAACTCGTGTCCATTGAGTCGGTGATGCCATCCAACCATCTCATCCTCTGTCGTCCCCTTCTCCTCCCACCTTCAGTCTTGCCCAGCATCCGGGTCTTCTCCAGTGAGTCGGCTCTTCGCATCAGGTGGCCAAAGTACTGGAGCTTCAACTTCAGAATCAGACCTTCCAATGAATATTCAAGATTGTTTTCCTTTAGGTTTGACTGATTTGATCTCCCTGCAGTTCAAGGGACTCTCAAGAGTCTTCTCCAGCACCACAATTCAAAAGCATCCGTTCTTTGGCGTTCAACCTTCTTTATGGTCCAACTCTCACATCCGTACATGACTACTGGAAAAATACCTCTTCCTCCCTTTTTCTACTTCCTTTGCTTTTTATGCTTAAAGTGAAAAAAAATCGTGTGAAAAATCTCAAAGAAAACATAACACATTAACTTGTTTTCTGTGCTTTCCATATTTTATCCATTGCAGAAGCAGTGTTGCGAGACTGTTAAGAACATGAACTTGGAGCCAGGCTCCCTGGATTCAAACCTGACTCTACCACTTGCAACTTCAAAGGTTACTTTAGGCAGGTTACCTGAAGGCTCTGTGCCTCAGTTTCCCTTTCTGTCAGGTGGGGATAGAATGGCACCTGCCTTGTGAGATTATTGTGGAAATTAAATGCATTCATGTATGTGAAGCTGTTAGTGCAATGCTTGGCCTATGGTGAGGCCAGTAGGTTTGAGTCACTAATTTTCACGACTGTAATTTGGGTGGATATGCAGATTCTGTGTTGTCCGTTTTGTTGAACAGTTTGCAAACACTTTGCAATGTCTGGTTTGTCCTCTGAAGCTGATTTCTCCTGCAGCTTGAGCTGTGGAGCGTGGACATGGAGTGTGGCCGCTTGCTGGGTTATTGGTCCCTCTGGGACTGCACCCAGGGGGTTTATTGAAGGGATTTACTCACTGCACTGCGGGGTGAGTGGATGCGAGTCCCAGGGCTGCTGTAACAGGGACCGCAAGCTGGTGCCTTAAAACAAGAGAGATGTGTTTTCTCACCATTCTGGCAGCTGGAAACTGAAGTCATGGTGTCAGCTGGGCCACACTCCCTCTACAGGCTCTAGGGAAGAATGCTTCATGCCTCTTCTAGCTTCTGGTGGTTGCCAACAATCCTTGGCATCCCGGGCTTATAGACACATCACTCTAGTCTTTGCCTTGATAGCCTCGTGGCATTCTCCCTGTGTGTTGTCTTCATGTGGCCTTCTTGTATAGACACCTGTCATTGGATTTAGGGCTCACCCGAATCCAGTGATTTCATCATCTATTTTTTTTTTTTGGTTGTGCTGGTCTTCATTGCTTTGCCCAGGCTTTCTCTCATTGTGGCGAGCAGTTCACAGGCTCCTGATTGCAGAGGCTTCTCTTGGTGCAGAGCACAGGCTCTAGGCACATGGGCTTCAGTAGTTGCAGTGCTTGGACTCAGTAGTTGTGACTCCCAGTAGTTGTGGCCATGCTGAGGGACGTGGGGGATCCTTGTCCCCCAACCAGGGATCAAACCCTCCCCTCCTGCAGTTGAAGTGCGGAGTCCTAACCATTGGACCACCAGGGAATTCCACAGTATGGCTTCATCCTAATTCACTTTACCACGTCTGCAAAGATCCTATTTGCAAGAGATCACATCCTGCAGTTCTGGGTGGCTGTGAATTTTGAGGGGACCGCCTTCAGCCCATTATTGAGGGTGGGCAGAGGTGTCCAGTTCGTGTGCACCATGACTGCCTCGTCCTGACCTCCTGGGAGAGTGCAGTGGTGGGGACGCCCTGCCAAGGAGCCCTCGAGTTCAGGAATGTCAGAGTCGTAACCACGTTAGGTTATTTAGGTGATTTAGGAATTGTCTGAGACGTAACCCAAGCCAGAATGATTCCTACCCCAACAGAAGGGGGATCAGATGGAGTTGCCATTTAACTGCAAAAAAATAAACAAAACCAGCAGAAAACCCCGACTTGTGCCAGGAGTGCACTTACTTTCAGCAAGAATTTCACTTCTAATCAGTCTCTAGATCCAGATTGTGATGTCGCCTTTGAGTTTGCCCAGAACCTGACTTGACCAGATCGGAGTATGCCCATTCTTTTTGTCTGGGGCTCTATTCGCATAGACATTGCAAAACGTGCTTTGATCTCTTAAATACTATTTAAAAGTATTTTGCCTAGGGATTTCTTACATGTTCAAGGTTTTAAAACCTCCCTAGATTCTTGCCAGCCTGTGAACATAGTGGATCCTTGGAGTGGGGGTCATTTGTCTTTATATTGTTGGGACCTGGTGTGTTATAGAAGAGAGAGAATTTTTTAATGAGTGTGGGAAGCCAGAGGCATCACCAGCCCAGCCAGAAAAAGTTCCCTTTCCTTCGCCAAGCGTGTTACTGGATAGCCTCGGCCCAGAGAATAGTGGCCTGATTTTAAACGAAGAGGGAGAGGGCCCCGAAGGAACTGACTCTACAGTGTGTATCCAGGACTGTAATAGGAGCTGGTGGAGCGGTCAAGGTTAGACAGGAAATTTTAATTACCCTGGGCTTATCCAGAGGCCCCGTTCAAAGGGAGGTAATGAGGGCAACCATTAAAGGCAGGACCCAAATACAGCATCTTAAAAATGCAGCTGTGATGTTTTTGCAGCACACTAAATGCTTGTGTTTCAATTCCCCACAGAGAGGGTGGGGAGAGGAGCATTTGGCTATGGGAAAGTTGTCTTTTTATTCAGAATCCGAAATGATGATGTCATGGACGCCCCGTCACCACTGAACTCCAAAAAGGCGGGGCTGTCCTGGAATTCTTCATTTCTCGTCTCCCCCAACCCCAGTTTCTTTTTCTTCTCCCTCGATTTTTCTCTGAGGAAGAAGGAGGAAGAGATGTGGAGATGGAAGGCTGGGAATTTGCTAAAGGGGTGAAGGGAGTCACGTTAAGGTTTACTAGGGAAGGGGGAGGGGAGGCAGTCCACCACTCTTATCTGTATCTCTCGAGTGAATTGCCTTCTACACAGGGAAAGGTGTGTGGAAATAACCGGACATTAAGTGCTTTTTTTTCCCCCTTAGAGAAAGGCAAGGGCTTCTGACTCTCCTGATTGAGTGCAAAGTGATCCACCTTAGAGTTGAAATTCCCTCACCTGCACTGGATTATGCACGTTTGACTGTTTTGGTTGAAGGTGGGGCAGGAGAACCCAGGGCTTGTCTGAATTCCTGGCGAGTGGTCAGCCAGAACCCAGCCAGGTCGGCTTCTGTTGGAGGCCTTGGTCTCTGGCAGAAAGATGCTGTAACTGGGAACTATTTCTTACAGGGGTTTAAGCGCTGGTTTTTTTGCCCTGCTTGGGTGACGTGGGAGGAGCTGGAAGGAGGTGGCGCAGTTTTTGGCAGTTTTATCTTTGCAGAGAGCTTCCTTCTTTCTCATTCCTTGCTCCTCACCTCCTCTCTTGGGGACATCTCCGCCACCCTCCTGATTACTGAGCATCCTGTTTTGTGAGAATTCGAGGGACTTATTAAAATCCTACATGAGGCAAAAATAAAAAGTCTTTTTCCTTTTCTCCCTTGCAAAATTAATTAAGTGCCTGGTGTCAAGGCTTCAGGGCTTCCCGGATGGCTCAGCAGTAAAAGAATCTGCCTGCAATAAAGGAATCCGCCTGCCAATGCAGGAGACTCGGGTTCGAGCCCTAGATCGGGACGATGCCCTGGAGGAGGAAGTGGCAACCCACTCCAGTATTCTTGCCTGGAAAATCCCATGGAGAGAGAGGACCTGGCGGGCTACAGTCCATAGGGTCACAAAGAGTCGGATACAACTGAGTGACTGAGCACGTTCGAAGCTTTAAGGTCCAGGGGACTCTAACCATATTTACACCCTTAGCGCTATAACACCTCCCTGCCCTAGTCTAACTAGTGAATAGAAATACCTTCCTCCACTGGATTTGGGGAGTTTGGTGGACATGGGCCACGTCACGTGCGGTTTTACAGTTCAGCTGACCCAGGGGGTCTCTCAGGATGTGTTGCATGAATCAAATCTCCGGAGCTAGTGGCTGCCGGACCTGTCTTCTTGGGCAGAGATACTCAGTGGAGGAGCCCAGCACTCACACTGGATTTTGCACAGCTTGCTATTGGCTGCCTGCTTCATGGATAGCTGTGGACAACGTGCACTCTCGAAGGCTCACACATTACAAGCGGCATTCTCACTCACACTCTCTCACACACAGCGTTGGCCTCATCATGGAGTCCTCCTGGAACAAACCTCTGCCTTCCCTCCTGCTTCTGTGTCCCCTGAGTGTTGATGACTGAAGGGCACCTTGGTCTTAAGTCTCAGATGCTCCTTGGAAGGCCTGTGTACAGGGGGACCTGAGTGACTTGGAATGTGGACTGTGCCATCCTGCAGTCCTGACCTGTACTCAGTGGCCCCAAGACGCAGACCCGGGGCCCCCTGGTAAATCCTTCCTAGGTTCCCAGGCTGCCTGGACCTTCTGTGACCCCTTCTTCCGTGCTGCCACCCCTGGGCTCCTGTGGCCAGCAGTGTCTGTTTGCTGATGTCTGCTTCTGTGGAATGGTAATAATGGTGATAATGATGAATCTCTTTCTCATCTCCTGTCATCACCTATTCATTCATTCAGCTTTCTCATTCATTCAGTGAAGCACATGCCAGGTACTGGAGTTGTATGGATTGATCTGGAGGGGTTTCTGCCCTTGAGACACTCAACAAACTTTGAACAGTGGGATGGTTTGACCACAATACTGTTTGACAGGGAAGGATTCAAATCCCAGGAAAGCCATGTATAAGACACCCCATGTAGCCTAGCAGACCCTGGGGGATGCTGCATTCAGGAGGGTGGTCATGGTCTTTCTGGACATAGCCAGGGAGGAGCAGCCAGCCAGGACTGGGAAGGGGGTTGGGCCCTTGATGGATCAAAGGCCTCTTGGAGCCAGAGGATGGGGGCTGGGAGCTTGAAGTCTGGTGGGGACCTGCTTGACCTCAGGGAGCAGAAGGTGGGCCATGAAGCTGCAGTGAAAGATACAGCCTTGATTCAGTGTAGAGAAGAAAGAACTTTCTCATGGTTGCAGTTGTGGAGCAATGGAAGGAATGATCTCAAAGGTGGTAAGCCCCTTTGTCTGGAGTTCCAATGGATGGTGGGTGGTCTGTCTTCATAGAGTGAGAGGTTTGCAGTAGGAAAGGGTTGGGAAGTTCTTGGGAGGCTGGGGGGTGGGCTAGATGACCATCAAGGTTCCTTCTGGACCAGGGTTGGGCCAGCTTGGTCTGTAAAGGGCCAGGTGGTAAATATGCTTGACCTTGTGGGGTCCCTAGGGCCTCTTGGCCACCGTGATAGACATTAGCTGCAGACAGTACGTCCAGGAACCTAAACTCACCAGCATGGCTGCGTCCAGAGCAAACTTGGTGAGTGGGGTTTGCCTGCAGGCTGTAGTGTGCCAGCCCCTATTCAAGGCCGTTGTTTTGGAAACTTCTGAATGCTGAGCCCTGTGAGTCTTTGATGGCCTCGTTCATCCCCTTCTTCATTTCTTGGCCTTTCTCTCTGTCTGTGGCCCGGGGTTTCGCTGGCTGGGGTGGACCTCAAGCCCCCAGGGGAAAAGGAGCCAGAAGTGGATGTGGACCACAGAGTGAGCCCGGAACCCAGGACCCAGAGTTGCTTCTGGAAGATTGTTGCTGGAGCAGGAGCAACAGGTCTGTCTGCTTCTCTCGCCAACTCAGAGGACCAGGCAGCTGGGAGCCCTTGGAGGGCTGCCTCGGTGCTCCTTCCTCTGAGCAGTGGCCAAGGTGTGTTTGAGCCGGGCTGTGGTCAGGGAGAACTTAGGGACTTCCCTAGTGGTCCAGTGGTTAGGACTCTGCCCTTCCACTGCAGGGGGCACAGGTTCAATCCCTGGTCAGGGAACCAAGATCCCACAAACTGAGTGGTACAGCCAAAAAAAAAAAAAGGGGGGGGGAGGAGAGCTTAAAAACTCCAGATGAGAAGGAGAGTGAAAGCTAAGTTGGTTGCACTAAGACCTTGGCCTTGGGTGTCTGCCTCCTTGAGCCCCATGGTTAGAGGCGGCGTTCTTCATCTCAAGTTTTTAGACCAGCACACCACGCCCCCCCCCCCCAATGCTCCTTTATTATCTTTATCATTTCTGATTTCTTCTTCTTTTAGGAGGTCTCCAGGTGGAGAGGTGGGAGTGCTTGGGGCCAGCGCCCTCTTCGGTGGGCGTCTCCTTACACTAATGGCTCTTGCGCCCTTTGAAAGTGTAGCTGTCTGATGTTGTCTTGCTATCGGCCCTTCTCTGTGGGGAGGCATTTGTGCAAGTCGTGGGTGGGTCGCTGTGTGTGTCCAGGGCCGGGGGGGAGGTCCTGACCTGGCTTTGCTTTCTTTCAGTCCCAGTCTGGCGGCTCCGTGTGTTGCTAAATGAAAGTCAATCCTTTGATTTTTGGAAGCAAAGACTGGGTGGTCTGTCCCCGTACAAGGCTGCCTCTAGTTAACAATACATCCTCGCGCTCTGCCAGCTTGGGTCAGGTTTGCAGGAAGTAGAGGATGTCGTTCAGGACTTAGAAACTCTCACGTGCCCAAGGCTGGCCCTGCCGCCCCTTCCTGGTCAGAATGGCAAGGGACCCCAGGGCTGTGGTTGATCCCAGCCTTGGGGTGTCAGCTCCCGGGGATCCCCCGGCCCCACCTGGCACTGTGCCTGGGACGGTGGACCCCGGTCATCAGTCCTCTACCAAGGAGGTCTGGCTGATGACAAGCCCAACTCAGTGCCCTCAGGGACCGGGTGAGCTCTGTCCCAGCCTTGGAGAGGTGCTGGCCCTGATCCTGTGCAACTCTGTCTGTCTTGGCCTCGGTGACAGGGTCTCTGTCCCCTCCCTAAATGACGCGTGCTCCCCGCACCCTTTCCTGCCACGGCTAGCTGTAGGAAGTTACACTCTGATTGATTCCTGTCCATCAGAGCCACCACTAGCAGAGCACCTGCGGTTCTGTGCGGCACTGTTCTTAGCGTTTCTACATCGTCAGCTGAGGAGGTGGGTGCTTTCAGCATCCCATTTTAAAGATGGGGAAACAGGCGCAGAGAAGCTAGAATCTTGCCCAGCATGACATCTTGTGTAAGTGGCGGAGCTGGGGTTTGAACCCAGATGGCCCGTGTTCTTGTCTCCTGTGCCACCAAATCTTAACCATCCTTTTTTAAAAAAAATAGCTAATTTGTTTTTAGCAGTTCTGGGTCTTCACTGCTTCCCAGGTGGCCTTAGTGGTAAAGAATCTGCCTGCCAGTGCAGGCAACACAGAGATGCGGGTTCAATTTCTGGGTCGGGAAGATCCCCTGCAGAAGGGTCTTCCTTGCTCTGCTCGGGCTTTCTCTAGCGGTGGTGAGCAGGGGCTGCTCTTCGTTTCTGTGAGCAAGCAGCTCATTGCAATGGCTTCTCTTGTTGCAGAGCACAGGCTCTAGGCGGGAGGGCTTCAGAAGTTGTGGGACACGGGCTTAGTTGCTCTGCAGCATGTGCGATCTTCCTGGACCAGGAATAGAACCCATGTCCCCTGCTTTGGCAGGTGGATTCTTTACCACTTTGGCAGGTGGTTTGGGGCTTCCCTGGTGGCTCAGCTGGTAAAAATAAAATCCACCTGCAATGTGGGAGACCTGGGTTCGATCCCTGGGTTGGTAACATCCCCTGGAGAAAGGAGCGGCTACCCACTCCAGTATTCTGGCCTGGAGAATTCCATGGACTGTTATGGTCCACTGGGTGGTAAAGAGTCGGACACGACTGAGCGACTTTCACGTCACTTCACTTCTTCACCACTGGACCACCAGGGAAGCCCTCGGCCGTCCTTGACACCCTCCCCTGCACAGCCAGGCAGGGCCCTGGGTGGCAGGTCGCCTGACTTCCAGGTCTCGAGGGAACACCCACTCCCCGCCCGGGGCTACTACCTCCTACGTGGCCTCCCCTGATCCATCCTACGTGCCAGAGCCCAGATCTCATTATCCTTCTTCCCTCTTGAGAAGCCGTGTGGGTTGGGGACAGCCCACAACATTCGGTGACTCCCTATTGCTCATGGGACACAGTCCAGCCTCTTCACGATGACCCTTAAGGCCAGTCACGGCTGGCTACTGCATTCTTCTCTCTCGCTAGTTGCTCCCACCAGGCCCCCCTCCAGTTGGGCTGTTGGGCCCACAGCCCCCAATCTCCCCCATCCCCCAACCCCCATCTCCAATCTGTTACTATTGATGCTTAGGAGGCTCCCCTCGCCCTCCATAGTGTTTATCCTGGTAAAGCAGGCTTGGCTCTTTTTTTTTTTTTTGGCTCTTTGTTCCAGGGCGTAGGCTCCTCTCTAGTTGAGGCTCACGGACTCAGTAGCCGCAGAGCAGGTGGGATCTTAGTTCCCATACCAGGAACCATCAGGGAATTCCCCGGCCCTTCATGGCTGAGCGTGGCTGACTTCTTTCTTCAGTCCCCAGGGCTGGACCCCCGGCCACAGGCAGGGCGGGGGAGCCTGGACCTCTGTAGAGAGATCTGATCTCTGTTCTGGAGCTGTCCCAAGACCCTAAATACGGCCCCAGGGGAGCTTCCCAGCCCGCAGGGTTGTCAGGAGTGGGAGCCTGCCATGGGGTGCTGCAGGGCCCTCTGGCAGCCCCACCACCCGCAGGCCACGTGGGCTCAGACGGGCCTGTAAGTGAGACGTGGAACAAGGAGAGTGACCACCTTCTCAGGTTGTCCCCGAGATCGCGTGACCACCCGGTGTGCGGTGGCAGCCTTAATTAGGTCACTCCTAGGTTGCAGCCCCAGGTTCTTTCCACTGAGGGAGCTGCAGGTCTGGGCCCCCAGCAGGGCTGCGGGATTTAAGGTGGTGCCAGCCCAGAGGCGGGGCCTGGGGAGGAGCTGCTGGCTGGGAAGTGGTGGGTGGAGGCGGAGGCTCTGAGGACCCAGGGGTTGCCAGCCTGGGCGTCTTCCTTTCTGTTGGGAGGGACAGCTGAGTCGCCCACAGCCCACTTCCTCTGGGCCCACGATCCCTGGCCTCCCCCTCCCTCAGGGTCTCCCCCGGCCATGTCCCTCCCTGACTCAAGGTGGTGTGCATCACTGCCAGGGCTGCCCCAGGCCCGGCCGGGTCCGGGTGTGGAAACCCCTAGTTGTTTGGGGTCACCCATCCCCCATGATCCACAGGGCTCCTGGGAATTCCCAGGACAACTAGGTTTCCAGGGGCCCCCTTGGGCCCAGTTTCCCAGCCCATCAGGGCTTTTATGGGAGCTGTTGGGAGCCAAGGGCTTCCCTGGTGGCTCAGCTGGTGAAGAATCCACCTGCAATGTGGGAGACCTGGGTTCCATCCCTGGGTTGGGAAGATCCCCTGGAGAAGGGAAAGGCAACCCACTTTCAGTATTATGACCTGGAGAATTCCATGGACTACAGTCCATGAGGCTGCAAAGAGTCAGACACAACTGAGCGACTTTCAGTGTTTTTCACTTTTTTGGGAACCAAGGGGAGGCACCTCATTGTTACAGCAAAGAACCTACCCTGCTCATTTCCACACCTCCGATCAGGAGTGCCCTTGTGGCCCCCATGACCTCCATCAGGGAGTGCTCACGACAGGCGTCCCCTGGGACACCCTTTCTTCTCACCCTCCTTTTGGATGAATAGCCTGGTAACTCTCAATTCCCAGACCCACTTGCTCTGTTCCTGTTCCCACACTGAGTCCCCAACCGCCTGCATTTATCCAAAACCAGCAAAGGTGCCCTGATTTCAAGAGGACCAAAGGGAGACCCCAGGATTAGGGTCTTTCTCTTAATGAGCCAAAACTTAAAAAAATAAGGGGCGGGGGGAGTCCTTGCTGATGAGCTGAGAGCTTATCTGCCTTCCTGTGATCTTGGCGACAAGGGAGTCACTCTGGGGCAAAACCCAGACAAAACCCAACCAAGGACACACAGCCCAGGACGTCACCGGGACCTTGAACCAGGGATGTCTGACAGCAGGAACACACTCCCATCTCCTGCCATCCTCCGCCTTCCTTAGGAGGAGCCCACTCGGGCTCCCGTGGACCCAACTGTGCCCTGCTTCATTTGCCAGGTCAGAAGCTTTCCAGGGCTCATCCCTCCCTACCCCGTCACTCGTGGCCAGAGGGTTCTTGGCACCTGGGCCCTGCGTGTGGCTGAAGCACTTTGCACTCCTGACCTGTTAACTGGTGTCACTGGCACGTTCCTCTGGGGTGGGGGGTGGTCGAGGGGGCCTGGCTTTCTTTGTGCCAGCCCTGGGGTGCTGGCGTCAGAGGGAGAATTTGCATGTAGTTGAAACCTCCCAGTTTGAAGCCTTTTGCAGCCTGAGAGCACAAGGCTGGGGGAGCTAGGCTCACCCTCGGCTCCCTCTCCTGAACCCGTGTGGAGGGTCCCTGGTGGGGGCTGTGTGCTCCCGCTGAAGGCATTTGGGACAAAGCAGGTTTCCCTGCTTCTCTCAACACCCTCGGTAGCAGCGGCCTGACTCTGCGTCCCCTCTGCTGTCTTGCGGGGCCCTGAGCTCACGGTGGCTGCTCTGCAGGGGTGGGGGTGGCCCCTCAGCTCTGCCCTGCCAGCCTCCTTTTCATTATAAGCTTTCAGACACCGTGTGTGGACCTACGGGGGGCTGGTCTGCAGCCTGTAGAGGTGCTGCTGCCGTGCCTGTTCAGTCCCTTAGTCGTGTCCTACTCTTTGTGACCCCATGGACGGCAGCGCGCGGGCTCCTCTGTCCTCTGCTGTCTCCTGGAGTTTGCTCAAACTCATGTCCATCGACTGTTTTCTAACCATCTCCTCCAGTGGCAGAGGATGAGATGGTAAAGGTGCTGGCCTCTTATTGGAAGAAGCAGGGTATCAGCCAGAGGCGCGTCCCTGCAGCACAGAGGAGGCTGGCGCTCACCTGACCCAGAGCCACTGCCACCTCGCCTTCGCCCTCCCTGCATCTCTCCACGGTGGGTACTGTGTGCTCCCCCAGCCGCCTTAGTCTGCTCACGCCGTTCCCCCCACCCCCCACTCCCCACACCCCCATCCGTCCTGCACATCGAGCTGAGACCTCTTTTCTGAAATACCTATCTGATGTCGCGTCTCTGAGTCACACTCTTTGGGGGTTGCCCCCATTCCCCCTTAGGAAGACACAGCTTTCCCAGATTGCTTTGTGGGACCAGACCCCCTCCCCGCTTCTGGGACATCCCATTCTCTGTGGACCTCGCTGGGGACTGGGGCTCCCTCCCAGGGCTCTGCAGCCTTGCTGCTGTCAGACCCAGCTCTGCCCAAGTTCCGGCCGTATCACAGCTCAGCCATCTGTACCTCTGCCTCCCCGCTGGGACCCGTCTCTGTTCTCCTTCGACTCCAGAGAGGCCCTGGGTAGACCCGAGCCAGGTGGTGACTGAGTGAATGGAGCTGGTCCCACAGAGGCAGCCGGGGGCAGCCTGATTGGAAATCAGACTCTGGGCTCAGGCTTTTGTGCTTAATTCCTCAGAGTCCCCCTCCGTCAGAGCCTGCAGACTCCTAGTTTGCCTGCAGTGGTAACACACTTGGAGATGGGGTTTCTCAGTCTGCAGTGAATCAGGAGGGAGGGGAGGAAGGAGAGAGGTGGAAGGGGCAGATAATTTGAGAGCCGGGGGTACCACACGAAAGACAGGAAATCAGGACCTCAGAGAAGGGGCAGGTAGGGAGGCCTGGAGGAGGAACCCAGTCCTGTGACCTGGGGGAACTGACTCCTTGGAAAAGACCCTGATGCTGGGAAAGACTGAAGGCGGGAGGAGAAGGGGACGACAGGATGACATGGTTGGATGGCATCACCAACTCAATGGCCATGAGTTTGAGTAAACTCCGGGAGTTGGTGATGGACAGGGAGGCCTGGCGTGCTGCAGTTCATGGGGTCGCAAAGAGTCAGACAGGACTGAGAGACTGAACTGAACTGACCTGGGGGAGGGGGCTGAGCTCATCTGGGTAGACACAGTTGGGACACCCACAGGCCCTGGGAAAGGCCACCTGCTTCGGGCATGGTCTGGTACAGTGCCCTTCTCCTAACTGAAAGAGCCTGGGCAGCAGGGTGAAAACGCAGGTTCTGATTTAACAGGTCTGGGGAGCGACAGGAAATTCTGCGTCTTGGATAATCCTGCGTCACTGGTCCGGGGACCATACTTTGAGTGGCCAGAGCCTGCCTGTCTGAAGATTCCCGTACCAGGACTTTCTAGGGTAAAGCCGGGTGTTCCAAGCTCCTGGTGCCTTGACGCCTAGGCACCCCTCCCCCAACATTAAGAGTAAGGCATTTTCTGGGGCGCTGCCATTTCCTGAGAACTCTCTACCCCCTGGGGATCCCCAGGGTGGTTTCTGATGGCCAAGCCCCAGGCAGACAAAGGCTGGCCAGCTTCTTTCTTCGCTGATAGCAGGATTATTCTGGGGAGGTGAAACCCAAGAAAACCCAGGGGCTCTGCACAGTAGCGCCCAGAAAGCAAGCCATTCATGGACCAGCACAGGGTGGACGCTGGAAACTGGCCCCTGCCCCCTTGCCTCTGTCCTTTGCTGGGGGGCCTTTGGCAGGATGAGATTTAGGGCTCACTTGGGCCCCTTTGGCCAGGCTGGGGGCTTTCCCAGGTCACAGGCCCAGTTTGGGCGCCTCAGACCATCCTGCTTCAATCCACCCCATTCCACCAGCCAGTATTGGCCCCAGTCAGAGTCAGGAAGCCCTCAAGTGAGCCCTTGGAGGGCAGATCTGATGCTGTCACTCAGGACGGGCTGGTTGATGAGTTACTCTGTAAGGGCTTTTTGGAAATTCAGCCCAAGGGGCCACAGCAGGCTGCGGACTATGGTTTCTTCCAGAATGCTCAAGGTGGTAGATGCTGTTTAAGGCCAGTGGTGTGGGTACCTCTTCAATAGCAGCCCTGGAAGTTGTCTGCTTCCTCTTCATGGCTGCGGACAGGTCCTACTTTTAAATATAGCTCCCTCCCGTTGCACGCTTACCAGGTACCAGGGCCAGAGCTGGTGGGTTATCTTTTTTTGTCCCCTCAACAGCTCTGCACGGCACAGACAGCTCAGTGACAGTCTGCAGCGGGCTTGCAGCCTGTCTCTCCCGAGTGAATGGCAAGGCTGGGACTGCACCCAGGCCTGTGTCTGCAGGGCCATGTGCACCTCTGATGGGACTGGAATCTCCCCCCTAACAGATCCTGGAGAATAGCAAGAGGAAGGGAATGTGGACCTTTCAAAGCAAAAGCAAGAAAAAAAGCTCACCAATCCAGAAGAGGGCTAGAAGGAAGCCCTAGGAGACAAACAAGGTTGGGGCGGGATGAGGGGTGTCTTGGGACCATGAGTGGCTTTTCTTTTTAATATCCTAGACTGCCTTTAAGAGGGAGAATGTGGGTTAAAATTTAAATTATAGGGGGGAAAAGACTGGTGTATGGAGCTAAGATGTTGGTAGAGGAGGAGTCAAGGATGTAAGGGGATGCCAATGAGCCTGTGAGCATTTGAAATAGTATATAAACTGTGGAGGGGCGAGGAAAGGAAATATTTGGATGCTTTGAAAATATTTAGATGCAGTTCAAGCCAGTCTTGTAGGGAGAAGGAAAGCCCCACATGTGAGGACTCAGCAACGCGGCTCCTGTTATCTCTGCCAACGCCATCAGACACAAATTGTAAAACATCTAACTTGCACAGTTAACTAGTGGTCTGTTTGTTGGAATATCATGTATGCACTCTGTCACCACCTGTCAAGGGGGGTGACTAATTACCACCTCAAAGCCCTGCTAAATTAAATAAGGTGATTTAGCACAGTGCCTGGCACTTAGGAAGTGCTCAATAAAGAGTAAACGCAGGCGTCTATTATTAATTCTTTATAGGATTGTTGAAAGGGTTTGTATATGAGACAATGTGTGGCGAACTGCAAAGCTGACCAGTGGTAGTTATTAGGTGCTTTGAACCCCATTGTCTGCGCTGACCACAGACGGTCATCGGATGTTTTGAGAGGAGCAGATAAAACCGTGAGATGATGAGGGGGCACCTGGGAGGGTTTTCCTGCCGGCCTTGCAAATGCAGGCCCTGGAGGAGGTGGCTGTGGACCAACCCTCAGAGACGGTCACTTTAAAGGGAGAAGGGTGTGCTTCAGGCTTACGAATCCCAGTTCCAAGGGGAGGGCGGGGACACCGCTAATGTGGTCTCTTTCTAGTCTGGCCGGGACTTAACGATGGCGCTTGGCTGGTGCTTCAGGCAGGAACAAAGGGACGCAGTCTTTGCTGGGTCCCTGGGCGTGGAGGCAATGGCTGGCTCGTGACCCCTGTCTTCCTTGCCCCTCTTCCCTCAGAGACGTCCCCTCTCTGTCCACACACGGGCGTTATTCCTGGGCCAAGCTGGCCTTCTGGCCGAATGGCGGACCCTTTCCTCCATCTGGGATTTGTCCCCCTACAGAGGTGGTGGGCTTCTGCCCCCACTGTGGTCAACCCCCAATTTCCTGCCTGTTTAAAGAAATGTGAATTCCCTTCACTTGTTGCCCAGCCTTCACCAAGGCCGTTTCTCACACATTTGCCTTTTGTTCTTAGGCCTGGAAAGTATTTCAGGCTTGAGGGCTTAAGAGAAGTTTTCCAACCTCTCATGGCCCTTCTCAGTCAGAACCCCAGAGAAATTCAGGGATAGGGTCTCCGAGCCCCTCGCGGCCTGTGGGCTCAGCCTGACCGCCCTTCTGGCTGGGGAGCCTGAGCTGGCTGTGGGCTCAGGTGATGGGGAGTGTCCTGCCGGGTGAGGACAAACTCCTGCCTTGTTCCCTGACCTTCTCTTATCTCATCCCAGTTCATCTCCTGTTCCCGAGGCCTCCTCCCTTGTCCTCACCCTTGAGCGTTTCAGCTGTTTTCGTCTTCCCTTCATTTCCCTCCCTTTCTTCTCTGCGTTTGGACCCCAGCCCTCTGCCTCTGCCCCGGAAGATCTGTGTCTTGGATGCATCCCCTCTTCGTGGCTTCCGTCTCCTCTGCAGACCTCGCTGGGACTTGCACCGTGTACTGAGCAGAGGGCAGGGAACACCCGTCCACACCCTGGGCCTGGAGGGGAGAACACAGGGGCTGTTTACCTGGCCGCCTTTCTGAGGTAGCATTGCCCTGAGAAGCTGTTTCCCAAGTGTTTTCCTTGGAACGATTGCTTAGAGGAGCCTCCCCCCCGTGGAAAGTCCCTGAACGCAGAGAACTGTGTGGCCCGAGTGCTGTTTCCCTCGGACACATGACCGTATGGAAGGCTTCGGAAAGTTCCACACTAGAGAAGCCTGTTTACTTGGAGCAGGACTCCCTGTAACAGAAACTGTCCCTCCGGCCTGTTTGTAAGAGCTCTTCCCACCTCAGGTCGTGTGTTAGCTGTTTTTGCCAGAAAGGTCTTCCTTGTTGTTCAGTCGCTAGGTCGTCTCCGACTCTCTTTGCGACCCCGTGGACTGCAGCCTGCCACCCTCAGAGACGGTCTTCCATGGGTCGGGAAGATCCCCTGGAGGAGGGCATGGCAACCCACTCCAGTGTTCTTGCCTGGAGAATCCCATGGACAGGGGAGCCTGGCGGGCTACAGTCCGTAGAGTCTCAAAGAATCGGACACAAGTGAAGTGAGTTAGCATACATGCTAACAATAATAAACAGTAACTCCCCATTCCCCACTCTGTCCACCACCATTCTCCTTTCTGTCTGTGAATCTGACTATTCTCGGAATGTCAGACGGGTGGAATCATGCAAATTTGTCCTTTTGCATCTGACTTACTTTCACTTAGCGTCATGTCTTCAAGGTTCATTCATGCTGTGACGGGGGCCACTCTTCCGTTGTGGTGTGCGGGCTTAGTTGCTCCCCAGCATGTGGGATCTTTTCCCAGATCAGGGACTGAATGAGTGTCTCCTGCCTGGGCAGGCGGATTTACCACTGATTCAGCTGGGAAGCCCTGCCCCAGCAAATTTGACAGTCAGCACTCCTCCTAGGTGGCCTACCTACACCTACCTAACAGGCAAGCCACTGAATTGCATGGGCATCTACCCTGTTTATCTTTCCCTCCAGAAGCCTGATAGAGGGCCTTGCTGATTCTGACAGAGTCAGTCCTGGTGTTCTGGTGAACCCGCTTGACACTCTTGTTTTAAAAGCAAATAAGCCTGTGACCCAGCAGTTCTGCTCTGGGATAATGACCCAAGGGAAATGAAGGTGTATGTCCATACAAAAACTTGGACAGAAGTGTTCATAGCAGCATTATTCATCATAGCAAGAAGTGGAAACAACTCAAATGTCTCTCAGCTGAAGAATGGATAAACAAAATATGGTATATTTATACAATAGAATATTATTCAGCGATAAATAACAAGAATAAAATAGTGATTGATGTGTGCTACAACATGGGTGGACCTTGAAAACATTACCCTAAGTGATGGAAGCCAGACCCAAGAAGTCACATATAGTGTGATTCCATTTATATGAAATGCTGAGAATAGGCAAATACACAGAGACAGAAAGCAAGCTGGTAGTTGCTAGAAATTGAGAAGAGGGGCTGGGGAATGACTGCTGCAGGGCATGGAGTTCTTTTCGGGGTGATGAAAATGTTGAGGAGTTATTGATAAGTGGTGATGATGGTTCCACAACATTGTGAGAATGCTAAAAACCACTGAGGTGTGCAATTTAAACTGAGCCACCATAGCTCAGCTGGTAGAGACTCCGCCTGCAATGCAGGAGACCCCGGTTCGATTCCTGGGTTGGGAAGATCTGCTGGAGAAGGGGTAGGCTACCCACTCCAGTATTCTTGGGCTTCCCTGGTAACTCAACTGGTAAAGAATCCGCCTGCAATGCGGAAGGCCTAGGTTCAGTCCCTAGGTTCAGAAGATTCCCTGGAGAAGGGAAAGTCTACCCACTCCAGAATTCTGGCCTGGAGAATTCCATGGACTGTATAGTCGATGAGATCGCAAAGAGTCGGACACAGCTGAGCGACTTTCACTTCCACTGAAATTTAAAAGAGTGAATTTTGTGGTATATAAATTGTATCTCAATAAAGCCGCTATTTTCAATGTTGGAGTTATTTTTAAAAATTACGTATTTATTTACTTGTGACTGCTCTGGGTCTTCATTGCTGTGCTCAGGCTTTCTCTGGTTGTGGCAAGCAGGGGCTACAGGTGCTCGGGCTTCAGGAGTTGTGGTACACAGGCTTAGTTGCTCCAAGGCTTGTGGGATCTTCCTGAACCAGGGATTGAACCTGTGTCTTCTGCACTGGCAGGCAGATTCTTAACCACTGGACCACCAGGGAAGAATGATAAAGCTATTACTATTTTTTTTTTTTTTAAGTTAAAAACCAAGAAAATAAGGGCAATCCCTGAATCACTTTTAGGGAATCCCTGGCAATCACGGCTTCCTAGTTTAAGTGCTCACAAACCATCTGTTGATAATACTAGATCCTGAGCTAGTCCATCTGTGATTTATAAACTCTGCCTGCTTCCTGGAAACCCTGGCACACCTGGAAACCGCACTGGAACACCTGTCTTGTCCTTCAGGGTTCTTGGAGCTTCCAGGCGACTCATCTGTGAACTCATCTTGCAACGTGATCCTTCCAGCCAAGAAGGTGGGAGTCCAGGGGGAGCACAGAGCTGCCTGGAGGAGGTGGCATCTGCTGAGGAATGGAGGGCAGACAGTACTATCGGAGATCAGAGGAAGGGGGGCAGCTCCTTGGCTCCGGGGGACAGGAAAGGCCACTGAGGAGGACGGGGTGGGGGTATGTTGTGGGTAGGAGGGATAGCATGAGCTGGCCACTGTGGCTGGAACACAGCACGCTGGGCAGTACTAGGCTTCATCTCCAGCAAGACCACGTGGGCCTCAAAATACCACCAGCCCACACGGTTAGATTTCTGGATGCCCACAGGCTATGTTGCTTGGCTGGGGGTGTGGTGTGGTTCCCAACAATGGTGGTTTCTTTTGTGGAATTGAGGGTGGGCAGGACAGTCAAGAAGTCTGTTTTTTTGTTTGCTCATTCAAGCATTTAATTTTTTTTAACTGTGGTAAAATATACATAATGTTTACCGTCTTAACCATTCAAGTGTTGAGATCACCATATGTTCACATTGTCATGTAACCATCACCACCTTCTATTTCCAGGACCTTTCCCTCATCCCAAACTGAAACTCTAAACCATGAAACAGTAACTCCCACCCCCTTCCCCCTGGTCGCTAGTAGCTACTCTAGGAATTCTGGAAATCTCATATAAGTGGAATTATGCAGGTTTGTCTTTTTGTGTCTGGTTTATTTCAGCCTTAGCATAATGTTCTCAAGCTTCATCCGTGTTGTAGCATGTATTCAGTTCAGGTGCTCAGCCGTGTCCGACTCTTTTTGACCCCATGGACTGCAGCACACCAGACTTCCGTGTCTACCACCAACTCCTGGAACTTGCTCAAACTCATGTCCATCGAGTCAGTGATGCCATCCAACCATCTCATCCTCTCTTGTCCCCTTCTCCTCCTGCCTTCAATCTTTTACAGCATCAGGGTCTTTTCCAAAGAGTCAGCTCTTCGCATCAGGTGGCCAAAGTACTGGAGCTTCAGCTTCAACATCAGTCCTTCCAATGAATATTTAGGGTTGATTTCCTTAAGGATGGGCTGATTTGATCTCCGTGCAGTCCAAGGGACTCTCACGAATCTTCTCCAACACCACATTTCAAGAGCATTAATTCTTCTGCACTCAGCTTTCTTTACGGTCCAACTCTCACATCCATACATGACCACTGGAAACACCATGGCTTTGACTGTATGGATCTTTGTCAGCAATGTATAGAATTTCATTTTAAAAATAATTTTATGTATTTATTTTTGACCTCGCTGGGTCTTTGTTGCTACAAGGGTGTTCCCTGGTTGCAACCCGTGGGCTTCTCATCGCAGTGGCTTCTCTTGATGCAGAGCCCAGGCTCTTCAGTGCTCAGGCTTTGGTAGTTGCTGCCCGTGGGCTCAGTAGTTGTGGCTCTGGGGCTCAATTACTCTGCATCATGTGCAATCTTCCTGGACCAGGGATCAAACCCATGTTCCCTGCATTGTCATGTGGATTCTTATTCACTTCACCACCAGGGAAGATCAGAATTTCATTTTTGAAATGGAGAATAATATGCTATTGTGTGAATATATAATATCCCATTGTATGGATATACCTCAGTTTGCTTATCTGTTCATCCATCAGGGGATTCTGGGGTTGTTCCCACCTTTGGACTGTTCTGAATGGATTTGATTTTAAAGCATGATGTTCATACCATAGCAACAAGGGATCTCTGGGAAGTGGAGAATAGGATGGATTTGCTGGGAGAAGAGCCAGAGAGTCTGTGAGAAGCTCCATAATAGCCCAGGTGTGTAGAGAAGGATGCTGGGGGTGGGGCTGGGTGGAGTGGCTGGGGCAGAAGAACAGAGGGTGAGGAAGGCTCCCACGGGGCTGACCCAGGCTCCCAGGAGTACAGGGCAGGGCCAGGATCCCTGCTGTGGGGAGGCTGGGGTTGTTTCTGGCTGGGGGGCTGGGGGCACCGTCAGCAGAAGCGCTGGCTCTGTGTCAAAACTTGGCCAGGAGTATTGTGCCGAGTCCCGGCTCACCTGTGACATCAGGGCGTGACCATTCAGACCTGGGGACTGGATATCTGTGAGCCGGAGGGCAAAGCGTGAAACCAGAGTGCCAGGTCGAGAAAGCAGCTTCCAGAGACAGGAGACCTGCAGATAAGAGGAGAGGTGGGTGGAAATGGGGTGACGGGGACCCCGGGACTGGTGACCGAAGGAAGCTTCCAGAACCGTCAGTGTAATAGAGTGGGTGCATAGGGTGCCTTGTGGCAGCCCTTAGGTTGTCCAGTGTTAGGAGGTTCCGTGGATGTTTGTTGACCAAAACAGGGAAAAATAAAGGTAAACAGGCATGTTTTTCATCCTCAGGAAACTTACAGCCTAGTTAAGGCATTAACAGATCTGAAAACACTCCTGGAATGCAAGACCCACTTTGAGTCGGATCCTGCAGAGGGGTGTTAAAAGAGAGGCAGGGGACCCTTCCAACGCAGTGACCCTGGTGGGCACTGCAAGGCAGGAGTTGTTTAAGTCGTTTTTCAGTTAACTAAGGCCAAAAGCATTTCGCATTTGGTAGATTAACAAGTGTCTTTTGGTCCTGGCCGTGGTCATCCCTCACCAGCATCCTTCATTTGACCCCACAGGTATGACGCTGGAAGGGATGGCTTCATTGACCTGATGGAGCTGAAGCTGATGATGGAGAAGCTGGGGGCTCCCCAGACCCACCTGGGCCTGAAGAGCATGATCAAGGAGGTGGACGAGGACTTTGATGGCAAACTCAGCTTCCGTGAGGTACCTGGGTCCTGCTGGCCCTGAGCCCCTGGAGGGGGAGAGCCCCTGAGAGGACCCGCCGATTTACCATCCCCTGGACTACACAATGGCTTGGGCCCCTCTAGAGAGCTGCTTGGATATTTAACCTGCAGTTCTGCTTTTTAACATATTTTTCAGGAGCTAGTGAACCACAGTGCTGGCATGAGAAAATGCTCAGCAAGCAGTTTGAAAATCACTTTGGGTAGGATAGCCTCCTCTGGGTAAAATAGTTAGTGTTGAGAAATCTGGAGGGATGTTCACCAAAACATTCATAGTGAATGTCTGTGGGTGTAAAGTTTTGGTGGTTTTTAGTTTTACACTTTAAAAATATATTTAAACTGTGAATTTTTATGTTGTTGTTGTTTATTCGCTAAGTCCTGTCCGACTCTTTGCAAACCCATGGACTCTAGCCCGTCAGGCTCCTCTGTCCATGGGATTTCCCAGGCAAGAATGCTGGAATAAGTTGCCATTTCCTTCTCCAGGGGATCTTCCTGACCCAGGGATCGTACCCTCGTCTCCTGCTTCGTAGGTGGATTCTTTACCACTGAACCACCTGAAAAGCTCATTAATTTTTATAATAAGCATTTTAAGGTAGTTTTTTTTTTAAAGCCATTATACAAAGGGTCTTACTCTCTGCCCCTGAACCTTCCCCTCCAAACAAGTCCAGGATAGGTTTTTGGTCTTTGAAGCCCTGAAATTGTGGGCATACAGATATCTTCCTCAAAGGGTACATATAGATTCACCTGATCTCCCAATGGGTGAAAACCTCAGCCATTTTTATTTTGGGAAATAAATCTCAGGGCCACTGGGTTTCTTCCACGGCAGGAATGCAGCTCCACAAGGAAGGGAATTGCATGTCTTGTATGTTTGAGTTTTATTGAAAGGTTTTTAGATATATCCATGACCTGGCGACATAACTTTGTCGACATAACAAAGTTATGTTGCCATAACTTTGGCGACACCATCCAGGCTGAAGGTTTAGACACTAGCCCAGCTGCTGTGGTCTCGTTTTCAGTCGTGTCTCTTTTGGGACCCTCGGAAGCTGAAAGAAGAGCGGATAGTCCTTGTCTTCTGGTCTTTAACCTTGATTATTCCAGAAACAGTGGAGTGCTGGCTGGTGAAGCTTTGGAGGCACTGCTGGGGAAAGAACTTCTGTGGCAAAGTTTTAACCTCTGGGGAATGGAAATCGAGGGTGCTTAGACGTCTGTGCAAGTCGCCGATTGAAAATCCCTCCCCTCTGTTTTACCCAGGAGCCTCCCGCATGTGCCCCTCGCTGTCTCCAAGATGCTCAGTTAGCCTTGGGTTAGCTGCTGGTTTGGCCATTTCGATCAGAGGCTTGGACATTTCCAAAGGGTTTCGTTGTGGGTACTCAACCCACCTACAGGCCTTCAGTGGTGTTCACGTTCAGTCCTTTGTCAATTCAGAGCCCCACTGTGGCCCCATCTCTAGGAGTCACGCCCAGAGGTACAGATTTGGAAGTGTGGATGCGTTTGCCATTAATACTCCACAGCCCAACTTCCTGCTCTTAGGATTTCACTCTGCTGATATCCACCCATGTTGTAAGCCACCAGTGGGCTGATGCCGAGTGTGTATAATGAAAAGAGGTGTACATTCCAACTTCCATCTTCCACACAGAGCGGCACAACTGGAACACATTATTTCTCAGCCTCAGTTTTTATGTCCTTAAAATAGGGCTGTTAACAGTTTTTTTGCTCAGGACTGTTTTGAGGACAAAGTTCTCTTTCTATGCCTCTATCAGTTAGAATGCTTGACTGTTAGTGACGGAAAGAGGATGCTAACTAATTTAAACAAGAAAAGAACAAGCGACTCTTGGTTCACATACCTAGGAGATGAAGAAGTGAAAGTGTTTTAGACACAAGTAATCAGGGATTTTCTCTTTCTGTATCTTGACTGTGCTTTTTTCTACATCCTTTCTTTCCAAATAGGGTGTTGTCCCTGGTGCCTGCCAAGATGGTTGCTGGCAGCTCCAGGCTACCTTGCCCTAAGGGATGCAGGGCTACTTCATCCCAGAATCCACAGCACTCTCAGAAGAAGGCTTCTGATTGGCCCTCATAGGGGTATATGCCCACCTCCTGGGCCAATCATTGCATCCAGGATACTGTGATTGGTTAGATCCAGGTCATGTGCCACAGGGCATCATAGTCAACAGCTCCACCACCATCATCACATGGCAGGAGCTGCTAGATAGACAAAATGGCTCATTTCTATAGTGCCTTCCTGACCTGACACTTAGTAGATGCTTGGTGAGTTTATATTCCCTTTATTTTTCTTTGAATTAACTTGACTGAAGTGAGTTACATCCAAAGAAAAGCCCTTTGATACAGAAAATATGTCTCCATTAAGCACCAGTTTGCTACTTTCCCCCAACGTTCAAGGGAATTGATCTTTCTTTTAAACCACTTCTTTTCCAATTATGAAAATAATATGTGCACATTTGGGGTATTTAACAAAATGGCACACATGGAGCCTTTAAAAACGATGATCTAGGACAGTGTTTGATGACCAGAGGACAAATGTTGACAGTGTGAGAAGCAGGAACAAAAGCAGATTGCCAAACTGTGTGTAAAAGATAATTGTTCGCCTTTATAGTTTATGTACATGTACAGACAGGTAGGAGAAGTCACAGGACGCACTGGAGTTAGCAGTTCTATCTCCATAGCTCTGGGGATCTAGAATCGGATTCCAGGCACTCCCCACCTCAGTCTCCTTTGGAGGCAGACAGAGAGCCCTTAATATCTTCCTCCCTTTTGCTTGCAGTCCTTACTAATTCCATTAACATCTGTCTCAAAGAATTGCTCTAAGACCAGACGTGTGGTGGTTTTGTACAAAGGCTGGATAAGGGGTTTACTAGATTACCTGTCAGTTCTGGGAACTGGGTGGCTTCCCAGATGGTGCAGTGGTAAAGAATCCACCTGCCAGTGTAGGAGACCCAGGTGGGAAGATTCCCCTGGAGGAGGGAGTGGCAACCCACTCCAGTATTCTTGCCGGGAAAATCCCATGGACGGGGGAGCCTGGCAGGTTACAGTCCATAGGGTCTCAAAGAGTCAGGCACAACTGATCACACATGCACATGCATGCACAGCATACATTGGGAACTGTAGGTCTTCTTTTCTCCTCCCACCCTACCCTCCCTAAGAGGGTCCATGGCAGCCCTGGCTGTCCTGGGTTGCTGCCCTGTCTGTTTACGGTTGATTGGACCGTGGGTGGACCCCTGGCCAGACTAGGTCAATTGGATTCTGTATCTGGGAATTTGGGGCTGAAGTACGGCACAGTGGCCCTGCAAGGGTAATTCAGTGTGGGGTGGCCATTTTCTACCATGTGGTCCAGACACGAGCGCTCGAGAGAGGATGTGGCCTCCCTGTCTTGAACACTTTGGCTCTCCCCATTCCAATCTTCATCCAGGCCACTGTATTTTGCCCTTGGCTTTTGAGATAGCCTATTTGTATAATGAATACCTTCTTTTTGCTTAAGCCAACAAGTGTGTTTCTGTCACTCGCCACCTCAGAGCTCTAACTAATGTGGGGAAGTGTTTGCATCACCAATCAGAGCCACGGAGTTAAAAATTCCCTTAAATTCATCACAAGCATTTGCTAGCTCATGTCTGAAACTGCTTTTTAGCTTTGTGAGTTCTCTCTGTTTCTTTGTTTTCTACTTCTCCTTCCCTCCCCCCTCTTTGCTCAGAGTCACAGCTAGGACACTTTCCAATTCTCTACAACATACCAGTCTTTGTGGACTATAAATAGGAAGACAAACAAGGCTGGGCAGTTGGAGAAATTGTCATTCAGGGGTTGGTGATTGTGATACATTAAATGGGAAAGTCTGGCGTGCTTTATGAAAGGCTGGAGATTTTCGAGTTGAGCTGGATCTTTTTTCTTTAACTGGCTGGGGCAGGGAGAGCCCTAAGTTATGACAGAGCTGCTTGTGGTCACCTGTGAGCTGGCAGAGTTAAGAGTGAGCACACGTGGCTGGGATCCACTCAGGGGAAAGGACTGTTGAGGAACTTGAAGCCCTTCTGTTGTTGCTGTTGTTTAGTCATTGAGTCAAGTCTGACTCTCTGCAATCCCACGGACCCTAGCCCGCCAAGCTCCTCTGTCCATGGGAAGTTCCAAGCAAGAATATTGGAGTGGGTTGCCATTTCTTGCTCCAGAGGATCTTCCCAAACCCTTCTGTAAACACCAACATGGTCATCTCTGCTGCAGAGTAAGAAAAGTGAGTTTCGGAGAAGAGACTCCCCAGCCCCAGGTCACTAGGATTGGTGCTTGGCTGGGGGCGGTGCTCTGTCTTTCCTAAGCTGTCTCCCTGGGAGGGAGAGACGACCTGTTTTGTGTCTGCCTTGTGGAGAATTGGGGAGGAGGGTGGCTTCTGTAACTAAGTGCTTTAAGGATGCGTAGGTGACCGAGAGATGGTTGGGTGTTGTACTCTTTCCCTCTGTCTGAGGCTCACATGTGCAGGGCTCTTAAGTCTCTTCTATGAGAGCCCGCTCACCACCATCCCCCAGCCCCCTTGTCCCCCATCCTCTTCTTGGGAGAACCTCTCCTCCTTCAACAGGCTTGACTTCCATGTCTTCTCTGGAGCCGGTGTTCTGGCTCTGAGAGTCTGACGCAAACTGAGTCTTTGCCGGCCTCTAGTGAGAGAGTTTGAAGCTGCAGGTGGGTGACCGTGGCATTTCTGTCGAGCCAAGCTGACCACAGTGGCAGCCTCCTCCGTGAAGCTGAAAGTGCTGCAACATCTTGCTTCACCGGTTGCTTTGTTTTTGGTGAAGTCCACAGTGGAGTTAGGACCCTCAAAGCAAGAATGACAAAGAAGGACTTGTTGGCAAGGCGTTTTGGGGTGGTGATGGTGGAAGCTCGGATTTTCACTTAATGAAACATGCTTCCCTCTAGGCGGTAAGAGACACTCAAGTCGGAATTTGGAAAAAGAGCATTGAGGTTGTCTTACCTCTTACTCTGCTTTAGAAAATGCTCTTTCCTCTTGGGGAAGACAATCTTTAGAGGAAAATTGAAATTTCCCTTTAGGCATACATATTGTGTGTGTGTGTGCGCGTGTACTCTCAGATGCTGTCGTGTCTGACTCCTTACAACCCCATGGACTGTAGCCCACCAGGCTCCTCTGTCCATGGATTTCTCCAGACGAGAACACTGGGGTCAGTTGCCATTTCCTCCTCCAGGGCATCTTCCCAACCCAGGGACCGAACCCACATCTCCTGCATTGGCAGGGGGATTCTTTACCACTGAGCCACCTGAGAAGATCTATTCTTTTCAGATGGATAAATTATGGAAGTTGGATAGAAGCTGTTTGACAAATAAATTCACAAAAAAATTTTTAAGTAAAAAAAGCCATAAAACTGCCTTGGGGTGATGGAAGAACATGCAAGGGTTGAGATAGAGCAAGGACACTCATTCAGGTTGACCCATTTGTTTATTTAAAAATGTATTCTCCAGAGTATTGTATGTATTGTGTTCTCTTAGTAGAGACTGACTTTAAAGACAAATTCATTCAGGTCACATTCTGAATCTTCAGGAAGACGATGGATTATTCAATAAGTGGTGTGGGGATTACTGACTAACCATGTGGAAGAAAATAAGGTTAATGATCAACTTCACATGACAGATCAGAATAAATTTCAGAGATTAAATATTTACATGTTTTTTTTTGAAAGAGTCCTAAAAGCTGTAGACAAAAACTCAGGTGATTGTTTCTGTAACCTTGGTAGCAAGGAAGAATTTTCTAAGCATAACACTGGTGAGAGAAAAGCAAAGATTGATAGCTTTTGAAAAAAATTTTCACCATAAACAAAATTGAAAGGCAAATGACAGAACTAAAGTAGAAAACACCAAGAAAGGTAAATAGTTTAACATCAAAATGGGACACAAATGGGAAGTAGGAATGGTTTTTTAAAATATCAGAAATATTAAGTTATTTAGTTTTAAAAGTAGTGCATACCAGTCTACTGGACTTTTTCTTTCATGGCTGTTAAGCAGGATGTTGCCAATTTTTTGCTTTTATGGATAGAGCTTCTTCTTAAACCATTTTATGTAATGTTTTTATGTGATATAACATTTATGTGCATGTTTTAAGGGATGGATTCCAAGAAGTGGAATTAATGATTGGAAGGGTGAAAGCATTTTATTTTTGGTAAATATTTCCAAAACACCCTCCAAAAATTTTGATTCAGGTTACACTCTCATCGACATGAGGGTGCCCCTTCTCCTACATCCTTGTGGGAAGATGGGCCCTTTTTTAAAAAAAAATTTATATGTTTGTTTGTTTATTGGCTGCAGTGCGTCTTCATTGCTGCACGTGGGTTTTCTCTAATGTGGCCAGCGGGGGCCACTCTTTGTTGCTGTGTGCGGGCTTCTCATTGCCGTGGCTTCTTTTGTTGTGAAACACGGGCTCTAGGGCGAGCAGGCTTCAGCAGTTGTAACTCCTGGGCTCTTAGAGCACAGGCTCAGTACTTGTGGGCCTAGTTGCTCCTTGGCACGTGGCATCTTTCCAGACCAGGATCAAGTCGGTGTCCCTTGCATCACAAGGCGGAGGCTCAACCACTGGACCACCAGGGAAACCCCTTGTTTTGTTTTTTTGACTGTGTCTCGAGGCATACGGGATCTCAGTTTCCCCGACCAGGGATCGAAGCTACATCCCCTGCAGTGGAAGCATGGAGTCTTAACCACTGGACTTCCAGGGAATTTCCCCATGTTTTCAGTGTTGACAGTGTGATAAGGGAAAAAAATAACTTGTCACGTGGACACGTGGGCACCATTTGTAATAGGCGTGGCTGTAATGACTGCAGCTCGGGTCAGAGGGGACTGTTATAAATCTCTCGGTGATGTTGACTTTGACCCTTACCAACCTTCCCCTGCAGTTCCTGCTCATATTCCACAAGGCCGCTGCGGGAGAACTGCAGGAGGACAGCGGGCTGATGGCGCTGGCGAAGCTTTCTGAGATCGATGTTGCCCTGGAGGGCGTCAAAGGTGCCAAGGACTTCTTTGAAGCCAAGGTAGGTGCCTCCTTCCTGCGTGGCACAGTCCGTCTGTCCCTGCAGCCTGCCCAGCCGAGCTCCCAGCCGGCGACCAGCTCATCAACTCCCCCAGGACAAGGGAAACGGCGATCACTTGAGCATGTGAGATTGCAAGGAAAGGAGAGTGTGTGTCTGTGTGCCATCTGACAATTAAAAACGAATGGGAAAATGGGAAAACGGCAAATGCGTTGGATCCTGGTTTCAGATTTTTTAAAAAATTTTTGACTGTGCTGGGTCTTCATTGCGCCTCGGGCTTTTCTCTGGTTGTGGTGTGCAGGTTCTCACTGCACTGGCTTCTCTTGTGAGGAGCACAGGCTCTAGGGCACTCGGGTTTCAGGAGCTGCAGCACGTGGCCTCAGTAGTTGTGGCTCCCAGGTTTTCTAAAGCACGGGCTCAATAGTTGTGGTGCATGAGCTTAATTGCTCGGCAGCACGTGGGATCTTCCCAGACCAGGGATCAAACCCATGTCTCCTGCATTGACAGGCGGATTCTTTACCACTGAGCCGCCAAGGAAGCCCCTGATATCAGATTCAAACAGGCTTGCGGGTGCAATGGTCCCAGACAGCTCTGGAGCCAGACTTTCCTAGAGAATTCCTCTCTACCCCAAACCACACGGATTATCTGAATGGCTATCTCCGTGTTTGTACCTTAGACACCTGTGTGTAAACAAGTGACTAACGGGCCCCGAGGAGGCTGCCTCGTTGGCTTGCTCTGGATCCGAATTGTTGTGTGCAGCATTGACGATGCCATGAAGCCGGGAAGGATTCTGCAGCGCGGGGTCTTGGAGCCCTTCTGGGTGCTTCTGTTCATTCATGAGTTCATACGGTCATTGAATGTTTCTGGAGATTTTATCTCAGGCTGGGTGCTGTCGTTTTCCTCTCCACAGAGCACACTGGCAGAAAGAGAGATCAGGAAAACACTCCAAATTTCCCTCTGCAATTGAGGGTGGGGCTGGGGGGACGGGTGGGAGGGGTGCCGTGGATAAGACCGCCTGGGTTCACCTTCTGCCTCCTCCACTTACCTGTCACCTCGGTGCCTCCGTTTCCTCATCTGTACCAGGGAGTTGATAATGAGATCGCCACGAGGATGAAATGCTTCCTTGCGTCTGAAGCGTTTAGCAAGTGCCTGGCTCACTGACCGCACTCCATATATGATACGAGCTGTTGGGCCTCCCTACAGCTCCAGCCAGGGGCCAACCCCTTGGAGTGGTTGCTTAGTCTTCCTGATCCAGGGACCAAACTCACATCTACTGCACTGGCAGGCAGATTCTTTACCACTGAGCCACCATGGAAGCCCCACCTCTCGTGGAGCTTTGGCTTATCCCAGGAGTTTCTTTGCCCAGAAACAGCGTGTCCTGGGTGACACAGCCCAGCCTGTTCAGGCCTCAAAGCCCAGCACTCTCTCTCCGCAGCTCTGTGATGCTGCGTGGAGACAAGAGTCCAGCATCTTTCTGCCAGGCAGACCCTTATCCATCGCGCCACCAAGGAAGTCCCTGCCTCAAGGATTTTATCCTTCAGAGACCCTCGTGCCAATGTACACAGATGTATAGACAAAGCTTTTCATACAGTTGGTTGGTAATGGAGGAGAACTGAACATAACAGAAATGTCTGTGACCCGGGAATTGAGTCCACTGTGGTTCACCCACACATTTACACATACGATAGCTTTGAAGAATGAGATGCAGCTGCATTTACGTTTGGTCGTTGTTCAGGGCCTCAGTCGTGTCTGACTCTTTGCGACCCCGTGGACTGCAGCACGCCAGGATTCCCTGTCCTTCACCATCTCCTGGAAGTTGCTCAGACTCATGTCCATTGAGTCGGCGATGCCATCCAACCATCCCGTCCTCTGTCATCCCCTTATGTGTGGACAGATGTCCAAAGTGAATTAGGCAAAACAGTATGCTTGAAACCCAATTTTGTGAAATAGTAAATACAACCTGGACAGCTTTGTATCAAAGTATTAGTAATAGTGATGTCAGAAGGACTGACTTTTTAAAATAATTTTGTGAGGCTTTATAATGTCTGTGCGTTATTTTTACAACCGGGAGAAAAGATGAAAAGAATAACAATAAATTTTTTTGAACGTGCTCTGTTTATACATCTGCCTCCTCACCCACAGACTCAAAGGCAGAGTAGGTGTGTTGCCTGTGTAATTACAGTGCCTGGCTAATAATGGCCCTCAAGAAGTGTTGGCATGAATGATGAATGGAGGAAATCATTGCCCGAATTTGGGAGAAGGCCATAAAGGAGCTGACATTCGTGACAGATGTTAAAAGATGAATGGGGATTCACCTTGTAATCAGGGAGGAGAAGGCGTTCCTGCCGTGGGAACTGTGAGAGCAAGGCTCTGAGGCATGGGGTGGGGAGGGGCTGGAGGCTGGCCCCTGTCCGTACTCGACACAGCTGGACAGGAAGCTCTGGGCTCCCCTGAGGGTCAGGCTTTCCCCAGCCTGTGGATCACCAGAATTATCTGCTGACCAGCTTCCCAGACCTCACCCAACTTTCCCCGGGCTCTGCGGGAGGATTCGGTGCATGGCCAATCTTGGAGAGCATGGCCTTGCTCTGATCAGCCTTGGGTACAATGGGGACAGACTTGCCTGGGGAGAGACTGGACTCAGGGAGGCTCTGTAGACGCCTGGAGAAGAACTCCAATGAGGAGTATGACAGTGGGCTGGGAAGGAGGTGGGGATGAATCCCAAACCCTCCAGAGCTCTCAGTGTTGGGACTTCTCTGGTGGGCCTGTGGTTAAGCCTCTGTGCTCCTAGTGCAGGGGGCATGGGTTGGATCCCTGGTCAGGGAACTAAGATCCTGCATGCTGCACACTGCAGCAAAAAAACAAAAACAAAAACAAAACCCCAAAACTCTGTGTTCACGACCATGTGATTGGAGGTGGAAAGTAAAAAGCGACAAGATTATTGGAGCTGTGGGGCCAGGGGTTGGTGATACCAAGAAAAATCAAAACAGGACCCCTGTCCCTGAATGTGAATGGTTTAGGGAGGAAAAGTGATAAGCTGGGTTTGACTGTCAAGTCCGAGGTGACTTCAGGCAAGGGAAAGACCTGCCCCTTTATCTGAAGGGCACACTGTTGTTTGCTACTAGCTTTTGCTCAGTCCTGTTGGACAGAACTTAGCCACACCCCGTTAAATGGGAGACTACAGAATGCCTTTTTTTTTTTTTTTCTTTCCTGGGGATCCTTGTGCTCAGCTGCAATTCTGCTATTAAGGAAGACAGGCATACTAGATACTATAGTCATGGAATAATCTCTTCCACCTTGTCCATTCCTGAACTGACTCCTGACAAGGGCTGCAATATTGTTACTTTGATGGGCTCCTCTCCTTGAGCCCAGGGGTGAGGCCAGTCTTCCCTAGGCCCTTGGGCCATGTGCCAGGGAAGCATCTCATAGACAGAAAGCGGGGGGCAGGGGAGGATGGTTGTTTCATGGACAACCAGCCACACAGACCACAGGCACTAGCTTCACAGGATACAAACTGAAACCTGAAACTAGAGGGAATTGACCAAGGGCAGAACATCATGGCGACTAGAGTGGGAAAAGAAATAATCAGAGACACAAGGAAACTCTGGAGAAATGCTGATATGGAGGACAGGAGCAATTTCAAGAGGAGACTGAATCAGATGAGGTTGGGGCAGAGGTGTTGGGTCTAGCAAATGGGTCAGTGGAGAATTTTGACAGATGAGGTTCACTGTGGAGAGAGGGCAGATTGTAATAGGGTAAGGGGTAGGTGGGAACTGGGGAAAGGGCCCTGATAGCTGGCTTTTTTGTCTAGAAGGTTGGCAGAGGAGGCCTAGACAAAGTGGGGATGGTAGCTTAGGATCAGGAAAGAAATTTTTTTTTTTTAGCCTAGAGAAGATAGATATCGGCATGTTTCTAGGTCACAAGGAAGTGATCCAGGGGAGGGAAACATAAAGAGTGGAATGATTGACAGGACAAGTACTTGGAGATCATAGAATGGAGAGGAGAGGTGGAGGAGAAGGACCTCAAGTAAAGTAATTGCACAGGTCCCCAACCTTCCTCTGACCTTGCCAGGAATGGGCAGGTGGGATGATTAGCAAGCATGTGAGTGTTGATGGTGACCCTCTGCTGACCACTTCAGATTACACAATCTAATCTTCATACAAGCTCTCTGCAGGTAGGTGTTATTGACCCACTTTGCAGATGAGGAGACTGAGGCTTAGACAGTGGTTTGTTGATCAATGTTTAACAACTGGCTCTCTGGACAAAGTGTGTATTTTATATATGTATAAAATACACACACAGACACACACACAGACACACACACAGAGACACACACACAGAGACACACACACACAGACACACACACAGAGACACACACACAGAGACACACACACAGAGACACACACACAGACACACACACAGAGACACACACACACAGACACACACACACAGACACACACACAGACACACACACACACAGACACACACACACACAGACACACACACACACAGACACACACACACACACATATATATGGGCTTCCCTGATAGCTCAGTTGGTAAAGAATCCACCTGCAATTCAGGAGACCCCGTCTCGATTCCTGGGTCAGGAAGATCTGCTGGAGAAGGAATAGGCTACCCACTCCAGTATTCTTGGGCTTCCCTTGTGACTCAGCTTGTAAAGAATCTGCCTGCAATGTGGGAGACCTGGATTCACTCCCTGGGTTGGGAAGATTCCCTGGAGAAGGGAACTTATATTTTTAGTTCTTATATATAAGAAGGCATATATATGTTTAATATATATATGTTTATATATATAAGTTTATTATATATTTTGCTGATAAAAAGGATACATAACATGCAATGTACAAATAATAATATACACTATTTTTATTGTAGATTTCATATAGTCTATTTTTTAAAAATGGCGATGGTTTAGTTGCTAAGTCGTGTCTGACTCTGGTGACCCCATGGATTGGGAACCTACCAGGCTTCTCTGTCCATGGGATTCTCTAGGCAAGAATACTGGAGTGGGTTGCCATTTCCTTCTCCAGGGGATCTTCCCAACCCAGGAATCGAACCCGGGTCTCCTGCATTGCAGGCAGGTTCTTTACTGACTGAGCTACAAGGGAAGTCCGAAGAGCAAAGTATTTTAAAAATACTTTTTAAATTTATTGTGTTGTACCGGGTCTTCATTGTAGCATGGAAACTCTTAGTTGCAGAATGTGGGATCTATTTCCCTGACCAGGGATTGAACTCTGAGCATTGGGAGCTCAGAGACTTAGTCACTGGGCTATCAGGGAAGTCCCCCTTATAGGCTATTAATTCTTTTTTTTTGTTGTTGTTATCCCAGGATGTTTTTTATTTTTATTTTATTTTATTTTATTTTCCATTTATTTTTATTAGTTGGAGGAGGCTATTGATTCTTAAAGAATAACTCCTTGATTTTTGCTGGACTCTTATGTCTGTAGGCAGTCTATGATTGCAACTGACAAAGGAATGTAGTTCCAACATGCGTGTTGGGTAGTATTTTGTTTAATTTATGAGAAAAAAGTGAAAAGACGTGTCAGAACTTCATTCATTCCTCAATGATGTGAGCAACATCTTTGCTGAATTCGAAGTAGGTTTTAAATATTGGGAGAACAGTCTTTCCATTTTGGAGCTATTTATAATGTGAAGGCTGCAGACGCTACACATGTTTACATTTAATCCACATTTTTTACATTTTTCCATCACTTTCTTAAGATTGTCTAGACAGTCACTGAAACAATAATCAAACCCTTGTTTGTAGCATTGTTCTTCCAAGGTGTGAATATTCCTCCTGAGATTGCTTTCGAGCTACCAACAGAATGCCTTTGAACATGGAGTTGGGACAATTCATGGTACCAGGTCATCATACATGATTTCCACCTTAGAGATGTGACAGACGTAGATAACCTTGAGGATACAGACAGTAGTAAAATGTAACACAATCACCAGAAAATGATGACTTTTAAGTATGTATTACCTTTGCTTGTAATATAATTTTATTGTGAAAGTATATAAATCTAATTTTTAACAATGGCTATATTTCACAACCAGCTCATAAAATTCCTGAAAATCAAACAATTGGCTTGCAAGCAGGTAGCAGCCGGTACTTCTCTGGTTTCAGAGAGGTTCAATGAATGGCCCAGGATCTGCTTCCTGCCCACCCTGAAACACAGGGAAAGGGGGAGGGATGAAGAGGGTGGGAGAGGAGTCCAGAGTGGACAGACCAAATTCCTCTGTTTTCTAAACAAGGGGGGAGGAGATGGACCGCAGAGTGACAGGGTCCCTGGAGACTGCGGTCATCTGGATGACCACTGTGGGGAAAGAGCTGGGAGGAGGGCAGAGCCTCAGTGAAGGACCAGCCCAAACTGGAAATCCTCACTCCCAGTGGGTCCTGGTGAGGCTTCTAAGAAAAACACATTCTCAGCCTACAAGCAGACAAAGGCCTTGGCCCAAGGGTGGCCGAAGTGTCTGGCAGAAGTGCGGGTCCTGGCAGTCGGAGGTTATGTGACGGTTGCTGCTGTGAAGATTGTTTAGGCATCTGTTCTGGGTTAGAAAGTGAATAAAGGCGAGGCCCACGTTAGGAAATAGGAGCTAGAACCCAGGTCGCAGGATTCTACAACCATTAGGGATACTTGGGGGAGGGGCTGGGTAGACGACAGTAACCTCCAACTTGGACATCTTGCCTTAATCAAGAAAGAGCAGTCTCTGAGGACTCTGGCATAGGGAGCCAGGGGTGAGAACTGCTGGGTCAGAGCAGGGCCCCAAGGTCCTGAGAAATACCTGGGGGGACGTTTGGAAAACATAATTTCCTTGACCCTATCTCTAGGGAGTTGGATCCAGAAAGAGTAAAAACATAATACGTACTGCCAATTGGTAATTTCATTGGTATTTGGCTTCAGAAATGGACCCTTGTGAAGTAAGTACAGGGAGGGTTTGAAAAGGGTATTATAATTTTTCAGTGAAATATGAGATTCTGTATTGGGCTACCATGGATGTGGTTTTCCCAGGTGGCACAGCAGTAAAGAATCTGCCTGCCAGTGAAGGAGATGCGGATTTGGTTCCTGGGGAAGATCCCCTGGAGAAAGAAATGGCAACTCACTCCAGTATTCTCGCCTGGGAAATTCCATGGATAGAAGAGCCTGGTGGGGCAGCAGTCCATGGGGTTGCAAAGAGTCGGCCACGACTTAGCGACTAAACAACAACCATGGATGTAGTGAAATGAAAATCAGAATGGACTAAATAAAAAGCATTGTAGGGAATGGTAACTCTTAGCTGCAGCACTGCAGGGAAGTGAATGAGTGGACCAGGGGGTAGACTGATGAGACAATGAGACAAGGGAGCTGCTGCTGCTGCTAAGTCGCTTCAGTCGTGTCCGACTCTGTGCTACCCCATAGACGGCAGCCCACCAGGCTCCCCCGTCCCTGGGATTCTCCAGGCAAGAACACTGGAGTGGGTTGCCATTTCCTTCTCCAGTGCATGAAAGTGAAAAGTGCAAGTGAAGTCGCTCAGTCGTGTCCCACTCTTAGTCCCATAGACTGCAGCCTACCAGGCTCCTCCGTCCACGGGATTTTCCAGGCAAGAGTACTGGAGTGGGGTGCCATTGCCTTCTCCAGATAAGGGAGCTAGTGACAGAGAAATCAAGGAGATGATGCCCACAGGTAGAAGTAATGAAAGATGATGATACATCAATTTAAAACCATTAAAGGCTCCATAAAGAAACTCATAGTTACAGAAATCAGATTTGGTAACCAGAGGGGAAGGAAGTTGGGGGACAGATGGGAGAAATGGATGAAGAGAGTCAACTCCGTGGTGATGGGTGGTAATGAGACTCACGGCGGTGATCACTTTGTAGGGTATACAGATGCTGAACTATAATGCCGTGTACCTGAAACTTACATAAAAGGTTATATCACAGTCATTCTCTAAAGCCATCATGAATCTGATTACAAAATCAGATAAAAATAACACCAACCAATTCATATATCCACCTAATAAATATCGCTGTAAGAATCCTAAAACATTAAGGAATGGAATGCAATTATAATATTTGAAATTTATGTTAAGATGGCAGGGATAATTTTTTAAATATACTCCTCATAGGTAGGTTAAATTAGAAGAATGTGACCATTGCCATCAGATGTCTCAAGGGCATTTGGTGAAGTTTAATACACATTCATAATCACACATTTGAAAATAAGAAAATATGCTCTTCAACATAAGAAGATTTGCTTTCTTTATAAATATTAGGGCATTCTATAAGGCAGTAACATTAACTAATGTATACAAGTGCAGGAATAAACAAACCAGTTAGTGGGATGGGATAGAAAATAATAAAAACTGATCTCCTTCATGTGGGAATTTAGTATATGGAAAAGATAATTTTCAAATCAGTGGGAAAATAATGGGCTATTCAGTAACAGGTGTTGAGACAATTGGCTCTCCACTTAGGAAAATGAAGTAACTCCCTCCACTAGGCTCCCTCACCAAAATAAATTGCAGGGGACTTCAAGAGCCAGACGGGAATATGAAAACAAAAAAGTATGAGAGGAAATTACAGGAAAATGGGTTTAGAACCAGGGTGGCATAGAAGAACTTCTTAAACATGATATAAAGTACAAAAGCTGGAAAGGAAATAGGTGAACTTTTTGATGACATCAAAATTTAAATGTTTGTATGACCTAAGGTACCTTGAAGTAAAGAGACAAACAAGAGACTGGAGGAAATTAACTGAAAAATATATATCTAAATTATGTAAAGAATTGCAGATTAAAGGGGAAAAAAACATTAGCTGAATAAAATGGGCAAAGAATATAAATGGGTAGTTTATCAAGAAAAGAAAGAAAGAAAGAAAATGAAGTTGCTCAGTTGTGTCTGACTCTTTGCAACCCCATGGACTGTAGCCTACAAGGCTCCTCCATCCATGGAATTTTCCAGGCAAGAGTACTGGAGTGGTTGCCATTTCCTTCTCCAGTTTATCAAAGAAGAAATAAAAGAAGGTGCCAGTTTTTCTTCCACATCAGATTGGCAAACAGGAAAAAGGTTAATGATAAGCATTGGTAAGGTTATGGGGAAAGGAGCCTTGCATTTCATGATGGTGGGGTACAGACTGGAGCAGCTCTGTGGAGGGCGATCTAGCAGTTTTTATTAAAAATAGTGTACACCTAAAGATGGGATGTTCCTGGTGGCTCAGGGGTAAAGAATCTGCCTGCCAATGCCGGAGATAGGGGTTTGATCCCTGGGTGGGGAAGATCCCCTTGAGAAGGAAATGGCAACCCATTCCAGTGTTCTGGGCTGGAAATCCATGAATAAAGGAGCCTGGCGGGCTACAGTCCATGGAGTCACAAAGAGTCAGACATGACTTAGCAACCAAACAACACCACCTAAAAATATCCCTTTGCTGCAGGCAGATTGATGCAATCCCAGTCAAAATGCCCACAGGGAGCTCATTTTGTTCTTGACTTCCCCTAGAACTAAAGTATACCATTGTGAAATTAAAGGTGGAAAGTAAGTAGAAGTGGGCAATAGAAGTGGGTGTGGATATGAACAGTATCCCGGGACTCCCCTGATGGTCCAGTGGCTAAGACTCCACGCAGGGGGCGCAGATTCGAACCCAGATGAGGGAACTAGATCCCACATGCTGCAATTAAAGACCCATTACAGCTAAATAAATAAATATTAATTTTAAAAAGTATCATGAACAAGCTAGAAAAAAAGAAAAAGCCCAGGTGGAATAGGCAACCGCAACAGATTGGAAGGAGCATGTGTAACACAGAAGCAAGTAAAATGACGCTATCCTCGCTGTTAGAAAGCAAACACGGGAAGACCGCGGGCAGGGAGCATTGGTTCAGGGGTCCTGCTTGCAGCGGGGCCGGGGTCCCGGGCCATGTGGCTGGAGACCGCCGAGTTCTGTTTGGTGGGCTGCTCCCGCTCCAGGCGTCTCTTTCGTCTCTCACTGTTGATCTGCCCTCACTGTTTCTCTGCAGGTCCAAGCCTTGTCCTGTGCCAGTAAGTTTGAAGCGGAGCTAAAAGCAGAGCAAGATGAGCGGAAGCGGGAGGAAGAGAAGAGGAAGGTCCGCCAAGCAGCCTTCCGGGAACTCAAGGCCGCTTTCAGTGCTTAGCGGGGCTGACCCTGACCTCTGAGCACCGCTGTGCCTCACAGATGCTCTGGGGAGAGCTGGCCAGGCACCCTCACCCCTGCTGACCCTTTGCCCCAACCAGCCTCCACACCCACCACCCAGTGCACACTCCTTGGCCTCGTGGGGTGGCGGGGGCGGCTCTCATACCCATTTGGGAACCCCTCCCAGAAGGTCCCACTGCCCCCTCAAGTCTCTCTCCTGCGTGCCTTCCTCCACCCTTCTCTGTAGCCTGAACGTGCCTCCACTTGGCAACCTCTGCTTGTTCCTGTCTCTTTACCCCTCCCCAACAAAGAGTGGTCTGTTGTGTTAATTCATGCAGATACTACTTTCCTTGGTGGTCCTCAGAGGAGAGAGTCGAGGGAGGCCAGTGATGTTAACAACATCCATTTCCCTGGGTCATCCTTTTCTGTGTCTCTCCTTTCTTTCCCATCCAGCCTCCTTGTTCTCATTCTTCGCCTGATCCTGCCAGATGCTCCCGCATCTTCTGTCCTTTGGTGATGTGAGGTTTAAGGCAGGCCAGGCTGGACCATAGCCTGGTCCCTCTCCAACAGTGGGCCACAGCATGCTGCTGAGGTGACAGGAAAGAGTGAAGAGACGGGGGATTCTGGTCCTCCCCATCGCCTTTCTCCTGTCCTTGGCGTTCCTCTTAGGTCCCTCCCTTTTCCTTCCCCTCTGCACTTCTCAGCCTTTCCCCCCTTCTCCTAAATACTGTGCTACTTAACCGTAAGAATGAGAGAATGATTATAAATAATATTAATGAGTAGAAGAATTCTTATTAATTCTGACTCGATGCAAATTATATTACAGTAGACCCTTGCCGTCGCCGAGTAACAAATCCAGAGTCTTTCAGAATCTGAAAAGTTATGACCATCTTCACCATCTAGCCAGTTCCCAACATCTGCTCTAAGGTGTTCAAAATGAAGCTGTTCTTCAGCACAAATTTGTACATGTTATGAGTTCTTGGGATTGCTCCCAGATATCAGGGGTTTGTTGTACTTGATAAAATAATTTCTAACGTCATATTTATTTCTTCCCTTTTTTAACTGCTGTCTTTACAATGAAGAAAACATCTGCATTTTTACCTTACAGCTATTCTTTTTAAATAAACGGTGCAAGTGGGCTTAGCCATCACATCCGCGTGCCTCTTGTCTTCTTTGAATTGGAGGAGAGGGGAGGATGTTTTCTGTGTGGGCCACTTCCAGTCCAGGCTCCTGTTTGACACTGTGTCCCTGAAGTAGTGTTAGAAGTGGTCACTGTGGGACTTCCCTGGTGCCTCAGAGGTAAAGAATCCACCTGGCAAATGCAGGAGACATGGGTTCGATCCCTGATCCAGGAGGGAGCTAAGCTCCCTGGAGCATCTAAGCTCATGCGCCACAACTACTGAGCGTGTGCTCTAGAGCCCCGGAGCTGGAGAGCCTGTGCTCTGCAACAAGAGAAGCCACTGCAGCGAGAACCCCACGCACCCCAACTAGAGAGGAGCCCCCTGCTCGCCGCCATGAGAGAAAAGCCTGTGCAGCAGCGAAGACCCAGCACACCCAAAAATAAATAAATTAAAAACAGACAAACAAAAAAGTGAAGTCTAGAAGTTTGATTTTCCCTCCAGGGCATTCTCAGTAGGAAGGTTGTCTGTCCACTGCCCTTCCCTTTCCCATCACTGAGGATTCTTTCAGCTGCAGATGAAATCTATACCTTAATTTCTCTTGCTTCCTAGACCCCCTGAAACTCTGATGAGGGCCAGTGACCCCTTGCTCCCATCTATAATTCCACGGTATATGGCGGACCTAAATATGGTAAGGACCCCTGGCCTAAAAGAACACCCTTGGCTCCCCGGGGAGGACAATTTCTGTTTCTATACAAATCCAAGACCTACAACTCTGTGGCATCATTTTTCCATGGAAGGTCACCCCACCACCTCCATGTTGGAGGAAGTAGACATGGAAAAGGAAATGGAGAAAAAGAAATGGAGAGGAAAAAGGAATGGAAAGACTCTCGCCATATAATCCAGCAATCATGCTTTTTGGTATTTATCGAGATGAGCTGAGATCTTTTGTCCACACAAAAACCTGCACATGAATGTTTATGGCAGCTTTATTCATAGCTGAAAACTTAGAAGCAACCAAAGTGTTCTTCAACAGGCGAATCATTAAACTGTGGTCGATCCATACAATGGAGTATTAATTCAGTGGTGAAAAATATTATTCAGTGTTAAAAAGAAATGAGTTATCAAATCACAAAATGACATGGAGGAAACTTAAGTGCATATAGCTGAGTAAAGGAAGGCAATATGGAAAGGTTACATCATATATGATTCCAATTATGTGAAATTCTAGAAAAGGCAAACTTATGAAGACGGTGAAAAGATTAGGGTTATCAGGGGTTGGGGCGGGCAAGAAGGGCTGAATAGGGGATTTTTAGTGCAGTGAAACTTACTCTGCATGTTGCTGTTGTCTTAGTTGCTAAATCATGTCCGACTCTTTTGCAACTCTGTGAATTGTAGATGGCCAGGCTTCTCTGTCCATGGGGATTCTCCAGGCAAGAATGCTGGAGTGGGTTGCTATTTCCTTCTCCAGGGAATCTTCATGACCCCGGGATTGAACCTGTCTCTTGCATTGGCAGGCGTGTTCTTTACTACTGAACCACCAGGAAAGCCCACATGATGCTATAATGGTCATAATACATTTGTCAAAACCCATGTAGAAAATATATAACAAAGAGTGGGACCTAAAGTTACTATGGACTTTATTTGATAATAGCATGTCAATAGGAGCCCATCGGTTGTAACAAATGTACCACACTAATGCAAGATGTTGATAACAGGCAGAATCGGAGGGGGAAGGAAGAGAGGGGTATGTGAAACTTAAGTTTCTGCCAATGTTTTCTGTAAACCTAAAACTGCTCCAAAAAATAAAGTCTATTAATAAAGCAAAGGAAAAGGAAGGAAGGAAGGAAAGAAGATAACAGTGTAAATACTTCAAATGTCCATTTCCTTCTGTGGACTTCTAGGCCCATGTAGGAGCTAAGACCTCTTGTTTGCAAATGATAGAAAATGAAACACAAAAGGACTTATGAGGGAAACAAGGACACCTGTTGGGTTATGGGACTACAAAGACCAGGGACAGGTCTTCTCTGCCCCCTCTTCGTCATGAAGTCCTGTAAACAGTGTTGCCTTCATGCCTGCCATCCACAGCTCCCCTCCTCAGCAACATGGTCATGGCCTTCATTGATTTTCCTGGGCGTCTACAGGGACCTCATAACTGGTTTCCCTGTCCTCACTTTGCCCTAGTTAGAATCACCTTTCTAAACTGTAAAGTGTTTCTAGCATCTTTCCTTCAGTCTTTGGCTCCCTGCCTTCAGGATCTGGCCCCTACTCACCCGTCTTGTCCCCTGTCTTGCCCCTCCTCCCCTCCAAATGGTACTCTCCAGGAATATGCAAGACCTAGTGATTCCTAGGAAGGGCCACTCAGCCAGACCTTTCCAGTTCCCTCTGCCTGGCACGCCCTCCCTTCCCCGGAGACTTCTCACTGTCACTCAGCTCAGAGATGAACCTCAAGAAGCGTTCTGATGCTCATAAGTACCCCGTCTCAGGGTTCCCATTTCACCCTAAGTTTTTCTCCACTGTAATCCTTATGACATCGTGCAGTATTCTTTTCTTTACTTCTCTTCCTCCTTGTTTTAAAGATTAATTTCTTTTTTTGGAGTATAGTTGCTTTACAATGTTGCTAGGTTCTCCTGGACAGCAAAGTGAATCAGCTACACCTATACATAGAACCCCTCTTTTTTTGATTTCCTTCCATTTAGGTCCCCACAGAGCACTAAGCAGAGCTCCCTGAGCAATACAGCAGGTTCTTGTTCATTTATTTTATACATAGTATCAATATCATAGTATCTATGTCAATCCCAATCTCCCAATCTCCTAACCTCCGGATTCATCCCACCCCCTCCTCCTTCTTCCTTCTTTGGACTTTTGAACTCTTTGGACTATGAGCTCTTTGAAGGGCAGAAGCTCTGCCTCACCCGTTGTTGCAGGCCTAACAGGTTGCTTGGCAACGTGGGAGCATGCCCCCCGCCCCCCATGCACGTTCGTTTCACAAGGACGTACCAGGTTCTTTGGAGCAGACAGACGGACAGGATAGGGACACTGCCATTGACTCAGGGGCCTTCTGGATGCCCGATACGGGAGCCTGGCCTGAGGAGACAGCTCGGAAAGTCAGGACAGCAGAGACTGTGCGGACATCTGTCTCACTGGAAAGGTGACAAGTCTACTCCCCAAGGTCCTCCTTAGAGTGGTAGGGAACACCCACAAACAAGTCAGCTCTGCCTCTGCCCTGGAGACTGTGTGATGTAACAAGAGCCACAATCAGACACTAATTAGGCCGGCACGGTATCCTCGCTGAGTCTCTGTTTCCTCATCTGTAAAATGGGGATGGTGACTGCAGATTCTGTGTCTGGCATTTACTTGGTGCTCAGGACATATGGGTCCCCTCTCCAGCTTCTACCTTCCCCTGCTACAATTCTGTCTCCTCCTGAGCTCTGGGTCTTTAAGGTCACATGCAGGAGATTCCAGGCTAGTTTGTATGTGCTCAGAAACTTAGTTGTATCTGACTCTTTGCAACCCCATGGACTGTAGCCCACCAGGCTCCTCTGTCCATGGGATTTTTCATGCAAGAATACTGGAGGGAGATGCCATCTCCTCCTCCAGGGGATCTTCCCAATCCAGGGAATCAACGCATATGCCTTACGTCTCCTGCCTGGAAGTGCTCAGTCCTGGCTGTTGCCTTGGCCCCAAGCAGTTACTCACTTACCCAGCTTCTCTATTTTCTTGAGTCCCCTTTCCCAATCAGCCTGGAGAGATTTCTGCCTGTCTGCCTGCTCCCCTGCCACACCCCTGCAGCTGACACTTGCTGAGCCCTCCTGGCCGGATCGTGTGACTTGACAAGTGTGGCCTTGTCCCTGCTCAGATTTCTCCCTTCTGACCCTGCTTGTACACCAGGCCAGATTCTGGCCACATCCCTGCCCACTAGCCTGACTGGTAGGGGGGCCGTAGGAGGCCAAACTTATAATTCCGCCCACTTAGGAAGGCACTGGGGAGGGGACATTATCCGGGGCCTCTGCTCCTTTCCTCTGCTTTCCAAAACCAACACTTTTGGCACTCTGCCACATGGTATTGGTGGGTGTACACATCGCTGTGGTCCTTTTGAAGGGCAATCTGATAAACTGTCAAAATTTACAATTATGAGGACTTCCATGGTGGTCCAATGGCTGACTCCACACTTCCATGGCAGGGGGCCTGGGTTTGATCCCTAGTCAGGGAACTAGACCCCCCCCACATGCTACAACTAAAGAACCCAATGCTACAGCTAAGACTTGATGCAGTCAAGTAAATTAATTAATTGAGCTGTATCTGTGTCAGTCATTAATTTCTGCTTTAACAAATCATCCTATAACTTAGTGGCTTAAATCAATAATTAGCATTTATTATGCCACACCATTTCTGAGGGTCAGGAGTTCAGAAGTGGTTTAGCTGGTTTCTAGCTCAGCGTCTTTTATAAACAGTCAAAATGTCACTTGAGGCTGCAGTCATCTGAAGGCTTGACTGGGGCTGGAAGACCCATCCCTAAGGTGACTCACTCATGTGATTCACGAGTTGGTGCTGGCTGTTGGCCAGAGGCCTGTTTTCTTGCTAAGTGGACTTCTCCGCTGGATGGTCAGAGTGTCTTCACAGCATGACAGCTGGTCTCTCTCAAAGCAAGTGATACTAGAGGTGTAAGCCACCCACAACATCTTTTAAGACCTCACTTCGGAAATCACGCTCTGTCATTCCCACAATATCCTACTGGTTACACAAGCCAGCCCAATCGGTAGGAAACACTGGGAGCCATCGTGGAGGCTGACTACTACAGAATCAGTCTGGATTCTTAATTGCAAGTAACAGAATCTAAGCAGACTGATTGAAGCAGAAGGAGAATTTCTTGAAAAGACATTGAGGGGCTCATAGAATCACTAGCTGGTTGGGGGACCCAGCAATAGGCAGGAAGCCAAGTGGCTGGGGACCACAGCCAAAAGAGCTCCATGGAGACAAGCCAGGCCTGGTGCCATTGCCCTGGGTGATAAGATCTTTGGGATGCCCTGCTTCTGCAGGTGCTTAGTCCAGATTCAGAGTCTGAGGGGGAGCCCAGTCACTTGCCCATGTGTTGGGGGTGGGAAGGGTTAGTATCTGGACCACCTGTCTTCTGTAAGGGGAGGTCTCCCACCAAGATTCTTATTTTCCACAAACATGGAAAAGTATTTCAGATACAGAACAGTTGTGAATGAAAGGCAGGTGTCTGCTGCAGACATTGTTGTTATTCAGTCGCCCAGTCATATCTGACTCTTTGTGATCCCACAGACTGCGGCACGCCAAGCTTTCCTGTCCTTCATCATCTCTCGGAGATTGCTCAAACTCATGTCCATTGAGTCGGTGATGCCATCCAACCATCTCATCCACTGTCACCCCCTTCTCTTCCTGCCTTCAATCTTTCCCAAAAGACCCCACAAAGGTCTTTTCTAATGAATCTACTCTTCGCATCATGTGGCTCAACTATTGAAACTTCAGCTTCAGCATCAGTCCTTCTAGAGAATATTCAGGATTGGTTTCCTTTAGGATTGATTGACTGGTTTGATCTGCTTGCAGTCCAAGGGTCTCTCAAGGGTCTTCTCCAACACCACTGTTGAAAAGCATCAATTCTTTGGCACTCAGCCTTCTTGATGGTCCAACTCTCACATGTTCTTGGAGAAAGGCTGGGAGCAGAGCAGTAAACACAGTACCACTCAGGTGTTTTGTTCTGTTTTACTTGAGAGATACAACGCCATGTCTCTGCCCACGTCGGCTAAGCTGTATGAGGTCAGTGCCAGGTAGATTTTGGGCAACTGCTTGTATCCTCAGCTCTCAGTGGTAATGAGAATTAAGAAACACATCATGCTTGTTTCCGCATACAACCAGAAAGTCACAAAGGAGACTGTCATCAGTGGGGTTACGTGAGAGAGGAGAGAACCTAAGGGTCCTGAGTTTCCTAGGGAAAGAATCTAGGTTTGAGAGGGGTTTAAATTTTTTCTATTTTATGTTTTTGAATTCTTAAAAATATTAAACTGTAAACACATACTGCTTTACTGTTGCAACTGCTAATAACAGTTACTGAAAAAAAAGGGGGACTCTGACTGCAAAGAAAGTGAGAAGAGCAGTTGAACATGCATGTGGGAACTCTTTGGGACAGCAAAAATATGAAATCCTCAATATGCAAGACAGGAGAAAGAGAATACCATTTTGGGACACACTGTGGGGTGTTTACATGAAAGGATACGTTTATCGTATTCCAAGATCGTTTTTATGATTTAATTTTCTTGGTACATCTGGAGGTTGGAAATTTTTTAAAAAAGTTTAAATATGCAAGTACTTGTAGAATAAAAATGTTTTCAAACATAAAAATGGATCTGTTTCCATAATTATCATCTGAGCAGCCTTTCCTTGCTGTTTCCTGTGCTCTCTTGCTGCCCTCCCTTCCTGTGTCTCCTCTTTGCTTTTCAGCTGTGTGCCCAACGCTGTGAGTTAGGGTGCCAATCTGAGCGGCACTGCCTTCTCCACTAGTGAGCCCATCCTCCTTTTTTTACCCACTTCCAAATGTCTGCACCCTCCCTCCCTCAGCACCTACTCTTTTCTAAGCCTCTGTACGCCCTGCTCCACAGACACACCTCCAGTCTCCAGTCCCAGACGCCTTGATAATGCTACAGATTTGTCATTGCCAGCCAGTCTCTTCCTCCCTCTCTTCTGAGACTGGTTCCTGCTTCTAAGCTGATCCTCCCTGTAACTCCTCTCTGTCCACCAGCTACACTTTTTCTTCCTGAGAGCCTGCCTTATCTCCAGGCTTTTCCTCTCTACAGTTGCTGGTTAGGCATGATTCCCCAGGGTTTCACAGATCTCCTCTCCATGGGTGACTCTCAGATTTTTAGTTCTGACTGCCTCTATATCTCCTTCATTTCAAACTGTCTCTTTAAAATTTTAGATGATTCCATAATGGCATCCCACTCCGGTATTCTTGCCTGGAGAATCCCATGGACAGAGGAGCGTGGCAGGCTACAGTCCGTGGGGTCACAAAGCCTGGCGGGCTGTAGTCTGCAAAGAGTCGGACACGACTGGACAACGAACACTATTAGTTTGCTAGGGCTGCTGTAACAAAGTACCACCAGTTGGGTGGCTTAGCAGAAATTTATTGTCTCAGTTCTGGGTGATAGAAATTCAAGATCAAGGTGCTCTCTGGTTCTTTCAGAGGGCCGAGGAAGAATGCATGCTCCATGCCTCTCTCCCTGCTTCTGGTGGTTTGCCGGCAACCTTTGGTGTCCGTTGGGGTGTAGAAGTATCACATGATTCCTACCTCATCTTCACGTGGAGCTCTCTGTCTGTACATGTCTGTGTACAGATTTCCTCTTTTTAGCTTATTTTCTTTGTTATTTATTTATTTGGCTGCATGGGGTCTTAGTTACATCACATGGGATCTTTGTTGGGGAGCTCGGGCTTCTCTCTAGCTGTAGAACTCGGACTCCAGACTCCGTGGGCTCACTAGCTGCATCTCTCTGGCTTAGTTGCCTAATGGCACGTGATTGAACCCACGTCTCCTGCCCTGGAAGGTGGATTCTTAACCACTGGACCACCAGGGATGTCCCCAGATTTCTTCTTTTTTTAGAAAGAACAAGCAAACCTAATGTTACTCATTTATTTATTTTTGGCTGTGCTGGGTTTGCGTTGCTGTGTGGGTGTTTCTCCAGTTGCAGTGAGCGGGGATGACTCTCTAGGTGTGGTGGGTAGGCGTCTCGTGGCAGTGGCTTCTCTTGTTGTGGAACACAGGTTCAAGGCACAAAGGCCTCAGCAGTTGTGGCACATGGGTTCTGTCGTTCCGGCACGAGGGCTTAGCTGCTCTGAGGCATGTGGGATCTTCCGGCACAACGGTTCGAACCTGCGTCTCCCACACTGGCAAGTGGACTCTTTACCGCTGAGCTGCCAGGGAAGTCCCCAGATCTCCTCTTTTTATAGGGACACTTGTCATACTGAATTTTGGTTCACCCTAATGATTTCATCTTAGCTTGATTACCTCAAAGATCCTATTTCCAAATAAAATCACATTCTGGGGTACATTCTGAGGTTAGGAGGCCAACATATCTTTTGTGGGGGAGGGACACAATTCAATCCATAACAATGATACTTCAGTATCATATTGCTATGTAACAAATTATTCCAAAATTAAGCGGCTTCAAACAACCATTTTATTATGCTTATGGATCTGGTGGACCAGGAATTCAGACAAGGCACAGTGAGGATACCTGTCTTTGCATCATGATGTCCTGGCTTGGATGCCTGGGTATAACTTGACAGCTGGGGTTGGCATCATCTGGTGGCATTTTTCACTCAAATGTTTGGTTGTTGATACTGGGACTTTAGCTGGGGCTATTGATGCGGGCAATTACTTGGGTCTCTCCTTATTGTCTGGACGTTCTCCCAGAATGGCAGCCTCAAGACATTTGGATTTACCATTTGTCAGCTCTTTTTAAAAAATTATTATTATTATTTTACGTCAGCTCTTGCCTTAAAAGGAACTGTGAGCAAACAAACTCCATCACATTTATGGTTTAGTTTTGGAAGGCGTCTTGTTTCACTTCCACCAGGGTCTACTGGTTATGAGGGATTGAGGAGAATTAAACTCTAGTTCCCTGGTGGCTCAGTGATAAAGAATCCGCCTGCAATGTAGGAAACGTGGATTCAGTCTCTGTGTTGGGAAGATTCTCTGGAGAAGGAAACGGCAACCCACTCCAGTATTCTTGCTTGGACAATTCCATGGACAGAGGAACCTGGTGGGCTACAATCCATGGGCTCACAAAGAGTCAGACAACAAACAGCAACATCTGGAGAGGGTAGTGGGTAGGTTCTAGAAGAGTATGTTGAACAGATGTATTTTCTTAAGAAAAATATAATCTATCACAGTTAATCAACCTGTGTTAATTTCAAATTAAATTCATTTTGAGCTAAGCTCCTTACTCCTCCTTCCCCACCAAGGATCTATTATTTTCAACTTCTGTTTCTATCAATGATATAGTAAACCTGAAACTTTGTTATTATACAATGACTAGGGCAGACATAATCTTGAATATTCTTTGGAAGGACTGATGCTGAAGCTGAAGCTCCAATACTTTGGCCACCTGATGTGAAGAGCCAACTCATTGGAAAAGACTCGGATGCTGGGAAAGATAGAGGGCATAAAGGAGAAGGGGCGGCAGGGGCTGAGATGGTTGGATGGCATCACTGACTCAATGGATGTGAATTTGCTCAAACTCCAGGAGATAGCGAAGGACAGGGGAGATCACAAGCTACAGTTCATGGGGTCACAAGGAGCTGGGCACGACTTAGTGACTGAACAACAACAAGGCAGGCATGAGTCTACTGCTGTCATTTTAAAACTACTGTTGGAAGAAACATTGGAGAGACAGAGAATGAAAGGAGAAAAGTGCCCTTCCTGAGGAGTAGGTCATCAAGAATTTATTTGATTGTATAGGTATTGATATTTTTTGAGTGCCTACCGTGTGCCAGGACAACGCCAGCTGCTGAGGATGCAAAGTTGAACAGTAGAGTATGTATAATGGTTAAAAGCAGGGGACTTTTGTTAGCTTTCCTCATCACCATCATGATCATGCCTTAACTTTGTTTCTTGCTCTCTGAAAGCTTATACTGGGTTACAAATATGTCTAACGCACTCTGAAAAATGATTTGGCAGTTTCTGATACAGTTAAACAAACATTTGCCATATAACCACCAATTTCATTCCGAGGTATTTACCCAAGCGAAATAAAACCCTTTGTTCACACAAATACCTGCATGTGAATATAGCTACTTTATTCATAACCTCTCCACATGGAAACAACCCAAATATCCAACTGAGGAATGGATGAACAAACATAGTGCATACATACAATGAAATACTACTCAGCCATGAAACAGAAGAAAGTACTGAAGCATGCAGTAGTGTGGCTGAATTTCAGGCTCTTCCGTCCATGACATTTTCCAGGCAAGAATACTGGAGTGGATTGCTACTTCCTGACCCATAGCTCCAGTGTCTTCTGCATTGGCAGGCAGGTTCTTTACCAGTGAGTCAGCTGGGAAGCCCTAAGTGAAAGCAGCCAGTCTCAAAAGGCTATATGCTCTATGGTTTCATTCATATGACACCATAAGGCAAAATTATAAGGATAGAAAACAGAATAATGTTTTTAGCGGCTGAGAGTGGATGTTAGGGCTGACTACAAAGGGTCATTTGGGGAAATTTTGTGGGAGATAGGACTATTACGTACCTTGATTTTAGTAGTAATTGTACACACCTATTTAAATTTTTCAAAAGTTGCAAAAATGTATACTAAAAATGTTAAATTTTACTGTATGTAAATTATACCTTAAATATATATATATAAAACTGCATACTTAAAATGCTAATTTTTATTGTATATAAATTATACCTTAAATATATATAAAATTTTGTGTATATATATTTCATACATATATAAAATTACAGGCACTGATGGCATAGCCTCAGAGATGTGGCACGACAAGCCACATCAGTAACACATGATTTAGGCTTTCAAAGATGAGCAGGAGTTTTGCCTGTTGGCAAAAGTGGGGTAAGTATTGGGAATGGCATCATAACAAGAGGGAGCAACAAGTGCAAAGGCTAAAACAGACTGGCATATTTGAGGAACTTCATACACGGTCATATCTGGAGCATTAAACTCAGGGGATAGAGGAAAGAAAGGGGGACAATGTGGATGGTAGAGATTCTAGAGTTCAGCAGATTGGGACTGTGAAGAACCTGTTCAAGATTCTGTCTTTCAACAAATTTCCAAGTGATGCTGATACTGCTTGTTCATTGATCATATTTTGAGCAGTAAGAGCATAAAGGTGAAGGGAGAAAGTATTTCAGGAGGTAGGGAGTGGTCAATGACATTGAAAATGGGGAAGAACCAAGTCAAGTTGTGTGTGTGTGTGTGCTCAGTTGCTTAGTTGTGTCTGACTCTTTGTGTTCCTTTGGACTGTAGCCTGCCAGGCTCCTCTGTTCATGGGATTTATCAGGCAAGAATACTGGACTGGGTTGCCATTTTCTCCTCCAGGGGGTCTTCCTGACCCAGGGATTGAACCCACAACTCCTGTGTCTGCTGCATTGCAGGCAGATTCTTTACCGGCTGAGCCATTGAGGAAGCCCTTGAGTTAACATGAGGACTGAAAAAAAAAAAAAATGATAAGGACTGAAAAACTCCAGTTATCAACTTGTAGGCTGAGCAAGCAATGGGTGAACAGTCAGGACTGAAATCACATTAGAATGGTTGATAACTGCTTGCTAGGTACAGAAATCAGGAAAGTACTTAAAACCACCTCTTCTGTGCTTTTTGACTTTTTAAAAAATGAAAGTATTTATTTAGCTGCACTGGGTCTCAGCTGAGTCACGTGGGATCTTTAGTTGCAGCATGAAAATTCTTAGTTGCAGCATGCAGGATCTAGTTCCCTGACTAGAGATTGAATCTTGGCCCCCTACACTGGGAGTGTGGAGTTTTAGCCACTGGACCACCAGGAAAAGTCCCATGTGCTGTTTGGCTTTGAAAGGGAACAAAGAGGTGGAGAGGTGGTTGTAGGGGGAATTGGAAGGTTTTAACACTCAATTGTAAGATGAAAGATACTTGAGTATTTTAAAAGGTAAAAGGAAGGATCCTGTAAATAAGGGAGAGGATGAAGGCACAAGAAAACAATGGGATGACCTGAGAAGGGTAGGGTCACCTTATGTACCAAAGAAAAATACAGGGTACCCAGTTTAACGTGAATTTCAGAAAAGGCAGTGAATAATTTTTTAGTGTATGTCCGTGATGCTGCTGGGTGGCCTGTATTTTACCTGGCAATCTGCAAATAAAGAGATATTTAGGCAGAAGAGCTATAGCCCGAGACGCACTAGGAGGGACTTGATCTCTAAAGTCCTCCCCAGCTGTCAGATTCCAAGACTCTAGAATGAATTCCCAGTTCTACCAGAACCGTTAACAAGCAGACAAACTGCTTTGCATTTCAGCGTGTCACGTCCCCGTTTTTCTCTAGGATGGCTAATGAGCAGGGAAAAGGCGGAACGAAAACCTGTGGAAAAGTTCTGGTGTGGAAAATCAGCTCCTAAACGATGCAGAGCTTTCTGAACTGCTAATGGGCTCTGGACTGGGCGCACACGACGGTGAGTCACATGGCGACTGGCCCAGATCCAACTATGGATACCAACTCCACTCAACTCAAGGGCAAGCGGGGAGAGCTCTGGCCCAGGGACTCGCAGGCGCCTGCGCTCTGCCGCGGCCCCGCCCTCCTCCCGCCTGACATCCGGGGCTCGGGCAGGGGCGTGTCCGGGGAAGACGGGAGGGAGGTGGCGGAAAGGAAGGACGTCGTGGGAGGCTGGAGGAGCGGGGAGGGAGGAGAGGAGGGGCGGGGCGGGGGCGGAGCGGGGGCGGGGCGCAGCCAGCGCGCTGTCACGTGACGTGCGTGGCGACGTGTCGGCCATCTTGTGTTGTTGAGGCTGAGGACTGACGGGTTCCGAGAGTCTCCCCTGTCCCGGACCGCAGGTAACCAGCGACTCGGTCTCACTCCCTTTGCCCGGCTCCGCTCCGCGGCCCGGGCTCCGCCGGCCTGCCTGGCTCTCCTGGGCCTGCCGCCCGCTCTGGCGTCCCCTCCGCTCCGGCCCGACCCGGCCCAGCCGCATGGACACCCCCAGGCCGCCCGGCAGCCGCCTCGGCCGGCTGGGGCGTCAGGCGAGCGGACAGGTCAGGTGCGGGGCGGGAGGGAGCCGCCTCCCCGGCCGGGGGCACGCCGGGCCCTGGCGCGTCTCTGCCGTCGAGCTGGGGAGCCCTCTCCTCCCGGGCCCGTTGGCATCGCAGGGGGAGCCGAGGAAGGGAGGAGGGTGATGGGTGGACAGTGTCAGGCCGGCTCGCTCAGGGCCAGAGAGCTCGCCTTTCCGCTACCTGCTTCTCCGGGCCAGCCGCCCGCCCAGCCTCGGGGTGCCCGGGGTAACAGCTGCTGCGGCCAGACAGCTGCTTCTGCCCGCGCTCCTCCTCACACCTGGCCTCGGGGAGATGCGCCCTTGCCTGCCTCACCGAGCATCTGCGCTGGGGAGACTCCTTCCGCGGCAAGAGGACCGGGTCTGGACCAGGCCCGAAGCCAAGGTGGAGCCATGATCCGAACCTGGGACGGAGGTCGGGAAGAGTAGGACAGAACCCATGGCAGCTTTGGGACCCGAGCCTTCACGTCAGGTTGAAATGGGCATTAGCCTTGAGTGACCGCGGTTCCCCACGAAAGCACTCAGAATCAATTCAGTTTTCTGGCTGAAACATAAACCAAGCGACCAGGGAAGAGGGTATGGAGAGGCAGATTGTCTAACCGTGTTCGGGAACCAGTTACGTTGCTTTGCATTTATCTAGCACTGGGTTTTTGTTTTTTAAAAAATTCTTTCTTTCCCTGAAAGAACACTTAAGCACATCTATTTTCTCTGTAAGAAAGGTAAGTATTTCAGTTTAACTTGCGAGAGATCGAGGAAGGGGCCGGAACCTGTGACCAGCTTCTTATACAGTGTTGTGTACCTTGGATTATACTTACTCAGTGTTTTATACCTTGGATTACAGGCAGTTTTGGTTACCCGTGTGTATGCATGGAAGATATTTTCCCCTTACATAGTATTTACTTTTTAGAATCTAATGATTTTCTAAATTAGAAAAAATTGTCACCGTTTTTGAACACTTAACTTTTATCCTAGTATTTGCAGCTCTGGCCTGTCAGAGTTTGTTGATTTTGAACACAAATATGTTGCCTCATTCCTTGATGTTTTTATGCGTTTAACTAGTTAGTGTAGTGCTCAAAGTGGAACATGTACATTTCTGTCCCAACAAATGTTGACTTCAGTAGAAGACACTAGAAAAAAGTTTAAAAAGTGGGATGTATCTGGAAAAATGTCACACAGTTCTTAATGTCACACAGACATTTAACAATGGAAAGTACACAGGTAATGGTCGTGATTCACTAGAGAAGAAAAGGCTTTGAACCTTTTCTGTACTTGGCCTTTTCTGTACATTTTAGGATTTTGAGACTGAAGGAGGGAGAAAGTACTATGTGCTTCCATTCATTTCTTCTGTCATTTGTGCATTAATTTATTTGAAAAATATTGAGATCATACCACACTATTAGGTGCTGGGAGCAAAACAGACCAAAAATTCCTGTTTCTGTGGACCTCATTCCTAGACAGGTAAATACATACTTTTAGGTAAGATATACTGTAGTGATAAGTGATGTGGGAAAAAATGAGACAGGGTAATGGGATAATAGGGATTTGGGGGGAGGGGTTCATTTTAGAAGTGCCCTGGGAAGGCCTTGGTGGGTAAAAACTAATATTTGAGGAAAGACTTGACACAGGTAGCGGAGCTAATCCCTGTATCTCTCTGGAGGAGGAATGCCCCAGGCTAGGAATCAAGGGCAAAGACCCTGTGGTAGAAACTGAAGTGAGCTGGTCAGGTGTGGCTGGGAAGGTACCGAGGTAGTCAAGCCAGAGAGGCGCTATCGCAAGGAACCTACTAGAAGAAGTGTGCTGGCTCATTGGTCCTGATGAGTAGAGTTGTTCAGCTGTCCTGGAGTCTTTTTCCACACCTCTGTGACTCTTGGAAGTCAGAATCTGGAAATTTGGGCCAGTGTGCCCACCCCTTTCTCCCCAGCAGGACATCCTTCCCTGCCCCAATTGGAAAAATTGAGGGGGCTCATATATTTCAGGAAATTGTTAGGAAATAGCTTTCTCAAAGTTTTTAAATGAGATTGATGATGACCTGCCTAAAAGGATTTTTCAAAAGAACTTGCTTTCTAAAAAGAGGGTCTTTGAAATATTTCAGACTATTTGAAAATGTAGAGAAATGAATTTCCTTTGAAATTTAGACACAGATCATTAAGAAATATATCCTGGAAGAAGTGTTTTAACTCACATTTTTAATGGTAAAGAATTCCTTTTAATGATTTCTGTGTTGTCCAGCCTAGTTTTAAATTCCTCAGGGACTGGTCCACTAACTTGTTTGTATATCTTTTATAGCATCTTACATGTGTAAAACTTACTGTGCTGAGTTATTTGTTCATCAACTTTGATCTTTCAGACTAGTTCTTCAGTAATTTTATGATAGTAGACTTTTGTTGGTTTGGAAATTTTCTTCTGATTTTCTTTCAACTTATTTCCATATTCTTATTACTGAGCTCTCACAAATGTCTTCTTTCATTTTAATTCACTTCAGGAATTTAATATTTTGATTTTGAAATGCTTTTGTTGGTGAGTTGCATATATGTAAAATAATTTATCTTTGCTTGCCTGAAAATAATGTGTCGTTAGGAATTACAGCTTCAGGGATAGTGATGCTAGGGAGGAGGTAGTGTTTTTACAAATTGCCTTCCTCTCTTTTGTTCCTTTGGTGAGTTTTTGAAATGACAGTTCCAAATTATGTCTTTGATGTCATATTGGTTCATTTGCTCGCATGACTCTGCATTTTAATATTCCATATGTCTTTTTTTTTTTTTGACCTTCACATTGGAAGATGACACTCTTGGTAGTGATTGCCATCTGGGGGAACCATTTTGGATGATGAGATTATTACTGTCTTGTTTATCTTTCTCTTCTGAAGGATCTTTGATTTGTGCCATTTTTGAAGACTGACTTCATTTGTAGTTCTCTGTTAGCCTCTAATAACTAAATTTTCGGTACTTTTCTGTTTTATTCTATCTCTTATAGATTATAGTGGGACCAGTCTCATTAGGTTGAATCTCCAGCCTATGTTGGTGTTAATCCAGGTATATTAGAGGCAAGTTCAATGTCTATTTTTCTTCAGCAGTTTGAATTGCCTTAACATGACTTGGCCATTGTTGTTAAAACTCTGAACCCAAGTTTTTTTTTTTTTCCTCCCCTTAACCCCCACTAGATTTTATGGTGATCAGGTCTTAGGATTTCCATTCACTTTTAATGCCCTGAAGAATTGCATGTCTTTAAAAATATAAGTAAACATACAACACATACAAGTTAGACACTTATTATTTCTTGACCAGGATTGCATTTTATCATTTGTTTATGCTCTCAGATGACTGAGAAATGTACTAGATTAATTACACAGGAATACAAAAATGTTACCTTTCTTGAATTGCCCATAATTTTACTTGAGGTTGAAAGAGAAGAGGGGAGATTTGAAAAACAAAAGAATATTATCCTGTAGCCAAAATTAATTTTATAAAAATACTTTCAAAGTATGATATGCTTCCTCACCTTAAGTAATTAAGTAAAGAACACACACCTTTTATATTTTCTGGTTAACTAGAGTTTCCTTGAACTTTGTTTATACTTAAAACAGGAGATAACAGTAGAGCTTGTTCTCTTGAGTTAGGCCCAGAGAAGAGTTTGTTACCTAGTTCTCCCCTCTTTTGCTTCTGCTTGCTCTTATAAAATGTAGAGTGCAGTGGATAAAGTTAGATGACCTTTTGCACATTGTAACATGGCTACTTTTTTTCAAAATTAAAGATGAAAGTGGCTTTCTCAAGTTGTTTTCTTGCTTGACAGTAAAATTGTCAACTTTAATTTTTAATTATTATTTTTTGACTCTTTAGAAGCAGCCTTCAAATCATCATTTGAATTTAGCTAAGAAATCTCTTGAAGCTATTGTTTCAATTTGTCACTTGAAATAGCATCGTCTTGTGGACGTTTAAGATATTGTCTCTTCAGAGCCTTAAAAGGTGATTTTGATTTTGCATCTGAAAGTACTTCTGGAGCTTTGCTCCTTGAACATTTTGGCAGTGGTCATACATCTTGGGGCTCATTGATTATTTGCATAGGATACATATTGTATTGCTGTCTTGCTAGCTCTCAGTTTTCTATCAGATATGTGGTAGTTTTGAATGAAAATGCCAAGGAATAATTTCCTGAAATCTTATAGTGGTGCTCATTTATTGGCTTCATCAGAATCACTTGGAACTTTGGTTTAAAAAATATATTTTAAAGTCGCATTTCAGAGCTACTGAGACAGACTATTTAGAGTTTAGGACAGGGACTCTGGATGAAAAGCATGTCAGGTAATTATAATATTTTAACCAGGTTTGGAATCCAGTTTTTACAAAGCATATTCATTGTAAAAGTTGTGTTTTTAAAGTTTCCTAAGAGATTGCTGGGTCATTTACTGTGATACTTTTATTATTTACAGTGTTAAAAGGACCTGAACAAAGTCTGCTCAAACTTCCTGCTGTGAACCAGCAGAACTTTTGAACAGGTGAGTTTTGAAGGGGAGCACAAAACTGAGGGCTTATGCAGAGAATTTTTGCTTTTAAGGCTCTGGTTATTTTTGTTCTTTTTATTTCTCCAAACTTACAGATAGTAAATAGAAGCAATTTCTCTGGTACCATTCATATCCCTTATGAACCGTAAGAATAAGCATACCTTTTCTGCATTGATCCTGGTATGAATTTGTGTCTTAAAGTATCATAATGATTTTTCGATGACATAAGACAGGAAGAGGAGTCATCTGAGGGGAGAGGTAAGAGGGTATATTAAGGAACCCAAGAGCACTTAACTTCATGAACAACATGAACCAGGAACTGGGACGGATTCAGGAGACAAAGTAGTCCAGAGAGCACTTTTTTCCCTGCTGGCTAGTAGGTATTATCTCATATCTCTTTGTATCTTGCTTTAGTTGTCTTTCCACACTCTGGCTTTTTCTGCTTTAGCAAACACAGAAGAAAATTGCCACCTCATTCCTGGAGCCACATATATAAACTCAAGCTTTAGTGTCACTAGCCAAATGGTTACTAGCTCGGTATCCCCTTTTCAGATTGCTGAGAGGGAAAATTTGATAGATTGAACTTTGTCCAAATTTCCGTCATTGTTCTAGTTAGTATGGCCATGGGGTTGGGATCTTGAAAGGTCCCACTCCTAAGAGTGGCGGCAGGTCTCAGAGAAGGTGGAATGTTGCCTTTTCTATGCAGAATCACACAGAAGCTTCTAGATGTTTTCCCTTTTCCTCGAAAATTTTCCTGTATTTATCTTGGTGGTTTTAATTTACGTGTCCTGAAGAGTTAAAATACATGTGTATATTTTGGTGAATGAGGCCTAGTAGGTCTAACCAACCATTCTTGGAACAGTTGGTTCCAAGTGCAGTGTTTTAACAAAATTTCTTGGTTTTGTGGGTTCAGAGGATCATGTGTGATAAAGGTTTTGTAAAGAACTATTAGCAGATACGAGGCTTAGTTTGGAAAAATTAATTGGTTATTTAGTTTACATTGATTACTTTGATAAATTTTAATTTGTACTTTTTACATAACACTTGGATATGAGGAGGTCTGTAGAGGATTTGAAGGGTAGGACTTCTGTATATGAATCTAAATTCACATTTGAGTGGTAGCAGGGATTTTTACTTTTGGGAAAGAATCAGGGAGACAGCATAAACTTGTATTATGTGTTTTTGTATACTAGAGTTGCTAAGTATTGAAGAAAAACTTTTTTTTAGTGGAGCATTTAGAAGTCCTGTTTATTTTTTTTTGTAGCTTGTATGTACTTGGTGACATCTAATTGCTTAAGTCATCTTTTTATTACTCAGATCTTGTTATGCTAGTAAATTAATATATAAAGATTTTGATGAAAAGAATAGGGATTACTTTTATTTACTTTTATTAAAAGTGACCTGTTACAGAATGATTTGTGGAGTGACAGACCACAAATGTGACTTCCTATGATATGTGTTTTGTTTTTTTTTTCAGGCAAGATTTCTTTAGCAGATTGCAGCTAAATTAAAATTTTTTTTTATTTATTTTTGGCTGTGCTGGGTCTTCGTTGCTTTGTGTGGACTTTCTCTAGTTGCAGAGAGCAGGGGCTGCTGTTCATTGTGGTGTCCGGCTTCTCATTGTGTTGGCTTCTCTGGTTGGGGGAGCACGGGCTCTAGGTGCTCCAGTTTCTAGGAGCCATGGGCCATCTAGGGCTCCTGGGCCGTAGATCATGGGCTCAGAAGTTTTGGGACACAGGCTTTGTTGCTCTGTAGCATGTGGAATCTTCCCAGACTGGAGATCCAACGCCTGTCCCCTGCATTGGCAGGTGGATTCTTACCCACTATGCCACCAGGGAAGTCTGCTAAATTAATTTTTAAGGTAGAAGAGTCCTTTCTCATATTGTTCATTTTCTTTATAATACACAAGTTGAGGTAAAGCATGTTCAAGGCTTTGTGGGGCTTAAAAAGTGTAAACTTGCACAGGCTTTGGGGAGCCCTCTCTGGAAAAGATTGGCTTGTGGTGAGATTATCAAATAACATGGTCATGTTTATGGCATTGTAATTTTTCTTGACTAGTTTATTAGTTGCTAATTTTATTCTCCTTTCACCAAAAGGGGGGAAAAAGAAACATTTACATATTGTTCAGAACTATAAGGTGGGGAAAATGACAGTAACAGTAATAGCTTTTTGTGTGGTGATACTGTGCCCAGAGTGTTCTTTGGAACAAAGCTCTTTTTATTCTAGTTGTTCTGAACCTTGAGGAAGTCTTCGGAGCTCTGGTCTCTTCAGTAATGGTCCTTTGGTTGCAGAGACTGACAGAATTGTCAGAGGTACTGTTTTGGTACCTAGTAATTGGTAAATCTTGGCTCAGTCCTTGAAGAGATGGTTACATCCAGGGGATTTCATGGTTAGCCCCTTAGGAATTAAGATGGTTTTGCCCAAACCATGGCTAATTGAGTAACTGGATGAAGTCATCTTGCAGGATCGGTAGGTCAGAAAGCCTTAATTCGTGTTCTAGAATCTGACACTTTTTAATCTGTTATATTAATTTTGCTATTGTTAATGAAATTTCTGATAGTGTGCTCTGAGAATATGTATTCTTCCCCAACCACAGGGCCTGGGTCTTCCCCTAGTAGCTCAGTGGTAAAGCATTCACCTGCCAGTGCAGGAGACGCAGGAGAAATGGGTTCAGTCCCTGAGTTGAGACGATCACCTGGGGAAGAAAATAGCAACCCACTCCAGTATTCTTGCCTGGGAAATCCCATGGACAGAGGAGCTTGGCGGCTACAGTCTGTGAGGTCTCAAAGAGTCAGACACCACTGCGCATGCATGCATGCAACCAGAGGGCAGAGGGGCTCACTGTATTGCTTGAGTGACGAGAAGGAATAGAAATTGGAGGATAGTGATAGTGGGACAGTGGGAGATTGGGAAAAGGAGAAAAAGTTACTTTCACAACTAAATTCCTCTGAAAATTGCAAGGAAATGGGAGGAAGAAAATAACTAAGGAGTATTGAGCACTGTGTCAGTATTTAGAGAAAAAGCTTGTGGTCATTAAACAGAAGTGTGGGTTTAATTTTCTGTCACTTAACTACCTGTAACTCTAGATAAATAAGTTAACTTCTTGGAACCTGGTTTTCCTTACTGGAAAATACATCCTGTGGTGATTTGGGAATTAAAAGTCTGCGCAGTACAGTGTCTGGCATGTGGTGTTGATAAATAGACTCTCAGTGATTGGTAGCGGTTATAATTTTATTACTATGCAGATAGATACATTTTGATTGTCAAGTGTCATATTTTAATGTGCATAGAGACCTCAGTGGGTTCTGTTTTTAAGTCTTTTGTCTTTTTTGTTTTGTTTTCAATCCAACAAATTATTTGAATACCTGCTTTGTTCCAGGTGCTGGGCTAGCCATAGTGATGAGCAAAACACTCAAAGTCCTGTCTTGTGGGTCTCACAGCCTAGTAGTAGAGGCAATAAAGAAATCATATAAGTAAATCTCAAAAATGTGAAAAGTTTCTCTGTCTTTTGAAAAATACATTTTTAACCTGAGATACTTTTGAAGTGTCCATTTGGATCTTGGTATTCTTGTCATCAGGGATGTTTTATGTCTCTTGATACTTTCAAGTGTATGTGTGTATGTTTGTTTAAGTTAATTTATACATTTGTTGTGTTATATTTTCCTCTTTCTCTGAGATAGATGCTCTCAACTTTTTGATTTTAGATCTCCTTTACCTTCGTAAGAATTAGAGGACCCCAAAGAGCTTTTGGCTTTTCAGTTATATCTATCTTCACCACATTGAGAAATTTCAATTGATTTATTGATTTAAAAATAGCAACAATTTCTTTACATGTTAACATAAGTATATTTTTAATGAGAAATACTAGTTTTCTAAAATATTTCTAAAAAAATTTGCTGAGAAGAGTGACACTGTTTTCCCTTTTTAAAAATTGCTTTTTATGTCTTACTTTGTAGAAGGCAGCTGGATTCTCATAGCTGCTTCTGCATTGAGTCTGTTGCTGTTTATTACATTAGTTGAAGTATATGAAGGAAATTCATCCTCATGAAGCCATGTATGTAGTTGGAAAAGGGAGGAATATTTTAAGAGCTTTTTCAGATAATTGCAGATTTGCATTGATATTGCACTAAAATTGGACAGCTAGTAGTTTTTAAAGGTTAGTTGCATTGTGAAATTTGAATTACTATATATCAGTGCACTTTTATATTCCATTATGTTAAAATCTGTTGGTCTATCTTGCACATTAAATGGATATTTTACATTACACAGTATCCAAAAAAACCTCCATACTTGTTAATACCAACGTGCATCAGAAAATCCTTTACTTATTGGAAAGTATAAGTACTAGTAAAATCTGTCAAACTCATGGTAGTGAATGGAAGTTTTCTAAAATTTTAACTTTTGCTTGAAAGCTTAAGTTTTATAATTGGCAGCAAATAGTTGTTCTCCTTAAAGTGACAATCTCGCCTTGTTCATTTTTGAAAAGTGTCTGGTATATACCTAGGTTTGGATGATTTTATTTGTGTTTCAGCGCTTTCAATTCAGTGTGTTTCATGAACGGAAGTAAGTAGTTGAGCTTCTAACTCAAGGGCATCTAAGTGCCTTTCTTAGAGATGGTGGTGTGCAGCAGAAGTACGTCATGTATACTTCTGACTTCATCACATTAGGAATATTAAAAAGATGTGTACACAGAAACCAAGATTAATTGGCAGCTTTTGCTGCTTTATTAAGGGCATTCTTAAGTAAACCTGGCTTTTTTCTTTCTCGTGAGTATATGGCACATGGCAGTGAAGAACACGGTGGGTACTAGCACAGTTTGGTACCATTACTTGGAATGGTGCTAAAGCGGTCAGCGGTTTACCCACGACTGGTGCAGTGCCAACATAGTGAAAAATGCAGAGAATATCTTAAAATTAACAGATTTGACATCTTGGATACTTTGAAAGAGTTTCAGAGAATTGCTCTCTGGTGAGTGAAACATTTTTCAGTGTTACATTTATATATATTACATTGACTTTTTAAAAGCATTTTCAAAAAGTAATTGTTTGAATTAGAAACTGGAATAAACATATTGGGGGTGTTTAGATTTCAGTGAGGGTTTTTAATTCTGGGTAGAGGTATATCTGTTCATAAGTTGTAGGCAGTTATAAAATACTCTTCTGTATTGGTCCCATTAAAAATAGTCATCTACGCCAGCACTGTCTAACAGAATTTTCTGCTGTGATAGAAATGTTCTGTATGTAAATCTCCACTGTCAAACACTGTAACCACTAGCCACATGTGACTGTTGAGCACTTGACATGTGGTTAGTGTGACTGAGGGAACCTGCAATTTTTAAAATGCAGAAACCTTTACTTTTTTATTACAAGAACTCAGTAGGCTTTACTTTTTTAATTAAAAAAAATTTTTTTTGGCTGTGCATCTTGTGTGATTTTAATTCCCTGACCAGGGATTGAATTTATGCCCCCTGCAGTAGAAGTTAGAAGTCCTAACCACTGAACTGCCAGGGAATTCCCTCGGAGGCCTTGTTTTTAAGAATAGTTGTAAAGAGAGAGGGGATAATGTATACATATAGCTGATTCACGTTGTACAGCAGAAACTAAAACAAAACATTATAAAGCAATTATACTCCAGTTAAAAAAAAAAAGAACAGTTTTAGATTCACAGAGAAATTGAGAATATAGTACAAGAGAGCTCCCATAGTATACCACACCCAGTTTTTGTATTGTCAGCATCTTACATTACTGTCCTGCATTTGTTATAACTAAGTAATCAGTATCGCTTATTCACTAAGTTTATTCAGATTTCCTTAGTTTTCCCTAGTCTGTTTTTTTGTTTCGGGACCCTGTCCAGGATACCACATTACATTTAGTCACATATTCAATCCATAGGCTCCCCTTGGCTGTGTTAGTTTCTCATACTTCCCTTCTGTTAACAGTTTTGACAATTTTGAGGGGTACTGGTTAAGTATTTCGTAGACTGCTTCTCTGTTGGAATTTGTCTAATGATTTTCTCCTGGTTATGAGTCATGGGTTTTTGGGAGGAAGACTACAGAAGTAAAGTGCCACATCATATATCAAGAGCATATACTGTCAGCGTGATTTATTACTGTTAATATTGATTTTGATACTTGCTTGACTGTTGTACTTTGTCAGGTTTGACTACTGTAAAATTACTTTCCTCCCTCTTGGAGGAGCTAGATTTTAAATTTTAATTGATTTAATTTGATATAGCTACATGTGGTTAATAGGAACTATATAAAATGGCACAGTTCTGAACAGTGTTTCTCAGTTTTAAATATTATCCAAAACTTTATTTAACCTCTATTTTAATAGATGTAAAGAAAGGCAGTTTAACATAAAAGAAATATAAAATGTTAGTCTTGTAATGCATTGCTTTCTGAGGAGGCAGTCTGCTTTTAGTAAGCTTAGTGTTTTTCAAAATTAACTTTCTGAGGTTTCATTTATATTCAATAAAATGTCCTCATTTTAAGTGTACTCATGCTGAGCGTACATTTGATAAGATTTGATAAGTGTATTTACTTCTGTAACCATAACGACAATCAAGATATATAACATTTTCATCACCCCCAGAACTCTCCTCCTGCTTTTTTGCAGTCCTTTTCCTTCTCCCACCACTAATTTATTTTCTGTGACTATAGATAATTTGGCCTCTTCTGCCAGTTTTATGTAAATGGAATTATTGTGTATGTGTTCTTTTTGGTTCTGACTTTTGCTTAGTGTAGTATTTGTGATATGTCCATGTTGTTGCATGTATCAGTAATTAGGTGTTTTTTTTTAAGTGATGAGAATATTCCAAGGTATGTTTATTGTAGTATTCGTTTATCCATTTATCTTGCTTTGGAGCCGTTAGGAATAATTCTGACCTTAGTTTCATGGCAGTGGGTAGTGATTCAGATTGTGCTGGATTGCAGTGTTCATTTCAGTGCTGTAAATTCAAATTTGAATTCTTTTTAGGATGAGAAGAGAAGCCAACAGAGCATCTATAGTATTTTTGAAGATATGTCATAAGTATAATTAACATAGAAATAAATAGTATTTTTTGTTAAATTTCATACAATAATGTGTGGTAACAGAGAAGTAGACAGTTTTGACTTATGATTTCCTGGGGAGGTGGGGAAGGAGTCCTTTGTTCTTTAGGATAAATGTTTAGTAGTGAAGCCTAATTTTGCTTCATGAATTTTTGTCATTAGTAGATGTGTTAACATCATATTTTAAGAAATATTTTTAAAAGTTTGCATGTTTAAAAATGAAGAGAGTTGGTATCGTCATACAGGTGGGTGCAGAAGGAAAATGTGTTTTTTGCTCTAATAGGTGAATTTTTCCTTTTATTTTTGTACCTTTAAGTTATTTTTTAAAAGGAGTTTATGTTGCAAAGAAATAAACTTCCTTTGACATTTATGTTGGGATTGTAAAAGTATTTCAAACAGACAAGGCATGCACTTTTTGTGGGAATTAAAATGTACTTTGCTGTAAAAGTAATTTAAGAATATTGCTGCAAGTTATGAAAACAGAAAAACAATTATTAATCCCACTTCATGAGCATGTCTTTATTTGTTCTGTTTTTTAAGACAGTTGGCCCTCTGTATCCATGGGTTCCACATTCTTGGATGTGGAGGGCAGAGTGTAAAGGATTTGCGCATCCCTGAATTTTGGTATCGGATAGGGTTTTGGGACCAGTCCCCCTCAGTACTGAGGGATGACTGTGTGTACAGTTACACTCTGTGTGCAAACATTATTGTACTTGTATTATGTTGAGGGAATGTGCTGCTTTTTACGGATTGCTTTCAGTCTTTTATAATTATAAGTGACGTGGTAAGTGTGATTCCTCTCTCATGTTTGAACCTTTTCATTTTTTTACTTAGCTTTTTGCTAAAGTTTGAAAAAATGAATTATTTTAGCTTAGTGCCTGAGTCTTGCTTCCTTTGAGCGTGGACTTGTTTATAGTCTTAAAAGTTGATATATTTATAGATTATGTTATCAAGATAGTGGTATAAGATCTTTTTAATGACAAATTTAAGTAGGGAGTGAATTTAGTATTATCAGAAGATTTGCCTTTAAAATAGTTTTGCTTCATGTCCATTAAAATATTTTTACTTGTACTCTTTTCCCCCCTTAGCTAAACCATTTATGGTTTATTGTAACCTTTTAAAAATTGAAGTATAAAATATAGTAAATATGTGCACAAATCTGAAGTGTATAGTTGGAAAATTTTTTACATAATGTATCAGTTCTGTAGTCACCATCTAAATCAAGATAGTGAGCATTTCTAGCACCCCAAAAGATTTTCCTTTTCTCCTTCCCAGTAAGTAGTCCCTGCTTCCCTGGTGAACAGAGTTCAGACATCTGTCAGAATTGATTATTTTACCTGTTGAACATCATAAAAGGAATGTTACAGTGTATATTCTTTGGTGGCTGGCTCCTTTTGCTGAACACTGTGACTGATACTCAGGCAATGTTGTTGCAGGTATCAATTAATTCTTCCTTGTTGGTCAGTATTTTGTTGTGTAAATATATATAATTAAAAAAAAAAACTTTATTTTGAAATAATTTCAAACAGAAATACAGAAAAGTTGCAAAAAATTGCTTAAACTTTCCATATGCCCTTCACCCATTTGGTTACCATTTTTAACATTTCCTGATAATAAAACTGTAAAATTTTTGTAGAGATGGGAGTACTAAACTACCTTACCTGCCTCCTGAGAAACCTGTATGCAGGTCAAGAAGCAAGAGCTAGAACTGGGCATGTAACAGAGGACTAGTTCAAAATTGGGAAAGGAGTACATCAAGGCTGTGTATTGTCACCCTGCTTATTTAACTTATATGCAGAGTATATCATGAGAAATGCTGGGCTGGTTGAATCACAAGCTGGATCAACAACCTCAGATGTGCAGATGATACCACCCTAATGGTAGAAAGTGAACAGGAACTAAAGAAAGAGCCTCTTGATGAAGGTGAAAGAGGAGACTGAAAAAGCTGGCTTAAAACTCAACATTCAAAAAAACGAGGATCATGGCATCTGGTCTCATCACTTCCTGGCAAATAGCGGGGGAAACAGTAGAAACAATGACAAACTTTATTTTCTTGGGCTCCAAAATCACTGCAGACCGTTACTACAGCTATAAAATTAAAAGATGCTTGCTCCTTGGAAGAAAAGCTATGACAAACCTAGATAGTGTATTAAAAAGCAAATGTTACTTTGCTGACAACGTTCTGTCTAGTCAAGCTATGGTTATCCCAGTAGTCCTGTACGGATGTGAGAGTTGGACTGTGAAGAAGTCTGAGCACCAAAGAGTTGATGCTTTTGAACTGTGGTGCTGGAGAAGACTCTTGAGAGTCCCTTGGACAGCACGGAGATCAAACCAGTCAATCCTGAAGGAAATCAACCCTGAATATTCATTCGAAGGACTGATGCCAAAGTTGAGGCTCCAATACTTTGGCTACCTGATGCGAAGAACTGATTCATTGGAAAAGACCCTGATGCTGGGAAAGATTGAAGGAAGGAAGAGAAGGGGACGACAGGATGAGATGGTTGGATGGCATCACCAAGTCAATGGACATGAGTTTGAGTAAGCTCCAAGAGATGGTGAAGGACAGGGAAGCTTGGCATGCTGCAGTCCATGGGGTCACAAGGAGTCGTATATGACTTAGGGACTGAATGGCGTATTTTCTTTACCTCTCATTTTCTTTTTTCTTTCTCCACATATGCAGATATATATATAATATTAATTTTAAATTTTTGTAGTTCTGTTCTATTTGAGAGTCTGTTACAGACTTCATACTCCTTTTCCTCTAAACATTTCAGTGTTATTTTCTAAGAATGAGAACATTCCTCTACATAATCACAGTAAAAATTTCAAAATCATAGAAAAGTAATATTGGTATAATACTGTTGTCTAATCCGTGTCTCCTATTCAAATTGTTCTAATTATCTCTTTAATGTATTTTACAGCTTTTTTTTTTTTTTTTTTGCTGGTTCAGGATGGAATTAAGAATCATGCTTACACTTGGTTTTTATGTCTCTTTAGTCTCCCTTAATCTGGGATGGTTCTTCAGCCTTTGTCTTTTGTGGCATTGGTATTTTTGGTGACTATGGTAGATTGAATTTGTATTGTCAATTTGGACTTACTGATTTTTTCAAAATTAATTTTAGTTTATGCATTTTTGTCAGGAATATAACATTAGTGATACTGTGTCCTTGTCCATGTATCTCATCAGGAGGCATGTGGTGCCAGTTTGTCTCATTATTAGTGATGTTACCTAAGTCAGTAACAGCCAGGTGGCAGGAATGCATAGGGCACGGCGTGTGGGAAAGGGCGCATCAGAGTGCTTTGCGCCATCCTTTCCACATCTTCACCAACCTTGAAGCTCCCATATATTTGCTTATTCATTCACCTGTTGATGGACATTTGTGTTGGTAAACATGATAGCCACGTGTCAGGTATGAATAAAGCTACTATGCATATCTTATACTCTTCTCTGGGTAGAAATTTTCCTTGAGTGTATGCCTAGCAGTGGATTATGGGGTCACCAGAAGGTGTATTATTTAGATGTAATAGATAACTGCTAAACTGTCTTTTGAAGTGGTTGAACTAATTTGCAGAAGTGGAGTTACTAATCTTGTATTACTCTAGGTCTGGCTGAGATATGAATAGCTGGTTGCTGGAATGGGAACACAACTAATTGTTTGGTACATCTTAAGAGTGCTAGGGGAGTAGTTCTTTTTTCTGCTTTTGGGAAAGTGAAGGTGGGGAAGATGGAGGCAGATTCAGGTTCTTGGTGTTTATTCTTTGTTAGTCTTTTGGCAGACTCTGCACCGTACTGGCTGGACTTCATCCCAGGTTTGCCATAGGTTTTTTCTGGGCAGTTTTTACATTGATATCGGAGCGATACAGTAGCAGATAATTTTTTAAAGAAAGATTCAGGGGGTTTTCAAAGGAGCGTATGTTTTGATATGTTAGTAGCATAGTGTTAGCTAATCAATACATCAAGACTTCCCCTGGGAAGCAGTACTGGGGAACACTTTCAGAGTAGAACACTAGCCATTGTGCCAGGTTTTGATTCTGCTTTGGCTTCTGATTTGTCTTTGTCCAGGCAGAACTTAGTATGTAGAACTGTAGCTTCCTCCTGTTGTTGGTGATTGTGTGTGCCCAGAAGTCATCTGGCTCCTCAGCACTGTACCAGGTTGTGAGAAAATGGTAAACGTAAGAGCTGAGAGGCCAGGGTCTCTCTTTTCTTTGTTGCAGACCCAACAATATAAAAGAGCTATGTTGATTTCTTCTCTGTTCACCATTGAGCATGTATTTGGATGCACACAGAGTGATAGATGAGGTCCCAAAGAGGAGTTGAGGAAGTTCAGGAAAGCTAGAAAAATATATAGAAAAAAAGAAAAATAATTATATACTAGTAATCAGTGCTAGTGAGGGCTGATTCAGTGTCTTTAAGAAGTTGACAAAAAGGCCAGATTAAATACATTGTCAGGCATAGGATGCAGTTTATCAAAGACTGTCAACTTTCTGGTATTAAGTGCAGAAGAACTATGTTACTTGGATTCACTTATAAGGAATTTTGAATAACGGGCAAGGTCTGAAATAGCAGTTATGTAGAAATATCGACTGAAGTGACTTAGCAGCAGCGGCAGCAGAAATATCCTCTCAGCTATTTTTAAGTCAGCTCTGTTTAAAATCCGAGGGTAGCCCTTCCTCTGAGGTCGTTATCCCCGGAATTGGAGTCGCGAGAGAGGAGAGACGGAAGGGGGGAGGGCCTCATCACCTCTCTGTGCATTACACTGCTCACAGGACGCTTTCCAGTGTTGTCAGGGTTACCGAGGCCCGTCTTGCCCTGATAGTTTGACGTTTTACCTTTCCTTTATCCCTCTGAGGTTCTCTCACTGGTTTTCCCACCCAGTGGTAGGTGCATCAGCAGGCAGCATCGGGATCGTCATCCTCTTCCATTCACATGCCAGTTCTGGATGAGATCAGAACAGAACAAGGACATTGTTGGAAAAACTGGTTAAGTCTGAGTGTAGTTACTAGTGGTGTACCAATGTTGGTGTCTTAGTCGTGACAGGTGTACTGTGGTAATGTAAGTTGTTTATGTTAGGGGAAACTGAGGGAATATCTGTAATATCTTTGTAACATTTGTATAAATTCATGTGTACTAAGTCACTTCAGTTGTGTCCGACTCTGTGTGACCCCGTGGACTGTATAGCCTGCCAGGCTCTTCTGTCCATGGGATTCTCAAGGCATTAATACTGGAGTGGGTTGCTCTTTCCTTCTCCAGGGGTAAATTCATAATTATTCCTAAATTTAATTAAAAAAAATGCTATTGTAGATCACAGCAGCTACCATTTCTGCATTCTTCTCAAACCTTACCCTGTCACCTACTGTCATTTGCTTACTTATCTGAGAAAATTGAGGCTATCGAATGTGAATTCCCCACCACTTGCTATTCCCCCGCAAAAAGCTTGCAGGTATCTTCAGTCATTTGAACATACTTTGCTCTTGTCACAAGTGGATAGGCATAGCGTGTCTTTTTTTTTTCGCATTTGTTTTTTGAAGCCCCGTCCAGCCTGCCTTCTCACAGCTGCACTTCCATCATATTTTTGCTAAATAGTTTCTTCACTTTTTGATTGTACTGGTAGTTTTCCTTTAGGATATTTTCCTCTAAAGTGAAAGTGGAAATTTTCTTTCTACCCTGCTTCGTTTCTCGTTGCTTTTTCGCAGCTAAGATCCTAGAAACAGTCGGCTGCGTTTGTAGTCTCCCTTTCTCACCTCCCAGCCTCTGCAGTCTCACTGTCCTCATCATGCTGCTTTCATTGCGCCCTTCAGGTCACCGGCCACTTCATTATGGAAGCCAGTGAAGACTTTCCAGTCTCTCTTTTTTGACTTCAATATTTGAAACTTCTGAATTCTTCCATTAATATATATATATTTTTGGGCCAGTGTTATCTTTATTTTAAACACAAATTAGTAACTTACTAGGAAAAGAATTACTCATAATTTCACCATTCAGAAGTAAATATTACACCTGGGGGCATATGTAAATACCCACTAGGAATGAATTTTAAGATGTGTTGATTGTAGTTATATCCTCTGTATCCTGTAACCTTGTCTTGAACACTACATATATTGTTGACGTTTTTTTCGTATCAGTGAGTATTGTTGTTATTGTCACTTCTCTCTCATTTCTCCTGGTATGCAGATCCATGCTATCTGTTGGATTACTGATACCTCTCCTTTCTCTTAACTTTTGCTGATTTATTTCCTCCTGGCATCCTGAATGATCTTTCTAAAGTGTGAGTTTCATCGTGGACACTTTCTGGCCCAAATCTTTTCATAGCCTTCCATTGCTCTTGAGACATAAAATACAAAGACTTCTGTGATATGGCCATCCTTTTTCACACTTCACTTTAATTTTTAACCTTATTGAGCTAATGGATGGATAATCAGATAATCTCCCCAAAGAACCTAGTTCTTTTTCCTTTGTGCTTTAGATAAAGTGGATGTGGAAGAAGCTAGAGTCAGTGAATTTGACTTCAGGTGAAAGGTTAGGGCTAAAGAGACCTAACCGCATGGTCTTTTTTTCCTCTCTATATCCTCATCCTCGTACATGTCCCTTCTTGACCTCTTCTTTGGGATAGTTTTATGCAATATTTGGATACAAGTCTGTAGATTTGCTTCCAAATCTCTGTCTCTCATTATCGCTCCACACTGGAGTTCAAGATGTACATATATATTAAGTTACTTAGGATGGCTCCTCACATTCGTTTTGTCTGAAACGGTGTGTCCTTCCTCCCAAATTTCTTTTCTGTTTTTTCTTTCCTTTCAAGGTTTTCTATACAGTTTCAAAAAGCACCTCACCCCCAGTATTGCACGCTATAGATTCCATTCCATTTTTGCATCTTTTGTTCAGATTTTCCTTCTCCTTTGGGAAATATTTTATGGAGTGTTTATTTGAATGTATCCTGGGTTTCGTATAAGCCACTGTAAAGGAAGGCGGATGTGAGGGTGGGCCTTAGAGGGTAAGGGGGTGGCATGAGCCTCAATGACAGAAGAAGGAGAATGCAGTAGAGAGTTGAAAGTTATCATTTGGCTTTGAGTTTGGAGGTGGAACAGTGGAAGGTTGAGTTGAGAAGGTATAGATTGTCAGATTGATGGAAACCTGAAAATATGAGGAGTTTTGATCATACACAGAGGGTTTAGAAAGATTGATCTTGTTGGATGTAATCAGAGGCTGAGTCAGGAGAGCAGATTAGAAATTTTATTGTAGTAATCCAGACATGGGTTAACAAAAGTTTGGCTATGATGAAAGAATGCAGGTGGAATCTTGAAGGGAAATTGACCAAATTTCAGGCAAAATGATTACATATGAGGGACAGAGAAGAGGAGGGAGTTTCAGATGATTCTAGGCTTTTGAGCCTGACTGACTAGTAAACTGAAAATAGTGGTCTGTTAGTCACCCAGTCGTATCCAGCTCTTTGCAACCCTGTGGACTGCAGCCCGCCAGGCTCCTCTGTCCATGGGATTCTCCAGGCAAGAATACAGCTGTGGGTTGTCATGCCCTCGTCCAGAGGGTCTTCCTTACCCAGGGATCAAACCTGTGTCTTGGTCTCCTGCATTGTCAGGAGGGTTCTTTACCACTTGAGCCACCTGGAAAGCCCAAAAACAGTGATACCTTGATCAGTTGTTGATTAGATAGATATCCAAGAGGAGCAGGCTGCTGGAAATGCCACATAGGTCATGGGAGAAAAAAATCTGTAATGCAGAGCAGGGGTGGAATTTGTGGGAGAATTTTTGCTCTTGCTGTAATAACACCCTCACTTCTTGTACACGCTATATCCAGGTGCAAGTGAAAATGTTAGTTGCTCAGTTGTGTCTTTTAACTCTTTGTGACTCCATGGACTGTAGAGCACCAGGCTCCTCTGTCCTTGGAATGCTTCAGGCAAGAATACTCTCATGGGTATTCATTTCCTTCTCCAGGGATCTTCCTGACCCAGGGATTGAACCTGGGCCTCCCACATTGCAGGCAGATTCTTTACTGTCTGAGCCCCTATTTTAAATGCCCCATGATTTAGTCGGCAGAGTTCTACCTGAAGTACTAGTGGAGAGCATCATTGTAAATAAGATTCAAGACAATATCTAAACAGAATTTACAGTTAAAGAATCTGTGGATACACTGAGGGAAGTTAGGAGAGAAACTTGGGGAATGGTGACTAAATTGGAAAGGAGTAAAGATGGGGGAAATATATCTGTAAAGGGCTGGTCATGGAGGACAAGGAAGGAAATAGTTTCAAGAATAAGACTATCTAAAGAGGCAGAAGAGCATGGTGGGGGCACAGCCTACAGAGTCTGGTTCAGATCCCAATTTGCTATAAAAATAAGCTGTTTCCTAATGATCACAAGTCTCCTGGGGGTTTGAGTTGACAACATGTAGCTTGGTGGGATTTAAATGGCGGCAAAGCTTATACTCGTTTTGATACTTCACTGCATGCTTAGAAATGGCAATTGAGAAATAAGTCCCACTTTCCATTCCAAATAATTTATAATTCAGAGACATCGTGTCAGACAATCCAATACATAGAAATAAATCTATTAGAACTGGGCTCATTTAATTTGATTTGGAAGGAGTAATCTGGGGTGGGGAATTCAGAATTAGAATCTATAGTACCTTAAATTAGAGTTCTTCAACAGTGATAACTTTTAGATTTCCTGCTTTAATTCATAAAGGAGAATGAACAGAACACCATTCTGAGTAATGTAGGTCTCTTTAGTTGATAATTAAATTGCTTGGATTACTGCCTTAGGTTCATAAGAGTTGTCCAGAAGACTACCATAGGGCATAATCTTATGGACACCCACATTATAGATGGTTGTGAGGCTCCCAGCTCAAGGCATTAAAGAAACTTCTGAGCTTTCAGTGTTTCTGCTGTATGGTAGTTTTTAACTCTTCCTGAAAGTTCATAGGTGGAATAAGTGACAGAGGACGGGAACAGGATTTCCTTGGTTGATGTTCTTCAAGTGTTTCGTGAATCCAGGGCTTCTGTAACTTAAGACCATTGCCTGTACAGCACAGCCTCTAGGGGCTCCGTTTGCATCCTTTGTGGTAATGACACTCCTGGAGTTTGTATTTCCAGGACCTGTGTAGCCTTGTGGTAGTAATTTAAAGGGTAAAAGCATATTAAATCTCTTAAGAATGATTTTAGTATTTTCACAAATATCACAAATAATTCAGTTTTTAATTAAGATTCACTTGCTTTATAAATTCAGTCTGGTTCAAGTATTGACTTGCTTTATTAATTCAGAGCTGTTTTCCAATGGTCAGAGTCCCATAGGGGTTTGAATATAAAACAGTTGACTAGATGGGGCTTAAAATGGTGATAAAAAACACTCCTTCAGGATGTTTCATATTACAACAAAATCTTACAGTTGTAGGCTCTACAGGTCAATTTGTTAGCCAAGTAGGTCCAGGATCCCCTGGAGAAGACAATGGCAACCCACTCCAGAATTCTTGCCTGGTAAATCCTGTGGATAGGAGCCTGGTGTGCTGACATTCGTGGGGTCACAAAGACTTGGACACAATTTAGTGACTAAACCACCCACCACTTGTTGTTCAGTCACTCAAGTGTGTCCGATTCTGCGACCCCATGGACTGTAGCATACCAGGCTTCCCTGTCCTTTACCATCTCCTGGAGCTTACTCAAACTCATGTCCATTGAGTCGGTGATGCCATCCAACTGTCTCTTCCTCTGTGTTCCCTTCTCCTGCCATCTTGAATCATTCCCAACATCATGGTCTTTTCAAATGAATCAGTTTTTCGCATCAGGTGGCCAAAGTATTGGAGTTTCAGCTTCAGCATCAGTCCTTCCAAAGAATATTCAGGATTGATTTCCTTTAGGAATGACTGGTTTGATCTCCTTGCGGAATGACTGGTTTGATCTCCTTGCAGTCCTAGGGACTCTCAAAGAGTCTTCTCCAACACCACAGTTTGAAAGCATCAATTCTTCTATGCTCATGCTTCTTTATGGTCCATCTCTCACATCCATACATGACTACTGGTAAAACTAAGCTTTGACTAGATGGACTTTTTTTTGGCAAAGTAATGTTTCTGCTTTTTAATACACTGTCTGGGTTTGTCATAGCTTTCCTTGCAAAGAGCAAGTGTCTTAATTTCATGACCGCAGTCATTGTCTGCAGTGATTTTGAAGCCCAAGAAAGTAAAATCTTTCACTGCTTCTACTTTTTCTGCTTCTGTTTGCTATGAAGTGATATGATCGGATGCTGTGATCTTAGTTTCTTGAATGTTAGATTTTAAGCCAGCTTTTTCACTCTCCTCTTTCAGCTTCATCAAGGGGCTTTCTGCCATTAGAGTGGTAACATCTGAGGTTGTTGATATTTCTCCCAGCAGTTGTGATTCCAGCTTGTGATTCATCCAGTCCGTCATTCCGCATGATGTACTTTGCGTGTAAGTTAAATAAGCAGGGTGGCAATATACAGTACACCATCTTGCTTTCTCAATTTGGAACCCATCTGTTGTTCCATGTCCAGTTCTAACTGTTGCTTCATGCCCTGCATACAGGTTTCTCAGGCGGCAGGTAAAGTGGTCTGGTATTTCTCTCTCTTTAAGAATTTTCCAGTTTGTTGTGATCCACACAGTCAAAGGCTTTTGTGTAGTCAGTGAAGCAGAAGTAGATGTTTTTCTGGAATTCCCTTGCTTTCTGTGTGATCCACTGGTTGTTGGCAATTTGTTCTCTGGTTGCTCTGCCTTTTGTAAGGAGGATACTTGTCTTAATTCACAGTGGGTACCTTACCTGAGGTCTGGTCATTATCACTCCCTTGACAAGTGATTTCAGTAGGGATATACCATAATTTTGGAGAAGGCAATGGCAACCCACTCCAGTACTCTGGCCTGGAAAATCCCATGGACGGAGGAGCCTGGTAGGCTGCAGTCCATGGGGTCGCGAAGAGTCAGACACGACTGAGCGACTTGACTTTCACTTTTCACTTTCATGCATTAGAGAAAGAAATGGCAACCCACTCCAGTGTTCTTGCCTGGAGAATCCCAGGGACGGGGGAGCCTGGTGGGCTGCCATCTATGGGGTCGCACAGTCGGACACAACTGAAGCAACTTAGCAGCAGCAGCAGCATACCATAATTTAATTGAGTCTAGTGTGCATCACTTGTGAGATTCTTCATTTATGTATTACTAAGAAGTAAATCATACTGCAGAGTAAACTGATGCCATAGTTCTTTAATTACTTAGCATTTTTATTTTACAGTTTTTAAAAAATTCTTTTAAAATTATTTAGCAAATAAGTCTTAACAGATTTTCATCAGGCAGTATATACTTTGTGCATATGTTAAAAGGAAAATAGGAGTAAAATCAGTTGTTAAGGTATTCTTCAGCTTCTATTTAGATATTCTTCAGCTTCTGCACATTATATTACTTTTCTAAATCATGCAGAACTTAGAATTGTAGAAGTCTCCTTCCTCCTTGCTCTCCCCACCTTTGTAGTGTCAGGTCATTAAGGGTATTGGTGATGAAACATTTCTTAAGAGAGTGCTCCATTATTCTTTTGTCATTTTGAAATGCAGCACTTTGGTGCTTGTGTAGTTCCTAAAAGCATTCTAAGCTGTTTAATTTTTTCCCCTTTAAATATTAATACCTCAGGGCTGCTGCATGTGGCCTTGTGGACTGTGCGGTGTCAAGTCTCACTAACAAACCACAAGCTTATCTTTTTTATGTGTGTTCTTCCTTTCTCAAGTTCTGTAAAACACGTGCAGTCGTTTCTCCAGTGATGGAGAGTTACTTCACTACTATTCCATGGCTTTATTTGCTTTCTTTTTTGATACACAACATGTTTCAATTTAGAATTATAGCATAATCTTTTTGAAGGCATTGTAAGCAGCCCTTAAAATCAGCTACTAGGAACAACACAATTGAGAAGATGACAGTAATGAGCAGCCCTGTCCAGGTTTTGTACTTGCCACACAGTGACAACGGTGACACGACTTCCACTGTGGGCCAGTAGCCGTTGTAGCACGGCACTTGTTAGGGTGCATTCCAGTCTCAGAGAGTTTAAAGTTAAAAGCCACACGCCTTACCTTGTTTTGGAATCATCAGTTGCTTGTGAGGTGGTGAGGGCACTAAGTTGATCTCATTTGAGTCTGGTGTGTACGCTTATCTGGCCAGGGAAATGTAATCAGCGTTAAGTAAGAATAAGGAACTCTCCCTGGAACCCACGTGGTTGACATTTGTTGTTCATTTGCTAAGTCTTGTCCGACTCTTTGTGACCTCGTGAACTGCAGTACACCAGGCTTCCCTGTCCTTTGCTGTCTCCTGGAGTTTGCTCAAATTCATGTCCATTGAGTCCATGATGCCATCCAACCATCAGAAATACCTTCCAGGGAGAGGTCAGATAAATAGCTGATTATGGATGTTAGCACGTTTTTACTTTGCCCTTTCTGTGTTTTAGATCAGTATGTAGTTTATTGGTTTTAGATCTTTTAAAGAACAGTCAGGGTGATGTGATAAATCTTGCCTATATTTATCATATGTTTACAATATTTATAGTATTTTCTGTTTTCTAAACTCATTTTTTTCAGCTTTATTGAGATATGATTGATATAACGTTGTCTTGGTTTAAGGTGTTCATGTGTTGATTTGATTAATTTTTCAATGTATATTGCAAAATGATTATCACCATAGCATACATCTCCTTCCCATCACATAATTACCTTTTCTTATTTTGTGTGCGTGTGAGAATATTTAAGGTCTACTCTTAGCAACTTTCATATGTATAATACAGTATTATTAGCTGTAATCACCATGCTGTGCCCTGGATCCCCAGAACTTGTTAATCTTAAAGCTGTAGTTTTTACCTTTGACCAGTTTCTCACCATGTCTCTCACCCTTCGGTCCCTGGTAACCACCACTTCACGGTCTGTGAGTTTGGCTTGTTAAAGATTCCACATATAAGTAATATACAGTATTTGTCCTTCCCTGTCTGACATTTCACTTTAAGTTCTGATATCTTAAAATTGCTCTTGAAAGATGACTCGTGAAATTGATTAGTGGATTATTTTCACTTGATGGTCCAAGATAACTTGAAAGGATCCCTGGAGTGTAAAGTGCTAAGGAAACAGTGGGGAGAGTTGTGACAGAAGCTGTGAGATAGATAAGGAGGGGTCTTTAAGAATCTTTGATGTACTTCATGGTGATGGGTGAGCCGTTGCAAGTGAGTAATACAAATTATTAATAAAATGTAAATCTGTTACCCCTCATTCCTTCCCCACTGCCTAAAGACTGAAAAAAGGAAATTCTTCGTTTGGTCTCCAGTGCCTGCATGGTGCATGGTCCGCTACGACCTGTCTCACCAGCATCTCTTACACCTTGCCTCCTCTTCCTGTGTCAACATAAAAAGATGGTGGATTGGAGTTAAGGGTGGATTTATTCATTTTACTTTGCCTGCTGTATTATAAATAGGCATTAAAAAAACCTCATTCTGGTGACTGGTTGAGAGGAGCATAAGCAAAACACCCTTCCTCACTGTACTTTCTGGGCTGGAATTCTGCATTCAATCTTGACCAACTGCATGGAGATGTTTTCTCTTGAACAGGTTTCTCTGCATATAAAAATCTGTTGTAAACATACGGAAAAGAATGGCAGCGGAAACGCAGACACTGAACTTTGGGCCTGAATGGTGAGTTTTCAAAACCTCATCCTGTTCAGAGTTGCATGACTAGTTCAGTAGTAAGGTATTTGTGCAGGTGTTGGGGGCTTATAAAATGTGCATGTTTTAGAGACTTTGCTTTATGTGCCTAGTTGAAAACAATATAGCCAGTCAGGAATAATTTATATTTGGTTAGTGACTGCATTTATCCTTTATTAAAAAGTCTTCCTATTCTGGTTGTGTAATGATAATGAATTTAGAACTCCTCATAGTCCCACCACCCTAGCAAATTATTTACTTTGTGTTTGAACCCTTATGTAGGTGTGAGTATAATTTTATATAATTGTAACATTTTAATGTTTATATGTTTTCTGCTACAATGTTTTGTGAGTGCTGTTCATACTTATTTGGGAAAAATAGTTTTTATTGAATTATTATTTGAGTTTTATTTTATTGATGGGCTACATAGGTGATCCAGAATTATACTGGCTATAGCCCATCTAGAATCAGGTTAGCATTTGCCGTAATACCAATTAATCAACCTTTGAGTCTCTTACAGATATGTTTGGACCCTGAATATGGAATTCTCATGGGATTTTGAAATCCATCACATTGTAGTGTGATTCTTTCCCCCTCTTCTTCCTTTCCCCCCAAAGTTGGTGATTGAAGATCCTCGTCAGTGGCGTGAATAATGATAGTTGCTTTCCCCATTCAGACCTTGAATCAGAGGCAGTATATAAAGTAGATGATTGGAATAGTGTCATAAATGTCCTTGATTGTTTCAGTGGTGGTGCTTTGATAAATGTTCCAGACTTCCTGTAGTAACTTCCTATTTGAAGACTCTTATTAACTTAAATTATTATATGCATTTCTTTTTATATGTAATTCCTTAATTTTCTTGGTCCATGTAGCTAGCATTTGGAGACTGAGGAGAAATCATTTGAAGTTTTAAGAACCGATGCAAGTTATATGCTTTGAGAGTTTATTTTGGAAATGTTGACCTAAATCACCTGTTTTAGTTCTTATTTTATATTTTAAAAATAACTTTATTACCAAATCAATATATACTTTTAGAAAAATTAGAAATTACAAGTAATCCACAAGAGGATATAACTACCGTAATTTCACTATCCATGGTAACCACTGTAAATAGGTTGGTATATCATTCTAGGTAGCTTTATGTATGCTCATTTGTGTAAATGTACGTTTATTTTCATAAAAATGGGATAATACTGTACATTCAGTTTTGTAATTTGTCTTAAAAAAACACACCAAAAGTATCTTTTTTATCAATAAATATTTTCTGTTACCTTAAATGGTTGCACTGTATGGATGTACCATCATTTATTTAATTAGTCTTCTAGATGTAGCAAATATAGGCTGTTCTCAGTTTTTCATTATTAGAAAAAAATTTTTGATGAATGTTCTTGTAGCTAAAACCTTATTCACGTCTTACCAGGTGGCTTTAAATCATACAGCTCAATGTGTAAACCATTTTGTGTGCAGTTTTTTGCCTTCATTTGTAACTGCTGCTGTTTTGCACTTACACACTTACGTCTTTTCTTTGTGAAAACATGGTTAAAATCATCAGCTAATTTAAGGAAGTTTTTTTTTTTTTCGTCTGAGTCTCTCTCTGTTAAGAGTTAAGAGAGAGAGAGAGAGAGTACTAGTAGTTTATCTAAAACAAAAGGAAAAGAACCACTCCTGCTGATGCTCTGTGTAGAGTCATTGCACATTTGACGTGATGCTAAATGGGTTGACAGACTGTGGCCATGGGACTGTAAGGTTTTGTTGAAACACAGCCACACTCATTTGTTTCCACATTATCTGGCTGCTTTCCCACTGTCCATGGCATTCTCCAGGCGAGAATACTGCGTCCCCTCCTCCAGGGGATCTTCCCCTCCCAGGGATCGAACCGGAGTCTCGCCTTGTGGGCGGATTCCTTACCATTTGAGCCACCAGGGAAGCTCCGTATATACACATAGTACATCTCCCATATTAAGGTACTAACTCGGGTGGCCCTGATCCAGACAGCTGCAGTGTGAATGGAGACTGTTGCTGTGCTTTTTCTGCATGTGCCATTGCATTCATTGTGAAACTTGAGGTAAGGAGCTGTGTCCAGAATAACTTGAGAGTCATAGTTGAGGAGGATTACACTGAATCAGTGTGTAACTTTGAAACATACAGAAACATGTGGTGATACTGTATTCTTTTTACTAACATTTTTATCATCATGTAAAACAGGAAGTTTGGTAAGAGTTGTGTGAAATGAAGAGATTGATTTGACAGTAGTGAAGATGAGAGAGCAAAGAAAATTGTGGTCGGGACAGACCATGGATGACCATAAGTGTGGACTTCTAAAGCTAGTAGAAAAGATTGAATAGAATCTTTAGGTCTTAGCTGGTAGAATCTGGTAGAATCATTAGGTCTTAGCTTATCTTTATATTTAGGATAAAGAAATGTATTCCATAATTACTGAAGCAGTTTTAAAAAGAGTATGATAGATTTAATGAAGGCAGTTTTAAAAAGACTGTGATATAGTTAATGGAGCAGTAAGTCATTTTTATATATAAAACGAGTCATTTTAAGTCTTTGAACTTCAAATGTTACCATCTTAGAGGTTTTCTGACCATCTATAAAAACCACCCCCATTCCCTGCCTCCTTTCCCTGTTTAATTTTTTCTTCTGAGTCTATATAAAAATATAACATGCCAGATATTTTACTGATTTTCTTTATTATTTATATACCATCCTTCAACCCCCACTAGACTGTGCGCTCCTTTGAGGGCAAGTACTTTGGTCTTGATTTTTGTACACTTTGTTCATTGCTGTAACTTGAGTGCCTGGCACATAGTAGATACTCAATAAATATTTATTAAATGCATGAGTGAAGTGTTGGAAAGTAAAGTCGTTTTTAATATTTTGCTATTGTGAATATGTATACACATCCTTTAATAGTTCTGTTTGTGTTACTGTTGATTTCCTTTGGAATAATATCTTGGAAGTGGAATTTTTAAATCAGAAGTTTAATTTTTAAGGCTTTGGATGATATATGGACAGACTGACCACAAGAACGATTGTATGAATTTAATTCCCATCTGTTGCCTGTTTATTTCACTTTCAACAAAACACAAAGTACTACCTTAAAGAAAAAAAACTTTTTTAGTTCTAAATCTGGTAGGTTTCTTCTTTTTAAAGAATTTTTTGTTAGTCCTAGTAATAAGATAATTCACACTCACTCCAGAAAACCTTGGAGGAAGCAATAGTATGAAAGGAAAAACAGAAGATCTCAATTACCCTTAATTCTGCCACCCAAAGAACCGTTGTTAATATTTTGGTTTGTATCCTCCTATTCTTTTTTCTTTGCAAATGATTGTGTACTTCAAGACATTTTGAAGGAGGAAAACAAATTCATTATAACCTTTATTTTGGTATTTTAATTTTTTTATTTTGAGCATTGAAAATCTATTCAGATAAATTGGATAATAAACGAATTTATCATAGGGGAAAGAAACGATTGCAGACCGATAGCTGGCTTTATGGAGAAGGAGCCAAGGAACCTGGTTTGGGGTTTCTTTTGTCTCACCTTCATGGCCTTAAGGAAATTTACCCATGTCTTCCCTTGCAAAGAATGAGGTACTTTTGTTTTTCCCAAAGCACTTTGTTCAGACTTGTGTTAAAGTAGTTAGGACCTCGTGCTGTGTCTGTTTATATCCATTTACCTTACTCAGAAAAGAGCTACTTCCATTAAGAAAAGCACTATATTTCTCAATTTTGGTAAGTCCATTGTTTAGCTAGTGTGGGCACTTAGTAAATGTTGAATGATTCAGGTCTTACGGTGGGGGACACGGGGCAAGAGAATTCAAAGCTGAGATTTCTAGATTACTGTTCATGATCTTTGTGGAGTTGTGAGGGTCATGAGACATTCTGGAGGATGGAATGCGTTAATAGTCCCAGTTTTCAAAAAGAGTAAAAAGATAACGGCCATCTGAAGGAATTTGTTGTTATCCTAGGGTGTATTTTAAAAGAGAACATTAAGAGTTGTTTAGAAAACATTTTATCAAGGGCCTCATGTTTTACGTCTTGGGTTAGGTAAGGAGATAAGGAGGCAGCAAGGATAAGGAACATGAAAAAATGAAAGTCGCTCAGTCATGTCCGACTCTTTGCGACTCCATGGACTGTAGCCTCCCAGACTCCTCTGTCCATGCATTTCTCCAGGCTAGAACACTGAAGTGGGTAGCCGTTTCCTTTTCTAGGGGACCTTCCCAACCCAGGGTTTGAACCCAGGTCTCCTGCATTGCAGGTGGATTCTTCACCATCTGAGCCTACCAGGGAAGCCAACGGACATGGTCCCTACTTTTGAATTATTTATTTAGTGGGGAAGCTGACACTAAGTAATTTCGCTGTCAGTGTTGTAAGAGGGGGAAGATCCCCAGAGGATGTAATGGCAACCCACTCCAGTATTTTTGCCTGGAGAATCCCATGGACAGAGGAGTCTGGCAGGCTATATGGTCTGTAGGGATGCAAAGAGTCTGACAGGACTGAAGCGACTTGGTATGCACACATGCACGTTGTAAAGGGAGTATAATGCTTATACAGGATATTCAGCTGCTCATTTGATGCCTGCAGGCATCTCATCCTTTATGGTTTTCCAAAACTGAGCTCATGAATTTTGCCCTTTTAAATTTCTTTTATTTCATCTTAACATCACAGTGTGCCCATTAGCTCAAGCCAGAAGTCTTGGAGTTAACCAGATCATTTTCTTTTACTTCTATATCCCTGTGTCTAGTCCATCACAATGCTGTGTCAATTCTTCCACCAAAATACCTTTTGAACCTATTCATTCCTCTCTTCATTGCCTCCAGCCTAGTGTAAGCCACCATCATCTCTGATAGAAACTAAAGGACAGGCCTTCTAATGTTTCCTGGCTCCTCTTCTTCTGATTGCTGTTCCCACTGCAGCCAGACTAATCTTAAAATGTAAATTGGGTCAAATTGTCTCCAAAATCTTTCTCTAGTTCTCCATTTGTATGACTGTTTATTAGCTTTTCCTTCCACTAGCCAATTAGTTCTATGGACATCCATGGGTACTTGTGTACAGCCAAACACCCAGGATCTAGATTTCTCTCTTTTCCCTCCTATGACCCTCTTTCCTACCCCCTACCCTCCTGCCGTCTCTCATCTTTTCCTTTCTTTCTTTCCACTTAACCTCTTTACTTCCAGGCAGTTCCCATGGCGTCCCAGGTGAAAACAATTAGAAAAAATATTCCAGACAGCAGAAAGCCTGTTTGAAGATAAGTGGACAGGAAACTATAGGTTTAAGAGGGAAATTTCAAGACATTTTGCCTTGGCTATATTGTGAAGTATGGGCGAGAAGAGCTTGCAGGTAGCCTTTCTATGTTATGAAGTTTTTTATTTTACCTGATCATTGCGTGCCAATGAATTGTTCATCAGGGAGCATTTGCTTTTGAAAGAAATAACTGGTAGTAGTGTGGAGGATGGACTTTGACTGGTTAGATCATTTAGGGTGCTATTGTAGCAGTTGAGGTAATAAGTGTGAACAATAGAAGGTTACTTGGCCAGAGGATGGTTTGAGAGATTTAGGATTTAAAACTTGATTGTTTAGTTGCTAAGTCATGTCTGACTCTTGCGGCTCCATCACCTGTAGCCAGCCAGGCTCCTCTGTCCATGGGATTTCCCAGGCAAGAATATTGGAGTGGGTTGCCATTTCTTTCTCCAGGGGATCTTCCTGACCCAGGAATTGAACCCATGTCTCCTACATTAGCAAGTAGTTTCTTTACCACTGAGCCACCAGGGAAGCCCTTAAAACCTGGTAGGATGTGATAATTGGGTGTGGGAGATGATTCCCAGACTCTTAACCATTTGCTCAGTAGATGGTGGTATCCTTACCTACCTTTGGGAATACCGGTGATGAAGGAGGTTTTGAGTAGGTTTGGGGTCTGTTAGACCTAAAGGGCTGTGAGTGGTTGAATAAGAAAGCCGTACTCTGTCAGGGGGAGTTCACACATGGACCTGAGGGTCATGAGCTTACACAGAGATGCCTTTAGATTTGTACATCTTCACACTTCTACATGGACATTGTAAATTACTTCTGTAAGCTGAAGTTTGGATTTTGAGCAGCAGTTAACAAGTGAGGGTTGTGGGTGTTGGGTGTGGGGGAGGCTGGTTTCAGAAGGCCCTGCTGCTACCCGTCAGTGACTGCTAGTCCTGCTGGGAGGAGCACTGCGCCTCCTGTGTTAAACAGACCTCCATGTGGCCAGGAAGATGGTCAGGAGAGGGAATTCACTCAGGCCTAGTGTTGAGGTGGTTGAACTTTTCTAGAGCAGTGGAGCAGTGGGGAGAAGCCAGGTTGTGCTGGGTTTTGAAGTGGTTGGGAAGTGAGGCGGTGAAGATGTCTCTGAGATGAAGAGGAAGAGGACCAGTGCTGCATCGCCAGAGAGGGATGCTGCATTAGAGGCCTTTTAAGCAAATCACTATTAGATATATTGAGAGATGAGTGGAACGCTAATAGGGAAGGATTGAGTTTCTAGAAGAGAGGGCTATATGGGGCATGATTCTAGAGCAGGTAAAGGTCACTGGTGGGTTTTTGGGGAAGGATATTATCCAGATATATTTCAGCTTTTTAGATTATCTGTGGATGAAGGAGGACTTGGGACAGGATTTGTTGATTGCTAAGTGGAGCACAGCCATTCTTCTGGTTCAGGCTACTGTCTTCTCTAGGTTGCATTACGCTTAGCTTGCCTTCACAATAGCTGGAGAACTCTTTTGAGTATGCATTCCTGGTCATGTTACTCTTTAGGTCTGGTACCTGTAAGAAGTGTTCAGTTCCTAGGCATGGAAAGCCCCTGGGGGTTGTTCAGTCGCGTCTGACTCTTTGTGACCCCACGAACCTCAGAACACTAGGCTTCCCTGTTCTCACTGTTTCCTGGAGGTATCAAACTCGTGTCCATTGAGTCAGTGATGCCATCCAACCATTTCATTCTCTAGGGATTGTTGGGTGGATTTGAAACCTTATGAGGAGCAGATGAAGAAATTAGGGGTGTTGGACGGTGAGCTGGAAAGTCTCTAGTGAAACATCATTGTAGATACTGGGATGATTTTTCCATTGGAAAATGGAAGAGCGCCTAGATGTGCCCTCTAGTGGTAGACACTCTTAGGGAACATATTGACTTAGTATAAGATATTTTAAACTGATTTCTAATTATATAGATGTATATGTAAAAATTAATTTTTGGCACACTGAACCATGACTATTGAAAAATTTGAGACCTCACTGTTGGAAAGATTTTGGTCTTTTTAGTCATAAAAACCTAGTTTTTGACTCTTGGTTCTACTGACTGTGATTGTGGGTAAATGGCTTAACTCCTTGGCTTTGTTTTTCTCATCTGTCATATTGGGAGTGGTTTTAAAAATTAAATGAGTACATGTAACATTCCCAGCTTCAGTTCTCAGTGGATTTTAATCCCACGTTTCCAGGGAAGAGCCCAAATGTTCATGAATGTGATGTGAACCGCCGTGCTGGCAGGTCCTTCAGCAGTGGTTGGGTCCTCCTTTGTGGGCACGTTGTTTTCTTACTGACTTGTTTAGCCTGTCTTATAGGAGTTGGATGAGTCACTGAGGTGACCTCTAAGTCTGTGAATAATTGGAAAGAAAACAAAAAACCAACCCAATAACAATGAACACTTTGAGCACCCAGACTGTAGTCTTAACCTGTTTATTACCAAAGAGAATCAGGCTCCCTGGTGAAACGGTTGATTCCACATCTGAGGCAAGAAATAAGCTGATTTTGGAACATTTGACATACCAGATAGAAGTGAAGCTCTCAAAAACTACTAGGGTTGGGTCAGAAGGACTTCGAAGCTAACCTGAAGCCTCTCCCACTAGGCAAAGATGAGACAGTTTGATTATTGTTAAGAATAATTGCAAAAAAAAAAAAAAAGAATAATTGCAGTGAAATGAAATGCATTAATGAAAATAATTTTACTGTTGGAGGATTGTTAGTGAATAAAGTCATTATTATGGAAACTAATAAATGAAATGGAAGAACGAAAGCTGTTTGTTTTCTTGTATGAGCTATATTCTATTAGGTCATACCAGATAGTATGAGAGGGAAGTTTCTCTTTGTACAACTACTCTACCTAGTAAATAAAGAAGAAATGATAGAATAAAGTCAGTCTGTAACCCTAGTGAATTTGGGGATCTAAGCTTTCGCTCCTGAAGGACTGCTTAGCCTTGCAAAACCAACCAGGCAGTATGTGCCTCCTGGTGGAGTTACATAACCACCACATGGATGTGGTCTTGCCAAGTCTGATCAGTCTACATCAGTCTTGGCCAAGTCTACATCCAGTCACCTGTTTACATGAAATGCAGAGAGCAGAGAAATGTATTAAACTATATCACAGGGATAAAGTTAGCAAAATTCACACCTAAAGAAAAATCCGTATCTTTTAGAGACAACATTTTGAAATATTTACAGATGAAATGATAACTTTTCTTAAAAGAATTGTCTCCAAACTTGAAAATAACTTCCTTTAAAAATTTTGAAAGCAAAAGAGTTCCTTCAGAATAATATTAAAGGAGGCTTAAATGGGGCTGTAGAAGGAATTGGATGGCCTGGGTACTGGGTCAGTGGGTACAGGAGAGTTTCTTCTTGATGCTTTTATATATGTTCAAAATTATCTGTAATAAAACATTAAAAAATAAGAAACAGTGAAATAAAAAACAAAACTTTATTAGTCTTACTGTACTGATTCATTCTCCTTTTCTTTTTTCCTTGGTATTGCTTTCTACATGTGAACACATTCTGTATATTTACTATGTACCTGCTACTTTCTCTGCCATTCTTGAATAATGTGCAAGTATTTATTCTGCTTGACCTTCATACTTTTTAACGTACAAGTTGTAGACTGGTCCCCTCTTTTTTTTGTCAATACAGCTTAGCAATTTGGGGATATATTTCAGAGCTTCTGTTGAATTTTCTTTGGGCTAAACTACTGACTTGCAGTACTTTGGTCCCTTTTACCCTTGTAATCTACTACTTTGTAGAACTTTGGGCTACTCCTGATGAAAGTTTTCCCTGGAGGAAAACTTGCCATTTTTTGCTGAGGTTCAACTCCTTTTTAAAATAATAACATCTTATAAAATTGTTCCCCTTTTCCCAGTTTTCTTCCTTTGAGGTAATTTCTGTTATCAGCTTGAAGTATATTTTTACCTTTCTTTTTTTCCTTAGCAGTAAATATGGCTTTTATTTTTTTTTCTCCTTGTACTTCATCTTTTTTTTCCCACTGCATTTTCAAATTCTCTACACTGATCATTAATTGCTTTTATTAAAAGTGAATTATGAAGTATGGGCATATTTAGAAGTATCTTTTTTACAGGTATCTGTATTTTGCATTTTCTCTTTGGGAGCAAAAATATTTTTTAAAATATTTTGTTAAATATTAGAAAATCATTCTTTGAAGTGACTGTTCTAGTTTTTAACTCCACAAGTACTACTGGAGAATGTTGCGTTGTTTTACATCCTTGCCAATAGCTGGTATTGTTAGTTATTAATTTTTATTAACCCTGTGTGAGGTGATGTCTCATTTTTGTTTTAATTATATGTTACTTTTATAGTTTAGAAAAAGGTGTCTCCTCCTCATTCCCTAAACTTCTCAGGGATATGGCACAATACTTAAGGAAGTTGTCTACTTATTTGTCAATGAACTCAATGAACTGTTCTCTTAAGTGAGCAGCAGATTGCATTAGAGCTAAAATCTTGGATACCTTGAGATAATGGCTTTTCCTTTCTGTTCTTTTGAAGAACTAAAATGAAAATATTACATTATGTGGAAATAAAAAGTCCTTACTGCCAGCACATTTGACACTTTGTTTTTCTGTTCTGTCTACTGTTTTAGGCTCCGAGCTCTGTCCAGCGGTGGGAGTATTACATCCCCCCCTCTTTCGCCAGCATTGCCTAAGTATAAGTTAGCAGACTATCGTTACGGGAGAGAAGAAATGTTAGCACTTTTCCTTAAAGACAACAAGGTAAGAACGTAGGAAAGAGTTCAAAATTGCAAATGCGATTTCTGAGTGTGTACAGTTATGTGTTGATATATGAAATAGCTATGGTTTTTCTCTCTTTTCTTCTTGTGTTGAAACCTTCAGTAGTTCACAGAGGCTCTTCTAAATGATGCACACTTTATGTTTTAGAAAAGAAAACCTAAGATTTCATCACAGAAGTAGAAAGCTTCATGGAAGCAGGAGAGTGGGCAGGACTTAATTCTTTGTTTAACTGATTTCCTCACAACCTTTATTTTTATCCCTCCGTGATGGCTGAGAAAGTTTTCTCTTCTCTTTATTGCATCTGTCATTCTTTCCAGTTAGATGTTAGGAGCCAGAAGGGCAGATGCTTCTCTTGTTCTTCCTTTTGAGTTAAATGTAAAATTTTTAGTGGGGAGAAAATCTTAAAATATAGTACTTCATTTGTGTTACTTATAAATGATCAAAACTCAAACAGTATAAAGTACACTTCTGTTATGTAACTAGTGAGAAATAACATTTTCTACTTAAGTGTACTTTGCTGTTAATTTTATTAATGGATTAAGGATCAAATTTTAATGATCATTGCTAAGAACAGATACAGTTGCTTGTAAAATTCTCCTCACCACCTGTGGTTTGAGTTAAATGTGCACTCTGGAGTATCAGGGTCAGTGCTGTGTATCAAATCTGAGTGTGGTAGTCTGATGTGAGGACAGGGTGTGTGACTGGGCTTCTTAATGTTTGACCCTGTCAGAATATTCATTGTGACTGAATAAGCTTTTAATCCGTATCTTTGATAATCAGCAACAGGTAAACCAAACAATATTTTCTTGCTTTTGCTTCTTAGAATTGCAGGGAGAGTATTAATCTCATGGTCATGTGTTTGGTCAAACAGATCCCTTCAGACCTTCTGGATAAAGAATTTCTGCCCATCCTACAGGAGGAGCCCCTGCTGCCACTGGCTCTTGTGCCCTTCACGGAAGAAGAGCAGGTGTGTGCGTAGCTTTGAGCCTCAGGCCCCACCCTTGTTCCTTCCCACTGAGGCATGAAAACAGGAAGTTCCCCCTTAGGCTCTCAGGAGTGTCCTCCTTCCCCAGGGCCTGCTTCCTTCTACTCTTCTTGGCGTATGGATGCCTCTCTGAGTTGACTAGATTCTGCTTTAGATCTGAGGCTGTTGAATATTATGTAGAGATAAGGATGTGTGTTAGATTAGAGAGAAAAAGGTATTTTTCAGGGGAGAGGGCCTTCTTTTCAGAAACTTGTCGTTTTTCAAAAGTAATCTGCTAAACCTGAATTCCCACCAGTTTTTACCACTAAAGGAAAATGTAAATAATCAGCTCACAGTGTGCTTAAAACGGTGCTTTTCTGTCACAAATTTTTTAAAATGATAATTGTGAGAAAGAGTTTTGGGCTGTAAAGTAACAGATTCTGTGTTACAGTGTACGATGTCCATAGATAAATAATGGAGTTTCTGATTTCAACGAACTATGGTGATTATTGGGCTACCCTCATAGCTCAGTTGGTAAAGAATCTGCCTGCAATGCAGGAGACCTGGGTTCAGTCCCTGGGACGGGAAGATCCGCTGGCGAAGGAAATGGCAGCCCACTCCAGTATTCCTCCCTGAAGCATCCCATGGACAGAGGAGCCTGGTGGGCTACAATCCACGGGGTCGCAAGAGTTGGACACAACTTAGCAACTAAACCACCACCACCGTGGTGATTATAGTAAAATGGAGAAGGAAAGAGCTTTGTTGGAATACCACTTTAAATGAAGAATCATCATTACTTTTTAAGAAAACTTTTATTGAGACCTAAGTTACATGCCATAAAATTAAACATTTTTATAGTTTTTAGCAGATGCAGCGTTGTGTAACCCATCACCACTATCTAATTCCAGAACATTTTTCATTATTTTTTGTGACAGCTCTGGGTGTTTTTTCTGCACTCTTGCCGTGCTGTGCATGGTGAAATCAGTCTATTCAGAGGGAAAAGCCTATTAAGAGAACTTATTGAAACTTCCCTGGTGGTTCAGAACTGATGGGGAACTAAGATCTCACGAGCCACGAGGCGTGGCCAAATAAAAACTAGACTTCGTTAACCCGCGTTAAGTTTTAAGAAAGGTGTGATGTTTGTTTGGTGACTTTGAGCACCATGCTTGTGAGCAGTTTTGTCTCATTTGTGGTCTCTCCTAAATCAGGCTGTGCTGTGTGCTTAGTTGCTCGGGCGTGTTCGACTCTTTGCCACCCCATGGACTGTAGCCCGCCGAGCTCCTGTGTCAGTGGGGATTCTCCAGGCAAGAATACTGGAGTGGGTTGCCAGGCCCTCCTCCAGGGGATCTTCCCAACCCAGGATCGAAGCCAGGTCTCCTGCTTTGCAGGCGGATTCTTTACCGTCTGAGCCACCATGAAAGCCCAAGAATACTGGAGTGGGTAGCCTATCCCTTCTCCAGGGGATCTTCCCGACCCTGGAATCTAACCAGGGTCTTCTTCATTGCAGGCAGATTCTTTACCAGCTGAGCTACCAGGGAGGTCCAAAATCAGGCTAATAGTTCCTTCTTTATTCATGAAACCCAGTATCATCTAGGGTCATCAACAAATATTTTCATTGATGAAAAGTTGTTATTGTTATAAAGAATGCATGGGAAAGGAAGGGTCCTGTCTCTAGTAATTGGTGAAAAGTTTCTTTTCAAAAGTGGTGAATTTCCTTTAAAAAAAAATTGCACATCTGGTTATATTTTGGTTTAATTTTTCTCAAAAATATTTTTATTATGAAGCATTTCAAATAGTATAGAGAATATTATTACAATGACCTGAATATTTTCAACTCAAATACATCTAATCTTAAAATAATTTGTGTATACCTTTGTTTTAAGAAACAAAATTTCTTCTTCACCACAGTTGAGACTGCCTGGGGTGTAGCCCTCTCTGCATTTCCAGGGATTACTATGAATCAGATTATTTTCATCATTCATGTTTTGATATTGTCATTATATTTTTGTGTGTCCATATACCCATAAGAGTTCCATCTTATAGGGTTATAAATTTTACATGGACTGTAGCCTCCCAGGCTCCTCAGTTCATGAAATGCTCCAACCAACCATGCTGGAGTGGGTAGCCATTTCCTTCTTCAGGGGATCTTCCTGACCCAGGGATTGAACCCAGGTCTCTAAATTGCAGGCAGATTCTTTACCATCTGAACCACCAGGGAAGCCTATATTGAATATAGTGTACTGTATATTATGGAGGAGGAACTGGCAACCACTCCAGTATCTTTGCCTGGAGAATCTCATGGACAGAGGAGCCTGGCAGGCTACAGTCTGCGGGGTCACAAAGAGTCGGACATGATTGAAGTGACAGCACCACTGTATAATTATATTCTGCAGCTTGTTTTTTTCTTTGAGTAATGATTTTTAGATTTCACATTCATACATATGGCATCAGTTTGTTCATCTCTGCTTTATAATATTTTCATAAGTGAGAAAAATCAATAAAATACTTATTTTTTTTTGCTATAAAAGATATTCATATTTGATTATAGAAAATACAGAAAGATACGAAGAAGTAAATCTTACCTATAAAATCACCATGTAGAAATAATTACTTGTTAACATTTAGTATGTTTAAGTAGTTTATTTTTGTGTATCTTCAGTTGTCAGAATACGCTGGTAATGCAGACTGAATCCAACAGCGTATCAAAAGGATTATACACCATGGCTAAGTGGGGTTTATCCCCAGAATTCCAGGGTGGTGCAACATAAACCAATATAATATACCCTATTAATAGATTGAAGAAAAGAAAAGCACTTGATCACCTCAGTTTCCACAGAAAAAGCATTTGACAAAATTCAACACCCTTTTGTGAAAGCAAACTTAACGAACTGGGAATGGAAGTGAACTTAATTAAGGGCTTTTATGAAAAACCCACAACCAACATTATACTCTGTGATGAAAGACTGAAAGCTTTTCTTCTTGGATTGGGAACAAGATAGTATATCTGCTTTCACTACTGATATTGAACCTTGTGTTGGAAGTTTTAGCTGAGCTCTTAGGCTAGAAAAGGAAATAAAAAGGATCCCGATTGGGAGGGAAGAAGTAAAATTATCTCTGTTTGAAGATGACATGATCCTACATATAGAAAATCCTAAAGAATCCACAGAATAACTATTAACACCAGTAAGTGAATATAGCACAGTTGTATGCTACAGAATCAGTACACAAAAGTCAGTTGTGTTTCCATTACTGTGTACTTAGTCGCTCAGTCGTGTCCGACTCTTTGTGACCCCATGCCCTGTAGCCTGCCAGGCTCCTCTGTCCATGGGAATTCTCCAGGCAAGAATACTGGAGTGGGCCGCCATGCCCTCCTCCAGGGGATCTTCCCAACTCAGATATTGAACCCAGGTCTTCTGCATTGCAGGTGGATTCTTTACTGACTGAGCCACCAGGGAAGCATTTCCATATACTAGCAATGGACAATTTGCAAAGGAAATTAAGAAAATTCCGTGCAAAGTAATTAGCCTCCAACTAATAAAAATAAATGGAAAAAAAAAGAGGAAAAAAAAATTTAACTAAGGAGTATGAAACTTTGTACAATTAAAAGAAAGAAGAAACACTATTGAAAGAAATTAAGATCTCAATAAATGGAAAGGCATTAGCATTTTATTAAGCCTTGAAAGACTTAATATTATTAATGATTTGCTGCCAGTGCAATCCCCACCAAAACCCCAGTGGCTTTTTGGGTAGAAGCTGATCTTAAAATTTATATAGAAATACAGAGGACCCCAAGTTGTCAAAAGAGTTTTGCGAAGAAATAAGACCTATACTTCCAGTTTTAGAACTTTACTGCAAAGCTACAGGAATCAAAACTGTTTTTAACTTCCCTGGCGGTCCAGTGGTTAAGATTTTGTGCTTCCAATTTAGGGGGCATGGGTTTGATTCCTGGACTAAGGGAACTAAGATCCTACATCCCTTGTGGCAAAAAAATTAAAAAATTGCAAAACAAAAAATTGGCTTAAGGATAGTTGCACCTACCAGCTGATTATAATTGAAAGTTAGGAAATAAAACCAAATCACTCCATACTGCTGGATCACTTTGAAGAATCATTGTATGAGGGTATATATTACTTTTGTTTCACTGTTGCCATACCTGTACTGTTTTACCCTTGCTCTTCCATGATTTCATTGTTTTTTTCATGAGCAGTAAAGCATGTGGAATTCTCCAGGCCAGAATACTGGAGTGGGTAGCCTTTCCCTTCTCCAGGGGAATTTTTCCAACCCTGGGATCAAACCCAGGTCTCCCACATTGCAGGCGGATTCTTTACCAGCTGAGCCACAAGGGAAGCCCAAGAGTACTGGAGTGGGTATCCTATCCCTTCTCCAGCGGATCTTCCCAGCCCAGGAATCGAACTGGGGTCTCCTGCATTGCAGGCAGATTCTTTACCAACTGAGCTGTCAGGGAAGCCCAAATCATATGGTTTAGAAATCAAAATTTACAGAACAGTGCATAATAGAAGATCTCTCTCCCATCCTTTCCACCAGCCGTCTGTCTCCTTTTCTGAAAGGCAGCCTGTATTAGCAGTTTCTTGTGTATTTTTCCAAGTAAATATTGAATATATTTCCCCCTTTTTGTGCAGGTGGTGGTGTATATACTAAGCTTTGTTCTATATTTACAGTATTTTTATTGAAAAATATTCTCTGCATATTTGGAAAAAGTATTCTTTCTTTTAGTTTGCATTTCCTTCCCTGGTGCAGAGTTTCTCAGATACTTGCATTTATATTTCTTTTAATTTTTTGTTCTTCGCCATTTTGGGGGAGGAGGGGGGTGGATAGTAATCTTTTTCTTGAGCTAGTCCTAAACCTAACCTGTTAAATTTTCTTTTTTTTTTTTTCAGTTTCTTTTTTATTGGAGTATAATTTTTACAGTGCTGTGGTAGTTTCTGCTGTACAATAAAGTGAATTACCTGTATGTGTACATGTATCCCATCTTGAAACTCCCTCCCACCCCTCATCCTACCCATCTACTAACTTGTTCATTTTTCTAAATTTAAAATTGCATTTGTTTTCATTTATGATATTTTTTAATACAGAAGCTTATTTTTATATATCTCAATATACCAGTTTCAGTCTTTAGTAATTAGTTTTCCAATTGTTTATGAATATTTTTAATAATCATTTTTTATTTTTCATTAAATGACTGCCTAGTTTTCTTAGAGACAACATGGGTTAGAAAAGCTTTTTAGTAAGTAGGCGGAAGGACTTGGTACTAGTTACTAACATGTGATACAGTTTAAGGGCTACACTGATTACTTGAACAATCAAAAATTATTCAATAAATGCTGAAAACTGTTGGTTTTTTAAAAAGGAATAAAGTTAGATGTGCAGTACACCTTCACATGAAAATTAGTTCTAGAATGACTAAAGAAGTAGCTCTTCATTTTGTTTTTATAATGGAAAAGTTTATCTTGAGGTGTTAAGATTTGAATGCTGTAATTACCAGGGCTTAATGTAAAGATTGGCTTCCATGGTGACTGAGACAGTAAAGAATCCGCTCACAATGTGGAGACCTGGAGTTTGATCCTTGGGTGGAGAACATCCCCTGGTGAAAGAAATGGCAACCCATTCCAGTAATCTTGCCTGGAGAATTCCATGGACAGAGGAGCCTGGTGTACTACAGTCCATGGAGTCGCAGAGTTGGACACGACTGAGCGATTAAGCATAGCACAGCACAAAAATGCAAAATTTAGGAATTCTGGACACTTGCTGTCCTTTCTTTTTATAATATATGTTGGAATAGGACAGTACTTAGAGCTGGCGAAAGATTCATTAATATTTTGAAATTAATATTTTGGATGGTTACCTGTTCAGGAATTGCTTAGACCTTCCTAGGCTAGAGTTTTGCATACCTATTCACCCTGTTACTCCTATCCGGGAGGTAAATAATTCTAATAACCTAAAATAGCTTCTTGCTATATATCTTGTTTCCTGATGTTACCTAAAGAGGGTATTTTATCTTTAAAATGCAAGTTAACTGAGTGTGCGCACTTCTTGCCCACACCCTCCCCACCACATATACTCTTACACATAGATGTATACACATACATGAATGCACGCATGTGTAAAATATAACTACATAAAAGGTTTTCTTTGAACAAAATTAATGCTCAAATAAGATCTTCTGGTTGCTGTTTGATTTGACATTGCCCTGTATGTCCTTCTCAAGTTTGAAAAGCATTCAGTTCAATTGCTCAGCCGTGTCCGACTCTTTGTGACCCCATGGACTGCAGCACGCCAGGCCTCCCTGTCCATCACCAACTCTCGGAGTCTACCCAAACTCATGTCCATTGAGTCGGTGATGCCATCCAATCATCTCATCCTCTGTCATCCCCTTCTCCTCTTGCCTTCAGTCTTTCCCAGCATCGGGGTCTTTTCCATTGAGTCAGTTCTTCACATCAGGTGGCCAAAGTATTGGAGTTTCAGCTTCAACATCAGTCCTTCCAATGAACAACCAGGACTGATGTCCTTTAGGATGGACTGGTTGGATCTCCTTGCTGTCCAAGGGACTCTCAAGAGTCTTCTCCAACACCACAGTTCAAAAGCATCAATTCTTCGGCGCTCAGCTTTCTTTATAGTCCAACTCTCACATCCATACATGTCTACTGGAAAACCATAACCTTGACTAGACGGACCTTTGTTGGCAAAGTAATGTCTCTGCTTCCTAATAAGCTGTCTAGGTTGGGTCATAACTTGCCTTCCAAGGAGCAAGCGTCTTTTAATTTCATGGCTTCAGTCACCATCTGCAGTGATTTTGGAGTCCAAAATAATAAAGTCTGCCAGTGTTTCCCCATCTGCTTGCCATGAAGTGATGGGACCAGATGCCATGATCTTAGTTTTGTGAATGTTAAGCTTTAAGCCAACTTTTTCACTCTCCTCTTTCACTTTCATCAAGGGGCTCTTTAGTTCTTCTTCACTTTCTGCCGTAAGGGTGGTGTCATCTGCATATCTGAGGTTATTGATATTTCTCCCGGCAATCTTGACTCTAGCTTGTGCTTCCTCCAGCCCAGCATTTCTCATGATGTACTCTGCCTATAAGTTAAATAAGCAGGATGACAATGTACAGCCTCGACATATCCGTTTCCTGTGGGAACCAGTCCATGTCCAGTTCTAACTGTTGCTTCCTGCCCTGCATACAGATTTCTCAAGAGGCAGGTCAGGTGGTCTGGTATTCCCATCTCTTTCAGAATTTTTCAGAGTTTATTGTGATCCACACAGTCAAAGGCCTTGGCATAATCAATGAAGCTCCATATATTACACGTGTAATTTAAGTAACTGCTACCAGATTGGCGTATTTTATTTATTTGACATGAAAGAAAGGCACTTCATTTATGCATTTTTTTATTAGACAATACATGTGTATACATGCAAAATTCACAAAGCACATACAGTGAAAAACAAGTCTATGAGTGACCTAGGTTTTTTTCTCCCTCAGGATTAACTGTTATTTCCATTTTCTTGTGTTCCCTTTCTAGGGTATTTAATACAACTGCAGCTACTTTTGTGTCTGTTCTTTAAAACACGCACGCACACACACACGGCTGCTATTTAGTACAACTGCAGCTACTTTTGTATCTGTTCTTTAAAACACACACACACGCTCGCACGCCTGTTAGGCATACAGTTCTACACTGTTTCTACCTAAGCATCTATTTGGGAGGTAATGACATATTTATTTAACTTTTAAGATGTGTCCCTGTCCTAACTATTTGTTAATGTATTAAGTGCTTACAACAGCCCATGAAGTAGATTGCTTTTCACATTACATGCATGAGGAAAAGGAGGCACAGAGTTGAGTAAAGGAGCCGCAGTTCACTCTCAGGCAGTCTAGCCTCTCTGTGCACTTCACTCCAGCTATTAGGCTGGAGCCTGATTAGGCGGACTGTAGGAAATGTGGTTTTCTGGATCAGAAATGATTGAATATTAGCAGTTTTGTATGATGATGGTGGTGGTGTAGTTGCTAAGTCATGTCCAACTCTTGCGACCCCATGAACTGTAGCGTGGCAGGCTCCTCTGTCCATGGGATTTCCTAGGCAAGAATGGTTACCAGAGTGGAAAAAAAAAGACTACTAGAGTTAAGTTGCCATTTCCTCCTCCAGGGGATCTTCCTGACTCGGCTTTCACCCAAGTCTCCTCTGTTGCATGCAATCTCCTGTCTTGTAGGTAGATTCTTTACTGAGTGAGCCACCAGGGAAGCCCAGTTTTGTATGGTTAACCCTAATAAGTAAGAGTTGCCTTATGTTTTTAAAAAATTGTGTAGAATCATGATTTTTAGATCAGCTCCTTTTGATTGATACTTAGCCAGTTGCCATTTTTGCTTTTACAAACAGTACTGCAGTTAAAATCATTCTGCTTATGTTATTTTTCACACGTGTAAAAAGAGAAAGTGTTATGTCAAAAGGGGTGGACATTGAAATAGACTTTGACAAATGTATCTGATAAGTATATATATTGCCTTCCAGAGATTATACCAACTTTCACATTCAGCTGCAGTGTATTAGGAAGTGTGAAAGCATATGAGAGTTTCCCTGAACCCTGTAGATGGGTGTGTTTGAGTTTCATACATGTAATACTTTGGTTATGAGGTATTCAACAGTGTCAGATTCTGGCATGGACAGTACATTTAACACTGACTTCTATTTTTCCAGTATTAGAATACATGAATCTAGATTTTGGGATTTCACAGTCTTGTTTAATTGTGATCCCAGAAGAGTTATTCAGTAACACTGCTGTTTACTGTGTGCCCCAAGATAAATTAATGCATTTGTTTCAACTAGCTTTTCTTAAAAATAATTTTTATTAAAATACAAAAAAAAAAAAATAAATAAAATACAGTTTGAAGTAAGTATTGATTAAGTTTGGTATCTGCCTCTAGTTTTCCATTATTAATTATATCTTGGTCTTCAGTTTTGAAGTTACTTGATTGTATTATTATATGCCTATAAAAGTCAAAGGAAAAAAATAAGTTTCTAAAGTTTACCTGAACAAATTCTATTGAATACAGTTCTGATAAAGACAAGTAGTGACAGTTAATGAGGAGAAAATCATCCACATATTAAAACAAGAAAAATTTAGTAATGAAAGTAGAAGTTTTTCAAACCAAAATTACATGTTGATTTCTTTAAGATAGGAATATCATATTTCATTTGATTTTGAATCCAAACACAGTGGAAACAATTTGGACTTAAAATAAGTAGTTGAATTGCAGAATTTTATTTCCCTGAAATTTAGTTAGCTGCTACCAAACTTGTGTACTCTAGGCCTCACTTGTTGCCTCTCTGTCCCGAGGACCGTTGCCGCAGCCCTGCTGAAGTCAGGTTTCCCACACTCCCATACCACTGCATTTTTGCACAGATGTCTGTTAGGTTCTGTGCTGTGCTTGGTTGCTCAGTCGTGTCCGACTCTTTGCGTACAGTCCATGGAATTCTCCAGGCCAGAATACTGGAGTGGGTAGCCTTTTCCTTCAGGGCATCTTCCCGACCCAGGGATCGAACTCAGGCCTCCTGCATTGCAGGCGGATTCTTTACCAGCTGAGCCACAAGGGAAGCCCAAGAATACTGGAGTGGGTAGCCTATCCCTTATCTAGTGGATCTTCCCATCCCAGGAACCAAACTGGGGCCTCCTGCATTGCAGGTGGATTCTTTACCAACTGAGCTATCAGAGAAGCCCAAGTGTATAGAAAGAATTCAGGTAAAGATGTATTCCAGCAGTTTTTGAGTTTAAAACTCTCTCATTAAATTGTTTCATATGCCTAGGATTTTGATATTTCATAGATCATTTTCCAGTATTTCTATAATTGCTTCCTGCTTTACCTTTTCCTAAGCCATGTCTGTTCCATTTATCCAGAAGTATCGACTAAACATATTTTTGAATCCCAGACCTCTTGTCTTCCTGTGTCCCCTCTTCATGTTTGAAGGATGCCCCCCCACTACTGGTCTTGTCATGTTTGACCCTTTTCCACATTGACTGTGGGTGCAGATGTAAGCTAATGACTAAGTGAGTGGGATTTTGTTTATTCTTCTCAAGCATTCTCTTCCCCTCCCCTCTTCTTTCTTTGCCTTTCCCCATTCATCCCTGATAGCTGTCATTCTATTAAACTCTAGTTGGAATTGCTCATTCACACTGATGAGCAGAATGAGGCAAAATGATCCATTTTTTTTTTCATCCTGTTACTATTGATTCAGACCTTTTGTGACTCCCGCTCATTTCCACCTTTCAGTAGTTAAAGGACCCTTTCAAACCAGATCTCTTTTACTGTGTATTCTCTGTCTATCATGATGATGCGTACATATCTTGCCTCCTCTTGGGTACATACAGAACCTAACATGGTGTAAGGCATTAGTGGTTCATGTTTGTTGATCTGAAATGTTAGTTTAAAATTTTCAGCTAAACCCAAAATTTGTAACATCTTAGTGTGCCATGTGGTGATCGTCTCTCATCGCTGGTAGTCATCAGATGCCGGTTTATAGATGCTGTGGGAGATGGTGAGGAGCAACATGTGGTTTTATCTGTTTTATCCATTTTTTTCCTTTCTTTTCTTTTTTTGGCAGAGAAACTTTTCCATGTCCGTAAATAGTGCTGCTGTCCTGCGATTGACAGGACGAGGAGGAGGAGGAACAGTGGTGGGGGCTCCTAGAGGTCGAAGTTCTTCACGAGGGCGAGGTGAGCTTTCATGTGAAAAAAAAGTAATAACGGAACGGTGGAGAAAGAGAACAGGGAAATAAATAAATCACTTTAAGAATATTTTGATATTTGATTTTTGAAAACTGCTTTTTGACATTAACTGCATAATAAATGTCCTGACCATTTGTTTTTGGAACCATTTCTCAGTGTATCTAGTCCACAGCCCCTGATTTGGAGTAGAAGAGGGTGATTTGAGCCTAGAGATTTGAGTGTGAATGATTTTAGATGGTCCTCATTCTCTTTGGCAAGTATTTGTGATCCATGTTCCTCGCCCCCCGGGACCTTACACTGAGAGCCGGAGCTCCCTGAAGTGCCTTGGCTGCAGGAGTGGCACCCAGGTCCCTGCAGGCCGCTGGGACTCGGGTCCCCATATAAGGCCATGTGCCAGGAGTGTCCCCAGCCAGAGAGAGGCTTTTGTAAAAGCCATCTCCTCAGTACGAGACCTTTTTAGGGTGCAGAAGAAAGAAAACATTATGCAACAATCCTTTATATAATCTGTAGTTTTATATTTTATAGATTTGTCTTTTCTTAGAAGAATAATTGATATTACTTGCTCTTTGATATCTGCTCCCTACTTGGAGTTTGTTGATCTTCTGCTGCTTAAGGGCATTCTTAATGTTTGTAATATAAATATTTACTTGAGCTTTTACTTCTAAGTTGGCTAAATCATAGCAGAAGTCTCAACACACCTTGCAGTTTTCAAAGGTGCTTTTGGAAGATGGATGTCTGCAAAAAAAGAAGTCATTGCCTCCACACATTGCACCGTCCAGGTTGGCATGATCATGAATGTGGAGTATCTAAATTCTTTTTTCTTAAAGTTATGCTTTATGAATAGAGTGATTTATATCCATTCTTTATAGAGATTGTATTAAATTGTGTATTCCTGTGAAGGGGTTTCATTCAGAATGTGGGAAGGCAACTGTTCTGAATAATGAAGAGGTTAACTAAAACTCTACTTGTAGATCAAGTGCTGTTACCAGGTTGTCCATGTGTTTTCCTTCTGAATTTGTCAGTCTCTAGAATGGTGGTTTTTAACTTGGGGAGTTGTTAGAATCATCTATAAAACTCAACAGGAAAAAATATCTGCAGCAGAATATAGTGGTAGGTGAGATTTAAGCATGTGTGTTTCAGAAGGTCCACAGGCCATTTAGATTCCCAGGCATAGTTAGGTTCTGTTGGTCCAGAAATCGTCTGAGATCTGTGCTGCTTGGGGATGTGATGATGGTGTTTTGAGGGTGACTGTGGCCTGCTCCTTGGATGTTGCCTGGGTTTTTCTGCAGTGGGCTCGCACTGAGAAGAGATTGCCCTTGGGGAGCTTTTCCTCTAGTGCTTTTCAGGGCATGACGGTGAGAGGTCTTATTTATTAAGAAGTGAGGCCAACAAGCAGCTGTTTTTTGTTCCTCAAGTGACCACCAGTGTTGTGTGTTGCAAATACCAACCAATCTCTAAATACTTGTTAAAACAAATTCCAGGTCTAGAAACTGATGAACCATTGATTACTTTCTTTCTGCCTTCTGGTTTGAAGTGCATATTGCTATTACATAGGAATAGGACTCTTACATTCAGAATTTAAATGGGACTTGTATGAAAGATACTGTAATAAAAGCAGTGACTTAATTAACATTGATATGAATGGATGACATGAAACTAGTTAAATGAATGAACTGACTTAGTGAGAAATACTTCTGATACCATTGTCCCAACTGTGATTCTTATTGGTTCCATGAGACCTTTAATCTGTGGTTTTGTTTTCTTCAGTTATTGCTTAATTTTAACCTGTTGGTTAAATAAATAGTGATTAGTGTAGCTGGTTTTTTTTTTTTTTTTTGGCATGATCAGACCTGACATCAGATGATTGCCCTGCCTCTTTCCAACTTGAGAGAAGTTTGTTGTGAAAATCAGCTGACTTTCATACTTCTGACTATCATGAAGCAGTAAAATTTAAATAAGTGAACAGGGAAACAATATGAATTTGTCATCTTTTTATTTTGTCTGGTGAAGATGTTTAAAAATAAAGCGTATCTATACAGTTGTCAGCCATTGCCTTCCTCATTATTAAAGGAAGTATATTTTATTTTTTTTTAAAGGAAGTATATTTTAATCCCCCCAAAGAAGAGGGTGAAATCTCATAGATTAGGACAGTCATTTAAATTAAACTTTATGAAAGGTTCTCCATGTTATATTTACTTGCTTCTCCTCATATGGGAGCTACTCTTATGGATGATTATGGGCCTTGCACTGTGAAGAGTGTTCCTCACGTTTTGCAAGCTGGAAAGCTCTAGAATCAGGTTCTTTTTTTGTGCCCACTTACAAAGCTTTGGGCTCATAAGGAGGACCAGTGCCAATGCTAGTTATAACTGGCAGGAAATATTTTGTGGTTTGCTTATTTTTCTGGCAGCTTTTGAATGCTGTTTTTCATATTCACATGTTTCCAGAATAAAATGCTTTTTCAAGGTGCTATGTGCTTAATGGTTTTCTTGAGAAAATTGTTCTCTAAAAGGACAGGGGACTTTTTTCTTTCATCCTAAAAATATCTTTGTAAATATCACCACAGTGTTATTTAACAGTGTGTATTAAACTCTTTTAAGATAGATCTTAAATAATACATCTGTATTTCCTAAGGATAGAGGTACAAAACTGTACATTAAGTGGAAGTTAAGTTGATAGAACTGGAAGGTAACTTTAGGATTATTATAGTTCAACTCTAGTCCTCACTTCCATTTTACAGGTGAAGATATTGATACTTAGACTAAAGAAGGTATCATTGTTCTATGATTACATACATAAAATTATGCATTATTCTTGTATTCCATCATAAGATCATATAGAAGTATAATTGTATTCTGAGTCAATTCTTGATAAGTGATGCTAGAAAATAAAAATACTGTATGGATATTTGAAACAATTATTTAACTCAATTGTATTTAGCTTTGGAATGGATTCATTCTTTTATTCAAGATTCATCATTTTTCCTTGGGTGGTTTTTTACTGTTGGAGAAGTGAGTTGGGGATAATGGCTAAGATTTTATCTAGATATAAATACATGCCTAGGCACAATTTTTACCAAATCCCCCCCCCCGCCCCCCGCCCAGTTTTCAGCTTGTGTGTTGGATACAAGTGGTGTACATTAGTTGGGAAATCCTCACAGTACACAGAAAATATAAAGCTGAAAGTGCATATTGCCTTCTGCCCCCAGATGGAGCATTTGGGTTTATGTCCTTCTTGATCCTAACCATGCAATCATATCATTTGTATACATTGTAATTTTTTTATAAATGTATTGCTCTTGCTGCTCTTGCGCATGCTTTAGTCATTCAACAGAATAATGTAGATTTCTTTTGTGTGTGTGTGTGTGTGTAGATTTCTTTTAATGACAGTACTTTATCTTTTATGGCTTCCTAGTATTCTACTGAACTGTTTTATCAAAATTTACTTAGCCAGTCCTTTACTGATCATGTTTCTCTTTTTCAAAAATTTGCAACAAAAATCTCCATATATATATATATATTTGCATATTTATGCAAGTATTTCTATTAGGATAAATTCTAATTAGAATATTGAGTCAAATTTGATAAATCTAATCAGATTGCCTTCAGTAAAGGCCAGTGTACATTTGAGCCACTGGAGCCTCTATGAATTCCTACATGCACACTTTCTTACTGGCACATTGGTTTGAATTTAGTGCTGCCTGATAGTTTTCCCCAAGATTTGTGCAAATGGGAAAGAGTGCCTTTGGTTGGTGTGGAATATTCTTTAAGAAGTTAGTTCACGAAATTGATAGTTTATAGAGTTGACAGTTTTAAATTATCCTTTCTCTGGAGTTAAAGAAATTAACATTTATGCCTGGTTTTTGTACTTTGTCTGCTCTCTTCTCAAACTCCTCACATTTTCCATTTTTATTGAAAATAGTCCAACAGAAGGTTTGATTTGTCATAATGGTTTACTGATTTTAGAATTTCACTATTGACGTTTCTGTTGAGGAGCTTGATGTCGGCACTGTTCTTGTTCAGGACTGGAGCTGGGACTCTGACACGGTTTTTTAAACATCCCCCTCTGGTCTCGCTGCTTCCCTGCTGTCACTGGTCTCGCTGGTGAAGAGTCAGTGGGCCTTGCTGAATATTTAAATGTGGACATCCTGCTTTGTGTATAGACAGCACTTTAGAGATGAATGTTTGGTGTTCAGCTTGTGCCAGATGTTGACATCTGACCATTTTCTCTGTGTTGTTGTTTTCAGGCAGAGGCAGAGGCGAATGTGGTTTCTACCAAAGAAGCTTTGATGAAGTAGAAGGGGTGTTTGGCCGAGGAGGCGGCAGGGAAATGCACAGGTCACAGAGCTGGGAGGAAAGGTAACTGAAGGAGTTACCTCCTGGGATAAAGATTCTTGGTGTAAAAGCATTTCTTCTCTGCTTTCTGCAGAGGAGAATGCTCTTTGTATAGTTACAAAGTTTTATTTTTCAAAAAATGCTACTAATTAAATAAGAGTTATGTTAGAAGTGTTTAAATGATCCTTATTTAAAGGAAGAAGCATTCTAGATAAATACATTAATATTTTTGTCCCTGCATGGATATTTAATAGTTAATTAGATATGCTGTTTGATTAGTATTCAGTGACAAGCATTTTCATTTTATTGTTTGTTGCTGTTAATCAAAGCATCTTCTCTATATTGCTTGTGACTTTATATGAAGTCTTTCAACATGAGCAAAAGCAGTTGCACAGATAATATACAAAGATGTCCATGTGATAATATTTATAAAACAATGGGAAATAAGCCAAACAACTTAATTTCAGTGTGGTTTCTTATATAATGGCATATCCACACAGTTGTTATTTGGTCACTGAGTCATGTCTGACTCTTTCCTGACCCGATGAACTGTGGCCCAACCAGGCTCCTTTGTCCATGGGAGTTCCCAGGCAAAAATACCGGAGTGGGTTGCCATTTTCTCCTCCAGGGGATCATCCGAACCCAGGGATCAAACCCACGTCTGCTGCATTGGCAGGCGGATTCTTTACCTCTGAGTCACCAAGGAATCCTTGTCCACAAAAATTAGGAAGAGTTTGAAAATATTTACTCATGTGTAAAAACACATTGTGAAAGCAGTATATAAAGCTCTGTACAGCAGATACCTAAAATAAAACATGAATTTAATTTAAAATGTACCTAATAAAAAAAGTTACTGGGTCTATAGAAGCTAACTATTGGTAGGTGAGACATTGGATATTTTTGCTTTCATATTTGTGCTTTTCTGTGTTTTCCAAATGTTAGGCAAAAACCATGTATTTGTTTTATAATTTGAAAAGGAAATGCTGTTAAAGATAGGAAAGTGGGTGTCATGGATGGGAAATCTTTGTATTACTCATGTTTTTTTTGAAACTTCATTTTCCCTTTTCTAGGGGTGACAGACGTTTTGAAAAACCAGGACGAAAAGATGTAGGTAAGACTTTCTTACTCTTTTGAAGTATTTTTATCTGGATTTCCATGGCATTAGTTCTTAACAAGGCTTACAAAGGATACCTTTATTAAAAATTGACTCAGTTACTTGCCTCTCTCCAGTAGATGGGGTTGTAACATTGCTTGCATTTAGAGTTCCATGGTTATATGAGGGCTGTATTGCATGAAACCAAGGATAATAAATACAACTATTAGGATTTACTTGGTTTAATTTTTTAAGTCTGTGTGTTCTCTTTAAGACATATTCTTTATTAAGGCTACCTTATGAACTGAAATTTCAAGTTAGGAAGCAGCCTATTAACTCCTTTTCCAGTGCCTCTCACAGCTGAGAAGAAATAGAAAAAATGCTAGAAGGTTTGCTTTTGTATCTGAGAGCAAAGTCTAAAACTATGACTTTTTACTTTAGTCATTTATTCATCTGGTCTTTTTGATAAATGACAGTCTTTCTTAAGGGGCAATTTTCACATTAGATCTATGAAAATATTTTATAGTGGCTTTTATTGACTGCTTTTTAATAAGATTTTCACTTTGGCTTATTAAACCATGCTAATGATTCTGAACTTTTATAAGTAATCCACTTTTGTTGAAAATGTTGTAGATTAAAAAAAAAGTTGCTCCTGCTATGTCTTACAGTCTGCAGAATAGCAGCACTTGATTAGTTTGTTGAGACACACTGACATACTGATCAATTGTGAGATACCCTTTGACAGCAAATTAAGATAATTTAAATACTGAAAGTTCCAGAATGATTTGTTCTTTTTAATAAATTAGAGACTGTTCTTATCATGTATTTGCTTCTTATGTGTGGAGAAATGGGTGGAATTAGAAACATGTGGGTAAGAATTGTGCATGATCTTTGTGAATACCCACAGGAGAATGTAGAGGCAGAAAAAGCCCTGTAATACTCAGATTATAATTTCTGTTCGTTAGGAATCATCTTACAGTAATGATTCTGTAAGGATGGAATTAAAAGATGATTAAAGTAAAATCTAGGTGGTACAGAAAGGTTCAGCTCAGTGCATTTTGAAATGCTTTGAAGCAGGCGTGGCAGTTTTTGGCTGTTAGGTTGCTGCTGGCAGTTGGTAATAAGGGCCTGTACATGTGTAAGGTGCTTCTCTTGTGGCTCAGATGTAAAGAATCCACCTGCAAGGCAGGATACCCAGGTTTGATCCCTGGGTTGGGAATATCCCCTGTTGAAGGAAATGGCTTATGCACTCCAGTATTCTTGCCTTGAGAATTCCATTAAAAGAGGAGCCTGGTGGGCTACAGTCCATGGGGTCAAAAGAGTAGGACGCAACTGAGCAACTAACATAGCAACAACAACACACATACATATAAGTGGGCTTTATGGTTTTTGGTATCGACTTGTCTTCAGTTTAACCACTAGACCATTCAGGTATGACCTAAATCAAATACCTTATGAATATACAGTGGAAGTGAGAAATAGATTTAAGGGACTAGATCTGATAGACAGCCTGATGAACTATGGATGGAGGTTCGTGACATTGTACAGGAGACAGGGATCAAGACCATCCCCATGGAAAAGAAATGCAAAAAGGCAAAATGGTTGTCTGAGGAGGCCTTACAAATAGCTGTGAAAAGAAGAGAAGTAAAAGCAAAGAACAGGAAAGATATTCCCATTTGAATGTAGAGTTCCAAAGAATAGCCAGGAGAGATAAGAAAGCCTTCCTCAGCGATCAATGCAAAGAAATAGAGGAAAACAACAGAATGGGAAAGACTAGAGATCTCTTCAAGAAAATTAGAGATACCAAGGGAACATATCATGCAAAAATGGGCTCAATAAAGGACAGAAATGGTATGGACCTAACAGAAGCAGAAGATATTAAGAAGAGGTGGCAAGAATACACAGAAGAACTGTACAAAAAAGATCTTCATGCCCCGATAAATCACATGGTGTGATCACTCACCTAGAGCCAGACATCCTGGAATGTGAAGCCAAGAGGGCCTTAGAAAGCATCACTACGAACAAAGCTAGTGGATGTGATGGAATTCCAGTTGAGCTATTTCAAATCCTGAAAGATGACGCTGTGAAAGTGCTGCACTCAATGTGCCAGCAAATTTGGAAAACTCAGCAGTGGCCACAGGACTGGAAAAGGTCCGTTTTCATTCCAATCCCTAAGAAAGGCAATGCCAAAGAATGCTCAAACTACTGCACAATTGCACTCATCTCAGACACTAGTAAAGTAATGCTCAAATATCTCCAAGTCAGGCTTCAGCAATACGTGAACCAAGAACTTCCAGATGTTCAAGCTGGTTTTAGAAAAGGCAGAGGAACCAGAGATCAAATTGCCAGTGTCCACTGGATCGTCAAAAAAGCAAGAAAGTTCTAGAAAAACATCTATTTCTGCTTTATTGACTATGCCAAAGTCTTCGACTGTGTGGATCACAATAAACTGTGGAAAATTCTGAAAGAGATGGGAATACCAGACCACCTGACCTGCTTCTTGAGAAACCTGTATGCAGATCAGGAAGCAATAGTTAGAACTGGACATGGAACAACAGACTGGTTCCCAATAGGAAAAGGAGTACATCAAGGCTATATATTGTCACCCTGCTTATTTAACTTATATGCAGAGTACATCATGAGAAACGCTGGGCTGGAAGAAGCACAAGCTGGAATTAAGATTGCCGGGAGAAATATCAATAACCTCAGATATGCAGATGACACCACCCTTATGGCAGAAAGTGAAGAGGAACTAAAAAGCCTCTTGATGAAAGTGAAAGAGGAGAATGAAAAAGTTGGTTTAAAGCTCAACATTCAGAAAACTAAGATCATGGCATCTGGTCCCATCACCTCATGGGAAATAGATGGGGAGACAGTGGAAACAGTGTCAGACTTTATTTTTTTGGGCTCCAAAATCACTGCGGGTGGTGACTGCAGCCATGAAATTAAAAGACGCTTACTCCTTGGAAGGAAAGTTACGACCAACCTAGATAGCATATTAGGAAGCAGAGACATTAGTTTGCCAACAAAGGTCCATCTAGTCAAGGCTATGGTTTTTCCAGTGGTCATGTATTGATGTGAGAGTTGGACTGTGAAGAAAGCTGAGTGCCGAAAAATTGATGCTTTTGAAATTGATGTGGTGTTGGAGAAGACTCTTGAGAGTCCCTTGGACTGCAAGGATATCCAACCAGTCCATCCTGAAGGAGATCAGTCCTGGGTGTTCATTGGAAGGACTGATGCTGAAGCTGAAACTCCAGTACTTTGGCCACCTCATGCGAAGAGTTGACTCATTGGAAAAGACCCTGATGCTGGGAGGGATTGGGGGCAGGAGGAGAAGGGGATGACAGAGGATGAGATGGTTGGATGGCATCACCAATTCGATGGGCATCACCAACTCGATGGGCATGAGTTTGAGTAAACTCCGGGAGTTTGTGATGGACAGGGAGGCCTGGCGTGCTGCGATTCATGGGGTCGCAAAGAGTCGGACACGACTGAGCAACTGAACTGAACTGAACTGTCTTCAGTTTATTGGGACTGTTATGCTATCTGTATTGGTTTCCACAAGCATTTTTAGCATCATTCCATTGTGGTCTCCTTGATCATCTACCCGAGACATTGTGGTCTCCTGGATCATGTATCTGAGATACTGTCACTAATTTCCCAGGTGGCCCAGGTAAGTGAGCGATAGAGCCAAGAGTTAGAGCTGCTGGTCTCACTTTCTAGTAAATGTCCCCTCTTTCAGTTTGCACTCCATTCACCTGAATGGATAATGGGGCCTTTGCAGAAAACTTAGTCCCCTCAACACAGAAGGTGTGCTTCTTTGAAGTGAAAGACTCATTCTCTCAGAAGCTTTCGATCTCCTAGACAAAAGTATTTGATTGAATTTTTTAGCTGTCTGTTATTAAATAGCATTAGTATACCAACAGAGTGTTTTGGCGGGGCGGGGGGGGGGCAGTGCGTATGTGTCTTGGAAAAGTCGTATCTAATTTTCAGATGCAAAGTTTATGTATAAATAGTATGGTGGGAGAGTCCTCTGGCCTGAATGGAGAAGGCCCTGCATCTGTATTGAGACTGAGAGCCCAGACAGGCCTGTCCATGTCCAAGTTATGCCATTTTGGGCATCCTCTCTGTGTGACCTGTGTAAGTGATGTGGAGCCCTTAGGAAAAAACATACCATGTGAATCTTCAGTACTGCTTTATTTTCACAGGTTAGGTGAATTTTGTTACCTTATTATAGAAATAAGAATTCCTGCTGTCTTATCTGTGTAACAGCAGTCTTGGGTTGGAAAAAAATCTGTTCTAGCTAGTATTTAAGAATGTCTAAGATTTTTAAACTGCAAAAGTTCTCAATAATTAAGTTTCTGTGTCCTTGATATACTTTGCTATTATCAGTCTTAGACCACTCCAGAGTTCTTTATTTTCTTCTCCTTTTGGTCAAAGAATAGGAAAATGTGACTTGCTGCCGTGCCCTGCTTTTCACAACTGCTTGCCTTTACTGTCTAGTATTTATTTCAAGAAATGATTCCTGCGTGGGTCATCACCAGTGGGGAGGGTTCATCTTTCCCTTTGCCCGCATAGGACTGGATAAGGGAGATTTCAGAGGAGCAGCAACAAATCTGTTTGAAATCTGATAGGGTGACATTTTTGGGTCTTGTTTTGGTTGAGGACAGTTTGATTTTTTTTTTTAAATGGAAATGACGAGTATACAAAAATAGTCTTAAGTTAAACCAGAGGTAAGGGAAAGGGTTCATCCTCGTACATGTAAAATTAAAATAGCAGAGAAAGCATAATTTTCATGGAGTATTAGATTTGGAAAGAAATAATAGAGTTCATCTCGTCCAACCTCCTACTGGTGAATAAACACTCATTGTGTGTTTATAGAAAAAACTATTTGAAGTTTGAAACAGGAATTTGGGTTTGAAAATGCTTCATTGCCTAATTATTTTTTGCTTTTTCTAGTGGAGGTTTTTTTCCCTGAGTTACATTATATGTAAACCTTTATATCTACAAAAACATAAATATATTTGCATCTATGAAGTTTTTATACCATTCAATGGATCCTAAGTAGAAAGGTAAAGTTTTTACTTTGGTTGGAAGTCATTCAGGTGAATAGTTGTAATTTTTAAATCACTATTTGATTAATGTGCACAATAGCTTTAAAGTGGATAAAATTTTGCATCTAATACCTAATTTTGCCTAATACCACCCTACAGTTTCCGTCAGGCTAGTACTTACTTTACTTGCTCTGATCACTTTCTGCCACAAATATATGAATATGTGAGTGTGTCTGAGTGTCAGGCCCAAATGATTTTTCAGTTATTTTTGCTGTTTTCTTGTGAATATTTGTTCTTAGCTGTTAAAAATTAAGTGGGTAATATTTACCCCAGTTCGGTTTTATAAGGAACCAAAGGAATGATCTTTGTTGTCTTGAAGAAAGTAGCAGTTTTAAAAGGATGTTCACTAAATATTATGCAATCATCATTCTATCCAGGGAGCTAGGTTTGAAACTAGACTGTTGCTCCAATTGGCAGATGAAAATGAAAAATTTATGACTGATTTACCTAGAGTTCAGCTGTGTAAAGTGTGGCCATGTACTGGTATCATAGCACATTCATACAAACTCACCAACAGCATTTCTGTTGTTACATATAATCTGTTACCTTCATGTGCATTGATTTCAGCAGATAACCACCAAGAGAAATTTTGTATAATGTTATATTTCCACAACATGTATTGTTAGCTCAGCCATTTTTTTTTAATGGGTGGAGGCTTGATCACCATGATGTAATCAGAAAGATGTAATCAGCATTGGAAAAAGAAAACATGAGATACGATGAAGGAAAAATAACTGCAAAACTGGCTGAGTGTATTTAATACATTAGAAAATAGGGTGCTAAAATAGATACTTCTTACTCTATCAGTCCTGTTTCAGAGATCTGAAAACTGTCAATGCTTTGTCCATTGATGTGGATGTCCAGGTCAGTCCTGTTTGGGCTCTTGGAGACCAGAGGAGTTTGAAATTCAGGAATGGTCTTGTCAAAATTCTCCATCTTGATTTGATACTCCCCCTTGGAGCCTCGGGTCAACAGAGATGCAAAACAGTGACGTAACATGATCTCGGAGGGCAGGTAGGATGTCCTCCTCTGGCACGTTTCTCCAGTGCCTTCCTGCGTTGCTGAAAGGAACACGACCAGTTCAAAGTGGGGAGGGTTTTCATGCTGGAGCAGAGTAGCCAGAGGACTTGATGGTGTAATAGCGTGGTAGTAGGTGAGTGGAAAGATAAAGAATGGACACTCCTCAGAACTGACGCCGTCAAGGTGGAAGTCCACACTGGTCTGGTAGAGTTTGCCGTTTTCTCGTTCCTGATAGAGTATAGCTGAGACCCGGACATTGGTTAGAGGGCTAGGTCGAGTGTTGGCCACTTGGAAAATGAGATTAGGTTTGCCATCTATGTGAGCTACTACTGCTAAGTCAGTAAAGCGAATTGAGAAAGCTCGATTTTTTGGCCGGGCAATCTTCGCCACAAAGGCACCTAAATTAGAAACCATTGAGTTTTTTTTTAGAACGAACACTAGAAATGTCATTACCTTTTCTGAATGACAAGGATCTAGCAAATTGTTATACATTTCTTAGTGTCGTGCCTGCCAAATATTTCAGAAATTCAACTTACTGATTTCTCATTAGCCTGAAGCTTTTTTCAAAACAGTACATATATTCTTATTTTAAAACTGATTTCAAAATGGATAAGGAAAATTCATTTGTCACATAGAAATGTAAAACTTTTTAAGTTTGTTAGGAAGTCAGAGTGGTCATTGCCTATATTCCTACCCCTGCTTTAAAAAGAAAGGCAACAGAAAGTAAATGCAATTTCGTTGCCACCAGATTACTTCAAGTTGAAATAGAGATTAGATTCATAGTAGAATGATTTGGTGTAGGGAAGGGACCAGTAGAACAAGTGGCCCATTGAAGAATTTTTAACTTAGAAATTTATACAAAGCCTTTTTTCTTTTAAAAAGGCTCTGACTCTCAGGTGATTTGAGTGTATGCTTCAAGTGCATCGTCTTCCTAGCCACCCCTTCTCTCCTCCACCGCCCCCCGCCCACCTCTAGATCAGGGTTTCTTAACTACTACTGTGCCTCAGATGTTGGCAGCCTGGTGAGGTCTGTGGACCTCTTATCAAAATTATGCTTTAAATGCATTAAAGTAAAATACATAAAAAGGAAGCCAAATATATATATATATATGTGTGTGTGTGTGTGTATGTATTTTTTCTTTTTTTCTTGCTAAGGATGTGTATTCTTATTCTTTATCATGCAGTACTGACTGGTACTCTGGGCTCACTAGTATTGAGTAAATGTTGAAAAGATGAATTCAGGAGAAAATTCTAGCCCAGTAAAGGTTAACAACAAAAAAAATGAAATTCCTCTGTTAGGTAAAATGACTGTCATAATATGCATTGAACACATTTATTCACTTAAGAAAATATTTAGTACCTTTGAAAAATCCTTTTAGATTTTTTTCTTCATATGTTTTTGGCTACTGTCGTAATGATACCTTTTTTCTTAGGTTGGGTAAAATTTAAATATAGAGTCAAATTTTAAGAAATTTCTACAATTGTTTGACCCAAGACTCTTTTCTAGTCTCAGGCATTACTTGTCAATAACGCAAATGGATTGTTCTGGAATACGATTGCTTGTAACTGACTACACCCATTCCAAAACATCCCTGTGCTTTGTTAAAGAGCAGAAACATTACCTGTGATAAACGCCTCTAGCATGAGGCCCAGGAGCATTTGTATGGCAAGCAGTGCGATAGCACTCGGACAGTCGCCGCTGGGGAACATGGTGCCGTAACCAATGGTGAGCTGGGTCTCCAGGGAGAAGGAGAATGCCGCTGCAAAACTGGTGATGTGCTTGACACAGATAGTGTGGTTTTCAGGTGGGGCGTCATGATCTAGTCCCAGGTCACCATTCATCTCAGCTAGAACATACCAGAGCGCTGCAAAGACAAGCCAGTGGATGACAAAAGAGGCGGCGAAGACCAGCATCATCCAGCGCCAGCGCATGTCCATTAGGGTTCCCCAGGCGTCTCGAAGATACGCAAGACCTGTTTGCGCGCCGTCCATTTGAAGCGTGCTGTGACCATCCTTGGTAACCATCCTCCGGCGCCTCTGAGTCAGGAGAGGAGCAATAACTTTGCAGTGACTGCCATCCATCTCAGGCTGTAATGCTCTGAAATCGAGAGTGTATTAGTAAACCCTAAACTGTTTCATAGTTAATATTATTTATATCCTGAGACTTAGTTTTGTAATTTTTTTTTGCAATGCTTCCTCAACTACCAGGCAGGCTTTCCCAATCTGATAGCTCTTTCTGTTTTCACATGAGGGAGCATTTACTCAGTCATTCATTTGATAGCTCATTGTGGATTGCCTTGAGATATCTCTTACTGGTTCTTTCAAGGACTGTTAAAGTTTTGTTTGGCATTTTAAAAAATTTCTGAGGGCTGGGGTTACCATTCATGTCTTGACACTTTTGTATTTTTCTTGCACAAGTCCAGCCTTCAAGTATGTATTGATTTGACTAAACATTATATGTAAATAACTTTTCATAATTAATTAATAGCTTATAACTGAATAATGGAATGGAATGTTAAATATCTGTTCCTTTTTAAAATAGAAATCATTTAGAAGTGTAGTGTTTAGCTGACTGAAAATGTTTTGAAGCCAAACTTAGTGCTAGGATAAGATTAAGCTTTTAGAGATCTGTAGTTCTATTGTATGCTTTATAATTAGCCTATTGAAAGTTTTGTAATTAGATTTTATTTGTTTTTGTTACTTTGTGGCCATTTTCATGGAGGCTTTCCTTCTGTGGCTGGTGGATTGCCACCCTTTTGAATAGTCTAGATTCTGACTAGATAGTAAGGAATTTTCTCTCTACCCAAAATAAGAATCTCCAGGTAGAGATTCCAAGGTAGTATTAATTTTGGAAGTAAATGAACCATTAGAAAAAGTTTCAAGTTCAATGAACTAAGATAATCATTAAGGCATCAAATGGCAGTTTTTAGAACATATTAGTAAAACTAGTTTTTAGCTGTAGTCAGTTTTCGTCTATGTTTCTGTTTTCTCTGTGTGGTACATAGAAGTCGAACATGTACTTTCCATGTGACCGTCCCCGCATACGACAGAGGTGCAGAGGACTCGGGCAGAGGCAGCCAGGGACAGACCGGGAGATGCGGCTTTGCTTCCCTTGAGTGCTCCTCTCTTCTCTGCCGCAGTCCAGTACTTGGGGTTTGTGTGTGACTCTTTTTGTTTTGTTTTGTTTTTTACTTTTTTTTTTTCCATTTATTTTTATTAGTTGGAGGCTAATTACTTTACAACACTGTAGTGGTTTTGTCATACACTGACATGAATCAGCCATGGAGTTACACGTATTCCCCATCCCGATCCCCCCTCCCACCTCCCTCTCTACCCAATCCCTCTGGGTCTTCCCAGTGCACCAGGCCCGAGCACTTGTCTCATGCATCCAACCTGGTCTGGTGATCTGTTTCACCATAGATAATATACATGTTTTGATGCTGTTCTCTCGAAACTTCCCACCCTCGCCTTCTCCCACAGAGTCCAAAAGTCTGTTCTGTACATCTGTGTCTCTTTTTCTGTTTTGCATATAGCGTTATCATTACCATCTTTCTAAATTCCATATATATGTGTTAGTGACTCTCTTTTTTGAGGCTTCTTCCTTCAGAAGTAGATGCCCTTGGAAGTGTTGCGTATCACCTTCCTCCCTTTTGAATGACAGCGATGTTTAAGAAGGTAACTGGAGGTGTGTGGAGCTAGGCTATTGCTTGAGTTTGCTGGACCCTCCTCTGTTTAGGAACTTTGGGGTTTTGGACACTGCCTTCCCATGTTGGAATTGGATCTTAGCAGCTGGGTAGATACTTTCCCTTTTGTCCTAAGGCTGATTTAATATTTATTGCTGATATTAGAGACATTCTCTTATATTTTTTTCAGATTTGAGTTACTGATGGAACACTGGGATGACTGTTAAGTTTATTTAGATTAGATGGTCATTTCAGTTTCATATTATAAATTTAAAAAGTCTTAGGACCTCAATGTCTTATAATTTATTATCCTAACAAGTTGTCATTATTGTTTTATTTAGTTTTTATTTTTTTTTCTTGGCACACTAATGACTCATTTTATTAGATTTGATGATGTTTTAGAAGACCTGATCTCTACCCTTTAGTAATAATAATAAAATATTCATAAATATTTCATATTGCATTGTCTCTAATTCTTTGGAATCAGCAAGATAGACATTCATATCCCATTCTTCTGGTGAGATCACTGAGGATCAAAATTTTCACAGGGCATATGGATTATTTTCCAAGTCTGGCTAACTTTACAGTTGAATTTTTGTTTTTTTTTTTTAACTCCAAGAAGCTGCCTTATTTAGAGAGTTTGGCGAGATAAAAATCTTCTCAAGATAATTGATACAACATTCACAAGATCATCTTTGACAGCCTAATTTTTAGCACCTTTAGTAGATATTCTTCCTGTCCGCATAAATGTCTCTAGTATCCATTTTAAATCATTGTTAGCTTTATGCATGATTTTTGTGTCAATAATGATTAATTGGATTAGCTAATATAGATTGTTGATTATGTGCCAGGAATCATACCAAACACTTCACATGTATTGACTCATGTGAAGCCAGTAGCTTCACAGAGTAACCTCTTGGGCTATTTGTTGCTTTATTAGTATTAATCTTGTTTCTTATGCATGCATGAGTGCTCGGTTGTGTCCGACACTTGGTGATCCCATGGACTGTTGCCTGCCAGGCTCCTCTGTCAGTGGGATTCTTTAGGCAGAAATACTGGAGTGGGTTACCATTTCCTTCTCCAGGGGATCTTTTTGACCCAGGGATCAAACCAGTGTCTCTTAGGTCTCCTGCATTGGCAGGCAGGTTCTTTACCATTGAGCCACCTGGGAAGCCCAATGTTTCTTAACTTTCCTACTATTACCATTATTAATGACATTTTATACATAATGAAGCTGAGGCACAGTACGTTTCCTAAGATCATAAAAGTAGTGTTAGTGAGTTTCTGCTTAGTCCGTAGACCAGACCAGAGTCAGTGCTATATTGCCTCAAAAATAGACATTTTGACCTAGTTATTAGCCTTTGTGAATAACAGTGTTCCATTTGACTAGTTTGTCCAAGAACCCTTCTGAGTATTCTTCAAAAATGCTTAGGCTAAGACCTGTGATTTGTAGACAAGAAATATATTTTCAATTAAGGAAGACATCTTGCATGGTTTGAAGATGAGTAAAATCAGAATTATTACAGTCTAGTCTTGGATTCTGCAGAACAGTAGAGTTAAAATGTGGAGAAGAGAGTTCTTATAAAACATTGCCAAATTTGTACTTTACCAGATGGAGAAAATAATTTTAAAGATTACTACTTTCATCATAATTTTATGAAAGAAAAGACATTCTGACAGTAAAGGGTAACTGGCTGCCTGCACCAAGTTGATGAACTGCTGTGTGGTTTTGCATTATCCGTGACTTTGACGTTTATTGTTTGTTGCTTTCTGCCTATTTTGGCAAATGCCCGTTGTGGACCTGTACACTGGTGCTGTTCCACTTATGGAACCACTGATTGCTTATTGTGTCACAGTCATTTGTGAGAGGAAAGGTCCATGGTTGTTCTTGATTTCAACCTGCTTCATTAAGTTATAAAATTCATTACCTGAAAAGATAGCCTTTGTATACATACTATAGCTAATAAAATTAATTGTTCTAATCTGGGCCTTTTTTCAGGATTGTAATTTCTTCCTTACAGATTTTGTAGCACAGATTTTGTTCTAGGTTTTTTCAATTTTTTTTTTCCTCTTGGAACTGAATAAATACAAGGAAAAGCCTGTGAACAGAAGGCTAATAGCAAAAACAGTGGAGCATTATCCTTTTTATATATAAAACGGTCCTAGATCTTGTTTAGATGGTGTTGGAAAGTAGAGTAGTTGAGAGAAGTAAGATTTTGATCCCCACTTAACAGATTACCCTGAATAATTCCGTTCTTTGGACTCGTGTGGTCAGTGTGGTTTAGCGTAATGAAGACAGGGTGGGACATGTAGCTGCCGGGGCTCTGGCTCTGTTGGTTATATAGCTGTGTCAGTTTGGGCAAGCCAGCCAATCCCCTTGGCCAGGTTTCCTTATATTAGAGAGAGAAAGAAAAGAGGGAATTAAATAACATGCTCCTTTAAAATCCTGCATGTTTGTAAACTTACTACCATTTCCCTCAACTTTTACAGGTTTCTTGTATGATTGTTTTCTATATGATTTTACATCTGCTCATATGACATTTAAAGCATTAAATTATTGTTGCCTAATATATGTAGATTTTCTCTCCATCAAATTTAAAAGTGTTTGAGGGACAGACATTATGCTATTGTATTTCAAGGTAATTTTTATATCCCTACAGGCACACAAGTGCTTTTTGAATGTTTTCATCTTAGTCTGTATTTGTGTGATTCTTGTAAACTGGTCCCAGTAGAACGTAGAATAGAAGCTCGGTATGGTTTGCTTGTATTTCTCTGTGTGGGCCAAAAGATATTTGCCTGCATATAAATCATTTGATGGAAAAAAATTGTACTTTATAAAAATGATATTTTGGCTGCTTCATTGGTCATCAAAATAATGAACTCATTCTACTCATTAGGTTGTAGCACTCAAAATTATGTCTTTTATTGTCATGTTGTACTGTAGTAGTGCAGCTCATATTAAACAGTTAGATATAAGTTATAATAACTACAGTTGTTACGTGACTAAAAGTATTACCGTGTATTTGCTCACTTCTGGTGGAAACACTTTTAAGACTGTAGAGAGTCCTAATCATCTCTCCTGCCCTCCCATAATTGGGACAAACAGTGTGAGTTCTAATTCTGTTATATAAGCTCAGAGATTCTTTTATATTTTAATTTCTTATTTGTAAAGGTACATAATTTCAGCAATAATTTCATGCTTAAAAAGAAATTAGGACACTCATTATTTTTCCTATGTGGTTAAAAAGATAAAAACAAAATTTTTTTTGATGGTTTTTTTTAATGCTCGTTTTTGGTTTCTTTAATCCTGTCCAGAGGAAAAAGATTTTTTTTTTTTTGAAAGCCACTGAATTTTTTTCTAGGATTTTTCTTTTCTCATTTCTGTATTATAATGCAGAATTAGAACACATTTAGTAACACAAGAAAATATTCAATAATGCTTTCAATAAGACTGTTACTCTGTTTCTAAAATTTAAGGAAAAAGAATAAGGAATGTATGACCCTATAGGTAATATCTTTGTTTTGAAACTCTATTGGCAATATCTAGTTCTGTCCCTATTTGTCAGTCAGTTTTTTTTCTCTGTTTCCCTGAAGGAAAGAAATAGGATTGAGTATTATCTCAGGTACTCACCAGTTCTTTTGGTGGGTCAGCCTATACACCGAGGCAGGTCTTGAGGAAACTCTCAGTCTGTCTTTTTGATAAGGTAATTTTAATCTACAAGTCCAGTTTGTAGGTTCTCTTCTTGGACTGGGTTTACAGTTCACATTCCTCTGTTTATAATGTCGTGGGGGCTGGTTTCAGCTGAAGCTGATGTGATTGGTCACTTAGTCTGCAGGGGGGCCAGTTAGCTCTGATCATGTGGGAAAGAACGCTGGTTTGTTAGGAGGTCTTTCTTTACTCAGCACAACTCTGGAGAAAGCCTCCAGAACTGACTTGGAGAAGGGGTGCATTTTTTCCCTCTAATCAGGACCGGTCTTTAGTAAGTTTGCATAATCTTACTTAAGAGTTTATTTGAAAGTTCAAAGGGATAAAATTCCCTGCAAGATTTCCTTTCAGCCGTCTTTCCTTACATAGCATGTTGAAGTGTGAGATGTTTCCTTTACTAATCTTTTTTTCCTCCATTTCTTTGGGGAACATTTCCTTGGATAAGGACTTTTAGGTATAAGTTAATGAATTGATTTTATTAGTATTCTTTTCATATCCCATCTCATCAGAATGACTACCACTAATTGTGAAACTAGTAATATAGGTTAATTCTGTTACCTGAAATCTTTTTGCGGGGGGGTAAGGAGGCAGACTTTTTAATTTTTTTATGGCTGTGTACAGAGAGCTTGAATAAGAATACATTTAATTGTTGGTTCCTTGCATTTACCTTTAAAAACACACTGGTGTAAAAGAACAGAAAAAGTTTCTTAAGTCATGCTTCAGTGATCATTGAAGCATGACTTAAGAAAAAGTATGATGACATGCAATAAATACAGTGTTCAGTATACAGAAAATTTAACTTGATGTCTAAATATAATGTTTAGCTGGGAAACATCTGTGATCCAGCATTCAGCAACCTTCAAATGAGCTGTGGCCTGGCTTTGTATAATGACTTACTGAGCAACACTTTTCTCCACCTCCGTTAGCTGCTCATTTTAAAACTTTGATCAAATGTCACATGTAAGGGGATCTGAGGTATAAAGGCTCCGATTGTTCAAAGTGAAGTCATGGACAACCTGCTGGGGAAATTATTAATGTAGACCAATATAATGCTACTTAGAAAGTGAAATCCGCCTTTGTAGATTCCTCCTCCTTGCCCCCACCACAATTAAAAAAATAACTTAATTCCGTCTTTGTTTTATTAATGCCAAGCATTTCAGTACAAGTTCAGACACAGCACTGGAAACTTTGACCTTCAGAACTAGAGAAGGTAAAAGCATCAAGGAGGGACTTGTGATGTTGATGCACCTTCTCTGTATGTTCTGGTAGGAATTAAGCTTTGTATCAATTGCCAGGTAACTGCTTGGGGTGGCAGAGGGAAACCAGAGCTAATACAGCGCAACGCTGCCTTTCATAAAGAGGTACTGAAAGTGTACCTGCCGTGTGTCCTGAATAGATGTTATAATAAGGAAAATAATAAAGGTTTTACCAAAATTAGAAGCCTTTTTCCATAATATATTGAGACAAGTTATTTACAAGATGATTGTCAAGAAACATATCAAATGAAGAAGTATTCTGGTTTCTGAATTTTGCACTTTGAAAGTCGGCTATGGTCTGTAAACAGTCATTCTTAATTGCTAACTGAATGGAAGTCGTAGACCTGTTCAGGAGTGCTTCCTCAGGGGCTTAGCACTCCCCTTTTAATAGCCTGAGCAGTTAAATTCATTGCTGTTTGAATTTAATAGCACTGAAATGAGGTTAGCTGAGTTGAAACTGATATTGATACTGATGTTAGACCAACTTCACCCTAAAATAAATGGGCCCTCCTATTGAAACAGAATTAATGATTTAAATTGGAGATGGCTCTAAAACATTCTATAAAGGAACATAAGTGCTAGTTATCTATCAATGAATTCCCCCCCCCAAATTATAATGATTAAGAAAGATACCAAGATCAGGTACATTATTCTTTATTAAATAAATTAAATTCTGTATCCCTAAAATGTTTGCTTTGCTTTCTGGCTAAACCATTCCAGTGTATAATCCATATTTGTACCACATTGAACCTGCAAGCAACAAAATCTTTAGTCGGAGTGCAATGTTTTGCCTGTGTACATACGTCATTTCACAAGTTTTAAACTTTAGCCATGGTCCCCAGTGCTCTTTCTTCCATAGTGTACTTTGCTTTCTTTAGAAGAGGCCTGGTCTCTTTCCAGTTCTGCCTTGAAGCCCACTGCTGATCATCGTCCCCAGAGATTTCAGGCAGCGTCTGGATATATACTAGCAGATGACTGAGCTCAAGGGTTACAGGACTGTGGGGCATATTCAGACCACATGAGGTCTTTTTCAGAGTCTCATACACTGCAGCCCTTCCCGTCTCTGTCTTCCAACCAGGAACTGCTGTGTTTGCAGAACCGTGTTAACCACTGGAGCAGATTGTGACCCCCTCAGGGGTTAGGATGGGAGAAAAATGGCAAATCTCTGGATATAGACTTTAAACTACTCCATCCTAGCTACCCTGAGTTTTGTTGACAATTGAGGGGGAAAAGAAAATATCAGTACCTGGATGGGATTCCCTTTCACTGTTTTTTTGGTATTAGGAAATATTTTTAGTGTTAATCAAAGAATCTGTATCTGAATACAGGAATACAAAGTTACTTGTTAGAAAAATTTGCACATAAACAAGCTTCAAAGTCTGTCCCATAATTCCACTTTTGCTTTTGGAGTTTGGGCACTTGTAAGTTCCAAGTCTCACAGCTGTAGATTTTGTTGGCTGAGTGCCCTTTTGCTCCATCTGAAGTTTTCCATAAACACCATTTCTGGCTGCAAGTCAAACATGCACACAGGTGCCCTTTTACTGCTCTTTCTCCTTAGGAAGTCCACTTAGTTAGACCAGACTAAAACCAATATTGCATTTTAATTTTATATTATTTTTAGAAGAGTTCTATTTAGACTTAATACATTAAGGCAGAAACAACCAAGTGTCTACTGCCATTGGGGAAAGTATTTATATATGTAGTACACTGTATTTTAGCACTTTCTGTATATCTTGAAGATATATGAATATAAAATTACAGTTTTTACAGGTAGTACAGTTTGCTCATAAAACTGTCATGTTTGCCGTATTGAATGCCACTTATATTTTTTTACCTTTTAGGGGTCATAGATACCTTTGAGACTCTGGCAGAAACATTAGACCCTTTTTCCTGAAAAAAGACAGGCATGCCCACGTGCTGTGTGTTTCCAGTTTTAAGGATTCACTACCCACAAGCTCTCTTGTTGACTGTGGTTAGGAATATTTGGTTCAGGCATCAATTTTTAAGTTATTTAATTATGTGTGCTTTTAATCATCTTGTTTACAAGTTTACAAGTTAATCTGTTAAGATTTTTTTTAAAGTCAGCTAAAACATTTGGTTACTCAGCTTTGTCATATTGCAGATGTTATAGAAGGAGAAAGACTTGAGTGCTGAGAAAGGCCATGTGGGTATCCCTCATTCATTTTAGCCCTGGTCACTGTGGAGCCCTATAATTTTTAGACCTTAAAGGAACTTTAGTAGATACTGTCTTTTGAGTTGCCTGTGAACAACTTTATAATTTAATTGTATCAGTAATACACAAATATGTATTTATTTAACTCATTATAGAGTTGAAGTTCTCTTTGGAACCCCCCACTTCCCACTCATATTTACACAAATATAAATCTGCTGTAATCATTTAGGTTGTAAAGGATTTATTTTCATGTTTTAGAGCAATTCTTTGCATACGGGATAGTTTTGGAAATGTGTATTTTATTAGATGGTACTTAAAGTCATTTTCCCCCCTCAAGATACTTATTTCGAGTAAAATTGTTATATTGTTAATATACAAGTTGATCTTAACATTATTTTAGGGGTACACATTTTGACATGTTTGTCTGCTGGAAGATTAACAAATTTAGTTCCCTTTAGGAATCTTGGCAGTCTCTGGCCCCAAGCTTTTCTGTGCATGGTATCTTTTTTTTCCTTAAGAGGACTTTAGACTTAGATCCTAGAACTTCCTCTTTCTTCTTCAGTTTCTGCAGCATTTCTGGCTGCTTCTGATGGGTTTAATTTGTGAGTAAACCCTGGATTAGGAGTTTGAACATCTGTGTTCTCTTTCTGATTTAGTGACTACTCAGCTGGGTGATGGGCTTCTCTGGTAGCTCAGATGGTAAAGAATCCACCTGCAATGCGGGAGACCTGGGTTCCATCCCTGGGTTGGGAAGATCCCCTGGAGGAGGTCATGGCAACCCACTCTAGTAGTCTTGCCTGAAGAGTCCCATGGACAGAGGAGCCTGGTGGGCTGCAGGCCTTGGGGTCTCAAAGAGTCAGACACGACTGAGTGACTCAGCACAGCACAGCACGGCCGTGTGGCTGAGAGGGTCCCCCTAGGGCATCCGTTTGCCCACAGGGATAATGGAGGTGACCAAGTCTGAGTCAGCCCTTGTGGTAATTGTGAGGATTGTGCGAGCTATTTCAGTACAGTTTGTCAGTCTGTAAGCTGTCAACTCATTTGTTTATGTGTGTATCCCTGGGCAGTGGACAGGAGGGTAAGTGTTGTGTTTTAAGTCTCTTCTTTAGTTTTAATCCTGTGTTTTTAATATTAATATTTGTCCATGGAGAAAGCCCTCATCTTAATATGCTAGAGGTTTGAGTAAACAAACAAACAAAAAATGATAAAGTAGTACTATTTAGTACTATTTCTGTTCATACAATGAGATCCCATATCACACTGCAAAAGAACAAGCTTATGTTCTCTGTAACTGTGTGGGTGAATTTCCTATAATGTTTTGTGAAAGAAGCCAGACGCACTACAGAATGGGAGAAAATATTTGCAAACAGTACAAACAGCTCACACAATCAGCAACAAAAACTAGACAACCTAAGTGAAAAATCGGCAGATCTAAATAGACATTTCTCCTAAGAAGAAATAGAAATGGCTTGTAGGACATGGAAAGATGCTAAATGTCTCTAATTGTTACAGAAATTCAAATCAAAACCACAACTAGGTACCCCCCTCACTGGATTGGGCTAGTGTTTATGTAAATTCAGGCTGCTGAAAACAGCAAATAATATGAAAAATCTTTGATTTGGAAATTCATATTTGAGCCACATTAGTATACTGTGTTACAACCATTAACGTAGAAAAGCTTCAAAGAGGTAACAGCGCTTAGCTTTGATAATCTTAAGTGATCTGGTGGTCTTACCTACACCTTTTTTTGAGGAGGAGAAAAAGGTATGTCACTATATGAAGTCTGTCATTTGACCTAGTAATTTTGCTCTTTGAAGCTTTTTTCAGAAGAAGTGGTTCAGAAAAGCAAAACACATATCACACAGATATCTGTTCCTAAGTTATCTAGTTCTCAATAAATTAGTTATGAAGTAAGTGTCCAGTGGGGAATTACCTAGCAGTTTGCAACAGCAGCAGGGTAAACCTAGTATATATGCATTCATATTATTATTAAGATAAGTTGGGCATGACCTAGCAACTGAACAACAACAAAGATACATAATCACAGAGATATTTGCTGTTTAAATGAAACGTAGATTTTGAAATAGTGGTTATACTGATTGAAACTACGTTTTAAAAATGTTATGTAAAAGCTAGCTGTAAGTGCGTACAGTTTTATTTCTAAGATTGAGGAATTGGTATTTTTATTTTTAGTATCTTTAATATTTTTTTTTTGCAACTTACCATCTGTTAGAAAAAATTATAATGACCAATTTTTGATGAGTTAAGCATTTTGCCACTCAGTTCAGTCACTCAGTCGTGTCCGACTCTTTGCGACCCCATGAACTGCAGCACGCCAGGCCTCCCTGTCTATCACCAACTCCCGAAGTCCACCCAAACCCATGTCCATTGTATCAATGATGCCATCCAACCATCTCATCCTCTGTCCTCCCCTTGTCCTCCTGCCCTCAATCTTTCCCAGCATCAGGGTCTTTTCAAATGAGTCAGCTCTTCGCATCAGGTGGCCAAAGTATTGGAGTTTCAGCTTCCATATCAGTCCTTCCAGTGAACACCCAGGACTGATCTCCTTTAGGATGCACTGGTTGGATCTCCTTGCAGTCCAAGGGACTCTCAAGGGTCTTCTCCAACACCACAGTTCAAAAGCATCAATTCTTTGGCGCTCAGCTTTCTTTATAGTCTCACATCCATACATGACCACTGGAAAAACCATAGCCTTGACTAGACGGACCTTTGTTGACAAAGTAGTGTCTCTGCTTTTTAATATGCTGTCTAGGTTGGTCATAACTTCCCTTCCAAGGAGTAAGTGTCTTTTTAATTTCATGGCTGCAGTCACCATCTGCAGTGATTTTGGAGCCCAGAAAAATAAAGTCAGCCACTGTTTCCCCATCTATTTCCCATGAAGTGATGGGACCGGATGCCATGATCTTAGTTTTCTGAATGTTGAACTTTAAGCCAACTCTTTTCACTCTCCTCTTTCACTTTCATCAAGAGGTTCTTTAGTTCTTCTTCACTTTCTGCCATAAGGGTGGTGTCATCTGCATATCTGAAGTGAAATGAAGTCACTCAGTCGTGTCCGACCCTTTGCAACCCCACGGACTGTATAGCCTACCATGCTCCTCCATCAATGGGATTTTCCAGGCAAGAGTACCGGAAAGGAAAGGGAAGTGGCTCAGTCGTGTCCGACTCTTTGCAACCCCATGGACAGTAGCCTATCACGCTTCTCCAACCATGGGATTTTCCAGGCAAGAGTACTGGAGTGGGTTGGCATTTACTTCTCCAGGGGATTTTCCTGACCCAGGGATCGAACCCGGGTCTCCTGCATTGTAGGCAGACGCTTTACTGTCTGAGCCACCAGGGAACTCCCTGCATATCTGAGGTTATTGATATTTCTCCTGGCAATCTTGATTCCAGTTTGTGCTTCCTCCAGCCCAGCATTTCTCATGATGTACTCTGCATATAAGTTAAATAAGCAGGGTGACAATATACAGCCTTGACGTACTCCTTTTCCTATTTGGAACCAGTCTGTTGTTCCATGTCCAGTTCTAACTGTTGCTTCCTGACCTGCATACAGGTTTCTCAAGAGACAGGTCAGGTGGTCTGGTATTCCCATCTCTCAGAATTTTCCACAGTTTATTGTGATCCACATAGTCAAAGGCTTTGGCATAGTCATTAGTGGGTGTTTTTTTTTGGGGGGGGGAGGGTGCTTATTTTGGTGCCTTCATTACTTCTCAGAGCCTTAGTGTAAAAGTAGATGGAAATGAGTGTTTTGAGCAGCTCATCCATCAGGTATTTGTATTCCCAATGTGCCTGGCACGTATTACTTGTGACTGAATAATTACATGGGTTAAAAGTTATTTCCTATCACTTACCAATTTATACACATTAGGGATTTCTTTGTTTTAAATTTTTCTTCTGTATATATAGCTGTATTTTTCATCAAGTCATATAAATAGATGTGGGCTTTTTAAAATGTCTTGTCCCTTCTTACTCTGAGCAGGAGAGCTTGGAACGTCTAACCTTTCTATCCCAAGGGCAGATGTGGAATGTACCTATAGTTAAATTCATAAAACTTGGTACTTGCTGTGCAATAAATATTTGTTAAATGAATCAGAAGATTAACATGAGAATTGTAGTTACGTCATTTAAACAGTGGTGTGTGATTTTGGACAGTTCCCATGGGTTATCTTTTTGACCCTCAACATTCTCAGCTGTAAAATTGGAAAAATAATTTCTAATACTGAGGATTGTTACGAAGATTAAATTGGTTAAATCAGTGTTTTTGTTAACTATGGCCGTGTAATAAGTTACTCTAAAACTTAGTGGCTGAAAATAGCAAGCATTTATTCTCTCAGTTTCTGTGGGCCAGGAAGGAAGCAGCTTAGCTCCGTCTCTTAGCTTAGGTCTGGCCTGGGTCTTCTGTGTGGTTTCAGTCATTTCAGGGCTCGATTGGGGTTGGATCCACTTCCACACCCACTCACAAGGCTGTTGGCAAGCCTTAGTTCTCTGCCATGTGGGCTTCTCACACGGCTGCCTCACAACAGGGCTGCTGGATTCCCTCAGAGAGAGCATCCAAGATGGAAGTTTTTAACTCAGTATCAGAAATGACATGTCAATCAGGTCTACTGGATTCTGTTTGTTAGGAGCAAGTCAGTAAGTCCAGCCCACACTTAAGGTGAGGTAATTACACAAAGATCAGAAGGCAGGGATTGTTGAGAGTTGTCTTAGAGGCTGCCTATAGTAATAAGATTTTGCCCAGCAAATAATTGTACCCTGCCCCCCCCCCCCCCCAATTCCAAGATATTTTATTGTGTAATAGAACAACCCAAACGAACTTTTTGGCCAACCCAGTACTTGATAACAACCTAATAACTGTTTGGGTAAACAGGATAGGGACTCTTAATATGTGTGAAATGGAATATAAAAGGATGAGTAGAATTTCCTCATTTTCAAATATACAATTTTTTTTCACTTTAATCCAGTTTATTGAAAAGAATTGAGATTATCACTGAGAGACTATGTAACTTTTATAAACTGAGGATTCCAGTGTATGTTTTAGATTTTCAACCACATACTTTAATGTGAAATTTTCTATAGTTCGTTATGAATTACATATGTTAGCACATGTGGTATAGTTATAGTGACTAACAAATTTGCATGGTTTAGATTTCTCTTGTCTTTTGAAAGTACCAATTTAGTTTTTTATGTATAACAGTCTCTCTTTTACTGTTAATGTAACTCTTGAGTTGTATCCGGTTAGACATAACTTAGCTTTGGATTTTGTTCAAAAGCAATTTGTTGTCTGCCTGTAATGTCCTGGGTGCCAGAGTAAAGGACAAGTTGTAGCTTATACTTCCTATTTCTGAGTTTACAATCTGTTTGGAATAAAAGAGGTTGAAGTTTACCAATACCCTTTTGGACAGAATCACTGGTAGAAGTTGATATTAAATACATTGATTTACTAAATCAGATAGTTAAAAGAATTGTATGACTTAGGAAAAAAAAAAGAGATATGCTGGTAAGGAAGGATTGCCAGGTGAAAACGGGAAGGGCACAAAGCAGCCCGTGTAGCAGTCTGAGGGGAGAGTGGGAGCGTGAATGGGGAGTCTGTATACATGCGTAAGTATAGCCACGGTCAGTTTTTGAAAGGCTTTGTAAGAAACTGTTGATGGTGGTTTTACTCTGGGGGATCTTGTGTAGGGGACGGTTGATTTGCTTTTCACTGCATGACTTTAAAAAAAAAAAAGCACATATTAGTTGTGTTTGAAAAAATAATTGCTCAGTCTTTGAACATTCAGCTTTAAGAAATGTGTCTAATAATATACTCATATATCCACAGTTATTTTATTTATACTGCCTGAACATTGAGAGGGATATATTTGCAGAAAAGCTTGATTTGAGCAATTAAGTCTGTTTTCAAAATCCTCGCTGGCTGAGGCTTATGGTTACTCTATTTCTTTACAGGGAGACCAAATTTTGAGGAAGGCGGACCAGTGTCAGCGGGAAGAAAGCATGAATTTATACGATCAGAGAGTGAAAATTGGCGTATTTTTAGAGAGGAACAGAATGGAGAAGATGAAGATGGAGGCTGGCGACTAGCTGGATCAAGAAGGGATGGAGAAAGGTGGCGGCCCCACAGCCCTGGTAAGAACCCTGTTGAGCAGAAGCACACAGGGACCCAAGGAAGCGAGGATTTTGCAGGAATTCTTAAGAATAAAGTGGAAAACCTAAACTGATAAAGAAAAAAGAGAGGAGTCATATTTATGTTGTCACACTCAGTCTTATTACCACAAAAAAATTTAACATAAAAATTCCCCACACCTGTTCAGTTGATTAGAAAAACTCACTTTTCTTTTTCTGGGGCAGTGTGGTTTAATGGGAAGCACCTGCCCTTAACTGTAAAAATGAGAGAGGATTTCATTTGGTTTTTCTAAGTCTCTGAATCTTTTTTCAGCATGCTTTTTTTATGTGGTAATTTTATGCTTACTTAGGAATATGTGCTCTCCCTGAAGTGAGGTTTTTTTTTCCCCCCCTGCATAAGAAAGGATTTATTCCTTTTTTGTCTTGAAAATGTGATTTCTTCTTATTTGAAGAATAAACTTTAGACCTAGGTCAGAAGCATAATCGTAAGTTTATCCTTTTGTCTCTCTAACTTTAGAAAAAGGAGAGAGAATAGTCATGATTAGTGGTTTTGTAAGTTCTTCTGTTTGACTCTTAACGAAGGTTTCAGACTGTTCTTCCTGACATTAGATATGCTGGTAATTGAAGACACTGGTGCTTTGTGTCAAAGTTCGTTCCCTACCCAAGTGCTGATTCCATGCCTCATGATCAGCAGATGCCCCTGCAGTTTGAATCTTGGGTCATGCAGAACTGAAGCATACAAAGAGTGTGTACATGTCTTTTGAATTTCACATGCATAACATTATTTTATGTACTGACTCTATGCCAAGGAAGCTTACTTTAATACAGGAAGATATAATAATGTAATGCTGGGAAAGATTGAAGGCAGGAGAAGTGGACGACAGAGGATTAGATGGGTTAGATGGCATCACCGACTGGATGGACGTGAGTCTGAGTAAGCTCCAGGAGTTGGTGATGGACAGGGAAGCCTGACATGCTGCAGTCCATGGAGTCGCAAAGAGTCGGACATGACTGAGTGCCTGAACTGAACTGATAATAATGTAAACTGTTTTCATTTACTTAAAAGAATCAAGTTATTAACAAGTCATTGGCCTGAGTAAACATTATAACTGGCCTTTAGGGTCCTTTATGGAGTTGTGGATAGGTGGACACTTAGTGAAGTTAATCATTCAGTTAGTCAGTTAAGTCTCTCAGTCGTGTCCGACTCTTTGCGACCCCATGAATTGTAGCACGCCAGGCCTCCCTGTCCGTCACCAACTCCCGGAGTTTACTCAAACTCATGCCCATCGAGTCGGTGATGCCCGGATAGAGTCATAATCCTTTTACCTCAACTCCTCACTGGCTGCCTCTGGGGAGAGATTTCTGTCATTAGTGGGCATTGTTTGCATCACAGTTATCTAGGCAGTTCTTATCAATCTGTGTCCTGGGCAACCAGATCTTACAGTTCTCTTCAGGGCATTATGGGATTTTGTGCTGAGCTTGCCTGTAAGCAGAGGGGCTTATAGACTATGTTCCCAACAAGCATTCAGTGAAAGAATGGATGGGATCTGGGCTGAGTGGGAAGAAAATTCCAGCTGATCAAAAACAAACAAGGTGAATGTTTTGGAAGATGAACAGTGTTTCTGAGCCCGAACGTCTAACATTCATTCTATTAAAGTGAGTTAAAAGTAAAACATTAGTGTTATATTCTGCCACTTACCACCTCACCCAAGAGCTTAGATTTTGGATATATATTGTCTCTTTTTTTGTCCCCCTATCTTTTGTAAATCTTTCTTTCCAGTGAAATTTGACTTTCACATCAGTTTTGCCATCAGCTTGGCAATTTTCCAGTTTTTTTAATCCATTTATTTTAAAAAGACAGTTTGTGGGACATAAAGATACATGGGGGCTGAACAGTGTAAATATGCATTTAAAAAATCTACTTTTTAAACCCAGCATATTAAAAGCAAGTCTGATTATATCAGTTGTTATTAGTTACTATCTTAACATTTTAGTTAATCTTTTATTAGATTTGATTAAAATTTTAAATACAGTGATCTTGACTTAAGGAAATAGTATCATAATTTAGTTCAGATTTAAGGTCTATAATGCAGTGGTCAGTCTTAATAAGCTATAGATGTGCCTTATCTGGTACATTTAGTTCCATGAATAAAATTTTATTAACTATTTAAGACAACAAAACAATTATAGGGTGTAGTTTTATTAAAGTACATCTCACAACTGGGTACATATGGAGTTGGGAGCATTAAGGACAGCAGAGCACCCGCTCTGGGAGGTGAACTTAGGAAACTTAGAGGGAAACATGAGCCACATGCCTAGAAGGATAGATTCCTATCACAGTGCATACTTAGAAATGAGAGCAGCAGACAGAGCAGTCTGGAATTCAGCTTTTGATCATGAATACTTCTTTGGGATAATGGCTCTAGGTTTACATTTAGACAATCTCGTTATAAAACTCCTTCATTTTCATAGGAGGCAATAAATTGTGTTTTGTTGTAAGTAAAGTGTGGGGAAAGGGAGAATAAAGTTTTCTTCCCTTTTTGTAAGTGACTTATGAGACTTGCCTGGTGGCTCAGACAGTGAAAAAAACAATCTGCCTGCAGTGCAGAAGACCTGGGTTCAATTCCCTGGGTGCAGAAAATCCCCTGGAGAAGGAAATGGCAACCCAGTCCAGTATTCTTGCCTAGAGAATTCCATGAAACAGAGGGGCCTGGTGGGCTACAGTCCATGGGGTCACAAAGAGTCAGACATGCCTCAGTGAGTCAGCCTTTCACTTTAAGAGGCTTATAAGATGCTACATGTATTTGATGTTTTAACAATTTTGCCCTTTGGTTTTCAGTTTGATTTTTAGATCACAGGTTTTAGCAAATTGGGCCTCAAGAGTACAGTAACATTTAACTTTGACCTCTTTTTTTTTTTTTTCCCCCTGCATATCTCCCTCGGAGAGAGCACTCAAGGATATAAAATCATAATAGGATAAAACTTGCATCTCTTTTTAAGACTCTTAGATTCAGATTTGTCAGTATTAACAAGAGGACTCCCCCCACCTGTTTTTTGTTTGTTTTTTTACTTAGATCTTTTCTTCTTGGGCAGTTGTTTTCTGTTGGAAAGTAGATGTTCTAAGTAATATGCAAGGGTGGATTTAGGAATGTCCCTGGGGGTATTCCACGGAAATTAAAACTCCCTAGAGAGAGTTAAGAGAAAAGGGAAAGGAAAGCAAGCCTATTACTGTGGAAAAAGCAGTAGAGGATGCAGGATTGGATTCCAGTTCCTTTGTTATGCACATTACTTCTGCTGTCAGAGGTTTTGTTTCATAAACTATATAATTGGGATAGTGGGCCAGATATGACCTGTCAGTGCTATAATTTCATGACTGTTTTGGGAACTGGGGAGGAATCGGTATTACCAATGGGATCCTGACACTAGTAGGTGGAGATGATGAGTCTGGTATTAAGAATTGACACAATAGCATCATGTCGTGGATATTGTTATATTATCAAGGGGGCTGGTCTTATCCATAAAGAATGATATTTTCATCAGAAGAAAGAAAATGCTTTAAGACTTGCCAACGGGAGGGCATGGACTCAGGATGGAAGGATATCCAGTGCCTCAGTCTAGTCTAGGAGTGGGCCACATGAGTGACTGATCATCATTTCAGTCAGACATTCAGTTCTAGAGATTATTAAAAGTAGATACTTTGAAGAACTGTCCTTTAAAAGTGGTTTCTTTTAAGTTTATCTTTTTTTTTTTTCAATTTTTTAAGTTTATCTTTAAAAACTTAAGAGTATGTTGTGATAGTAGTTTATGACGATAACTACTGTTGTCACTTACTGACGGTGCATAGAATATAATTGTGAACTTTGAGCTTCGTTTGCTTCATTTCCTACTTTTTTCTTTACAGGTTGATACATTTGCATTAGCTGTCAGTTGTAATTTTCTCCTTTGTTTCCTGTCCATGGTTTTCTCTTTCGAATACTGTCACAAAACTTCTCTAAGGTTTGTGTCCTCCTCCTCATCCCAGATGGCCCTCGTTCTGCAGGCTGGCGGGAACACATGGAACGACGGCGAAGATTTGAGTTTGATTTTCGAGACCGGGATGATGAACGGGGTTACCGAAGGGTGCGCTCCGGCAGTGGAAGCATAGATGATGACAGGGATAGCTTGCCTGAATGGTGCTTGGAGGACGCGGAAGAGGAAATGGGCACATTTGACTCATCTGGAGCGTTCCTCTCTCTGAAGGTAAGAAATTTATTTTAAATGTTATCACAGGTACTGACCTTCTTCCAAATCCAAATATGCTGTTCATCTTTGGCTTTATTTTCTCCCCACAGAAAGTACAGAAAGAGCCTATTCCAGAAGAGCAGGAGATGGACTTCCGGCCTGTAGAGGAAGGGGAGGAGTGCTCTGACTCTGAGGGCAGCCATAATGAAGAAGCCAAAGAACCCGATAAGACAAATAAGAAGGAGGCAGAGAAGCCAGACAGAGTAGGAGTTGGTAAGGCTCATTTTGCCCTTTATTTTTAATCAAACTAAGTTTCCTAAGTTGTTAATTTAAGATTGCTTCCTATTGCAGAAGCTAGTGAGGAAACACCCCAGACCTCCTCTTCATCTGCTAGACCAGGTTCTCCTTCAGACCAACCTCAGGAAGCACCACAGTTTGAGAGGAAAGAGGAATCCAAAACTGAGCAAATGGAAAAAGCTGAAGAAGAGAGTCGGACAGATAATAGTCTATCAACCAAAGTATCCAGCAGGGGGGATGGTATGTATTTATGAGAGTCAGCAAGCCAGACTTGGATTTTGCTGGGACCAGTGATTAAATGATATGATAGGCTTCATTTATGCCTCCTTGAGCTGCTTCTAGTGGTGAATTATTGGAATAGGTTATTTTACCTGTGTGTGCGCATGCTCAGTCACTTCAGTTGTGTCCAAGTCTGTGGTACCCTATGGACTATAGCCTGCCAGGCTCCTTTGTCCATGGGATTCTCCAGGTAAGAATACTGCAGTGGGTTGTCATGCCGTACTCCCGGGGATCTTCCTGACCCAGGAATCAAATGGGACTCTCCTGCATCTGCTTTGCAGGCAGATTCTTTACCACTGAGTCACAGGGGAAGCCCATTTTATCAGTCCGCCTACTCAAACACTGCTTCCCCTGTGTATCTATCCCAGAATTCATCAAAACAGAATTAGAAGCAGCAAGGTAACTATCACTTCCTAGGGGTACAGCCACCCTGGTATCAGTCAAGCAAACTGGATTTGGGATCCTCTGCAGTAGTTTGATTTCCATATCAGATTCCATTTATGTAATGGCTGTGTATGTGTCCAGATGACAGACCATAATGCCATTGTTTCAAAGAGGCCAATATAACTCTGAGGAAGACCCATCACCTTTACTAGAGAATAAGCTTAAAGTTATATCTCCTTTTCCAGTGTTACTGTATTGATTTTAAGTTGCTCATACACCTTAACAGGCAGTATTAATGTTCATTTCCATGTTTCTTCTTGTATGTACTAAAAAATGGCAGTGTTACGCCTGATATTGAAAGGTAAATTGATTTATTCACAATGAAAATTAGAGCTTCCCTGATAGCTCAGTTGGTAAAGAATCTGCTTGCAAGGCAGGAGACCCTGATTCAATTCCTGGGTTGGGAAGATCCCCTGGAGAAGGGATAGGCTACCCACTCTAGTATTCTTGGGCTTCCCTTGTGGCTCAGCTGGTAAAGAAACCGCCTGCAGTGAGGGAGACCTGGGTTTGATCCCTGGTTTGGGAAGATCCCCTGGAGAAGGGAAAGGCTACTCTCTCCAGTATTCTCGCCTGGAGAATTCCATGGACTGTGGTTGCAAAGGGTCAGACACGACTGAACACCTTTGACTCTCACCATGAAAATTCACACCTGTTGCCTTGGCCTGTGAGAGCCTTGCGTGGTCTGGCGCCTGTGCTGCCTCTGCAGTTTCAGCACTAAGCTCTCTGCACTTTGCACTCCGCTCGTCTGCTTCACAGCCTGCTAGGTCCCGGAATGGGCCTTGTTCTCTTGCCTTTGTGCCTCAGCATACGCTGTTCTCTGGGCTGAAACTCGGCCACCCCAAGGTCCCAAGCTAGGTTAGGTGTCTTCTCCTTAAACAGCCAGCACTGTTTCTAAAAAACAGCATTATGAAGAACTGTTCTTTTTCTTGCCCAGTAAATACTGTTTTGAGAGCTTGAACCAAGAATTTTTTCCTTCATTTTTTTTTTTGTTTGTAACAAAGCTAGATGAATGAATTCAGCAAGTATTTGAATCTCAACTGTATATATCAGGTACCATGAGACTTGTACATTTTGAGACCTCTTTCATTTGTAGTAGTAATTTTTCAGCTATGCTGTGCCCTCAGATTATTTGTAGTTCATACTTTTAAATGTCCACATCTACGGCCTTATTCTAGGAGGTTTTAGGGTAGGGTCTAGACACGTATCTTTTGGAAAAGCTGCTTAAATGTGCATTGGACTTAACTCTGGACTTAACAATTTATAGGGGAAATAAAGCATGTGCATATCAGTAACCTAGGACACAAAAAATGATACGAATTCATGATTGGCACACTCCTGGAATGATCAGGAAGCAAGTGCCTTTGAACTTGTCTTAAAATAATAAGTAGAATTTGGAGTTAGGTATAGCAGGATGAATTAGGAGAGGGCATTGCAGTAGTAGGTTGCAGTGAAAGCTACAGCGAGGAAATGGGGCTGATCCAAGCATGGGCAGGAAATCAGTTTCTGTTTTTATTTAGATGAAGTATGAGATGTGGAAAGGAGGCTGGTGGGAAACGGTTGGATCATATATTTGAAAGCTGTGTGTGAAGAGTAGATTGTGTTGACAGATGGGCTGCTTTGTGACCCGTTGGTGTCCTGAGCAGTGCACTTGTGAAGGGAAGTAGTGGCAGATGAGATTTCAAAGTAAAAGCTGACAGGACATAGTTACTGCTTGTTGTTTATTAGGGGAAGGAAAAGTCAAAGATGAATTCGGTGTGTGAGAGGTTAGGGTATCCTTAATAGAGAAAGAGTGGAAGTTTTGAGGAGCACATTTGGGAGGGGGGAGAACAAATTCAGGTTATGAACAAGGAGGTGTTGGTGAGAAATTAGATAGAGATAGCCAGAGAGCAGTTGAGAGAGAGGGGGCTGTAGCTCATTGGGAAGAGTTCTGGGCCACAGAGAGAATGAACATTTAAAAGATTACATACACTGTTAGGAGTGAGAAGAAGTGGACTGAGAACAGAACCTGGGTAATCCCTACTTTTAGAGGGTAGATAGAGGAGCCAGAGAAAAACCTTGGCAAGGCAAGAAGAAGAGTGCAGGAAAAGGAAGGAAGGAGAATGTTCCAGCTTAGAATTGGGAAGATAATGTCGAACCTAAGGTTAAGTGATGGGGACTAGGAACAACCATTGTGTTTGAGCACTTTGGGTGAATGCTTATCTTTGGGAGAGAAGCTTTACTGGGGTTGTTGGAAGTAGAAGTTACCTTATAACTGGTATGGGTGGTGATAAAGTAGAGAAAGTTGTATAGAGGTCACACTGTCCTTTTAAGAAGTCTGGCAAAGGGTGGAGAGGAATGGGAATTTGGAGAAGCTTGCTGTAATTGAACAAACAAGATTTCAAAGGGGAAGCTACAGTTGTATCTAATTACTTCCATCCCCCTTTCCTCCTCAAGAGCCTGAATACTGAGGTTAGAAATAGGAACCAAGACAGAACCTCTTTTGTAGTCTTTACTCTTACTGTGAAGAACCTCCTGCTCTGTACAGGTAGACCCAATGAACTTGTTGCTACCCTGCAGAATGTATTGTATTGAACTATGTTAATTATAAGTTGAAATAGGTAATTATTCAAAGTAATTGCAGATGTTTTTAATAAAGGTTTTTATGCTGAGGTGAAGGTTTTTATGCTTCCCTTGGAGCTCAGCTGGTAAAGAACCCGCCTGCAATGTGGGAGACCTGGTTTCCATCCCTAGGTTGGGAAGATCCCCTGGAGAAGGGAAAGGCTACCCACTCCAATATTCTGGCCTGGAGAATTCAGGGACTGTGTAGTCCCTAGGGTCATTAAGAATTGGACACGACTGGGCGACTTTCACTTTCACATGCTGAGATATGGTGTATTTGAGGAGATTTGCAGTGCTTTTTACTGTCTTTACAACTCAGAGACATGATGTGAAGAAGGGATTGGACTAATTCTGTTTGTTTTCAAGAGGTAGACCTATAATTATTGGGTAGATACTCTCGTGACACAGTATGGCACTGTAGAAGCCCTTTCTGGATACCTTTCAATCTTATTTGTTGTCACCCTATGGAGGTACTTCGTCATTCTGGGGAGGAATACACACTTCTACGTAAGAAGTAGCAGCAGTGTTCATGACATGGTTCATAAATCTGTTGAGCCCAGTTAGCAAGCTGCTCAACTTGGTGATAGTTATTCTTTCTAAGAGTCTATTTTAGAGGATTTTCCTCTGTCTACATTTTTTTTTTCTCTCTAGAAATGGTTCCTGATGTCCAGCAGCCCCTGTCACAGATCCCTTCAGATACAGCCTCTCCTCTTCTCATCCTCCCACCTCCTGTTCCCAATCCTAGTCCTGTCCTCCGGCCAGTTGAAACGCCAGTTGTAGGTGCTCCTGGAATGGGTAGTGTTTCCACAGAGCCAGATGATGAAGAGGGTCTCAAACACTTGGAGCAGGTACAAATCAACATATTTCTTTTTTCTTGCCTCTCGAACTGCCATAAAAATTGAAAAGCATTAAATGAATATTCAGAAATGGAACTTTTGTGCACTAGATTTTGTGTACTAGAAAAGTTGTTTTTATGTCTAGTATTTATTTGTATGAGTAATTGTCTTTCAAATCATTTCATGCTTTTAAGTTTCTGCTATGTAGTAGTCATTAAGTCCGATTATTTTTTGCTCTTCTGAGGTTGCCCTGAGCTGTTTTCTTTTTTCTTTTGGAAATTAATGGAATGCCAGAAATGGCAAATACAAGCAGCTGTGGAGAGGCACTGTGTCTTCTATATTTTTCACCTAAAGTGTAACAGGGAAAACAGAAATACCATCATATTCATGTCTCTAGAGTTCCCTAACATTTTTATATGCTGTTGCTTGTATGTAAGGTAAATGATAGCTTGCTTTCTACAGAGGAAATTCTTTTTCCTTCAGGGTACAGTTGTTGGTGGCAAGGAAGTATTGCAGAAAGGAATAAAAACTTGTAAAATATTTGTAATTGTATTATAATTGAGCTTTTTGATCTATTAACATGTTTTTACAGATTTAGTTTATATAATATAGGGCTATTTGTTTAAATGGCACTCTTTTTTTTTCCCCCATTTATTTTTATTAGTTGGAGGCTAATTACTTTACAATATTGTATTGATAAGATGCTTGGACTTTAATCTGTTCCAGTTCTAGTCTCATTTGAGTTTGCTTGATAATTTTGAAACCTTAAGCAAGACTTGATAGCCCTGAACCTGCCTTAGTTCACAGAGTTTCCCCCTTTGTGAAATGAGGATAGTACCTATTTCATGGCATTATTGGATGAATTAAATTGTTGCCTGCTGTGTCCTTTGCAGAGTGCCTCTCACAGATCATGTAGTCCAAAAGAGACGGACAGTTATGTGTACAAGTATTAATTTAGGATCATTTGTTTCCACAATTCATTATTTAATTTTTTCTTTTAGCAAGCTGAGAAAATGGTGGCTTATCTCCAAGACAGTGCACTAGATGATGAGAGACTGGCATCAAAACTGCAAGAACACAGAGCTAAGGGAGTCTCAATTCCATTGATGCACGAAGCAATGCAGAAGTGGTATTACAAAGATCCTCAGGGAGAAATTCAAGGTAGGTTGTTCCATTCTGCTCTAAGTAGAGAAGTATGCCATTACCTCCAGATTCTCTAAGATGGTGATTCAGTCATTCAGTCACTCAGTCATGTCTGACTCTTTGCAACCCTGTGGACTGCAGCATGCCAGGCTTCCCTGTCCATCACCAACTCCCAGAGCTTGCTCATACTCATGTCCATTGAGTTGGTGATGCCATCCCACCATTTTATCCTCTGTCATCCCCTTCTCCTCCCGGCTTCAGTCTTTCTCAGCATCAGTCCTTCCAGTGAATATTCAGGACTGATTTCCTTTAGGATGGACTGGTTGGATCTCCTTGCAGTCCAGGGGACTCTCAAGGGTCTTCAGTACCACAGAACAAAAGCATGGTGATTATTTAATGTTAATTTGTGTAATAGTAGAACAAAAGTCAGTGCTACAGGCTTTCTTCTTTTGTATAGACGTCTGGTTAATAGGTTCCCTCCATAGTACTTTATATTTCAATGATGGGAAGGAGTCTAGTGAAAATAATTTGAATACAAGGCAGATTGTGATTACTAATATGATGGGGGGAGTAGTCAGTATGCTTAAGACCCCCTCATTTCTGGCATGCTGGCTATTGACTGGGCAGTTGAATTTCATACATTCACTGTGTTTTAGTCACCTTGTAAAAAAAGATGATGGCAATCATCTTGGAAAAGCTTGTTTGAATGTTTCACTGAAGTGGAGTTGATATCCTAAATGACAAAAGAAATATTTAAAATATTTGAGAAGAGTACCATATTTTAAACTAATTGCTTAAAGTATGTGTATGGTATGTAAGTTAGATTAGAATGGGGAGAGAATGTTGTGAAGAACATCTGTTGATTTTTCATTTCTGCATTTTGGAATTTTTGCTTGTAACCTGAATTTCGTTGTTGACCGTTAACTTTCTTTAACATCGTAATTCCTTTTCTATCCTCAGTCCCCCTCCCCTGCTTTATTCTTCCTTATAGTATCTATCACTACATGGCACTGTGTATATTTTTTGATTATCTGAATTTACATGCCTGTAGAATGTTTTAATTAAAACATGTACAGGTGTGTATTTTAATTATATTTATTTTGAGGTAATTATAGCTTCACAAACAGTTGTGAGAAATAATACAGAGATTCCATGCACCTTTTACACAGTTTACCCCAGTGGTAACCTCTTGAAAAACTAACAATATCACATCCAGGATATTGACACTGATACAGTCAAGATTCAGAGCAGACTCTGAACAGTCTTGAACAGGACAAAAGTTTTAAATTTTGATGAAGTACAGTTGATTATGAATACCTTTTTTCTTTTATGGATTGTGCTTTGGTTTAATTAAGAACTCTTTGCTGAACACATCTCAAGGTTTTATCCCTTTCCCCCTCCTCCCTCTACATTATAGCTTTATGTACTTAAGTTGGTATTCCATTTTGAGTTAATTTTTATATAAGGTATGTGACTTACGTCAAGATTTTAATGTTTTTTCCCTATGAATATCCAGTTGTACTGGTACCTTTTCCTCTGTCTTTTTTCTATCTGACTTTTCCTCCCTGAATTGTTTTGTACTTTCTTCAAGATTTCGTTGAACATATTTATTTGTGTTGATTTATTCTGGGTTCTTTTTTCTTTTCTCTTGGCCATGCTGCGTGGGTTATGAGGTCTTAGTTTCCCAACCAGGGATTGAACCTCTGCCCCTGCAGTAGTGGCACAGAGCCCTAACACTGGACTCCCTGAAATTCCCTGGTTTCTTTATTTGATCTTTGTGCTTGTCCCTCCAGCCAATACTGTGTGGTCTTGATTATCAGAGGTATAAAGTGAGTCCTGAAATTGGGTGTGCTGGTTCCTCCTGGCTTCTTTCTCCTGGTTTGCTTCTCCATATAAGTTTCTGAATAACCCTATTTATACACACCAGGAGTCTTGTTGAGATTTACTAGTGCATGTGTGTGCTGAGTTGCTTCAGCCGTGTCCAAGTCTTCTCGACCCTGTGGACTGTAACCTGCCAGGTTCCTCTGTCCATGGGGTTCTCCAGGCGAGGATGCTGGAGTGGGTTGCCATATAGGGATTACGTTAAACTTCTATCATTTTGAAGAGAACTGACATCTTTACCATGGTGAGTCTTCCAATCCATGAATGTGGTATGTCTGTCAGTTTTTTTAGATCTTTAATTTCTTTCCTCAGCACTGTGTAATTTTCAGTATAGATTCTGTACATATTTTATTAAATTTTTACCTAAGTATATGATTTTTTGAGCAGTTGTAAATCTTGCCGTATTTCAGTGTGTTTATTGCTACTATGTAGAATTGAATTTTAGATGTTTGTGTACCTTACTGAGCTCTTTTATTAGTGCTAGGAGTTGTTTTGTTAGATTGCATAGATTTTCTATGTAGACTATTGTCATCTGCAAATAGGGATGGTTTTCTTTTTTTCATTTCCAATCTGTAAGCCTCTTTCCTTTTGTTGCTTTACTGTATATTCCAAACTGTTAGGTAAGAGGGGTGAGAGCAGACATACTTGCTTTGTTTATCCTACTTTTCTGCCTTAGGGGGAACTTTAAATAATAATAAAGTGGTCATGTTAACTGTTGAGTTTTTTAGGTGCTGTTTATCTGGTTAAGGAAGTACCCTTTATTTTGAGAGCTTTTTATCATGATTGGATATTGGGTTTTGCCAAATGCTTTTTCAGCATCCCTTGATAACGATCATGTGATTTTTCTTTTACCCAGTTAAATATGGTAGATTACATTGACTGGTTTTTGCATATTGAATTAGGTTTTCATCCTTGGAATAAACTATTTGGTCATGGTATGTAATTCATTTTATATATTGCTGAATCTTAGTGACAAATTGTTTGGGATTTTTGTATCTCTATTCCTAAAGAATATTTTGTAGTTTTTTTTTTTTTTTTTTGTACTCTTATTGTCTGGTTTTGGTATCAGGATAATACTAGCTTCATAAAATGAACTGGCAATTACTTCCTCCCCTTCTGTTTTATGGAAAACATTGTTTAGAGTTGGTGTTAGTTCTTGGTGTGTGTGTGGTTTTTGCTTTAGTAGTTTGTACTTCTTAACCTCCTACTCTTGTTTGTTCCTTCCCACCTTCCTTCCCACTACTAACGACTAATTTGTTCTTTGTGTCTATGAGTCTGTTTCTTTTTGGCTGTTTTTACTAATTAGTTATATTTTTTAGATTCTACATATAAGTGATATCATATAGTATTTGTTTGTCTTTGATTTTACCAGTCCATCTATGTTTTTGCAAATAGCAAAATTTCATTCTTTTTTTTAATGAGTGAGTAACATGCCATTGTGGACTTCCCAGGTGGTGCTGTTGGCAAAGAACCCACCTGTCAATGCAGGTAGATGCAAGAGACATGGGTTCAGTCCCTGGGTCGGGAAGATCCCCTGGAGGAGGGCATGGCAACCCACTTCAGTTTTCTTGCCTGGAGAATCCCGTGGACAGAGGAGCCTGGCAAGCCACAGTCCATTGGGTTGCACAGAGTTGAGCATGACTAAAGCAAGTTAGCACACAGCACACAGCAGAGCATGCCTTTGTATATGTATATACCACATCCTCCTCATACATTGATCTGTTGACAGACTCTTAGGTAGCTTCCATATCTTGGCAATTGTAAATTATGCTGCTGTAAACATTGGAATGCATATATTTTTTTGAATTAGTGTTTTTGTTTTATTTCAGATATGTATACCCAGGAATGGAATTGCTGGGTTGTATGGTAGTTCTGTTCTTAGGTTTTTTTTTTTTGTTTTTTTTGTTTTTTTTTGAGAAAAATCCATATGTTTGCCACAGGGTGTTAATTGTTTAAATGTTTGGTAAAATTTTCCATTTGGAATATAAAAACTACAAATTCAAAAATCTTGATAGTTACGGGACAGTTTATTAAGTTATCTATTTGATGCGAATGAGTGAACTGTGATAGTTTATGTGAGTTCTGTTACGTGTTTAATATGTGTAGGTTCTGTGCTAATCTCCAGTTTCATTCTTGAAGTTGGTAACTGTAACTTGTTCATTTCTTTTTTAATCTCTGTCAGTCTTGCTAAAGGCTTCTAGTCAGCCTCTTGCCTTGTCTCTACCTTACAGAGTCTTTTTTGTTTGTTTTATATCTAATGTCCAGGGTTTTTAGTTGCATCTGGCAGGAGCAGGGGAAAGTACATCTACTCCACCTTTCCAGATGTGGAAATTCCAGGGCTTTTGTTTGTTTGTTTACTGCTGTAGATTCCTGCCTGGACCTGTATGATTGGTATTCAGTAAATATTTCCTGAGTTTGAAATTCAGTGCCTGGGTGCACTTCTCAAAAACGACAGTATGATCTTAGTTCATGTCCAAGGCAAACCGTTCAACATCACAGTAATCTGAATCTGTGCCCCAAACCCTGATACAGAAGAAGCTAAAATTGACCGGTTCTACAAAGACCTACAGGACCTTCTAGAACTAACAGCAAAAAAACAGATGTCCTTTTCATCACAGGGTATTGGAATGCAAAAGCAAGTCAAGAGATACCTAGAGTAACAGGCAAATTTGGCCTTGGAGTGCAAAATGAAGTGGGGCAAAGGCTAACAGAGTTTTGTCAAGAGAACACACCGGTTATAGCAAACACCCTTTTCCAACAACACAAAGAGACAACTCTGCACATGGACATTGTCATATGGTCAATACCAAAATCAGATTGATTATATTCTTTGCAGCCAAAGGTGGAGAAGCTGTATACAGTCAGCACAAACAAGATCTGGAGCTGACTGGCTCAGATCATGAGCTCCTTATTGCAAAATTCAGGCTTAAATTGAATAAAATAGGGAAAACAACCAGGCCATTCAGGTATGACTTAAATCAAATCCCTTATGATTTTACAGTGCAAGTGATGAATAGATTCAAGGGATTAAACCTGGTAGACAGAATGCCAGAAGAACTATGGACGACAGAGGATCGTAACATTGTACAGGAAGCAGTGACCAAAACCATCCCAAAGAAAAAGAAATGCAAGAAGGTAAATGGTTGCCTGAGGAGGCTTTACAAATAACTAAGGAAAGGGGAGAAATGAAAAGCAAGGGAGAAATGAAAAGGTACACCCAACTGAATGCAGGGTTCCAGAGAATAGCAGGGAAAGACAAGAAGGCCTTCTTCAATGAACAATGCACAGAAGTAGAGGAAAACAATAGAATGGGAAAGACTGGAGATCTCTTCAAGAAAATTGAAGATAACCAAGGGAACATTTCATGCAAGGATAGGCATGATAATGGACAGAAACATTAAGGACCTAACAGAGAAGAGATTAAGAAGAGGTGGCAAGAATATACAGAAGAACCATACAAAAAAGGTGCTAATGACCAGGATAACCACAATGGTGTGGTCACTCACCTAGAGCTGGACATCCTGAAGTGTGAAGTCAAGTGGGGCTTAGGAAGCCTCACTACAAACAAAGCTAGTGGAGGTGATAGATTTCTAGCTGAGCTATTTCAAATCCTAAAAGATGATATGATTAATGTGTTGCATTCAATATGCCAGCAAATTTGGAAAACTCAGCAGTGGCCACAGGACTGGAAAACATGTTTTCATTCTAATCCCAAATAAAGGCAAGGCCAAAGAATGTTCAAACTACTGTACAGTTGCACTCATTTTGCATGCTAGTAAGGTTATGCTCAAAATTCTTCAAGCTATGATTCAGCAGTATGTGAACTAAGAACTTTCAGATGTACGAGCTGGGCTTAGAAAAGGCAGAGGATCCAGAGATCAAATTATCAGCATTCATTGGATTATAGAGAAAGCAAGGAAATTCCAGAAAAACATCTACTTCTGCTCACTGACTATGCTAGAATCTTTGTGTGGATCACAGAAAACTGGAAAATTCTTAGAAGAGATGGGAATACCAGACCACCTTACCTGTCTGCTAAGAAACCTGCATGCAAGCCAAGAAGCAACAGTTAGAACCTTACATGGAACAGCAGATTGATTCAAAATTGGGAAAGGAGTGCAAGAAGGCTGTATATTGTCACCCTGTTTATTTAACTTCTTTGCAAAGTACATCCCCGCCAGGCTGGATGACTCACAAGCTCTAGTCAAGATTGTTGGGAGAAATAACAACCTCAGATAGGCAGATGATACCACTCTAATGGTAGAATGTAAAGAAGGAACTAAAGAGCCTCTTGATGAAGGTGAAAGAGGAGAGTGAAAAAACCGGCTTAAAACTCAACATTCAAAAAAAAAAGATCATGGTATCTGGTCCCATCACTTCATGGCAAATAGAAGGAGAAAAAGTGGGAAGCCGTGACAGATTTCTTTTCTTGGGCTCCAAAATCACTGTGGATGGTAACTGCATCCATGAAATTATAAGTTGCTGCTCCTTGGAAGGAAAGTTAAGACAAACCTACACAGCATATTAAAAAGCAGAGACATCACTTTGCTGACAAAGGTCTATATAGTTAAAACTATGGTTTTTCCAGAAGTCTTGTACAGATGTGAGAGTTGGACCATAAAGAAGGCTGAGCACTGAAGAATGCTGTTTTTGAATTGCGGTGTTGGAGAAAACTCTTGAGATCCCTGGGATAGCAAAGAGATCAAACCAGTCAGTCTTAAAGGAAATCAACACTGAATATTCATTGGAAGGACTGATGCTGAAGCTCCAATACTTTGGCGACCTGATGTGAAGAACCGACTCATTGGAAAAGACCCTGATGCTGGGAACGATTGAAGGCAGGAGGAGAAGGGGGCAGCAGAGGATGAGACAGGTAGCATCACCGACTCACTGGACATGAAATTGATCAAACCCAGGGAGATAGTGAAGGACAGGGAACCCTGGTGTGCTGCAGTCCACGGGCTCGCAAAGAGTGGACATGACTTGGCAACTGAACAACAGCAACAAATACTTCCTGAATCACTAGTTATTGATCAGAGTGTGTTCATTAATTTTATGTATAAAATATTTGATTATTTCTTATTGTAAAAGATCCAGAAAATGTCTGTTTTTTTCCCCTTCCCAAGGCCTGAATTACCTCAGATAAATAATAAAAAAATTGGTCATCTTTCTTAATTTAATTAATTATTGTTTATAGTTTGCCTAACTTCCAACAAGCTCTGACGGGAAATGAAAATTGGAGAAGAGCATATTCTTGCCATGCATGTTTATGTTCTCTATGCCTGTGTGATACCAGGTCTAACAAATACTCACTCTTTTCAGTGTGATTGCTTTTCTGAAATGAGCTTCTGAGCCCATTTGAGCTTAGATGAGCTTCTGAGCTCTGAGAGACTGAGCAAGTTGGAGACAATTGTGCTCTTTAAAATAGTTAAAACACTGCAGAAATTAGGATGTGTATACATAAGGCTTATTTTTAAATTGTTTCTGTAGTATTGTATTAGTTTGAAGTCTGTTCACCACTTTTTTTGATAAATTAAGATCAGGAGCCATCTGAAACAGGTTGTTACCTTTATCTGGGTAAGGATCAGACCCAGGAAATACTTTTTTTCTTTTTAGCTTGAAAGGATTTTTATTGCTCTTCTGTTTAATATTTGTTATTGTAGGTCCCTTCAATAATCAGGAGATGGCAGAATGGTTTCAGGCGGGCTATTTCACCATGTCTTTGTTGGTGAAGAGAGCATGTGATGAAAGCTTCCAGCCTCTTGGTGATATCATGAAAATGTGGGGAAGGGTTCCTTTCTCTCCCGGACCAGCTCCCCCTCCGCATATGGTAAGTAACTTATGCCTCACTCAGAACACAGTAGCCCCAGAAGCACTTGCCCTAGATGTTACATCTCACGAAGAAGAAACTGTAGTTCCTTGAAAGTAATTGATCAGATAACAGTGGGAAGTCTGACCCAGACTACATATGTAGCTACAATGATCTTTTAAAACTCAGATGTCTGTGCCTGTCCTCCTCTTCTTTTTTGTCTCTTTCTCAACACACACACACACACACACACACACACACACACACACACACACACACACACACACACACACACACACACACACACACACACACACACCTGTCCTCCTCCTCCTCTCTCTCAACACACACACACATATATATACACATGTGTGTGGGTATATATATATATATACCCACACTCACACATACCCCACACTCATTCTAAAGAAATAGAATCCTCCAGTAGCTTTATAGCATGTGTTCAAGGAAGACTATTTTGCCTTGGCCTCCCTACCAGTTCATGCATGTTTTGGCTCTTTACCTTTCCAAATTCATTTCAGAGCTTTTACCTTTATCTACTGTGTTTCAATACAACTGACTTAGAGTTTCTCATTGCTTCTAGTTAGAATGCCCATTCTTCTCTCCATTTATTTACCTTTTTAAAAAATACGTGCCTCTTTACGACCCCGTGGACTGTAGCCCACCAGGCTGCGCTGTCCATGGGATTCTCCATGGACAGAGTGGGTTGAATAGTGGAATGGCTTGCTGTTTCTTTCTGCAGGGGATCTTCCCAACCCAGGGATCCAACCCCAGTCTCCTGCATTTTAGGCAGATTCTTTACCATCTAAGCCCCCAGGGAAGCCCTTTTAAAATATGTTACTGATATCTAACTAAAAATTGGATCATAACGTAACCCTTTTAGTATGCTGACACTGGAGACCTTTGAAGGGGAAGTCTTTTTTGCAGATGCTCCTGGGCCTCTCCCTGTTGAGTTCCTTTGGCTCTGGGCCTCACTTTTCCATTTTCCAGGTTGGAGTATCTGATTGCTGGCCATAGTCTTTAAGTGACCATAGTCAGAAATCTTTAGTCTGAACACTGGATTTCTACAGTAAGATCCATGGATTTACTCACCAATTATGTATTGAGGATCTGTGCCAGGGCTATGTTAGGTTCTTATGAGATAAAGATCAGTAAGTCATTTGCAACATCTGTAGCCAAGAGAGTTCATAAGTGAGAACAGTAGCTATCACATTTTTTTGACCATAGCAGATAGTAAAAAACAAAGGATTTTCACATCACTACTTCATATATTCATTAACTTGCGGATATATCTGAAGCAAGTTCCACGAAACATTTGGCGCCATGTACATATATTCTCTCTGTTTCTTCTCTTTTCCCCCAATATGTAAAAGTTTATCTTGACCCGATAATTAATTTCACTGTCTACTGATGGGTTGAGACCTCCTATAAGTTTGGAGAGCAGTGAAGAGTCCTAGGGAATTACCCTGACATTTCTGTTGTAAATCCAGAAAAATTGTTATATTATTGTATGTAAATTGTACTTTTACCATATACTCAGAAATTGGGATGCGTTTTTATCTTGCATGTTTGAGAGCTGACAGTTAGCCACTTGGAGCTTGGCATGCTAGCTCTAATCCATTTCCTGACTTCCAGTTATAGGGGATGAGCCTCAGTCAGACCCACTTCAGGGGAAAGACGGTGGGAAGCTCTGCTTCTTGTCGGGTATTGCCTTTGCCCTTAATTGTCAACTAACCTACTGTAGCTTTTATCCATGAATAGTTAAATGAGAAAGAAAAATGTCCTTGAGTTTCAGGTCAACCTCACTCAAAGGAGTCATACATCAAATGTGTTTTTCTGAACTGTAATCAAGTGTGCGATAAAGATATAAACTGTTCATTAATGATTTGTCTAATTTTAGTGTATGTCACCCTTATGCTTTTATTTCTGCTATCTTATCTTTCACTTTTCATTTTTTCCCTCACTTTTATTTGTCTTCAAAATTTAAATTCCAGCCATGTAATTTGATATGTAAGCTAAAAAAGTTTTTACTACCCCTTATTTTTAAATTTGTGATGTATTAAAAGCAATAGAAGCACCTCTAATTTTTGGATAGAGAGTTAAACAGTTGTGAAAGCTCTTTTATATTCCATTTAATTTTAAATGTCTCATCCTCTTCAAGACGACATATACTGGTTCCCTGTATCTGTTACGAGCTACTGTAAAATTCTTACCATAGCATTTAATTTTACTCCATTCTGTTTTGTCCTACTTCTCTAATTTTTACATAATCTTCAAGTTTATAAATCACTGTTAAGATTGGGAGAACGATTTTTTTTTTGTTCGTTTAAATTATTTGTTTGGCTGTGCCCAGTCTTAGTTGTGGCACTCAGGATCTTCAGTTGCGGCATGTGGGATCTAGTTCCCTGGCCAGGGATCAAACCTTGGTCCCCTGCCTTGGAACGCGGAGTCTTAACCACTAGACCAGCTGGGAGGTCCCTGGTTGTTATGTTTTAGTTATAGTATGAACTCTGGATTACAGAACAATGTTCAGCTTCAAAGGCAAGAGAGAAGACAAGCTAAAATAAAATAGGGGCCATTTCCCACCTCAGGGTATCTCTTGCGTACCAACACCACCTTCTTCCACTAGATGGCACTGCTTCGTTTCTAAAGGTTTCTGACTTTTTTTTTTAATAGTTAAAGTGTTTGGGGGCAAAAAGAGGTCTAGGAGTCCTTTTCCTTTCAAATGTAAGTACTAAATGGCTCTTAGACTCTTTTCAGTTTATTTACTGGTATTTCTTTCCCCCATCCCTTCACTCCAGGGAGAGCTGGACCAGGAACGACTGACCAGGCAGCAGGAGCTCACAGCCTTGTACCAGATGCAGCACCTTCAGTATCAGCAGTTCCTAATACAGTAAGGACAGTACTGTGGTAGGGTGCGCTGCAGCACCAGGAGGGCCTTCAGATGCAGTCTGCTCCCAGATTTCACCTTTTCCAGCAGAAGACTAAGCTTGTAGGATACGTCAGTCATCCAGCTAGTGGCACAGTGCCACTCCACATCCTAAGTCTGGTCTTAGCTGGTTTCTTAAATATTGGAAGTTTGCAGAAGGTGACACATAACTATAATTTTGCAAGATATTTAGCTGCTAAAGCAAGAATCAGTGATTTTAAGAATTAATTGCCTTCTGCATGGGTCAGCTTTGCCACAGAGAAAAAGCAGATGAGAAGGCAGGAAAGAAGTAAAAGTTTATGCTATTAGTAGTGGCATGGAGTCACTTAGATTGTGAGTCCCTTTCGTGGAAGAAGTAAGATTTGCTATCATCTGGTGCAGAGGTTGGCGGACTGACTGGCTGCCTGTTTTCCTAAGCAGAGTTTTATTGAAACTGAGTCACACGCATTTGTTTGTGTATTATCTATGACTGCTTTTGCACTACAGAGGTAGAATTGAGTAGTTGTGAATGGCCTGCAAAGGCAAAAATATTTACTGTCTGGCCCTTTACAGGAAAACATTGTCCATCTCTGTTCTAGTGGAAAAAAATGTTAACCTAAAATTTTCCAAGCTGAAATGTATAAATTTGAGGATTTTTATACAAGTGGGATTTTATTTTTGCAAAGAGTTCTTCATGTGGAAATAGCTGTTAGTTTGAATCTGTTTTATTTTCTGATAAAAGGTTATTAACATCTTAAGGGAGTTTTCCAGTTTTTGACATTTCTTTAAATTTTTTTTTTTCTATTTTCACTCTGCAGCATGTTATCTATTAGTTTAGTTCTTTCTAGAATAATGTATAGAATTGTTTGTGTGACTGTTGTGAAGTATTGTAAAAATATATTTGATAGCTATTTCTAATGGGATTTTCTTTTGTTTGTGTGGGGACTGAACTTTGTCTGGTAATGTCTCTGTAAAGTGAACTAAATGTGGATAGACAGGTTATACCATGTTTTACTTTTTGAAGACAACAGTATGCACAAGTTCTGGCCCAGCAGCAGAAAGCAGCACTGTCTTCCCAGCAGCAGCAGCAGTTGGCTCTTCTTCTCCAGCAGTTCCAGGCACTGAAGATGAGGTTGGTGCTATTTTGCGTGATGTGTCACATTGTGTGTGTATATATGTGTTTTAAAGAAAGAGAGAAAAGGAAATTTTTAATCTGTGAAGTTTAGTATCAAAATACCCACACAAAAACACATATCTTTGTGTTGTGTGTAAGAACATAGTTTTAAAAAATAACTAATAAATAGAGCATTTATTTCGTCTTTTTACTCAGAGGATAAAATTTGCATAATAACCAAAGAATTCTAAGAACACTTGAAAAGCAGTGTAGTCTCATGAACTCAGCAAGGCAAAAATTTGTGGTCGAGAAATTTAATCTCATTTTTACCTGTAATATTTCAAGAATGATATTAATGGTGCCACACAGAGTTATACTTTTCCAGACCCAAAAGCCATTAAAGTGAGTCTAAAGACATGGAAACTATGCTAAAAGTCCTAAGTTCCTGCTGTTTCAGATTATCTTTCAGGGTAGTATTTGTTTTATCTCCCACAAAGGTTTTAGTCATTTCATTGCTCTTAAAAACTTTACTGTCCAATTTAACCAAAACCTTTTACATTTCTCCCTTGAGCCGTAACCCATTCTGTGAGATAGGGAGGTTAAATCATGTTAAGGTCTTAGTTTTAAAGATGAGCAAACTATGTCTCAGAGTGGCTAAAGGACTTAGTTGACATAATACGCAGAAAACTTCAGAGACTGAACTAAAATGCACACCTTTTGACTTATGATCGGTGAGTTTTTTTTCATGAGAAATGCTGCCTCTGCGACTCTTACTGAATTTTTAAAAGACAGTAGGCATATCTATTATTTGGAAATCAAAATTTGCCAATACCTTGAGGAGTCCAGAAGTGTGATTACTTTGCCTCTATCCTTTTTTCTTTCCTAAATGTTTTGGTAGTGTTATATTGTAGTTAAAACGGTGACGTTTTTTGGCTAAGTAACCTTGAAAACCTACAAATCTCTGAAAATACCTCTTTATCTGTTTTCTTGAATGACAAGAACAAGTTAATTTTGTTAATTTTCTAATTTCCCTTTTGCAGAATATCTGATCAGAACATCATTCCCTCAGTAACTAGGTCTGTGTCAGTGCCAGATACTGGTTCTATCTGGGAACTCCAGCCAGCACCCTCACAGCCTACAGGTAAAAACTTAAGATTGGCCTTTAGTATAGCTTCAAGGATATAGCTTTCTAATAACTTTTATAATTCAGTTTTTTTTTTTTAATCAGTTTTGGGACCTGCTTTGTAGTGAATATTAATGAAAAGTAGTTTTTAAAGAAAAATTTTATTTTTTTAATAGGCCCCAGCAAAGGATTGCAAATAGCTGTTAATGAGTTCCTGGAAATTCTTTAGTAGATAGATTTTCTGAACTTGAGCCTCCTCTTTTTTTTTTTTTAAAACATTGTCCTAACCCATTGTAGAAAAGTCTTTTAAATTGTCTTTAATCACTTGAGAGAAAACATAAATAAAGACATAAGTAATGATGACCTATGCTTTTGAGTCAAGGACTGATGTGTAACTTAACCTCTGTAGGTACCCAGAAATTTGGGAAATGGAAAAGGCTGCTGTTAACCTCATTTTCTCATCTTTCTGCCTGGTGCTCTCTTTCCTTCTGGATATGTTGATGAGTATTGTTATAAACTAGAACCCGCTGGTAGTTCAGTCTATTTGGAAGCAAAGCAGACACTTGTGATGAAGCTCGCTCTGGGACAGGAGAGCAGCTTCTTTATGCTTCTGGGTATTTAGCTGTATGTGTCAGCTCTCATACCCCTCACTTCTGTTCCTTCCTGTCTTCCAGTTTGGGAAGGTGGTAGCGTATGGGATCTTCCCCTTGACCCCGCAACTCCAGGACCTGCCCTTGAACAGCTTCAGCAGATGGAGAAGGCCAAAGCTGCAAAGGTCGGCAACTCATTCTTCCATAGCAGTGCCTGCTTTCCAGCTGCAGGACATAGACATTTGCTTATTGTTACCGGTATCACTCTAGCTGCTCACACATCTTTCCTTTAAATTCACAGCTTTGTAGCTGGTATTCACACTCTCTCCTTATTGTGCCTTCTTCTCCCTCAAAAGGCCTCAAAACAGTTAAAACTAACAAGTTTAAATTAAATCAGTCAATATGGGTTTGTTGACACATTAACAATCACGGTCATATATAACACTGTTCATGATAATTGCTTATTATAAGACCATAAGAAAATATCCACTACATTGCTTATTCGACCCTTGATCTGAGGCTTGAGTTCACCACATTGAATCTTCATGGTGGTGGTTATTTGCACTCTAGAGTCCAAGACACACAGCTAAAAATCTCAGCGTTAACATTATCATTTGCATATTTTGGAGGAGCTAGCAATCTTGAATTTTGGTTTTAATACTTGTCAGAAGAGGTTGCTTGTCAATGCCTGGTGTCATTGTAATGATTTCTGGGTTCTCATGCCTCCAAGAGAATCTTGTTCCTATTTTATATTTAGTGCATTCTTATCCCCTGAGGTAGTGACAGTATCTTTAGAGTGCCCAGAATATGAAAAGAGTTCGTGGTCAAGATCTGTCTCCATATGCGTTGACAGACCAGAGTTCCAACAGTTTTTGAGTCTGTTCTTGTTCCTTCCATGCTTTGTGCTTTGAACACATAGCTGATGAAACCTTGCATTCTTGTCTGTGTGCACATGTGTGTCAGGGATAGGGAGGATCCTGGCACAGACAAGGAGCACAGGAAAGCAGATGGGCCAGCTACCTAGTAGGGGAGGTGGGGACCAGGAAGTGGATGACACTTGGATAGACAGTGATTCCTGAGCTAGTCACTTAAAGGATAGTAGGAGTTAGCTCAGTTGCAGGATTTGGGGTTGACAGTGAAAGGAAGTGAAAATTAAACTGCAGTTGAAGGAAGCAAGACTTGTAAAGGCTAGGAGTATATGTGAACATCTTGGCACAGGAAACAGTTAAATAATTTGGTCTAGCCGGGAGCTGGTGTGTCTGAAGAATAAACGATGACAGAGATTAAAGAAGATGAGGCAGGCCAATAACTTGCCTGTGTCACATTAAAGACTTAGGCTATCTTTTCGAGGTGAAGGATGGTGTTAAATATAAGCCTGGGAGAGTCAGATGTAGAGCTGGGGACCCTGGGCAAAACTGGACGATGGGCAGCCAGGTAATAGATTCTTAGGCATGTGGACGAGAAAGTAAAGGCCCGAGTCGTATGTGTGGCAATAGAACTGGAGTCTCAGGACCGGATTTGACCAGTACTCGGGAGCTCTACAGGATGGAGTTTGTGAAGTGGTTGGTCCTCAAGTTTTTAAAGAATTCTGTAATTTATCACACTAGCAGCTTTTGTGACATTTCAGTTGAAACCTCATTAGACACACTGTTAGATCTTCAATCAGAAAATCCTTTGTAGGGATGAGCAAAGAAATGCCAAGCCAAGAGCATCCTGGTGTTACTGTTAGGCCTGCTGCTCTCCCCACAGGTGGGAGGTGGGATGTAGTGCCAGCATGGAGCGAAGGCGTGGGCGAGGGTAGAGGGGAGAGCTTTCAGGGGGAGGAGCATGAAGCCCCGCGGTGGCTGTGACCGCAGAGCGTGGAGCGCTCAGAGCTCTCTCGTTTCCCAGTCGCTCCACATGTAACTGAGTGAATGGTCGTGTCTGCATGGGCCAGCTCCTGACAGTACTTGTCGTGATGTGGAGTGTTCCTGTGTGTGGCTTCAAGTTTCTGAGAGTACCCTTGTGTAACCTCAGCTGGAGCAGGAGAGGAGAGAGGCAGAAATGAGGGCGAAACGGGAAGAGGAGGAGCGAAAGAGGCAAGAAGAACTCCGGAGACAACAGGAGGAAATTCTTCGGAGACAGCAGGAGGAAGAAAGGAAAAGGCGGGAGGAAGAAGAGCTTGCCCGAAGGAAACAGGTGTGTCTCTGAGAACTCTGCCCGAAGGATCAGTGCTGAAAGAGGGAGGGCCTCCCGATACCTACTCTCCCATCATCTCACAGGTCCTAGTTCTCCTGGAGGGGACTTCCCCTAAGGCATTGGGGAGTTCTCAGCAGGACGGGGGTTAGAATGTTAGGACACTCACTTCCTTCAGTAGAAATGTCTGTTATCCATTAACAGCTACTGGAGGGATGTTCGTCAGTTCTAGTATATCATTAGAATTGATTGCTTTCACATATCTCCTGGAGTATTATAAACCAGTTAGATTTGAAAAGTAATGAAACCTTGAAGTATTTATAACCAGTGACACTAAAAGTTTTTCATGTTTCACAACCATTTGTATTTCTTTTTGGGGAATTCTTTATTATGTGCTTGGACCATTTTCTCCTTGGATTTTTAAAGATCCCATTTGAAAGAATCAACTCTTAACAGCCCAGCGTGTCTAGCCTTTATTACATATTTCCTTGTCTTTTGCCATAAGAACTGAAAAACAAAAAGCATCCGTGTCCTCCATGGAATTCTCCAGGCCAAAATACTGGAGTGGGTAGCCTTTCCTTTCTCCAGGGGATCTTCCCAACCCACAGATCAAACCCAGGTCTGCCGCATTGCAGGTGGATTCTTTACCAGTTGAGCCACAAGGGAAGCCCATGCTGAGATTAGATTAGAACTACTAATATTTCTTAGAGTCACACTCCACACTAGTGTGTAACGACTTTAAGAAGTGTTACAGTAAAGGCATCTGTTTGCTGAGGGTTTCTTCCTGAGTTATTTTGACAGTGGGACCCTTTTCTGTATATTTAATATCCATAGGACTTCAGTTCTTGAGAACATGTTCTGCGACACGTGGCTTTATTCCATCCTTCTGACTGGAGAACTTCTCTCTACTCACCAGGTGTTTTTGCTGCTGACTTAGGTTCTCAGTTGATTAAAAAAATCGGGACTATTGGTAGCAACAGAGAAACACAAGCTTGAGTCCTTACTAGTGTTAATCAGGAAATGACGGTGCTAACACTGAAACCAGGGTGGACTTAACCATGCAGTGCTGTTTAACGATCAATATTTTAAGTACAAATTATTTTGACTCTTAACATACCTATTCCCCAGCTCACTTGAACACTTTTTACTCTAGACGTTGGTTAGATACTTTTTCTATTTGCTGTTAACAGAATCTTAGCAGCACATAGCCTGTTTCTTTTCAAATTATAATGTATTGATAACATATTAGTTGAGACACACAGAAGGATATGCAGACACTCACACATACCCTCTTTAATTCAGGAAGAGGCTCTGCGACGCCAGAGGGAGCAAGAAATCGCGTTAAGGCGGCAGCGAGAAGAGGAAGAGAGACAGCAGCAGGAAGAAGCTCTTAGGAGACTGGAGGAGAGAAGGCGAGAAGAGGAGGAGAGGCGGAAGCAAGAAGAATTGTTACGCAAGCAGGTGATCAGAGCACTTGTTCTCCTCATTTCTTCTTTGAAGCTAGGAATTAGTGATTTAGAAAGTCTTAGGATATTAGGAGAGCCCATTAAAGCTTTTTCAGGTTGCGGAAAGTTACCAAAGGAGATCTGAGTGGCTCTTAATACTTCTGTAATAGCCATCCCATGTGTAATTATAAAAGCTGAACAAGATGTCAAGCAATCAAAACAAACAAAAAACAGCACCACAGGAATCAAAGAAGGGCTCCTCTTAAAAAACCAAACGTGCGGCGTGGAGGTTGATGCCTTGTTGCCTTAGGGTTCTCCCCTGTCCGCACCGTTAGAGCGTGTAGTTCTCTGCTGCCTAGTGTAGCCGTGAGATCACACAGCGGTGCTGTTACCTAACTCTGGTGCAGCCAGGACCCCTGCAGCATTTTGCTTTAATGTTTAAGAACAGTAATAGATTTTTGATTAGTGGATTCTGTTTTTAGAACAGTGTTAGATTTTCAGAAAAATTGGGATGGTAGTACAAAGATTTTCAGAAAAATTGGGATGGTAGTACAGTTTGCTATATTACTAGTTTACATTAGTATGGTACATTAATTGTGATAAACCAATGCTGACACATGACTAAGTCAGTATTGATGCATTTTTATTAACTAAAGGCTGTAGTTTATTAACATTTCTTCAGTTTTCCCCTCATGTCTCTTTTCAGTTTTAGGATTTCATTCAGAATATTGCATTAAGTTGTCATGTCTCCTTAGCTTGTTCTTGGCCATGACAGTTTCTCAGAATTTTTTTTTTTTTTTTTGAGTTAAACCACTTTAAGGAATACTGGTCAGTATATTGAAGGGTAACCCTCTATTAGAGTTCTTGTGAAGTTTTTCTCACAATTAAACTGGTGTTAGGGGTGTTTGGGGAAGAAGATCACAGCAGTAAAGTACCATTTTCATCACATACCAAGGCTGTATATTAGCACCATGATGTGTGCTAATACATCATTATTAATGGTGACATTGATCTCCTGGCTGCAGTAGTGCTTATCGGGTTCTCCGCCATACTTTTCCCCTTTACTGTGTTCTTTGGAAGGAAGTCACCACGTGCAGCAGTCCACACTTACGGATGTAGGTTTTTGTTTGTTGATTAGATTGACACAAAACTGGAGATTACCTGCTTTTGCTTCAGTTCTTGATTAAAACTCTTTAGAGAAATCTAAATTCTTTAGAGGTAGATAATTTCCAGGTTAGATTGTATGTTAATGCATTATTTGGTTTATTTATTCAACAGTTAATATATATTCTGTTAATATACCACATGCTAGTTACTGTGATTGTTTCCTGCTCAAGTCCAAAACTTTCTGAGAAATTGTTTCTGCCCTCAAGAAGCTCACAGACTATGTAGGTAATGATTTTATAAGAAATAAATACCACATTGTAGATCTTTCAGCTGAAAAATCAAAATACTGACCTAAAATTGGCTAAAACAGCAGATAATATTATTGCCTCACCTGTCAAGGTGTTCTGGAGATAAGGCAGCTAAACATGAACTTCGGTGACTCAGTGATGTCATTAAGACTCCAGGTGCTCCCCAAGCTTCTCTGTCATGTCCTGGTGTGTTGACGTCTTCTCTCACAGTTCATACTCTGCTCTACCAGGTCTTGGTGTGTTGACTTTTAAGTTCATGTTTTTTACCTGATGGTTAGTAGTGTTGGATACCATACTGTACCCAGAAAGGGAGTGGCCCTTCTCTCGTGCTTCTTTCTTCTCCTCTGGGAAGAATATCTTTTCTAGAATCAGCCCTTTGGCCTAAATTAGATTACATGGGTGTCCCAGTTTACACTGGAAGCTTAAAAAGCGAAGCTTGGCATTTTAAACCTTGAATGTGACAGAGGCTCTCTCTACAAAGAAGACGACGGAAAGGAATGGGTGCTGGATAGCTAAGAATAGTTGCTGTCACCAGTTGGCTAAGAGCATCCAGAGAGAGGAAGACAAAGTATAGTTGAGTGTAAGCGAAAGACAGAGGGGACATCTACCTTCTGAAGGCAAAGAAAGTCCTTGTAGAGTAGCCAGTGTCTGCCCTGAGTTCTGGAGAGTGGAGGGGCGTGTGCTATCTGCATAAGATAGAGCATTGCAAGTGCTGTAACCAGCCTTCACAGAGGAAGGCCAGGAGAACTCCAGGGGGCACATGGAATGGTTTTGAGGGAGAGAAGCAGGAAGAGAATGATCCAGGGTACTACCGAAAGTAGTAGAGGGATAGAGGATGTGTGAAGGGGAGCTCTCCCAGGGGCCTGTGAGCCACCAGGGGCGAGACCCTCGGATGGAGTTAAGTGGTCTTGTAAAGCTGCTTTGGGTCTGGCCCTGGCTGAGGCTTTCCTGAGAGTCAGTTTCCTTGCAGGTCCTGGCAGCTCTCTGCACCCAGCATCCGTCACGAGCTGACTCTGCCTCAGGGTTGGAGCAGGTTCAAGGGTTCTTGCCTGAGGTTGTGGCAATCTCTTAGAAATCAGTATTACCACAGAAGTGCAAAGTGATATTCCTTTTATGTAGAAATTAGCAAATAAATGAAACATGATGTTATCCGGTAAGCACACCTCTGACCGAAGCCTTGAAAAGTGACTTGGATTTGTTTTAAAACATAATTAAATTTTATTATTTTCTTTTCCTTCTGGGAAGGAAGAGGAGGCTGCGAAATGGGCCCGGGAAGAAGAGGAAGCCCAGCGTAGGTTAGAGGAGAACCGGCTACGGATGGAAGAGGAGGCAGCCAGGCTGCGGCACGAGGAGGAGGAGCGGAAGCGGAAAGAGCTGGAGCTCCAGCGGCAGAAGGAGCTGCTGCGGCAGAGGCAGCAGCAGCAGGAGGCTCTCCGGAGGCTGCAGCAGCAGCAGCAGCAGCAGCAGCTGGCACAGATGAAGGTAAGCCGGGCGCCGGGCAGGCCACCCGCTGGCGGAGCCGCCTGCCCGCTTCTGTGGGTGGGTGGGTGCTGGCGGTGCGGAGGCATAAACTGTTCTTCATGTTAAGTATTGCGACTTCCCGTTTTTTGATCAGCAAAATATAACAAGATGCATTGTACTTTGTGTTAGACATTTAAAGAAGGGAAGAATAAGTAAAGGAGTCTAGGACGTGAGCAGCAACATAGGCAAAAACCAAGTAGATCTATATGGTTCATAAATTTAAACATTGGTGTGCCTACTCTATCAGTTCAACAGTGCTAAGGCAAGGATAAACGAGACAAGGCGACTGTCCTCAAAGAGCCCATAGACTCATGAGTACAGGAAACTCAAACATTTGGGTGTGTAAGTAGGAACCATCATACAGGGCTTGAAATAGAGCTGACTGTGGGGGTTATTGAAAGGTGGATTGAGGTGATGTATGCAAAGTGTTGTTTTAGGAGGGTTCAAAGCCTTATTTGAAATAGTAGAAAGTAAGACTGGGAAACCAGTAGAGAGTGTGATGGTGGTAGTGAGAATGAAGAGGGCCAAGATGAGACCTGGCTAACATTAATAAGCAAGACTTAGTGATGCTCTGAATCTGAGGGGTGAGGGCAGAAGTTGATATGGCTCTTAGATGGTAGGCCTTCCATGACTGGGAAAGTAGTGGAACTGTTGATGAAATAGGAGTAATTGGAGAGGGAGGAGCAGATTTATGGTAGGGTCTACAGAACTTCTTATGGAGCGTATGGCTGGTCGTGAGGCTTGGTATCCCCTATCTTCAAGGAGCTCGTAGGATAAAGACATAAACAGAAAATTGGAATACAGTGGGGTAGGTGTAGTGAGAGAGGGAGCACGAAGCAGTAGTTCTTAAGGTGTGATCAGCTGGGAATTTGTTGATGCTGTTCAGTTGCTGAATTGTGTCTGACTCTGTGACCCCATGGACTGCAGTATACCAGGCTTCTCTGTCCTTCACTATCTCCCACAGTTTGATCAAACTCATGTCCATTGAGTTGATGATGCCATTTAACTGTCTCATCTTCTGTCACCTCCACCTCCTCCTGCCCTCAGTCTTTCCCAGCATCAGAGTCTTTTGCAGTGAGTCACCACTTCGCATCAGGTGGCCGAAGTATTGGAGCTTCAGCTTCAGCATCAGTCCTTCCAATGAATATTCATGGTTGGTTTCCTTTAGGATTGACTAGTTTAATCTCCTTGCTGTCCAAGAGACTCTGAGGAGTCCTCTCCAGCACCGAAGTTCAAAAGCATCAATTCTTTGCCATTCAGCCTTTTTTATGATCAAACTCTTGAGCATCTGTACACAACTACTGGAAAAACCACACGTTTGACTATATGGACCTTTGTCGGCAAAGTGATGTCTCTGCTTTTTAATATGCAGTGTAGGTTTGGTTTGTCATAGCTTTTGTTTTAAGGAGCAAGTGTCTGAATTTCATGGGTGTAGTCACCGTCTACAGTGATTTTGGAGCCCAAGGAAAAAAAGTGTGTTTATATTTCTACTTTTTCCCCATCTGTTTGCCATGAAGTGATGGGACTGGATGCTATGATCTTAGTATTTTGAATGTTGAGTTTTAGGCCAGCTTTTTTACTCCTCTTTCATGCTCATCAAGAAGCTCTTTAGTTCCTTTTCACTTTCTGCCATTAAAGTGATATCATCTCCATATTTGAAGGTGAAAAGTGTGAGTCACTCAGTCGTGTCCGACTTTTGCAACCCCATGGACTGTAGCCCCCCCAGGCTCCTCTGTCCATGGAATTCTCCAAACAAGACTACTGGAGTGGGTAGCCATTCCCTTCTGCAGGGGATCTTCCTGACCCTGGAATTGAACTGGGGTCTCCTGGATTATAGGCAGATTCTTTATCATGTGAGCCACACCACATATCTGAGGCTATTGATAGTTCTCCCAGCAGTCTTGATTCCAACTTGAAATTCATCCAGCCTGGCAGGCACATTCTTGGGTCCTATCCAGACTTACTGAATGAGAACCTCTTGGAAATGGAACACAACAATTGTGTTTGAATAAACCTTCCAGGGCTTCTGATGCTCACTAATATGTGAGACCCACTGCCCATCTGAGGCATTGGGGAAGCTTTGCTGAAAGAAGATAACTTCCAAACTGAGTCATGAAGGGAGTGAAAATTTAAATTTAAAGAAAAACATAAAGGTCACATAGCCAGTTTGGAGAATGGAGGGGATTGTGAGAGCAGTAGAAGTCGCTGGAGAGTGAGCCACGAGGTTCCTATCGAGGCTTCATATCTAGAACTTGAATTGCTAGGTCACATGATGCCAGTGTCTTTAATGGTTTAAGGAACTGCCAGATTGTTTTCTGAATTGGCTGCACCATTTTATGTTCAGTGGCTGAGGGTTCAAGTTTCTTCTCTTCCTCATCTATCTGTATTATCTGACTTTTTGATTATAGCCATCCCAGGTGTGAAATGATAACTTGTAGTGATTTTGGTTTGAATTTCCCAGATGACTGATGATGTTGAGTATCTCTTTATGTGTTTATTGACAATTTGTAAATCTTCTTTGGAGAAATGTCTGTGTGGGTCCTTTGCCTATTTTTAAACTGGGTTCTTTTTATTACTGAGTTTTTTAAGGGTTCTTTATATGTCTTAGATATTTGAGTTCCATATCACATGATTTAAAAATATTTTCTCTTATTTGTTTTTTTCCCTCTTCCTTGACAGTATCCTTTGCTGCACAAAAGTTTTACATTATGATGAAGTCCGAATTATCTGTTTTTTCTTCTCTTGCTTGTGCTTTTGTTATATCTAAGAATTACTAAATCTGAGGTCATAGTTTTACAGAATCCTATGTTTTCTTCTAAGACTTTGTAGTTTTAGCTCCCTAATCTATTTTGAGTGAATTTTTGTAAATTATGTGAGGTGAGGCTTTGACTTCCTTCTTTTGCATGTCATTTATCTGGTTGTCCTAGCACCATTTGTTGAAAAGATTATTGTTTGTCCATTGAATGGCTGCGGCATTCTCCTTAAAAAATTGGACATGTGGATTCGTTTCTGCACTCTGAATTCTTTTCAGGTGATCTGTATGATCACTGTGCTAGTAATACACTGTATCGACGTTACTATTGCTTTGTCATTAAGTTTGAAATCAGAAAGTGAGTCAGTCCTCCCACTTTGTTCCTTTTTCTCATAGTTTATTGGCTCTTCTGTGTTTCTTTAAATTCCATGTGGATTTTAGAATGAGTTTGTCAGTTTCTGTAAAGAAGCCAACTGGGATTCTGATAGGAATTGCATTGACTCTAGATCAGTTTGAGGAGTTTCGGTATCTTAACAATACTTAGTCTTCTGATCTGTAAACATAAGATATTTTTATGTTCCTTTAGATCTTGAATTTCTTTCGCTGTTTTATAGTTTTTAAGAATATAGTTTTTGTACTTTTTTGTTAATTTATTTTTAAGTATCTTGTCTTGCTTTCATCGTAAATGAAATTTTCAAAATTTTCAAAATTTCATTTTCAGATTGTTCTTTGTAAGTGTATAGATGTGCGATTGATTTTTGTATACTGAGCTTATATCCTGCTATCTTGCTGGACTGATTTATTAATAGTTTCTTAGTGAATTCATTAGGATTTTTTATATCATGTTATCTGCAAATGCTGAGACCAAGAAGCAGCCTACAGTTTAGCCTGTATCTCCAGTGAATCTGCCAGTTACCCCCTAACTGCCTTTTACCCCAACATCCACTGATTTTGAAAGTGCCCTTAGGCTTGAACTCCTCATTCTCCACACTCTGTTGCAGATGAAGTCAGTTTCCTTTGAGAAGAGATCTGGAGCTCTCCCTATTCCAGTCTGTTCCTCCTACCTCAACCTCAAGGCCAGAGTTCTTCGAGTCACAGCTCTGGAGCTGGGAACAGTGGTGGTGGTGGTTTGGTCACGAAGTCCTGTCCAACTCTTGTGACCCCATGGACTATAGCCCGCCAGGCTCCTCTGTCCATGGGATCCTCCAGACAAAAATGTTGGGAGTAGGTTGCCATTTCCTTCTCTGGGGATCCTTCCGACCCAGGAATCAAACCCGGGTCTCTGTTTAATTGTTGCAGGCAGACTCTTTACCTACTGAGCTAAGAGGGAATTGCTTTGGGAACAGTGGCACCCGATTTTTCAGTTGAGCCCTTGGGGGAGGGACAGTAGCCTCAGGTCTCCTTGGCTTACCTCTCCTGGTGGAGTGGAACCTCTGCCTTTCAAACTGTAGGGCAGTGGCAGTCAGGGCCCTAGTGGTCTCAGGAGACCCGGGTTCAATCCCTGGCTCGGAAAGATCCCCTGGAGAAGGAAATGGCAACCCACTCCAGTATTCTTGCCTGGGAAATACCATGCAGTCCATGGGGTAGCAAACGAGTCAGACATGATTTTGCAGCTAAACAACAGCAAACTCAGTAGCTCTATGTAGTTTCCATTCCATAAGTGTAAGCTAGATATAAGAAGGGAGCTCCCATCTCTCAGCAGTGCTTGTCTCTAACTTAGCCTTTGCAACAGGTAGCTGGAGCCAGAATGAGAATTGCTAACACTGGGCTCTTTCCGGGAAGCCAGCCCTCTGTCTGGCAGCCGAGGGGAGAGAGGGAGGCCTGTGTTCTTGGCTCCCACTCCCTCATCTGAAGTGCTGGCTGAGCTGAGGGTTGGGAGAGAGTAGGTCAGGGCACAAGTCCTGCAGACTCTCTGTTTTCTTAAGGATTGTTCTTAATACTTCTTAAAGAAATGTTACTTAAAAATGGTGTTGAAAAAGTAAGGTAGCAGTATCAGAGCAGGGGGAAAATGCAGATTTTTAAATACCAGTGAAGGACATTCAGGGGTCTGAAAATGTCCCAAATTCCCTACTGTTTACTTCTCATTTGGGAAAGAGTTGTTCTGAAAAACGTGATTGACAACCCTCACTTCTCTGGGCAGTACAGGATGTTGGTTGAACTGGAAAATGCCCTGAGGCAGTGTTGATGGAGTGATGGGATAGTATTTCTTACCTACAAATAAGACTTAAGGGAAATGATATAGATCTGTCATGTGAAGGAGACTTAGATTTGTTCTGCATTGCTCCAGAGAACAGACTCGTGAATCACGAGCAGAAAGTACAGTGAAGTATATTTTGGCACAAATAAAGGAGGATTTCAGAGGTGCCTGTAAGGGGAACAGGCCATTTCAGGAGGCAGTGAATCTATTCTTGGTGCTGGCTGAGTTTCTGCTGCAGAGGACTGGCAGTTGGTTCCTTGGTACGGTGGGGTGATATAGCCACTGGGATTTTAGACAACAACAGTAGTTGTTGGTTGATTGCATCAGAATTACAAAAATATGCAAATTCTCTGGCTTTACCGTTGGCTGTTCATTGAACATGGGAGCCAGGGCATCTCTGTTTTTACGGGTCTTCCGAGTGATGCTGCAGGTTTGATAGGACTTTCCAAATGTGTCATTTCCTATGAAGAGGAAGAGTTCATTTGTGCCCCACTTTTCCTACTTTGGTACCCCCGTCTTTCTCTCTTAGCTCCCTTCTGTACCCTCTCCTCCCGGAGCAAAGGTGCATATAAGAGAAGTGCTCATACTACCCACCACTGGGCAGAAAATGTTGAGGGTTGCTCATTATGTTGGGGATGTTCAGTAGTGTTGAGGGCACTCGTTTGGAGAGCTGTCTGGTAACATCAGTGACAGTTTAACCTGCTTTTACCCTTACCCAGGAGAAGGCAATGGCAACCCACTCCAGTATTCTTGCCTGGAAAATCCCATGGACGGAGGAGCCTGGTAGGCTGCAGTCCATGGTATCGCTAAGAGTTGGACACGACTGAGCGACTTCACTTTCACTTTTCACTTTCATGCATTGGAGAAGGAAATGGCACCCCACTCCAGTGTTCTTGCCTGGAGAATCCCAGGGACGGGAGAGCCTGGTGGGCTGATGTCTATGGGGTCGCACAGAGTCGGACACGACTGAAGTGACTTAGCAGCAGCAGCAGCAGACCCTTATCCCATCAGTTCCAATTTTAGAGATTCCTACTGAAGAACCTTTCTATTTTGGCATTTTGTTTTGATCCACACACACGTACTATTTTTATTATCTGGTTTAGATTTGGTTTTAGTTTTTAAGAGCCATAAGATGTATGAAAATTGAGTGAATCTTTTTCTGGCTCAGAAAGACCAAGGGATTCCCTTAGAAATAATCAAACTTTTGAGAACACTAAAGTATACAGGACTCATGTTTACACTTTATTTTAGTCGAAAATTTTAAGGGCTAGGAAAAACAGAATAATCGATTAAAACCAATTTAGTGCTCATGACTAGAAGCCACAGCCTGGTTAATTCTCTTTGGTGAAAGACTGATTGAAAACTGCCTGGCGTTAGCCACCCACCTCAGCTTTCCCTTCAGAAATCTTGTCCTTAACCCTTTCACTGGAAAACAGGGTATCATGTCCTTATTACCTCCTTGGATTAAAAACTTAGTGATTCTTTTGTTTCATTCTCTCCCTTTATGGCTGTATATCAGTGACAGGTGTAACAAATTTGCAGTTTCATAAGAGTAAATCAAATAAAAGTGTATTGATGTATTTTGGGCTTCCCTGGTGGCTCAGTGGTAAAGAACTTGCCTGACAGTGCAGGAGATGCAGTGTTTCAATCCCTGGGTCAGGAAAAACCCCTGGAAGAGGATGTGGCAACCCACTCCAGTATTCTTTGCCTGGGGAATCCCATGCAGAAGCCTGGTGGGCTACAGTCTGTGGGGTTGCAAAATAGTCGGACACCACTTAGCAACTAAAACAGCAATAATATTGATATGTTTTAAGTTGTTTTAAAATTATCTTGTGACAAAAGAAAATTAAGTAAAAGAAGCAAAACTGATTGGTAGAATAGTCATGTAAAAGGATCAAAGAAGGAAATTTGAATTGACTGTTATAAATGGAATTGAGGGAAGCATGAATGTTCTGGCTGTACACAATGCATTATTGCCCTCCGTTTCCTATCCGTGTGTCCTCATGAACTCTTCTGCCTTCCTTTTTTGCTAGCTTCCCTCTTCTTCAACGTGGGGCCAGCAGTCCAACACGACAGCATGTCAGTCTCAGGCAACACTATCATTGGCTGAAATCCAAAAACTAGAAGAGGAACGAGAACGGCAGCTTCGAGAGGAGGTAAATTTTAAAAGTAATCTAGACAATCGGTGATTCAGAATAGCCAGTGTGCATTCTGGATTAGTGGCTACTAAAGATAAATATTGTTGTCAGAGTTGCTGTGTATCCGAGTTAGATATTTATTTTTCAGCTCTTTAGCCTGTACAATGGTCACTAGCGAATATGAAGGATCTAACAGAAATAACATTAAGATTGGGTACAAAAATATTCGATTACCTTAAACATTTTACCGTAGCTCTTGAGAGAATAGCTCAGAAATAAAAGTTACATGGGTGTTTCAGAATTAGGGGTGAGTTTTGTGCAGATAGCCTCTTATAAATTTAATGCTTACAATGCAGAAATTTTTTTCTCTAAAGGGTACTGGGTTCTGACTAACCTATAAAACCTTAAAATATGACAAATACAGTCTCTCTGTTTGTTCATCTGTATCCTGTAGTTCCTCATTAGGATAGAGAGGATACAAAAAAGAGAAAGGGATTGGGGGCGGTAGAACATAGTTCTTGACAGAAAGGAAAAAATGAGTAAGTGAAATGGTTTGGCTCAGCATACCACTAGCTGAGTGCCATCCGTCCATTGTGTATTTGCTGCTCGTGGGGATATAGTTGAATCTAAAACAGACAAGTCTCTCCCTTCATAAAGCTTACCTTTAGTTGAGGGAACAAGGACCGGAAAAGACATATGGAGTTCTAGAAGGCAGTATCTGTCAGAAAGAAAAATAAAGTGGGAAGGGGCATAGGGAGAAGGTTGGGAGTTGGGAATAGTATTGGTGGTGGGTAGCAATTGACTATCTAGTTTTATTTTAGATAGTACAGACTGGGAAGGCCTCTCTGAGAAGGTGGCATGAGGTAACTGAGTCTTAAAGGAAGTACTGTACGTGGGTATGATTTGAGGCAGAGCAGTCAATTTGTTCGAGAATGCAAGCTGTCATTCTGGATCTGGGTGGTGTGGTTCACTAAAGGCTGTGAAAATTGTCTGTGCATGTTCACCGTGTAGTGTGCATGATATCACCCAGTAGGTTAAAAGCTTTCTTCGCCTTAAAATTTACCATATTTCCTACCCTCTTTCGAAAGAAAAAAGGCTGAGCTTTCTCTGAAATCATCTCTCTTTTCTCAAACGTTAACAGCTGGATGCAGAGCAGAGTGTAGCTTCCGCCTCCAAGGCTAGAAATTGTTCCAATAATTTCGGTCTCTGCAAAATGAAAAAATAATAATAATAATGGTCATCAGAGTTGGAATCACAGGTTTTTTCTTGTTCATATTTTTGTCTGTTAGAAATTAATAATTGCCTTGTGTTTTCATTTGATTTTCTTTGAACAGTTAAGTCTGCACGCTTCAAAATGTATAAAGTGCCACCCAGCAGATAGTATCTGACAGTTCTATTTCACTCTTTCCCTGGAGGTATCCTTTCCAGGACCCTCTAATTTGTTCAGATCTGAACATGCTTGGCTTGCTGCACACATGTGCTGTTTCTCAAAATTTTGTCATCTGCATATTGTCCCAGGTGGCGTTAGTGGTAAAGAATCCACCTGCCAATGCAGGAGATATAAGGGACGAGGGTTCAGTCCCTGGGTTGGGAAGATCCCCTGAAGGAGGAAGTGTCAGCTGCCTCTAGTATTCTTGCTTGGGAGAATCCCATAGACAGAGAAGCCTGGTGGGCTACAGTCCATGGGATCACACAGTATCTTTTCTTTCAGTCCTTCTATTGAACTTTTAGCATATTCTCTCTTAAAGTTCTGAGTCCATATATTGTTCCCTCTTAAGTATTTGTGTTTATAGTCTCTTACTCTTGTTTCACTGAATACAGCATCTTACCTCTAAGAGTAATACTTATTCGTCGCTTCTATTTCCCTTGTCTCGTTTCTGTTACAGCAGAACTTTGCTTGTTTGATTTGGGCTCTGGCTTTCATCTTACAGGCTGTGTCAGATGTCTGCATCCTGGGCTGTTTGTTCTTATTTAGGAAGGTGGCACTGAGGTGCTGTTGGGAGGCTCTGGGACATGTGGCGCCTTGCTGGGGTTTGCTGTGATGGTGTTTGTAGTGGTCTCTCCTGTTCAAATCCCACCATCTGTTGGCATCTGTGGGTGTATTCTCTTGTGGTAGGTCAGCTTTCTTATAGAATAATCCACTTAGCTGGTTCAGCCTCTTCAAAAAGGAAAGTTTTAATTTTCTGCTGGGGAGAGGTGAGGGAAAGTTGCCAACTGCATTGGGTGGGGAGGGTAATTCAGGGTCTTAATGTTGCTTTTTACAGACTTTCAGCCTGTCTTCCCTTTGTTTGAGATACCCATGCCTGTAATTCCTGAGCTTTCTGTATGAATTGACCTGTTTCTGAGCTTTCTTTACTTAGGTTTCAACTTACTGGGTCTGTTGTATTGGCTGTCTTTATTTGCCTGCTTTCCAGCTTTTAAAAACTTTTTCATTCTCTTTGTCCTTAAAGTTTATGTTGTAGAAAAAAATTATTTTTGTTATTTTGATAGGACTTTGGAAATAAGCATATTACATTCTTATGCTTAAATAGAAGTCCTATTTAATTTTTAAGAAGTAATTCTTAATTTCTTTTTATTCTTCTCTTAGTACTTCTGACAGTTTACATCTTTATTTGCAGCAGAGGAGTTAACTGTTAGGCGTTTAATTTTATATAGTTGCTTCCCAGGTGGCATTAGTGATAAAGAACCCACCTGCCAGTACAAGAGACATAAGAGACACAGGTTTGATCCCTGGGTTGGCAAGATCCCCTAGAGGAGGGCATGGCAATGCACTCCAGTATTCTTGCCTGGAGAATCCCATGGACAGAGGAGCCTGGTGGGTACAGTCCGTAGGGTCACAGAGTCAGGCACAACTGAAGCATCTCAGCACACACACTATGTGTTTATATTCCATTTGGTACACTGGACATTTGTGACTTTTATTTTAAAAACTGGAATCCTGAGGTAGCTTCTGTTGTGCCTGCAGCAGAGGCGCCAGCAGAGGGAACTGATGAAAGCTCTCCAGCAGCAGCAGCAGCAGCAGCAGCAGAAGCTCTCGGGCTGGGGGACCGTCAGCAAACCTGCAGGCGCCGCGAAGTCTCTCCTGGAGATCCAACAGGAAGAAGCCAGGCAGATGCAGAAGCAGCAGCAGCAGCAGCAGCAACACCAGCAGCCAAACAGAGCCCGGAGTAACACGGTGGGTCCGCCTTCCCACGCAGGCATGCGGGCTGGCGGCGTGAGCCACCTGCTCTGACTGCGGTGGGCTCTCTTTGTGCCCTTTTCATATTGTCAACTAGTTATTCGTGTCTCTTTCGTTAACAGCATTCCAACCTGCACACCAGCATTGGGAATTCTGTTTGGGGCTCTATAAATACTGGTCCCCCTAACCAGTGGGCCTCTGACCTAGTCAGTAGTATCTGGAGCAATGCTGACACTAAAAACTCCAACATGGGATTCTGGGATGATGCAGTGAAAGAGGTGGGACCTAGGAACTCAACAAACAAAAATAAAAACGCCGGTCTCAGGTAGGGCTCAAAGCGATCGACCTGTGTTCCTTGGTGGATTGGGGGAGGAAGGGCACGTGAGGAGTATGATACTGGGTGGCCAGAGAAAGGTAGTTATTTAGTTTTTACTTACTTTCCCCTGTTTCCTGGCATGTGAGGTGATAGTTTGATGATTGTTTTTCTTCCCTATGGAAACACATCGGTATTATTACTAGCGGCTCCTTTGGTTGCTGGACATGGAGTCCATTGCCTGTCACGTGGTAACCACTTAATATTTTTTGTTACTGCTGTTGAATATTTCTCCAAGGTAGTCTCTAAAAGAGTGTAGCATTTTCTCTAAAATTTTAAGTTAGAATATTATGAACACTTAAACTGTTTTATTTTTATGATAAATTTGTTATATCTTACATTCATCTTTCTTTTGTTGAACAAGCATGGGTTTTACTGTTAAGTCATGAACTCAAATCCCAGCACTAGCACTTACGAGCTGTGTGACCTTGGGCAGGAGGGAACCTCTTTGAGCCTCAGTTCCCTCATCTGTAAAATGAAGATAGCAATAGCAACTTCATGGGTGTGGTTGTAAAGGTTAAGTGAATACATGTGAAGTAGTTAGTAAAGTGCCTGGCACATAGTAACCACTTAATAAATGGTAGTGTTGTCAGACTATTTCTTCTCGATTAATTGAGGGCTTAATGTGTGATGAATAGGACACTGAATAACATGTTGAGCATCTTTGCCAGGCACTGTGCTCTAGGCCTTTGCATATAATATTTTTGTTCTTTTTAATAACCCAAAGAAGTATTAGTGTCATTTTACAGATGAGGAAACTGAGGCTTAGCAAGATTTTAAAATCTTACTGACGGACACATAAGAACTTAATAATTTCTCTGAAAAGAAGCCCTGTATTCACAAACTAAAATGTATTAACCGAGGCTAGATTTTAATAGGTATTGAGTAAACTCTCCCACCCCCAACCCCAGTATTTCACTTTTTTGTTTTTGGGCTTTTGTTTGTTTGTCTGTTTGTTTTCATTTTTGGAGCCAAGAATTGGATTGCTGGACAGCCATCCAATGTTGCCAAGACATTATCTATGTATGGTGTTAGAGTATGATCATAATAGTAACAGTTCCTGGGAATATAATACCACCCTATTGTTTTGCTTTAGTAAATCTGTAGGTGTGTCTAACCGGCAGAATAAGAAAGTAGAAGAAGAAGAAAAATTGCTGAAGCTCTTTCAGGGAGTAAATAAAGCCCAAGATGGATTTACCCAGTGGTGTGAACAGATGCTTCATGCCCTTAATACGGCAAATAACTTGGATGGTAAGAACTGGGGAGGGAAACCCAGCATGTGGAATGGCAGAGCAGGCCCTACAAAGAGTTAGGAAATTGAAATGATGGGCCAGCCTTCAGGAGGTGAAGTCTGATGGAGGTCAAGTCCTGCACCTACTGTAAGGACTTGACTCTTTTACAGCATTACTTGTGAGAAAAGTTCTGTAATACTATACTGAACTAGGTTACCAGTGGACACCAAAACGTAGCTGCTGTTGCAGGCTGTCCTATGATGGACAGGGCGGAAGAGATGATAGTTCCGTCCTGCTCATTTATGGGGGGCATCGCCAGATGGACGAAGGAGAGTAACTGTTACACTGAGGACATAGGTTAGCCTACATGAGAGGAGACTGAGGTGACGTGAGAATTGTTCCGTTCCTGCCTTTGGGGGCAGGGGTGGGAGTCGTGACAGAGCAGGTAGACGTGCTTTGTATGGGATAAAGCTGAGGCCTGTAATGTGCAAATGAAAAGGTTTCGGTGCAATTTGAAGAAAAACTTGCTGCTTGTTGATTGTTCACAAAGAGAAGTGTCTGCCTGAGATGGAAGCGAGTACTTCCCTCACCCGCAAATGTTCGAACAGAGACCAGTCAGCTCGGTGTGGACGGCATTCCCATAACTTGTGAGCTTTGCTGAGCTAGTCCATCTCTGATGTCTTTTCTAAAGCCAGAAACCTTTTTTTTAAAAAAACAGAGCAGGAAAAGAAGGGTTCCTTTGCAGCAGTGTGACAATAGCTGATGGTCAGAACGAGTCAGAGAAAGCAAGAGTGAAAAAGAGTAATGACTACCATCCATTAAGCACCTACCATGTACTAGGCACTTTCTAGGGGTTAATATGTGTTATCCTAGTTATCTTAATTTTTGCCATAACTTACCTTTACAATGTCGGTGATGTTATCCCCATTTTATAAATTAGGAAACGGAGGCTCAGGATGGTTAAGTAGCTCATCAAGGTCACACAGTGAGCAAATTTCAGAGTCAAGTTTTAAACCCATGTCTGTCTAACTCTGATACTTGCACTTTTCTCCTGCACCACACTGCTTCATATCGAACTTTTCTGTGTAAACAGAGGTTACCTCAGTGAAGTGAAAGGAGGCTGCAGCTGTATCTTCAGTATCTGTCACGGTGCCTGGCATACACCATGGCACTTAAAACATATTGACTGAATTTAAAGAAGAAAAGAAAGGAATCCCCAGATTACTTTAGTCTTAGGCAAGCAGTTGTTTCATCAACATAACTTAGTTTCTACCAAAATAACATTTAGTGAAACAAACGCATGATATCTTCATCTCTGTGATATTTCAGATGATTTGGGGTGTTACAGTGAGATTGGGGTTCCCCCCCCATGACTACAGAGTAGGTTAAAGAATACTTAGCCTAATAGCTGCATGCCTTTCCAGTTTCCATCATTCATGTCCCTGTTAGGTGTTAAAATATATTGAAGACTGAACCTGATCTCTGCTGTGTGGTATTTCATTGTTACTTTTTATGTCTTCTCCCCTCTCATGATACAGTGCCCACATTTGTTTCTTTCCTGAAGGAAGTAGAATCTCCATATGAGGTCCATGATTACATTAGGGCCTATTTGGGAGATACCTCTGAGGCCAAGGAGTTTGCCAAGCAGTTCCTTGAGCGCCGTGCCAAACAGAAAGCCAACCAGCGGCAGCAGCAGCAGCAGCAGCAGCAGCAGCAGGTATGAGGCAGCAGAATGTGACGCCCTGGGCAGTGCTAGCGTCTTGAAAGTGGAGCAGCCAGAGAAATGAAAATTTAAAATACTACTACCATTTTTGTACATCACATGACTGGAACCTTTTAAAACCAGGTAGTCTTGACGTTTTCAAGTTACATGTCCTGAGACCTTTGTGAATTTCCCAAATACCAAGTATATAACCATTCATTCACTGATAGGCATGCCAGCCCCATTTTTCTTGGTTCATATAAGTGCCTCTGTCCAATTGCAAATGCCAACTTGTCATAGGTGCATAAATTTGGTTTTAATAGTTAAAACTCACCAGTGTTAACTCTCTGAAGCTTCAGATCATTTGTTCCCAGTATTGACAATACTGTACCTGCCAAATATCTCATACACTGTTGATGAGAATGTAAAGGCATAATCAGTTCTTGTTATTCTCGGGAGTTCTGTTCTGTGAACTTGCTGCCAACACAGAATTAGCAAGTGCTGAACCATTGCTCCTAGCGGGGTTAGGTTTCTGTGGACCTGTGTTACAGCATTTTTGTCAGCTGATAACTGTTAATACTGATAACCTTATTCTGTGTGTGTTTCTGTTTAAGGATACCTTATTTAAATACATTGCTGCTTCCTTAATACCGAACTCACAGCCACTGTCACTATGATGCATGCCTGAATAAAGCTTACCTAACACACACATTTTCTGAGGCACATCACAGTCTTTGGGCCGTTGAGAAACACTAGACAGCACTTGACCCTCGGGAGCCATTTTAAACAATGAAGTCACCAACAGCAGTGTGCAAAACATGACCCAAAATAGACCGAGAAGGATGCTCCTTTGCAGTATGAGAGCTGGGACAAGAAGGCAGAAAGTATTGCCCAGTTCTGCCTCAACTGGGAACATGTATCTTGGGCAGCTCAGTTTTTCATTGCTCTATAGACATGCATGTTCCGAATGAGGACAGAAACACTATAAGTAAGCAAATTCACAGATAATGGAATCCATGAATGATAAGGGTTGTCTTTACAAGTTTTCTGAAAAACAGTCTGTCAGAACTCAAGGACAGGCTTAAGAATATTTTTAATGTCGTAGTTCTTCTACTAGAATGTTTGTCATAGCGCACCTTTAGGAATGTGTAAGGTACAGAGAAGTATAGGGCGTTTAAAATCCATTTGGATAGATGGGGCTAATGGATCAACTGAAGGAAAATGAAATACGTGAACACAAACAGCCCCAGGAAAAATATTTTAAGGAATCAGAAGACACCATGCGGCAGTATGGAAGTCTCTGCGTCTGTGAGAGGGCCGCTTCTGTGCGCACAGCCAGGCTTGTCCTCCCCACGTGCTCGCTCCAGTCTGCACCCCCCCCAACCCCGTTCCGTCACCTAGCTCGGGAACCTGATCCCAGTTTAAAATGAGTTGCTCCCATGAGAGCAGCATGTAGTATGAATGGCTGGTAGATTGTTTCATAGTTTAACCAGTTGGTATAAAGTATGTGAAGAATATTTTGGGAACAGATCCCTTCTGGGATTGCTGATGGGAATAAAGTACATGACATGAACATTGTTGGGTGATGGGCCGTCGGCCGGTCTGTAGGCTCTCCTCTCTGTCCTGGGGCCCGGAGAATAAAGGAGCCTTCCACTTTGAGTAGGTGAGGGGTGTAAATTGCCAGAGAGCGAATTCCTGGTGGATGGCACAGATTCCATGTATGTCTGGAGAGTTGTTTGGTTTTTTTTAATTTTGTTTCATTTTTTGCTGTGCTGGGTTGTGGTCTGTTCTCTAGTTGCAGTGAGCGGGGCCCATCTCCATCGCGATGCACAGGCTTTCTCATTGCAGTGGCTTCTCTTAGGGAGCACAGGCTCTAGGGCGTGCGGGCTCAGCACTTGTGGGTCCCAGGTTCCAGAGCCCAGGCTCAGTCCTTCCACAGCAGGTGGGATCTTCCCAGATCAGGGATCGAGCCTGTGACCCTTGTACTGGCAGGCGGATGCTTTACCACTGAGCCACCAGGGAAGCCCCTGGAGAGGTTTTGACCGCTGTGCTGTCCCAGCAGTATGGACACCTGGAGTCCCCAGGATGGGCCTGTGGAGACACACAGCCTAAGTGGGCTGCCTGAATCTCAGTGAAGGGAAGAAGGTGGCTCAGTGGACTGCTCCCACTTTCTTGTTACCAGAATCCACGGTAGGCTTTCTGTCTTTAAACTCCTCCTTGGTAAGGTGAGGCCAGGTCAGCCATTTTCTGAGGGTGGGCCAGGCTTGTGTCCACTGTGTAATCTCAGCAGTGCCATCTTGTGTTACAGGACTCTGTGTGGGGGATGAACCACAGTGCACTCCATTCAGTATTTCAGACCAATCAGACCAACAACCAACAATCCAATTTTGAAGCTGTACAAAGTGGCAAGAAGAAGAAAAAGCAGAAGATGGTCCGAGCAGATCCTAGTCTATTAGGTGAGCACAGGCCTGAAGTCTTAGCTGGGTGTTGGGGGTGGAGTATATGCAAGTACTATGGTGGAGGGTTTTTCATGAAGGGAAATTTTTCTTACAAAAGTTTTTTTAGCCAGTTCAAAATAAATAGTATTTACTGGGCATCTCTGCAAGAGCTATGCCTCATCTACTATAGGGAGTAAGAAAAAAATATATTGTATGGTGTCTTATATTTTAAAGACTTTTTATATCTAACATGAATTTTCCTAAAAAAACTTCCAGTTTAGTTGGAAAATAATGCTAATGGAGAACAGTAAATGTTGTTTAAAATGTAAAATGCTGATTTGCATGGAAGCAGACCATAATCGAAGCAGATGCTCAAAAAAGAACTGATATTTGTTGATATTCACTGTATAATATGCTCAGAATTACCCTGCATTATGAGGCAGTGTTCCAGCGGTAACAATAGTAAACCAAGGCCTACAGGATTGAGGACGCTTCCCAGAGTCACTCAGCATTTAGCAGCGCAGCTGGGGTCTCAGAGCAGGTCTGTTTTCTCTTCACTCTTCTGTGTTAGCCATAGCTATTCTTTCTTTTTTTCCCATGACTGTTCTTACCCAATGTTAGGGACCAGTGTCCTCATACAGGTCAGCTCTGCGGAAAACGTGACACCTGAATTGGGGCTTTGAAAAAGCAGGAAGGATAGGGTATGGTGTTTCTGGAATAACAGGCAGCATAGGCAAAGTTGATGGGCTGCCTTTGTTTCTTAAACTGGGCCTAACAACCTCACCAGCAAGGATGAAATTAAAATTATTCTCTGTTCATAAATGTATTCATGAGCTGTTATAAAACTGTGTTGTCTGGAATAGAATGGTTATATTGGCAAAGATAGCAGGTTGGGAAGTCAGGCAAACCTGCTGGAGGGTGCAGTATAGACCAGGTGAAAGATACTGGTAGCCTAGGGTAGGGCTTTGGCAGTGAAGATGGAGAGGAGTTAGATGGATTTCGGAACGTTAGGGGATAGGCTTGGGCAAGGAGAAAGGAAAGGTTTGGGCAGCAGGATGGAAAGAGTCGCCCTTTTGATCAAATGATGAGCACTGGAAAGCGCAGCAGGCTTATGGGGAGAGGACATGATGTTTCAGTGTTGATGGACCGAGTGTGAAGTGACAGGGAGGCATCATACGGAGGTGAACAAGCTGACAGCACAGTGAGAGGTAGACTGCTCACCCTTGCTGGGATCCATGCTGCAAAGGTTTCCTGCCCCGGAGAAATCAATATACCAGTAACAAACCTAGCTTTGCGCATCGCCCCTTGGAACTGTGCTCTGCAAGCGGGCTTTGGAAACCTAGAGGTCTGGCGCAGTTTTGTTTTCTTCTGCCTGTCTTGGAAGGTTATGTTAAGGATGGATGGATCAGTCCAAAATTTTGTCCAGTTTTGACAGAAATAGATGAATGTAGACTTTAGAGTGTTTTTCAGTTCTGGTTGTGAGTTCTAGCTAAGAATCTCCCACTATTTAACGGTGGTACTTGGCTAGGGCAGTAGGGGTAAGTTCTTCTGAAAATGAGGTGTAAATGTTTTTGGATTAAATATTTGATCTGACCCCATTGTTTATTATAGACGTAAGAAAGAAAGGGACTTAAAATCCCCCTTCAGGGGAATGAGAAGGGAGGTCGTTCTAGGACTAGAGTTTTAAGGATTATATATCTTGAAAAGGAATGAGAAAAATTAAATATAAGGGAAGTAAAACTATTTGGAAAATACTGAAGAAACTCACTTGGGTGGGCTCTTGCTTATATACCCTATAATGAGAATTTTTGCTCAAGTAAACCTTCTGGAAATTCCTCTGATAATTTCTGCCCCATACCTACTAACCATTTATTATTGTTTCTAATTGATATATGCCTTATTGACTTGCAGATTAAGAAAAATTAACAAATATACATCAGTCACAAGTTAGCCATGCACATAATAGGAAAACAAATTCAAATTTGACCCCATCATATCCATTGAGAAAGTGATCACTGACCAAAATTGCATTTCGCTTCTAAAACAAACCTTCAGAACGAGCTCAGCCTCATCTTAATGCTCATGTCCTCCACTGTACTTGGGTTTTCTAGTTTTTCAAGCTGGCAAGTGCCATTGTGAGCATCCTGTGCTTGGATATGAGAAATATACACACAAAGTACCATTTTTCACCAGTCATAGTTTTCTTACAGAAACAGTCCCCCAAACCTTAAAGTCATGTGAGTGAGTGTCTGTTGTTCTAAACCTAAGAGTGTGGTCGTTAGAGCTGGGCATACCGGGGCTCAGTCCCTGTTGGTATTGCTTGGGGTCTTATGACACCCCAGAGCGTCCCGCTTCTGCCAGGTGGGGAAGAGTGCCCTCCTCACTGGTTTTCTTGACAAGTAAATGAGACCACATCTGCTAAAGCCAGTCCAGTAATCATTCTGTTAGAGCAATGGATACTTCACCGTTTTTTGGCCCCAGGCTTCTTTTCCCAGTCCTGTGTCTGCATGACTAAAATATTTTGTGTTTTTTTGCATTCCCGCTTTTATTGCATGTAGCTCATTTTGTTTTTATCACATTTGTTTTCGAGATACATGTGAAGTCAAAGAAAAACCTGCTTTAGAGCCGAGTAGTAGTTCATTTCATAGACTGTTTGTTCTTTAGGGTTTTCGTTTACCTAAATAACTGTTATTTTCAAGTACGAACACACTAAGGCTTTCATTATTTTGACGGGAAAAAAGTCCTGCAGGTTATGGGAACACAGTTGAGGGGTAGAACTCAGGTTGGGGTTTGGAATCCTAACCTCTTCCAATAGGAGGCCTTGGAAACAGCTTGTACCACAGCTTCCTTGATTAAAAAATAGGCATGTTTATGTTTTCAAATCAGGATATTTTGGAGTCAAAATGTAATATAATTCAACTATTTTTATTATGTAAGACATTTTTGTGTATTATTGGTACATTTAAAATGTGTATTTGTTTGAAAACTTGTCTGTTAAAGGACAAAAAGGAGGGGGCAGTAGCTCAAAGTAACATTAACAGAGCTGCTTTTAGACTGGAGAGCTTCGCCTGTTTACTTTTTGATACTCAAACAGCAACTGAGACAGTTTGGGGTTTCATTTAGGGTGGTTGAACTGAAAGCGTTTTGAGACTCACTCGTTCCAGAAAGGCCCTGTTAATAGTACCTTTTATCAGTCTCTGATTATGTGAAGTTTATTGAAAACTTACACATGACTGATGGCATTGGGTTTTCAGACGTCAGTAGTGTTTGTAAGCTCAGCTGTGCTAGTATTGCTTTTTCTAAACCAGGTAGCATTTTGGTTAATCAGTGTTGCCCAGGGAGGTCCTTGCCTTTGCTGGTCTACTTAGAGTAGGTTGAGGTGAATAAGGGAGTTTTTTCATTTCTGTGCCATCTTCTGTGTGATAGGAAGAGCAGCTGAGAGCTCTCAGGATCTTGTAGCCAGCCTTCCTTGGAGCCTCCTGCCGCAAAGCAGAACCTCTCAACCAGAACTTTGGCAGTGTTTTGGACCCAGAGTATTCCCAATTAGTGAATGGGGCTGAAGTAGTGATGATTCTCACTCATATTTCAGAGTCATTTGGTTGAGTGGTTATAAAGTACTTAGTGTGTTATTCTCGTCCTCCCCCTGCCCCATTCTTCTAAGGTAGCTACACCTTCTGAATGAACTTCTCCCCCTAGCCAGTGTGGCCTGGCTTTGACACACACACACCCAGCACACACACACACACACACCCCCAGGCCTGGCTTTGACACACACACACCCAGCGCACGCGCGCACACACACACACACACACACACACACACACCACACACACCCCCAGGCCTGGCTTTGACACACACACACACCCAGGCCTGGCTTTGACACACACACACACACACACACACACACACACACACACACACACACACACACACACACACACACACACACACACACACACACACACACACACACACCCAGGCCTGGATTCAGGGCTCACACACACACCCACACACCCACCCAGGCCTGGATTCAGGGCTCCCTTCTGAATGAACTTCTCCACCTAGCCAGTATGGCCTGGCTTTGACACACACACACCCAGCGCACGCGCACACACACACACACACACACACACACACCCAGGCCTGGATTCAGGGCTCTCTCACACACACACACACACACACACCCAGGCCTGGATTCAGGGCTCCCTAGGGCACACACGCCTTGGCTTGGACACACACACACACGCCTTGGCTTTGACACACATACACGCACGCGCCTTGGCTTTGACACACACACACACACGCCTTGGCTTTCACACACACACACACACATGCCTTGGCTTTGACACACACACACGCGCGCGCCTTGGCTTTGACACACACACGTGCATGCCCTGGCTTTGACACACACACACACACACACGCCTTGGCTTTGACACACGCACACACACGCCTTGGCTTTGACACACACACACACACACGCACATGCACACCCAGGCCTGGATTCAGGGCTCCCTAGGGCACACACGCCTTGGCTTTGACACACACACACGCGCGCCTTGGCTTTGACACACACACACATGCCTTGGCTCTGAGACACACACACACCCCCCCCCCCCCAGGCCTGGATTCAGGGCTCCCTAGGGCACACACGCCTTGGCTTTGACACACACACACACACACACACACACCCAGGCCTGGATTCAGGGCTCCCTAGGGCACACACGCCTTGGCTTTGACACACACACACACACACACACACACACACACCCAGGCCTGGATTCAGGGCTCCCTAGGGCACACACGCCTTGGCTTTGACACACACACACACACACACACACACACACACACACACACACACACACACACACACACACACACACACACACCCAGGCCTGGATTCAGGGCTCCCTAGGGCACACACGCCTTGGCTTTGACACACACACACACACACACACACACACACACACACACACACACACACACACACACACACACACACACACCCAGGCCTGGATTCAGGGCTCCCTAGGGCACACACGCCTTGGCTTTGACACACACACACACACACACACACACACACACACACACACACACACACACACACACACACACACCCAGGCCTGGATTCAGGGCTCCCTAGGGCACACACGCCTTGGCTTTGACACACACACACACACACACACACTTGGCTTTGACACACACACACACACACACACACACACACACACACACACACACACACACACACACACCCAGGCCTGGATTCAGGGCTCCCTAGGGCACACACGCCTTGGCTTTGACACACACACACACACACACACACACACACCCAGGCCTGGATTCAGGGCTCCCTAGGGCACACACGCCTTGGCTTTGACACACACACACACACACACACACACACACACAGGCCTGGATTCAGGGCTCCCTAGGGCACACACGCCTTGGCTTTGACACACACACACACACACACACACACACACACACACACACACACACCCAGGCCTGGATTCAGGGCTCCCTAGGGCACACACGCCTTGGCTTTGACACACACACACACACACACACACACACACACACACACACACACACACACACACACACACCCAGGCCTGGATTCAGGGCTCCCTAGGGCACACACGCCTTGGCTTTGACACACACACACACACACACACACACACACACCACACACACACACACACACACACACACACACACACACACACACACACACACCCCCCCAGGCCTGGATTCAGGGCTCCCTAGGGCACACACGCCTTGGCTTTGACACACACACACACACACACACACACACACACACACACCCAGGCCTGGATTCAGGGCTCCCTAGGGCACACACGCCTTGGCTTTGACACACACACACACACACACACACACACACACCACACACACACACACACACACACACACACACACACCACACACACACACACACACACACACACACACACACACACACACACACACCCAGGCACACACACACACACACCACACACACACACACACACACACACACACACACACACACACACCCCCAGGCCTGGATTCAGGGCTCCCTAGGGCAGTGGTTTGCAGTTCTTTTTAATCAGTGATGCTGGGGTGTGTGTGTTTCTTCCCTAATTAAATTATATCAGAACCTTAAGAAATAAAACATATAAAAATAGAATCTCTCATTGGAAGGGCAAGAAAACCACTGCACTGACCTTCATCCTTTCTTCTTTTATCCTCCTCCTTTTCGTATCCTTGTTGGTGTGCTCAAAAACGGGAGACCGAAATTCCAGCCCCCTGCCTGAGTTTCAGCCACAGAGTTGTCTGGGGGTGGTCGGTCACTCATTGCTGATTTTTCCCTGCAGGGTTTTCAGTCAATGCTTCCTCGGAGCGACTCAATATGGGTGAGATCGAAACTCTGGATGACTACTGAGCACCTGCCAGAGCAGACTGGCCTTCCCTCTCCTCTCTGCCGACCATGGATTCTCCAGCTTCGGACACAACACTCACTCACCATATACTCTCTGTCACTGCAAGAAATCACAGAACCGATCATCTCAGGCTTTTTCTTCTAGCCCTTTGTGTCCAAGATTCTTTAAACCGTTTTTGTTGGTGCGCATCTCAGACTGTAGATGAGTGGACCGGACGCTGTGTCTCGGGGGTGGCAGTGGGGATTCCTCCCCAACAAGGCTGATTTTGGGCAGCACGTGTTTACTGTGCCGTGATTTCACCTCCTGTCTCCCAGAAAGTGTGTTGGGATCTGCCAATAGCAATTTACTTTCTCTTGTCACTTTTTTCCTTCTGTTTGATTTTTCTTTTTCTTCTTTTTCCCCACCCCACCCCCAAAACGGGCAAGGGGTCTGACTGGTGCAATCATGAAGAGAGTTAATGGTGACAGACATTGGCCAGCAACAAAGCTCCCGTGGACTGTGACTTGAGTGTCCGACAGAGACAGTCAGCTCTTCCAGTCTGCAGGTGGCATCGCCACAGCTAACTTCGGGATTGCATTCAAGAGGCCCTGAGTGGGGTGGTGTTTAGATTGGTTGGTTTGATGCTGCACACCCCTCACCCTCGTTCTTTCTGAGGATCCTTTCAGAGAAAGGATTCTTGTTTTTTCTTCATTAGATAGTGACTTCCAAGCAAGCTGACTTCTCCCCTGGCATACTCCAACCTGATTGGACAAAGGAAGCCCTATGGCCTGGGAGAGGAACTTATTTTTAATTTTTCTTTCTTACAAAAACGGATTTTTTCCCATAAATATTTTTACTTCAGAGGACTAGGACCAGTTTGTTTTGGGCCTTTCTGCTGAAAATTTGTCTCGTTTAAGAGGCAGTTAGGATCTTTACCATATGTATGAATTTGTATAATTTCATTTTGGATAGGGATAAACTTCTGCTTCTGATAAAAGCCCGGAATTTCATCTGGTTCCTCAGAGCATTGCGTGTGTGTCTTGCTGTGGCCCTGAAAGGTTTTGTCTAAAGATTCTGGAACGGCAAGTTGCTGGCTTGCCTTTTCTGAAAAGAGAACATGCAAAACCTGACCATCTTTTAAGACCTTCATCCATGGAAACCACTAAACAGGAGATTCCTGTGGGATGGAGGGGATGAGAGAGAGAAGCCTGGTTCTGGCTTCAGTCGTGGCCTCCTAATACCCTTTCACTGCAAATATAAATGTATTCAAGCCCTATTTATAAGCAAATACTCTTCCTGCCTCCGCCAACCCCCAACAGAGCATCACCTGAAATTGCCAATCACACTTTGGTCTGCAGCCACCGGACCATCCATCCCCGCGCAAGAAGTGCTGTGGTTCGGGCGGCTCCTGGTCGAGCGCCTTTCCTTTCTGACATCATGGCCCGAGGAAGGCTGGAGTTGCTCTGAGAGCAGTTTGGTTTGGGATGATTCTATTTGGTTTCTGTTTTTATTCTTTTGGATCAGCATTTCCCTATCCCTTTTGGCCACCCTCCCTCCTAAACATGTACAATAACTATACAGAGACTGCTACAAACGTGTATATAGTTTTTGGATCAAACAGCATGAGGAGATGGGGAACCATTAAAAACTGGGACTCCTGCTCTCCTTTGCTTTGTAAATTCACAAGTGGGGGTGGGGAAGAGGGACAGTTAAGATGTTTACAGAACTTTAAGCTCCCTCGGAACTTTTGCCAGTGTGGAGGAAAATAAAAAAGACCTTAAATAAAACCTGGTGGTATTCTGTCTGGGTACATCACTTGTACTCACGCTTGTCGAGGTGAGTTTTGTACTAAGCCATGTTCTTGACACCATGGAAAAGCTGCAGACACGTGAGTACCCGGGACGTGGAGGCAGCCATGGCTTTCTCTGGCAGGCTCTGAGGTGCCGCCTGGTTGTTTAGTTGGAGAGCGTAGAGGTCAAGGTAAACAGGGTAAGTTGATTCAGCGTCCATCCTCCTTGGTCTCTCTCTGCTGACCTGTGGCTCGTCTCCTTCCCTCACCACACATACACACCCCTGAAGATCCCCTCCAGAGCCTGCCCACACCTTCCAGACTAGACTCGTCTCTGCTTGTTAGGGGGAAAGTTAAAAATAAAAACACAAGCGTTTGGGAGAGGGTCGGCAGATTTGGGGGAAGCAAAGTCGCTTTAGTCATGGAACATTACACTTGCTTAACCAGGAGCACTGCTTCTACATGAGAAATTTCCCACATCTTGGAAAGAAACCATTCTTTCCTAGGAATGTTTGTTTCTGTTGCAGTTCTATCAGTTTTTCAGTCTCATTTACTCACTCTTTCACTTCCAGCGACCATGTTCTTACCTCTTTCTGTGAACGTGAAGTGAAGTGAAAGTCCCTCAGTCGTGTCCGACTCTTTGAGACCCCATGGACTATATAGTCCGTGGAGTTCTCCAGGTGAGAGTACTGGAGTGGGTAGCCTTTCCCGTCTCCAAGGGATCATCTCAACCCAGGGATCGAACCCAGGTCTCCCGCATTGCAGGTGGATTCTTACCAGCTGAGCCACAAGGGAAGCTCAATAATACTGGAGTGGGTAGCCTATCCCTTCTCCAGCGGATCTTCCCGACCCAGGAATCGAACCAGGGTATCCTGCATTGCAGGTGGATTCTTTACCAACTGAGCTATCAGGGAAGCCCCTTTCTGTGAACATAGTGGCAAATTATCTAAGCTCTTCCTGAGTTTTAAAGTACTTGTTTTGTACACTGTTTGCTTCTAGTTGTCATAAGTCAGAGATTTCAAAAACATACCCAGACAGGATAATTTGATTATGGACACTTTCCCCAAGGGCGTTGGTGTCCTGGTTACTGTTGCTACATGATGCCCCCAAATTGGCTGACAACAACCCTTTCATTTTATTGGTAATTTTGTGAGCCAGGACCTCGTAGGAAGGGCTCAGCTGGGCAGTTCTTCCACAGTTGTTCTCTGGTCTTACTCAGATGTCAGCAGGGGCTGTGATCTTGGGTTGGCCAGCATGACGGCGCTCACTTGTGAACAGTGGGTGACTGGCGCTGGCGGTTGTCAGCTGGGCACTCCGCTGGGTCGGTGGCTGGAGGAGCTGTCTGTGCCTCTCCAGTGTGGGTGGTGGCTGCGGGTAGGTGGGCTGCTTGTTGGGCTGCTGACTCCCACCCCTGGGGCAGAGGCTGCCTCATCCCTTCTGACTTTCTCTGACACTTTATTCTCTCAAGGTAGTCACAAGCCATTCAGATTCAGGGGTTTGGGAACTGGAGTGAGTGGTCAGGTCATTCTAGAAGAGCAAGCGGATGGGATTTATCTTCATGAGACGAGGTTCTGTGTATACACCAAGGAGCTTGAACTCTTCATTGGCTCTGAGTTTAGGGGTCTTTTCTTAACTTCAAGATAATGGTCAGTTCAGTCGCTCAGTTCTATCTGACCCTTTGCAACCCCATGGATTGCAGCATGCCAGGCTTCCCTGTCCATCACCAACTCCTGGAGCTTGCTCAAACTCATGTCCATTTAGTCGGTGATACCATCTAACCATCTCATCCTCTGTCGTCCCCTTCTCCTGCCTTCAGTCTTTCCCAGCATCAGGGTCTTTTCAAATGAGTCAGCTCTTTGCCTCAGGTGGCCAAAGTATTGGAGTTTCAGCTTCAGCATCAGTCCTTCCAATGAACACACCCAAGACTGATCTCCTTTAGGATGGACTGGTTGGATCTCCTTGCAGTCCAAGGGACACTCTCAAGAGTCTCCTCCAACACCACAGTTTAAAAGCATCAATTCTTTGGCGCTCAGCTTTCTTTATGGTCCAACTCACTTCCATACATGACTACTGGAAAAACCATAGCCTTGATTAGACAGACCTTTTTCGGCAAAGTAATGTCTGCTTTTTAATATGCTGTCTAGGTTAGTCATAGCTTTTCTTTCGAGGAGCAAGCATCTTTTAATTTCATGGCTGCAGTCACCATCTGCAGTGATTTTGGAGCCCAAGAAAATAAAGTCTCTCACTGTTTCCACTGTTTCCCCATCTATTTGCCATGAAGTGATGGGACCGGATCTTCATTTTCTGAACGTTGAATTTTTAGCCAGCTTTTTCACTTTCCTCTTGCACTTTCATCAAGAGGCTCTTTGCTTTCTGTCATAAGGGTGGTGTCATCTGCATATCTGAGGTCATTGGTACTTCTCCCAGCCATCTTGATTCCAGGTTGTGCTTCATCCAGCCCAGCATATTGTATGATGTACTCTGCATATAAATTAAACAGAGTGACAATATACAGCCTTTCCCAATTTGAACCCATCCATTGTTCCATGTCTGGTTGTAACTGTTACTTCTTGACCTGCATACAGATTTCTCAGGAGGCAGGTCAGGTGGTCCGGTATTCCTGTCTCTAAGAATTTTCCACAGTTAGTTGTGATCCACACAGTCAAAGGATTTGGCCTGGTCAGTTAAGGCAGAAGTAGATGTTTTTCTGGAACTCTCTTGCTTTTTTGATGATCCAGCAAATGTTGGCAATTTGATCCTCTGCCTTTTCTAAAACCAGCTTGAACATCTGCAAGTCCTCGGTTCAAGCACTGTTGAAGCGTGGTTTGGAGAATTTTGCTAGCGTGTGAGATGAGTGCAATTGTGCAGTAGTTTGAACATTCTTTGGCATTGCCTTTATTAGGGATTGGAATGAAAACTGACCTTTTCCAGTCCTATGACCACTGCTGAGTTTTCCAGATTTGCTGGCATATTGAGTGCAGCACTTTCATAGCATCATCTTTTAGGATTTGAAATAGCTCAACTGGAATTACATCACCTCCACTAGCTTTGTTCATAGTGATGCTTCCTAGGGCCCACTTCACACTCCAGGATGTCTGGCTCTAGGTAAGTGATCACAGCATTGTGCTTATTTGGGTCATGAAGATCTTTTTTGTTTAGTTCTGTGTATTCTTGCCACCTCTTCTTAATATCTTTCACTTCTGTTGGGTCCCTACCACTTCTTTCCTTTATTGTGCCCATCTTTGCATGAAATGTTCCCTTGGTATCTCTAATTTTCTTGAAGAGATTGCTAGTCTTTCCCATTTTATCATTTTCCTCTTATTTCTTTGCATTGATCACCAAGGAAGGGCTTTCCTGATAGCCCAGCTGGTAAAGAATCCACATGCAGTGCAGGAGACCCCAGTTCAATTCCTGGGTTGGGAAGATCCCCTGGAGAAGGGAAAGGCTACCCACTCCAGTATTCTGGCCTGGAGAATTCCATGGACTGTGTAGTCCATGGGGTCGCAAAGAGTCGGACACGACTGAGTGAGGGACACTGAGGAAGGCTTTCTCATCTCTTCTTGCTATTCTTTGAAACTCTGCATTCAGATGGGTATATCTTTCCTTTTCTCCTTTGCCTTTAGCTCCTCTTCTATTTGTGAAGCTTCCTCAGACAACCATTTTTGACTTTTTGCATTTCTTTTTCTTGGGAATGGTCTCCGGTACAATGTCACAAATCTCCATTCATAGTTCTTCAGGCACTCTGTCAGATCTAATCCCTTGAATCTGTTTATCACTTCCACTGTATAATCATAAGGGATTTGATTTTTAGGTCATACCTGAATGGTCTAGTGGTTTTCCCCACTTCAATTTAAATCTGAATTTTGCAGTAAGGAGTTCATGATCTGAGCCACAGTCAGCTCCTGGTCTTGTTTTTGCTGACTGTATAGAGCTGCTCCATCTTCGACTGCAAAGAATGTAATCAGATTTCAGTATTGACCATCTGGTGATGTCCATGTGTAGAGTCTTCTCTTGTGCTGTTGGAAGAGGGTGTTTGCTACGACCAGTGCATTCTCCTGGCAGAGCTCTTACTAACTTTGCTCTGCTTCACTTTGTTCTCCAAGGCCAAACTTGCTATTAGCCCAGGTATCTTTTGACTTCCTACTTTTGCATTCCGGTCCCATATGATGAAAAGGGCATCTTTTTTTTTAATGTTCGTTCTAGAAGGTCTTGAGGTCATCATAGAGCCGTTCAATTCCAGCTGCTTTGGCATTAGTGGTTGGGGCATAGACTTGGATTACTGTGATATTGAATGGTTTGCCTAAGGTTTTATTTAACTTTTTATTTTATATTGGAATGTAGGCTATTAACAATGTTGTGATAATTTCAGCGGACAGCAGTGGAACTCAGCCTTTTGTATGCGTGTATCCATTCTCCCCCAAACTCTCTTCCCACCCAGGCTAACTTTAGGCTTTATTTTAAATAATTATTTCTCGTGTGTGTGTGTGTGTGTGTTCGTTGCTCAGTTGTGTCTGACTCTTTGTGAACTCATAGACTGTAGCCCACCAGGCTCCTCTGTCCTTGATGGATTCTCTAGGCAGGAATACTGGAGTGGGTTGCCATTCCCTTCTCCAGGGAATCTTCCTGACCCAGGTATTGAACACGGGCCGCTTACATTGCAGGCAGATTCTTTACCGTCTGAGCCACCAGGGAAGCTCATTTCTCTTTTAGGGGCGCTATATATACAACTCGTGTACATGTATACACATGTACAGTGTGTGTGCCATTTTATACACACTGTCTTACATTGATCAGTTGAAGAATTTGAAATGTATTTTGTACAAAATGCCCCCTCTCCATTATTTATTAAAAAGTCTGTATGGTTCTACTGTGAGGTGAAGCTGGTTCTCTTCTGTGCTTCCCATGAGGTAAGTTGAGCTTCATTAAAAGAGCGATAGGCATGCACATTCTTAATCAACTTCCAAATGGAAGTTGTCCTCAGAATGGATGAGTTTTTTGGGAACGAATATAAGTCCAGCTCTAGAGCGTGACTGACCGTGCTTCAGTGCAGGCAGTTCCAGATGAAGCAGCTGCAGTGCTTGCTGGAAGCGTGGAGAGCCTGGGAACCTGGAGGCAGCCAGGCGGGTGGTGGTCGTTTTGCAGATATCAGATGCCCTGAGTGTGATGGACCTGCACAGCTTTTGGTAGTGTTGGTTCTGGGCAGGGAAACCCGGAGCCTCTGAGAGAAGAGTTTCCCTCCAAGGATTCGTCGGTGGCAATGTCTTGCAGCTAAAGTAACAAGGTTATGGGTTCAGCCTGTGGGAGAAACAGCACACAGATGTTGGGAAACGAGAGAAGCAGGCTCTTCCTAACTGCAGCCTCACAGCTGCCTTCGCTTCCCCTTTCATTGGTGGCAAAGGGATGATGTCACGGGGATGGGACTCACCACAGTTCTAACAGTTCAGCTGGTCTTAAGCAGAAACCTCATTTCTTAAAGGTTGTTTACCTGTCCCTCTAAATCTATGAGTGGAAAGTTAGTTTGCCTTGATAGCAGAATTGTTTTTCCTTTGAAGGGTCTCTTTTAACATGAAAAATAGCCCTGAAGGTCAGTAGGTCACTATTAGGTTTGGACCTATTGGAAAAGACCCTGATGCTGAGAAAGATTGAGGGCAGGAGAAGAGGGAGACAGAGGATGAGATGGTAGGATGGCATCACCAACACAATGGACATGAGTTTGAACAAAGTCCCAGAGACGGTGAAGGACAGAGAAGCCTGGAGTGCTGCAGTCCATGGGGTCGAAGAGTTGGACACTACTTAGCGACTGAACAACAGCGGCCACGAGGTAACAAGGACTTATCGAGATGATGTCTCAAGTGAAACCCGGAGGTGGTCATCCCAAGGCTGCTATAGCTCAGTGACCCAGGTTCTTTCTGTTTCGCCATCCGGATTGTGGCTTCCCTTCTCAAGGTCACTCATGGTCCAAGGTGACCTCTGGAGCCCCCAAACCATCATGCCCATCTTGCAGGCAGTAGGGAGTGGGTGAGGCAGACAGGCGTGCACCTCCCTGCTCGGTCACCCCCCTTGAGGAGCTCTTGGGAACACTGCCAAGTCTCTGTCAACTGGAACGTAGATGCATAACTTTTGCCTAAGTTTAGCCTTTTTCTTTTTAATTGGAAAAAATGTAAGGAGACCTTGAAGGAGACGCATGTCTTGGTCTGGACTGGGAAGTCCCACAGGCTTGGTGCTGACAGCCAGCGTCCGCTAAAAATCTTCCTGGTTTACACGTGACCATCTTCTTGCTATGTCCTCACGTGGCAGAGAGAGATCTCATGTTTCTCTCTCTATCTCACCTTTCTATCTCTTAAAAATCATCTTTTTACCCCAACACGAGGATCCTACCCTCATGACCTAACCTAACCACCTCCCAAAGGCCCCACCTCTGAATACCATCACACTGGGATTACGGCTTCCAGCATATAAATCTGAGAGGGCACAAACATTGTCCTAACAACTAATGTAACAAACTCCTGCCAAAATGGCAGGTAAAATACCAATTATTTTTTAATCTCACTTTTTCTTTTCCCCTTAGAATATTTTAAAACAAATCCTAGTTATATTGAGTCACCCATAAAGTGTTTCAGTGCACGTTGTAACATACCTTTAGAAAAGCACAGGCCAGTACCACATTAATGGTATGAATAATTCTTAATATCTAAACGCAGTCTGTATATTATTCTTTTCAGATTATCTCAGAAGTGTCTTTTTACAAAAATTTGAATCAAAATCAAAATGAGGTTCATGGATCACATTTGGTTGCTAAGTTTTAAGTCTCTTTTAGTCTAACCAGCTTCCCATCCAAAAAAAAAAAAAAAAATTGAAAAAACAAGATCATTTACCCACAGAACAGCCCATAATATGGATCCAGCAAGGAGCGTCCTTATGGTGTCAATTTGTTAATCTCCCCCACATTTTCTGTAAACTGGTAGGTCTAGAAACTTGACTAGCTTCAGATTCTCCTCTCCCCCTCCAAGAATAGTTAATTGGCATTCGTCCTGTGATATCACAGGCAGCATTGTCTCGTTGTCCCATTTTTACTTTTGTCAGATTTCATCAGTTAGTCCTGTTGCTATGATCCACTATAAAAGTTCTGTTGTTCTTTTATGTAGCAGTTTTAGCATTCATTGATGAACATTGCCTAGGTCTATTTCATCAGTTGTTGAAATAAAGCGATTCTTTTTGAGGAGAGGGGGCATTTTTATTTTGAATAATTTCAGGCTTAAAACTTGTAAGAACAGTAAAAAGAACTCCCACATATCTTTCATCCAGATTCTCCAGTTGCTAACATTTACCCACACCTCTAGAGCTACACCCTCAATAATGACTCTCGGTAACTATTTCACGAAAGCAAACTTGTAGACATTATGTCCCTTATCCCTAAACATTTCAGACTGTGTTTCCTTGAAACAAGGACATTTTGTTACATAACCACAATACAATGAATAAAATTAGGAAATAGAGTATTTCATACTATCAGTTAATATCAAGGCTTCCTTCGTATTTCACCAATTGCTCCGCTAATGTCTTCTGTAAGGAAAAATATGAAAAGGTCAGGATGCCATCATGATTGGTTTTTGTATTTAGATGTCATATTTCTTGGTGGTGGTTTAGTCGCTAAGTCATGTCTGACTTGCCACCCCATGGACTGTAGCCCACCAGGCTCCTCTGTCCATGGGACTTCATTTCTTGAGTCTCCTCCAACCTGGAGCAGTTTCTCTTTCATACCTTGGAATTTTTTAAGGGACAATTATTTTGTAGAGGATAATGAAATGAACTGGCTACTTTTTACTGCCTTGGGTGCTTAAAGAAAAGTTCATGGCTTTAAATTTGAAAGTCAGGGCATGATCAAAGACCTTAAATTTAAATTTCATTTAAATTTAAATGAATTATTCATTTGGTAGTTAAATTGGTGGGGCCTTTAAATTCATTTGGCACTTAAATTTCATTTGGTACTTTTTCATGATTTAATTCGTATTATGCAATTGGGCAGTATTACAACAGAAGTGATATTATGTCTGTCCTTGATGTATCATATCAGAAGGTACCTGATATCAGTTTGAACCATTACTGGTGATGGTAACTTTAATTACTTAAAGATGATATCTGCCAGGTTTCTCCACTGTAATGATTTTTCTCTTTATGGGAGATACTTTGAGACTAAATATTCAGTTCTCATCAAACTTTGATCCACTAGTTTTAGCAGTCATTGGTGATTCCTGGCTTGAACAATTAGTGCTTGTCAAGGTTTCTTGTAATTTGTTAGCATTGGACATGAGTTTGAGTAAACTCTGGGAGTTGGCTATGGACAGGGAAGCCTGGCGTGCTGCATGCAGTCCATGGGGTTGTAAAGAGTTGGACACGACTGAGCGACTGAACTGATTAACATTCTACTATAAGGAAGAACTTTACACACCCACACATGCACACACTGTAGCTTATAATCTGACACTATTTCTTGTGCACAAGCCGCCTATTTGGAGACCCTCCAAGTTGACTTTTTTTGTCCTTTTGCTATATCCCTATCATCCTTTGAGCACTTCCTTACTTTGGCATGACATATTCTAGGCTCTTCACTTAGTGTCTCTAGATTTGGAATTAGCCATTTTTCTAAGGAGCCCGCTACTTCTGCAGGGGAGGCCTGAGGACTTGTGGGTGGAAGATTCTCCGATTTGAGTCTGTCCAAATTACTGCCTCCTCCACATTCCAGATCTCAAGGGCTAGCTCCTTCCCAATCAGTAATTTCACCTGAAAAAACTGACACAGTTGTGAATTCAGGATTGTGATACTGCAAGCCACACAAATTCAGGGCCTGGGCTGCTGCCAATTAAGCTCTGTAATCTACAAGAAATAAGAGAGTTTTGAAAGACTGTCATAGAAGTGCTCCAGGTCTTTGATCGTGCCTTGACTTTCAAACTTAAAGCCATGAACTTTTCTTTAAGCACCCAAGGCAGTAAAAAGTAGCCAGTTCATTCCATTATCCTCTTGATCATCATCACTAAAGAGCATCTACCTGGTCCTTCAAGCCTTGTCTTGAATAGGTGCTTCATGCTAAACAGCCCCAGGTCTTAATATAGGATATGCCATGTGTTATCAGATCTCGTTTCCCACTGGCAGTGAGCTCAAGCTCAAACAGGGTGGCAAGTCAAATTGGAAAGCATATCTTTAAGGGTCAGTTTCTGGGGAATCCTTTCAAGTGCCAAGCTCTGGTCTGAATCTGACTAGGACACAGAGTTCACTGTAGGTATTTCAAACAGAAGAGACTTAATACAGGAATTTGTCACAAAGATATTGAAAGAACTGTTGAAGGAACAAAAGAGGGAAGGTAAGGCAACCCAAATTAGTAACTCAACTCAGAAACTGACAGCAGCCTGCGGTGGAGGAGCAGAAAGAATGATCACAGGCCAGAGCACTGTCCGCTATGGGTCTGGATGCAGCCGCCTGACAGGGATCCTGGAGCCGGCGCTTCCAGGCTTCCGAGGTTACCCCTGCAGTCCTCAGCACCTGTGCGTTACTGACATTTCTGCAGCCAGTGCTGCTGCCGCCAGACACTCTGAGAAATCTGAAGCAGAAAGAGAGTCACTTCTCCACTCCCCTCTTTCATCTCCCACCAGTGCCTCCACTGGAGATGCTCACAGGGAGTCAGCTGGCAAGAATCTCTCAGGAGTGTGATCTGGGGACCTGGCTCTGGTATATGGCACAGAAAGGTGAGGACAGGAGATAGAGCAAATGAGCAGCACAAACAAATGAGTGAGCAAGTGAGACGGTGGTGGTGGTTTAGTCGCTAAGTCGTGTCCGACTCTTGCGACCCCGTGGATTGTAGCCCACCAGGCTCCTCTGTCCACGGGATTCTCCAGGCAAGAATACTGAAGTGGGCTGCCAAGTGAGAACAAGTAAGAAGTGGATATTAATTCTATCCAAGAAATCTCAGCTCACTGAATTTCAATATTCTAGTCATGTGCTGGGCATGGTAGTACTAGGTTCTGTTGCTCAGTCACTTCAGTCATGTCTGACTCTTTGTGACCCCACAGACGGTAGCCCACCAGGCTCCTTTGTCCATGTGATTCTCCAGACAAGAATACTGGAGTGGGTTACCATTTCTTCCTCCAGGGGATCTTCCCAACCCAGGGATCGAACCAGTGTCTCCTATGTTGGCAGGTTCTTTACCACTAGTAGCACCACCTGGGAGCCTCACTAGGTTCTATTAGGTTGGTGCAAAAGGATTTGCCATTTCGGGTCCTAGATTTTAAATTATTATAACTAGGCTCAAACTTTATTAATCAAAATAGGAACCATTACAATCAACATAGTTTGGCCAATGAGAAATAAATTTGTTTACTCCTGTAGCAAAAAATAAAAATAAAAAATAAAAATCCATTCTTCAGGATTCAGTGAACTCTTGGAAAGCATTTTCTATGTCCTGCTGGTTGTGGAAGCAGGAAGAAGATGCTGGAGGAAGTGGTAGTCAGTTGGTGAGAGGTCAGGTGAATATGGCAGATGAGGCAAAACTTTGTAGCCCAATTCATTCAACTTTTGAAATGTTGGTTGTGTGACGTGCAGCCAGGCCTTGTCACAGAGAAGAACTGGGCCCTTTCTGTTGATCAGTGCTGGCTGCAGGCGTTGCAGTTTTTGGTGCATCTCACCAGTACTTTGCTGAGCATACTTCTCGGATGGAACGGTTTCACCAGGATTCAGAAAGCTGTAGTGGATCAGACCAGCAGCAGGCCACCAAACGGTGACCATGACCCTTTTTTCTGATGCAAGTGTGGCTTTAGGAAGTGCTTTGGAGCTTCTTCTTGGTCTGACCACTGAGCTGGTTGTCGCTGCTTGTTGTATTAAAATCGTTGCCCATCACAATCCAATCAAAAAATGGTTCATTCTTGTGTAGAATAAGAGATGATGACACTTCAGATGATTTTTTTGGTTTGTGGTCGGCTTATGAGGCACCCGCTTATCGAGTTTTTCCACCTTTCCAACTTGCTTCAAATGCTAACGACCACAGAAGGGTCAATGTTGACTTCTTCAGCAATTTCTCATGTGGTTGTAAGAGGATCAGCTTCCGATGATTGCTCTCGGCTGGTGTCAACTTCCGATGACCCGCCACTAGGCTGCTCACCTTCAGGGATCTCATCTCCTTTGCAAAGCTTCTTGAACCACCACTGTACTGTACTTTCATTAGCAGTTCCTGGGCCAAATGTGTTGCTAATGTTGTGAGTTGTCTCCGCTGCTTTGTGACCTATTTTGAACGAGATTAAGAAAATTGCTCGAATTTGCTTTTTGCCTAACATCATTTCCATAGTCTAAAATGCAAATAAAATAGACAGCAAGTAAGAATTCATTAGCAAAAAACATAAAGAAATTTGTATTAAAATGATGTATAATATAACTACATTTATTTAAGAATGTATTCCCACATCAGATGGCAAAGTTCAACAACGCAAAACCGCAATTACTTTTGCACCAATGCATGTCAGTTCGTGCATTTGCATTGGTGAACTAAGCAGTCCTTGCTATCTGGGACTTAAGAGTCACAGAGTAAGGACAGGCATCCAATGGACACGTCACTTAAGGGCACCATTACATATGTCTGACAAAAGGTTTTTATCTGGGTGCACACACCAAAAAAAAAAACAAACCCTAAAAATAAATTCAAAGTGATAGGCCTCCCTAATAAATATATCAGCCCCCCCCCCCAAAAAAAAATTGAACAGCTCTTCACAAAGGAGTATATTCCTGTGGTCAATAAATATTAATATAAAAATGTATTCAATTTTATTAGTCATGAAAATGCAGCCACACTTGAGACACCACAACGTACCTACCAGAACAAGACTGGCAATGCCAGGTGTGGGTGAGGATGTGGGGAACCGGAACTCAGACTGTTGATGAGTATAAATGAGGACATATTGGAAAGTGGCTCGGCAGCCTCTGTAGAATCTAAATATTATACTCGAGCCTAGCAATTCTTTCTTTTTCTTAATTGGAATATAATTACTTTACAATGTTGTGTTTGTTTCTGCTGCACAATGAAGTAGACCAGCCATACGCTTCCATATATTCCCTCCATCTTGAACCTCCCTCCCACCCCTCTAGGTCATCACAGAGCACCGAGCTGGGTTCCCCGTGGCTTACAGCAGGTTCCCACTAGCTGTCTAGTTTGCACATGGTAGCGTATATATGTCAAAGCCAACTTTCCAATTCATCTTTAGATACATAACCGAGAAAAATGAGTGTACATGTTCACCAAAGGTAGGTATAAGAATGCCCATAGGAGCTATATTCATAGGAGTTCAGTCCTGGAAATACCCCAAACAGACAGAAATAAATGGATAAAAGAAGAGGTAAATTGTGGCAACTGAATTGTTGTTCCATCACTCAGTTGTGATGGACTCTTTACAACCCCACCGTCTCCCAGAGCTTGCTCAAACTCATGTCCATTGAGTTGGTAATGCCATATTCAGCAATGAAAAAGAATGAGTCACTGCTACACGCAACGATATGGATGAATCTCACAGAAGGCTGAACAAAAGCCAGACATAAGGGTACATGTCACATGATTCCATTGATCTGAAAGCTAATCTATGATGAGAGAAGACATCAGCACTTTGGGGGCACTGATAGGGAGGGGCAGGAGGAATCCTGCTCATTCTCTGTCTATTTGGGTGGTATTTACACAGGTGTAATGTGTATGATGGAGAAGGCAATGGCACCCCACTCCAGTACTCTTGCCTGGAAAATCCCATGGACGGAGGAGCCCGGTAGGCTGCAGTCCATGGGGTCGCTAAGAATTGGACACGACTGAGCGACTTCACTTTTTGGTTTCATGCACTGGAGAAGGAAATGGCAACCCACTCCAGTGTTCTTGCCTGGAGAATCCCAGGGACGGGGGAGCCTGGTGGGCTGCTGTCTATGCGGTCGCACAGAGCCGGACACGACTGAAGAGACTTAGCAGCAGCAGCAGCAGCATATGTGTATGAAAGTCCATCAAGCTGTAAGCATAAAATTTGTGTATTTTACAATATTTAGGTCATTCCTCAAATAATTGCTGTGGGACACTGGGCTTCCCTGATAGCTCAGTTGGTAAAGAATCTGCCTGCAATTCAGGAGACCCTGGTTCAATTCCTGGGTTGGGAAGATCTGCTGGAGAAGGGATAGGCTATCCTCTCCAGTACTGTTGGGCTTCCCTTGCGGCTCAGCTGGTAAAGAATCCACCTGCAATGCGTGAGACCTGGGTTTGATCCCAGGGTTGGGAAGATTCCCCTGAAGAAGGGAAAGGCTACCCACTCCAGTATTCTGGCCTGGAGAACTCCGGGGATTGTATAGTCCACGGGGTCACAAAGAGTTGGACACGACTGAGTGACTTTCACTTCACTTCAGAAAATTACCCACCCCCAAAAGTAAGAGACAGCAAAGTTTTACATAAATGTAAATGCCAAGAAAAAACTTAAAGAAGTGTGCTGAGTGGGTGGGGGACTGACTGCTCAGAGCTGAGACCTGAGTGGTGATAAGGAGGTAGCCATGTCCTGAGCTGAGAGACTGCCTTCTGGGAGAGAGGACAGCAAGTGCAAAGGCCCTGGGACTTTGGTGTATTGGAGGAACTTCCTCTAGGCTATCAGACTGAACATAAGTCCTTAGTTTGACTTTTTATTCTAAAAGCAGTGGGGAACCATGAAGGGTTTGATGTAGGAGGGTGTACTTTCTGAGAGATTAGACGTGGGGAGTAAGTGAAAAAGACTGTTGATGAATTTTATGTGGCTGGGACATCTGGAAGGTGGGGAGCTGGAATTTAACTGAGCAGGGCTGGGGTGGCAGTGGCATCAGGTTTGTTTTGGCAATGCTAAGTTGGAGACGCTCATTAGATGCCCTTGGGGCCTTCCGGGAGGCGGTGGGCGGTGGGGCCAGACCCAGGCTGGACACAAGTGTCATGAACACACGAGCGGTATTTCAAGTCCCAGGTACCTGGGAGAACAGAGAGCAGGAGGAAGGGACACAGGGCGTTTAATGCCGTGGGTTTTTCCGGAGAGAGGAGAGCTGCTAGAAGGCTGGATGGAATCGGCTTTAGAAGCGCAGCTGCACCAACTCTGTCGAGCACCCGCTCCCTGCCAGGTGTCAAGAACCCAGATGTGAGCAGAGCCTGGCCCTGGTCCGTGCTGCCAGCCCACGGCTGGGGTCACTCAGGCCTGGGCCTTGAGCACTAAAATGCAGATTCCTGGGCTCACCCGTGACCCACTGGGAGACAGTGCTAGAGCCATTGCATTTATCAGTCGCCCTGGGTGAGTCTTTTGCACGTGGAGGTTTGAGAATCTCTTTCAGTGGCCCAGGTGCACCCATGTGTGTGTGCATATGTGTGTGTGTGTGAGAGAGAGACAGAGAGAGAGAAGGAGGAGGGAAAGAGCGATTTCCTCTTTCCCTCTCTGAGGGTGGGGCTGCTACAGGGTTCAGGGAAGCAGTCAGCTCTGAGCTTGGCTGTGTGTGTGTGTGTGTGTGTTCATGTGTGGGGGGCGGGCACGGTGTCCCAGGAGGACAGAGTTTGCATTGATGAAAACCCTCCCCAGCCCTTTGATGCCTCGTTCCCTCTGCCCTGAAGTTTGAGCAGCTCAGTCCCCGGTGCCTCCCGCTCGCTGGCCACGCTCGCCCCCCGGCCAGGATGGCGTGCTGTCTGGCCCTGCGCATGGCGCTGCTGCTCCTCTGCGGGGTGCTGGCCCCTGCGGTGCTCACAGGTAAGGGTGCTCCCTGCCACCGGCCTCCTGAGGCGAAGAAGCGCCTCGAGGTCGGGATCTCTCTGAGGCCTGCCGGGTGGGGTGACCATTTGGGGTGATTCCGGGAAGGGCTCCCCTGGGACACAGGCTGGCACCGACGCATCGGAGGCCTCAGGGAGTCGTTCGTCACAGAGACAGTGACCTCTGAAGCAGGACAGTGGCTTGGGGAGCAGGGCCAGGGACCTTAGCTGCCCAGGGGAGGTGGGGGCTACTCCAGCACCCTAAAATCTGAAGGAAGGCCTTGAGAATCTGGGTGGGAGTCGGGAGGGGGCACCAGGCAGGGGGCAAGCAGCTGACAGGCAGAGGCCCCAGATGTGAGGTCCACAGAGCTCTGCCGTCTATGTTTTGAAGCCCCACAAACCCTTCCCCTCTGTTTTTCTCAAATGTCCTTTGAAAAGGAAAACCCGGGTACTATTTCCATCCTGGGAAAAAAACTCCAGGGGGGAGCACAGGACCTGAGACCCCTCTGGAAAACAAGGAGGATGCTGGCCAGATGCTCCCGCGCTGAGGCTTGAAAACGGCCAGGTCTGGGGTCTGGCGGGAAGAGTCCCGCCAACCTCGAAGTGGCGGGTTCCTAGGGACCTGAGCCCGTCTGGACACTGCTGTGGGGCCCTGTGCCGGGAGGGGCTGGCCCAGGCCGGCTGCTAAAAGGCACACACTTCCCAGGTGGTCTCTTTCCTGGAAGAAAGCCATCTCCTGTGGCCAGGAGGGCGGTGTCAGGGCTCCTGTGGGGAGTCCTGGGGCTGGAGAAACCAGTGGGGGGGCCCCTGAGAGACCCTCTCTGCAGCGTGGACTTTGGGGGTGTCTGTGGATCTGGGTGTTGTGTGGATATGTGCTGGGCAGAGCTGCTAGAGGAGGTGAGGCCTGGGGTGACTCCCACAGCCACGCATGGAGACACAGACCTGGAGGAACGGGGTGGGGGGCGGTGAGGAGCCCGTGGGCCCCCGGACTCTCTCCAGAAGCCCCAGAAGCAGCTCGCAGGCTGGCTCTGCTGGTTCTGTCCTCCTTGCTGTCCCTCAGGCGCTCTGCACCTCTCCTCTTCCGCGTGACCGTGATAACCGCAGGGTCTCTGCCTCCCTGGCGGGAGAGTCTCTGTAGGTCTCCCGGGCGCACAGGCTCGCGGGACGGGCCAGGCGGCTGGCGGCCCTCAGTACAGGTTGGGAGAACATGTGGAAACGTCTCCAGCTCCTCTGCTGGGCGCAGGGGAGTCTCAGGGCAGAACCCCCTCCTTGCCTCGCCTGCCTTTGGGTGGGAGAGGCGTCTGCTGGGCGAGCCAGGGGCCTGGCGTGGTGCCTAGGGCCCTGGGGAAGTGATCCAAAGTAGGGTGGCATCTTCCGTGGCTCCTGTGGGCCCCACCCACCCCAGGGACACGGCTTCTCCCGCCTGGTGGTCAAAGCGGGTGGAGGCGAAGATGCTGGCGCCCCGTCTGCCCCGGGGTCTGAGGGCCCATGTGGGCAGCTTCTGTGCCATTCCTGGGTGCCCACGCAGCCAAGCTCTTCCAGCCGAGGCTGCCGGCCAGAGGTGCCAGGTCAGACGGGGTGTACACAGGTGGGTGGGTTTCCTCTGCCGCCACAGGAATGCTGGGCACGGCCTCGTGGTGGGCGGCATGGGGACCTCACCTGGCCTCACCTCCCGACTCCCCTCCACGGGTCCAACTGGGGGGCAGGCGGGCCAGCCCCACCCCAGTGCCTCTGGGCTCCGGCGGGACTGCTGTTCCTCCTGCCGTTCGGGGCGGGAGCATGTCGGGGAGCCTCCTGACTGTCCTGTCCCGGGCTAGAGGCTCAGAGCAGGTGTGCGCCCGGCCCCACAGGCCCCTGGCCTGCTGCTCACTGGGCTGGGGTTGGTCCCGAGCAGGGAGGCCGGGGTGGCCCCCTTGGCTGAGACCCAGGCCTGGCTTGCCGCCCTCCCTGCCGGTCGCCTGTGGCCACAGCTACTGCGGCGGAGGGAGCAAGCCAGGTTGAATGGGCGGGAGGCCAGGGCTCCGATGAAAAGGCCCTTCATGGCTGCACAAAGGCCGTCTGTGAGCTTGGGCGCCTGGCCTCGGGGCCCAGTGGTCAGGGTGAGCGTTAAAACAAACTTATTTACCGAAAGGCAGGGCGGCTGGGGGCGGTGGGGCTGGGGGACGGAGCGGGGAGCCCACAGTGCCCAGGCCCGTGGCGAGGTCACAAGGCCCCCACTTCTGGCTTCTCCAGTCACAGCGGCAGAGTCACAGGACGTGCTCACCCCAGTCCTTGTCCCCCCCACCATCTTCCATCCTCACGTCGCATCTCTGCCCGCCTTCCACACCTGGGTCCCACACCTTCTACTCCTGGGTCCCAGCCTCCACGCCTGCCTCCACGCCAGCCCCTCTCTGCCTGGCACTTCTGCTCCCCACCTTCCCCCCTCCCCGGAAGGGGCCTACAGTGGGGAACCCCCCGGAGAAGTGCTCCTGTTCCCGGCTCCCCACAAGGGTAGGTTTGGGGAACCCCAGCAAACAGCAGACATGGAGGCAAGCAGGCGAGGACAGGAAAATACCCGCCCCCCTCTCCCTGGCAGCTGCACCTCCTTGGCGGGAGTGCTGGGGACCCCAGTTCAGGCTCTGGTTCTGGCCCACGCTTGCCTTGGGGAGGCCCCCCGGGCTGGCCGGGACCCTGGGGTCCTGATGAGTCCGTGCAGCCCGGATCAGCCTTGTGGCGGTGCGGGGGTCTCCTGTGACAGTCAGCTGTGGCAGGCGCGGAGCCCGCAGAGTGTCCAGGGCCATGCTGTCCAGGCCTCAAAGGCCTGGGGTGGGGGGGCAGAGGCAGCAGCTGATGGTGGCCGTGACAGCACAGTCACTAACTTGGAGGACTGGGAGAGGCACGGCCCAACCCCCGTTTCACAGGTCGGGGAGGGCAGGCCGGCGGCCGAGCCAGTCTGCTGTGGTCCTGGGGCGATGGAGCTGGATTTGGACCCAGCCTTCTGATTTGGCTTCCCAAGTGGCTCATAGGGTAAAGTGTCTGCCTGCAATGCGGGAGACCTGGGTTCGATCCCTGGGTTGGGAAGATCCCCTGGAAAAGGGAAAGACTACCCAATCCAGTATTCTGGCCTGGAGAGTTCCATCAAAGTGTCGGACACGACTGAGCGACTTTCATTTTCACTTTGCTCTGGTTTGGCTTATAGCTCAGTTGGTAAAGAATCCGCCTGCAATGCAGGAGACCTGGGTTTGATCTCTGGGTGGGGAAGATCCCCTGGAGAAGGAAATGGTAACCCACTCCGGTATTCTGGCCTGGAAAACCCCATGGATGGAGAAGCCTGGTGGGCTACAGTCCATGGAGTCACAAAGAGTCGGACATGACGGAGCGACTTCATTTTCTTTTCTTTCTCTGATTTGGAAACCAGTGGGGCAGCCCCTCAAGTTTCAGAGACTGGCTGAGTTTTGGAGGGTGTGTGTGTGTTGGGGGGCAGTGTGTGTATTAGGCCTGGGCTGGTGTGTCTGGCAGGGAGGGTCCAGGCTTTTGCGGGGGAGGGACAGAACGGGGCCGGGGCACTGGGGACAGACAGGGAGACGGGCTGGCTGGGCCTCCCAAGTACCCTCCTCAGAGGGCCCCCTTCTCCCCCAGAGATGGCCCCCCAGGCTCTGGCGGAGGGCAGAGGGTGACTGCCAGCTCCTGGGAGAGAGCCCCGGCTCTCCAGGCGCTGAGGGGCCTGTCACCCCTCTCCCTTAGCTAGGGGCTGGTTCCTTTGATGCCACCCATTTTGTCAGGGCCTGGTACCCAGTAGCCTTGTGGAGGCTTCCCTGGCCAGATGCCTGGCAGCTGGGGTGAGCTTTGGCTGGAGGTGGGATAGGGAGGTGCCTGGCTGCTGTTCTATCTTGGGTGAGTGGTGAGCAAGTGGGGACCCGGGGGCCTGTCCATTTATCTGGGAGACTCACAGTCTGCAAGCCCCAGACCCCAGGGCCTGCCCAGCGGCGGGTGGTAGCTGTTCCGTCGCTCAGTCCTGTCCGACTCTTTGCAACCCCACGGACTGCAGCACGCCAGGCCTCCCTGTCCCTCACTGTCTTCCAGAGTTTGCCCCAAGTTCATGTCCACTGTATCGGTGATGCTATCCAACCATCTCAGACCCAGGCCTTTCTTTCTGCTCAGCCCCGGGGAGCCCGAGGCAAGCATGCAGAGGGCATGGAGCCCTCTGTAGGCAGCTGCCGGTGGCAGACCTCAGCCCTCCCAAGCAGCGACAAGTGAGGCCTGACAGAGTCACAGGGAAGTCACCGAAGTGGGTGCTACAGCAGGGTGGCCCCCAGACCCCAGCACTGCAGCTCAGCTGGGGCCCTGCAGAGAGGAGCTTCCACCCACTGGGTGCAGGGACCTTCCACCCCTGGGAGGTCTCCTCGGCCAGGGATGTTTTGGAAAAGGGGCCCAGGCCGGGGCAAGCCTTGGGAGTGTGATAGTGGTCCCTGCCTGCAAGCTGAGCCTCGCCAATGATCCAGCCAAGGCCTGAGAGAGGCGGCCAGGGACAGGGCCTGGGGAGCTGGGGACCCCGTAAGGTTTCATCATGAAAAGATCTTTTAAGTTTACAGGAAAGTTACAGGAATAATCCAATCAATTCCAGTAGACTCTTCTCTTGGATTCACCAACCACCAACTTTTTGCTGTATTTTCTCATCTGTTTTCCCATCTCTGTCTACTCACTCACCCGTCCAACTGCTGAACCATCTGACAGTTAAGCTACAGACACCATGCCCGTTTGCCCCTAAATACTTCTGAGAACAAGGATATTCTCTTACCCAGCAGAGTCAGTTGTCCAAATCAGGAAATGAACAAGGATGCGGTACTCTTACCTATCCTGCGTTCGAGTTCACCGTTCACCAGTGGACCCCACAGTGTCCCCTCTAGGAACTCACGCTGCGTTGTGTTCTCACAACTCCTCGGTCTCTAATCCGGAACAGCCCCTCACTCTCTGTCTCCCGCGACCTTAATATTTTTGAAAGCCTAGTTATTTGAAGACTGTCCTGGAATTTGGGTTTGGCTGTTCACTCATGATTTGCCCCAAGTGGAAACTGTTGGCAGAAGACCCCTGGAAATACTTTTGTGTCTTCCCAGAGCACCCCCTCTCCAAGAGGTGCTGAGCCTGGAAGCAGGGTGTGGGTCTGGCTTGTCTGTGCCCAGGAGCCGGGGTTGGGGGGGGGGCTCTTGGGAGTGGAGGCCCCAAGAGTGAAAGGTGCCCCAGGAACCGGCAGGGAGGCTGGCCGGGGCTGTGTTGCTGCTACGTGCTCAGTCGTGTCCAACTCTTTTGCAACCCCATAGACTTTAGCCCACCAGGCTCCTCTGTCCATGGGATTCTCCAGGCAAGAATACTGGAATGGGTTGCCATTTCCTTCTCCAGCGGATCCTCCCGACCCAGGGATCAAACCCAGGTCTCTTGCATCTGCTGCACTGGCAGGCGGATTGTTTACCACCAGCACCAGGGCTGTACTGATTGAACCCCACCTTCCAGGGAAGTTTCTGGGAAGGCACAACCTGTGACTGTTGGCCGGGGCTTCAACCCCCAGGAGCACTTAACTGCCAGCACCCACCTAAATTTACCCTTAGCCCCGGTCTTCTCAGAAGCAGGAACACATGGTTCCCTGCTGGCGTCATTGAGACGCTATGTTGTGATGCCCACTCAGCCCATTCCAGCATCCCTGGATCACACCCAGATCACTCAGCAGCTGGGGTGGGAAGCCTGGAGCCTGGTCTTGAACTTGACTGGGAGTCTGAGAAGGCTGGATGGGCCCATGGCTGGGGTGTTGCTGTGTAGCTCCCCAGGCTAGGATTCTTGAAGGCGGAGCAAGACTGGGGTGTCTGGGACCACAGTGGGGATGGGGGTGGGGCTGGGGTTCCCAAGCCAGATTCTCATCCTGCCCTCAGGGGCCCCTGTGTACCCTGAACCTGCCAACCTACCAGCGGAGGAAGGGTCCTGCAAAATAAACGCTGCCCAGAGGCTACCCTGCTGATCCCAGGGTGGGGGTGAGGGGCTCCTGGAGCTTCCCGAACAAGCTCCGCCTGCCCAGCCCTCTGGCCCTGTCCGGTCTGGAGGGAGCAAAGTGCAGGCATCACGCTTTCTCGGGCTACAGAGGCTCTTAGGCTTTAAGCCTCAGACACTGGGGGGCGTGTGGAAGCACGTGCCCGCGCGGGATCCCAGGCCCTGGGAGAAGCAGGGCTGGCCGCCCAGGGGTGGGGTGGGCCTCTCCTCTCCACCTCCCACGACAGCTGCCCCTCACCGCCCGCTGGGCAGAGTCCCTGGTTCCTGGAGAGGACATTGCCTCCCCGTCCTGGCGCCCTCTCCAGGGTGAAGGCTGCCCTGTGTGGGGAGAGAACCCTTAAAGTGTCACTGCCCCAGGCTAAGTTCAGCTTGGGTCTGCAGGGCCTGCTGGGGAATATAGTGCCCCTTCCACTGTGGTCCCCCCTCCTCGGTCCCTACTGCCCTGAAGCTCCTCCTGCGGGTGGGCCCCGCCCCCATCAACCTGTCCCGTCCTGGGTGGGGGCAGCCTGGCCCCAGTAGAGGGTCCAGGGCCACACGTGGCAACCCGCCCCCACCTCGCCCCGGCCTCCTGCAAAGCACCGCGAAGCGCCCCTTCCCAGTCGTTCAACGGCGGGGACGAGGTCCCCGTCGGACCTACCGCCGGGGACCCCCACATCTGTCCTTGGCCTTGCAGCCGAGGGCCCGCAGGAGCCCGCGCCCACCCTGTGGAACGAGCCCGCCGAGCTGCCGTCGGGAGAAGACCCCGTGGAGAGCACCAGCCCCGCCTGGGAGCCGGCGGTCAGCGGCCCGCCCGCGCCCACCGCCACGCCGAGCCCCGAGGACAGCACCGCGCAGGAGCGCCTGGACCAGGGCGGGGGTAGGCGAGGGCGGGAGGTGCGGGGAGCGGTGCGGAGGCGGGACATTGCGGGGAAGGGGTTGGGGGGGAGGGCTGGGGGGACGGGAGATCGTGGGAAGGGTGGGGGGGGTCGGGGGAGTTAGGGATGGGGGCGCGGGAGGAAGGGGTGGGGGCGGGGGCAGGAGTGGGGGGCGGGCCGGGAGGAGAGGTGGGGGGCGGGTGCAGGGCGGGCCTCTGGCTGACCCGGCCCCCCCACACCGTCTCCGCAGGCTCGCTGGGGCCCGGCGCCATCGCCGCCATCGTCATCGCCGCCCTGCTGGCCACCTGCGTGGTGTTGGCGCTCGTGGTGGTCGCGCTGAGAAAGTTTTCCGCCTCCTGAAGCGAATAAAGGGGCCGCGGTGCGGCTCGGCGGCACCCCAGGTGCGCGCCCCCCGAGTCTCCTTATGTCCGCGCGTGAGTGTGTCGGCGAGCGGGGGCGTGGGGGGCGCGGGGCTGTCGCTGTGCTCGCGGGGCGCGTGCGGGAGCGCCCGTGCGCCGGGCCCCCCGCGGGAGCGCGGGTGCGTGCGGGGGCCGTCGGGGTGCGCTCTGGCCAGAGTCTGCGGGGCCCCTGCTCGTCCCCACTCCGCACTGCCTGCCGCCTGCCTCCCGCCGGCCCCTCCGCGGGCCCCAGAGCGCTGCGAGGGAGCGCGGACCGGCGGGAGGCCCCCAGGGCTGGAGAGGGAAGGCCAGCCCCGTGCCCACCGCCCTGCTTCTCGCGGCCTCGCTGGGTCCCAGCGGGGTCGGCGTGACTCGCGGGCGTCCCGGCTTCCAACCACAGGGCGGTGATTTTGTTGGTGGAGTCTTCTGACTCCGGCAGCCGACCGGGGCGCTCGTCTGTGGGGTCTGAGTCCCAGACCCGCACCCTCCGGACCCCTGGGGCCCCTCGACTCCCAGGAGCCAATGAGCCACGCGGTGAAGCCTGGGTGCTGTGGGCCCCGGTCCCCGCTCCCCAACCCAAGCCCCAGATGGCCTCCCACGCCTGGCCGGGTGGAGCTCCAGCTGACAGTGGCCCAGCCTCTGGCCCAGCAGGCAAGCCCACGCGCGATGGCTGTTTGTTAGAAAACAAAAAGGGCTTTCAAGCTCGACCCTCGTCCCTTCAGCCCTGAAATCCTAGGGGCTGGGTGAAGCATGAGGAACCACCCAGACCGAACACCCCGTCTCCCAACCTGGCCCCCGCACTGGGTCCCTGGGTAGGCCCTCTGTCTCCCATACCTCCCAGGAAGGCTAACCTTTGTGATTTAGAGAGGGATTTGAAATAGTGGCTTACTTGCTCTGGATGCAGCAGGAAAGAAGCTAGAACTGTCTTGGAGTGAGGACCCTAAGGCCTGGGGTAGAGGGGCTGTCTGCAAACCCCAGGGATGGTTTAACACCTGGTCCACAGGAGGATTCTTTTGAGTGAGCGCTGGAAAGGGGAGCTGTCCTTCTTCCCTTTTTTTCCCCCCACCATTATCTCTAGCAACCACCTTGACCTCATTCGTTTGTCTGAGCCCCTGACCCGCTTGTTCTGGCTAAGATCAGTGTTCTCCACTTGGATACACCAGATGACCACACGTGGTACCCATTCACACTCCCCAAGACACGTCATGGCTTCAAAGTTTCGGCCTATAAAAGACTGTTATGGTGCTGACTGGTTTTCATGAAACTGTTTATAAATTATTACACGTAACCTCCAGTAGCCAAAGCCTCGTTAGAGTAGATGACACAAGTCACTATGCCGTCTCCCAGCTCCAAAAACAAAAGCTGGATAAAGACCAGGACCAACGACCTGCCCCCCACCCCCACCCCCAAGAGCAGCATGCAGCTCAGAAATGGCCCCTCTCCCCTTTCCCCAACTCCTGGGAAACTCAGGTGCAGGTAGGCCCCTTGCCCCTGCTGGGGTTGCAGCAAGGAAGTGCCAAGAGTATCAGCCCCTCACTGGGATCCGGGGGTCCCTCCCCAGTTGGACCAGCAGGTGGCACGGGTCTGAATCTTCCAGGGATTCATCCGGTTCTCAAAGGGTCTGAGGTCCCAAGAATCCCAACTATATTGTGACTTTGGGGAAGATGCTCCATCTAAATCCTGGGCTTCTGATCAGCGTCCTGACAAGGAGGGCACGGCCCCAGGCAGGGCTGGGCAGGGTTGGTTTCCAGGGGCACCCCCCTCCACCAGGGAAGGGGCGTGGCTCCGAGGACCCACTGCAACCTCCAGGTAACTGGCTACCGCCTCTGAAGTTGGGAAGAAGTGCCCTGGGCCAGTGGCTGGCTGGATTGGAAACTGAAGTCTCAAGCCTGGTGGTCGGATCCCCTAGGGGACCACCGCACCCCACACACACCTCTGTCCCACAGTGGTCTTCCAACCCTGCCTTCTCACTCTCACTGCAAGAGGGTATCCCCCATCGCCTCAGACACCTTTTTCTGTTTGTGGAGTCCCTCACAAGTGGAGGTCCAGATCCACTTCCATCCTGAGGCCCCATCCTGGCTGCTTCCTCCTCCACGGGAAGCCTCCTCAGCCGTCTCCTGGGACAGGCTGCCTCCACGGCCTCGAAGGGGGCTCTTCTGTCCCTGCCCAGACCCAAACACGGCATTCCTGTGTGCACCAGGGAAATAAAACAAGGAGACCTTCCTCTCTTTTATTTTATACATGATGCTTCTTTTAATGCAGCCAAAAATGATATTTGCTTTTCTCGGAACCATAACCCGTACACGATGCAGTGGCCAAGTCATTCCTTTGTGACACCCGGGCTCCTGAAGGGGCAGGTAACAAGTTACCTCCAGCCGGTCAGGGGGCCAAAGGTGGCGTGGGCCCTCAGCCAAGCTCTGGCAGGCCTGCCATGAGGCAGAGGCCAGCCGTGCAGCCAGAGGTGGGTGGAGGCTCAGGGGCAGAGGCGGACAGAGGCGGACGGATGGTCTCCTGGTCCTCTGAATCGAAGACCAAGGGCCGCTCATCAAGCGCGTCAGGCCAGGGTGGTCCACATGTGCGCCTGGCCAAGTCTAACAGCTTCCGGGGGGAGAGGACACGTGCAGGAAGTCATGACACCATCACCTTTGCACTTGCCCTGGGCCCAGGGCGCCCTGGGGTCTGGGGCCTCTCAGTACCAGGGGCGGGCCCTGGAGCCTGCCCATCATCTGCCCTCCAAGAGACAGAAGAAGAGGGGGTGTAATACTGCTTAAAGTACACTTTCTCATCTACAAATGCAGCAGAGAGATGTGGGCACCCTCTCTCCAGTGGGTGAGCGAGGGGACAGGACACATGAGCACAAACCGCGTGGCAGGGAGGGGGTGGGGTGACTCCGGCAAAGACCACCCCCACCCAGGTCAGGTCACACCCTGCTGCCTGGGGAGGCGGGGCCTTCCCCCAGAGCCCCTTCCACTGTCCAGTGGGGTCTGCCTGCCAGGCCTCGCTCCTTCCTGCCTACATCCCTCCACCGGGTGGGGGGTGTGGGGGCAGTCAGGGGTCATTGCCGATTCCGGCTGCCCAGCTTCCTACGGTCCTTATTCTGGCTGCGCTGAGGGTCGTCCATCTTGTGGACACGGAAACACTCCTTGAGGTTCTGGGACCGGATCTTGGGGTTCAAGATCTCCTCAGTCATGTTGCTGGGGAACCAGCCTCGCTCCTGGTCATGCAGACGCTCGCCGAAGATCCAGCCTAGGAGGGATGGGAGACGGAGGGTCACAAACTCTCTCCAAGTGGCTCGGGCTGGGCCTCCCTCTGGTGCATGGGGAGCAGGCGGAAGGGAGACTGCGAAGTCCGGCTGGCCTTCCCAGGGGCTCCCTGCCCTCACGCCCGCTGATGGAAAGGCTCAGGCCGGGGGTACCCCCAGAAGCTTGCCCTCCTGGGGGGCACGGCGCCTGTGCCCAGGGAGGCGGAGGAGCAGGCCACACCCTATGCCATTGAGGGTCCCACACGCATTGACTCTGGGACCCATTCCCAAGCCCTCAGCAATCTCAGGCTGCCTCACCTGTGGCCAGGAAACCCCAGGCGCCACCCCCAAAAGCGAGAGGCATCAAGGGGCTGGTGGGATGGCAGCTGGCCCAGGATGCCACCCTCACCCTCTTGTTGGGCAGCCCTTCCCTGAGCCTCAGGCTCCTGAGAGCTGAGGGCGGCCAGATCACCAACCGGCCAGGTGCCCTGACTCTCTACTCCACCCCACCCCCACATCACGGTGTCCCTGCGGGGGGCGGGTGGGGGGCTGTGGCCTAAACTGCAGGTCCTGCTGGCAGGTCCTTGGGCGGGGCTGAGGCCTGGGGTCGGAGGGGCAGGGGCACGTCTTCTGCAGGCCACTGGGAGGGGTGTCAGGCTGTTACTATTCTGGGCGGGGGGAGAGGGCAGGAACCACAGCCCATGCAGTGCTGGGTGAGCCCCTAGGATTTGTGGTGGTGGACATGGTCTTCCCCGGAGGTCACCAGCCTGAGACCTTGCAGCCAGGATCTCAAAAAAGGGGAGGAACTGGGGTGGGGAGAGACGCTTTGTGCACTTTGGGGATTTAGATTAGGAACAATTGATGTAGAAATAAGGGATCCATTTTCCAGGAGAGGGGAGCCAACCTCTGGCGCTGGTATCAACAGCAGGAGTGGGCAGGAGCCCCAGGGGGTGGCTTCATGGCCCACGTGGGGCCACAAGCCTGGTGTTCACAGGCTCATCTGGAAGCTTGCTGCAAATACAGGTGTGGGTCGGGGTGTTCCTGGTCTTCATCCCTCCTCCTACCGTGATGGGGAGGCTGATGCCAGGGCCGGATGAGGGGAAGGGGACCGCTGGGCATGGGGTGGGCGTGGGGAGCCACACAGGGAGAGGCACCCCCTCCCCCCAGCAGAGCCCCATGGGTGGGCGCAGGAAGCCCCGCGGGCAAAGGCACCAGCCCCGGGCCTCACCGTCCTCTGTCTTGTCCAGGATGTTGAGGATGTCGGCCAGCTCCAGAGTCAGCTCATCTGGCTGCTGGGCCACGTAGGGATGCACACACTGGACCTGGGGGCAGTCTGAAGGGAGGAGGAGGTGGTCCGTCTTCATCACGTGGTACCCGCCCTGGCCGGGCACCCGCAGAACCCAGCCCCGCCCCCCACCCCCATCCCACCCTATCCAGGAGACAGGGCGGACCGCAGGCAGCCTCTGGAAAAGGGCTCATTGGAGGGAGGGGTGGGCGTGGCTCCAAAGAAAAGGACATCAAAACAGCCGGGAGTTCTGAACAAGTCATCTGGGGTGCAGGGATAAACAGGCTGTGGGGGGCTCTTAGACTTTGAAGGAGGCTCCTCGGTCCTGGGCTGGGCCCTGGGAGCGGCCTGGGGACACCCAGGACTCGGTGAGTGTGGTCAGGATGGTGCTTGAGCCCTTTCCTATTTTGGAAGGTTTTCAGATGACTGGCCGCCCCAGAGAACACTGGCGTTTGCCTCCTGGGCCCAAATCCCTTCTGGTTTCCTTGCAGCACTGGTCACTTAAGACCTAGTGACTTTTATGTCTTCATTAACCGTGGAAACGTTTGCAAAGCTCAGGCACACCATGTCCTCCTCCGTGGGGTACCAAGCGTGCATCGGGGTGTGAAGGACCTCCAGGCAGTCGAAGAAGACTTTCAGCAGCCTCACAGGCCTTTTAGGAGGAGTGCAGAGGCCCCTGTCCAAGGCTGACCTGCAGGGTCCTCCCTGACCGTCACCTGTCCCACCTGGCGGGCGCCCCCTCCCCAGTGCGCCGCTTACCGAGCAGCCGGGATGTGAAGGAAACAAACTTGGTTCTTCGGTTGGGGGCCAGCGAGGTCATCCAGCGCTTCATCTCGCTCCTGGGTCAGGAAGAGTGCAGATGCTGCCACCACAGAGCATCAGCGCCCACCCGAGGGGAACCGCGGTGCCAGGCACCCGGCAGGCTGGCCCCGGGGTCCCGAGCTTGGCACTGGGCCCCGGCAGGGCAGCGGGGAGCGGGCCAGGTGGAGCTCTGCAGAACCTCCCTGGGGCATCTTTCAAGTCAGTGGGTGAGGGTGAGCCCACGACACCCCAACATCCACCCAGAGGTGAGCCCTGGGTGGCCGGCTGCCCTGAGCCACAATTGTGGACTCGGACAGGCTGATGCCTCCCCGTCCCCCCGAGGCAGTCGGAACTGGGCTGGATGTGCTGGGTGACACCTGTGAGTTCCGGGCTGCAGGGCACTGGGCGCTGGGCGTCCCAGCTCCGGGGCTCACAGAGAATCGCCCCGCGTGGACCTGGCCGTCCCTCTCAGAGCCCTGGGGGTGCAGGGGAGACGGCCTGGCCGCTCAGGGGTGACAGGTGGGCCCGAGGCTGCCCAGCAGCGGCGGTTCACTGGTTGGCCTGGCCCAAGGGCTCTACAACAGCTCATCAGAGTCTGAGGCCCAAGGGAACACTCACTGAAACACAGACACACACACAGACACAGACAGCAACGCGCTCACCCCCCACCCCGACACTAACACGGGATGGAAACCCTCTGGACATGGCCTGGGGGAGGAAACACGGGAGCTGGGCGGGCAGAGAGCCCGGGGAAGGGGTCGGCAGCCCTGGGCACTCACTGAGAGGACGCCTTCAGCATGTAGGTGGCCTCCCGGTCGTCCGAGTTCTCGAGCAGCCGCAGGATGAAGACGTTGGCCAGTGTCTGGCCCTGGTCCTCCAGCTCCTCCACTCGCAGCAGGCCCCGCGGGGCCGAGTCAAACACCTGGTACTTGTCTCTGGGGACCCAGGTGGCAGGAGGGGCGTGTTGGTCCCCAGGATGCTCGGATTACCAGGAGACCTTCCACTGCAACCCTGGCCAGCGGGACTGGCCCCGCTGCAGCTGTTCCTCACCTACTTCCGGAAGCCCCCCACCTGAACGCCTGTCCCCCTCACCCCTAGTCCCCCCCCCACCCGTGGTGTGGACAGTGGACAAGGGTCCGCACCCCTGACACGGGAGCGGCTGGGCACACCCCGGGCGGCAGGCACTGAGCTGCACCCCCACATACTTAGGAGAACCGCCCCTAGTCGGCACGAGGGCAGGGGTTTAAATAAACTTGCCCAGAGGCCCACGGCATTGCCCTCAGGCCCCGGTGACTCCCCGCCCCTCCCGCCTGCCGCTCACCCCGGAATCTGCCGGCAGATGACCAGCAGGTCGTTGAAGAGAAAGAGGTAAATCTCCCGGAAGAGTTTCTTGGTCCGCAGGGTCCGCGAGGTCTTGGGGCCAGACATCTGCTGCAGCTCGCCCTGCTTCAGCAGCCAGCGGGAGTGCGAGATGATGGGCACCGACTGGGGGGCAGGGGGGCGCCCGTGTCAGGACGTCTGTGCCCTCTGCACCCTGCCCTGGCTCCCCTGGTACCCCCTACTGGGGTGGTAACCATGGTAATGGGTGTCGGGGACCGCGCTGGGCCCAGGACACGGGGCACTGGTGGGAGGGACGGGCGGGTGCTGGGCGCACGCAGGAAGGGGGTGTGTGTGTGCCTGAGTGGGCAGGTGTGTATCTGTCTATTGTTTGTGTGTCCTCGTGTGCGTCTGTGCGTACATGCTCATGTCCAAGTGTGTCCGAGTGTCCTGTATGCGTCTGCACTCACGGGGGTGTGTGTGTACATGTGGATGCCCGTGTGTGCTGTCATCCCTCACCAGGCTCAGCCTGCGTGATGCACAATCAGAGGAGGGTTCAGGTTCCCAGGGGAGAGGGGAGAACTGGGTCCCCCAGGGCAAGGAGGCCAGGCCTGCACTCCCCCGCTCCACGGCTCAGGGCCGGTTACTCAGCACCCAGCACTCGGCTAGCAAGTGGAGCTACGAGAGGCCTCCCCACTACCCCGAGGTCTGCATCTTCAACTGAGGCTCGGTGCCCAAAGAACCAGTGTGACCTCACAGACCTTCGGCGGGCACTGTGCCCTTGTGCCCACATCCCCAGAAACCCTGGGGGCCCTTAGGGTCACTGATGCCTGAAGCTTTACACAAAGTTGGGGAAGAAGGTCGGTAATTTCCATCAGATGTTCAAATTGCCCAGGTTTAACAATCCCTGGACTGGTTCATGTCATGTTCTTCCTGCAAGCTGACTGTTCAAGGTCACGCAGCCTATAAATGAGAGCAGGCCGCTTCCGGGTCCCTGCACTGCCCCGCAAGAAAACAGTCTAGGCCAAGGTGACGGCCTGGAGACTGGGGGCAGGGGAGGGCCCTCCGCTGGGGCGTCAGGGAGGGCCTCGGCGGGGGTGGCACCGTGCTGAGACCCAAGGGTGGCCGTTCAGCGGGCCTGGCCAGTGGCCCGCGCTCCAGGCCGGCGGGCGGGGCTGGGGACGCGTGGCTGACCTTGATCTTGAACTCCATCTTCTTCTGGATGCTGATCATCTGCTCCGTGCGGCTCATCTTCCTGACACCCTCGTTGCACGCTTTCACCACCTGGAACAGGAAGGCGGACACGTCAGGCACCCCTGGCAGCCGGCGGTCTCTGGCCACATCCTTCAGGCACTGAGGCCGCAGCTGAGACACTGACTGGCCAGTCTCAGTGGGGTCTCAGCTCCAGTGGAGAAAGCTGGGGCCCTGTCCCTACCGGGACGCAGACTCCAGGGAACACAGAAAGCAGCGCCGACCCCTTGCATCATCTAAGGGAATGGTTTTCAGCAAGACGTCCTTTCTCATCTGTCAGCCTGGAAATGCCGGAGGCCTGGGATTTGGGCCCTGTCACATGTGAAGGGAACACAGGTTCCCCCCAAGCTTCCTGGGAGGCGACCCAGGTACCAAGAGGCCGAATGAAAGCAGATTTTCTGTGACCTTGTTCCAAGGACATGATATCCTCTCAGGATCACGGGTGTTGAGAACAGGGCCTGGCACTCAGCACGTGGGAAGGAAGATGGTGCCCAGAGGTGCGTGTGTGGCGTACCCCCTGCAGTGGTGTTTGGAACGAGGAAAGCTGTCCTCAACCTAAATGTCCACCAGCGGGGCAACTGGGATTGATTAGTGCTTGTAAATCCACATAACCCTGTACTCTGAAGTCAAGAAAAAAATGCACTAATTTTACACACACTGAGAGAATATGTTAGTCACTTGTGTCCGAGTCTTTGCGACTGCAAGGACTGTAGCCCAGCAGGCTCCTCTGTCCATGGGATTCTCCAGGCAAGAATACTGGGGTGGGTAGCCATTCCCTTCTCCAGGGGATCTTCCCGACCCAGGGATCGAACCAGGGTCTCTTTCATTGGCTGACGGATTCTTTACCGCTGAGCCACCAGGACGCCCACGTTCACCGTTCACTGAAATGGAGGGCAAAGCCGGCTTATAAACCACAAGCCCCTCCTGCAGGGAATACCACTGGGTGTGCAGGCGTCTGTCTGGAAGGGTGGGCTCCAGCATGTTGGCAGTGGGGTGTGGGAGAACTGTGGATCTTTGCCACCTTTCTGCTTGTCAACAATTTGTGAATCTGTATTCAGCACCATTTTATACATTAGGGGGAAAACAACCCACCTTTATAAAAAAATATGTAAATAATGAGAAGCATTACATTACAAGGAAAAATAAAAAAGGGAGGGGAAAGCAGAAAACAACTTGAAAACAGAACACACTTGCTGGTACCCCAAGACCTCTTGGGGCCCACTGGGAGCTGGGAGGAAGCCCCCAGCTGACCGGGTGCGTGTGTTCCAGGCGTGGCAGAGGACCCTGGGAGAGGCAGCCAGGCTGGAGGGTCACTGACCCTCCCTGACCAGCCCGGTCAGGGCGCCAGCCTTTCCCCAACTAGGCTGGCAGGGGAGTGCCATTTTCCCCAGTACTCAAAGGGTACAGTTGCCAGAGGGATTTAGTGGCTACCTGGCCTGGAGTGAATGACACGAGGAGAGACCTGGGGAGAAATAACTGCATTCAGTTACAAAGTCCTCGTGGCTCAAAGTGAGACAGCAACAGGCAGGCAGGCCAGCGGTCTCCAAACGGAGGACAGGCTGTAAGTGTCAGACATTTTTCTATCTCTCCCTTAAGTGGCAGGAGGAAACAAAGCTACAAGTCTCAGATTTTTTTCCTCCTCTATACAAAATTAAAAGGAGCTTTCTCCTAAAAGTTCTGGGTTGCCATGACGACACCTGGTTCCACCTGAACTTAACTTCTCTCAAACTTTGAGCTAACCAATGTGGTTTTCTTGTGGAAACGTTTTTCTTAAGCTATGGTAATGAAACTATGTATTTGCTTTGGAATTTGCCTTTATTCAAAATGGTTCCACCTAAGACTAACTTTTTTTTCTTTTCTCAAACCTTGGTCTGATAATGGCTCAATAAACCAGTATTCATATCAATTGTTTTATGGCCTCATTCCATCCCATCTCAAAAATGCGTATTGTGGGAGAGGGGCCTGGTGAAACTGCCTCAGCCTTCAGACAAAGTCCTGAATATTCATTGGAAGGACTGATGCTGAAGCTGAAACTCCAATACTTTGGCCATCTGATGAGAAGAGCCGATTCATTTGAAAAGACCCTGATGCTGGGAAAGATTGAAAGTGGGAGGAAAAGGGGACAATGGAGGATGAGATGGTTGGATGGCATCACCGACTCGAAGGACATGAGTTTGAGTAAACTCCAGGAGTTGGTGATGGACAGGGAGGCCCAGCGTGTTGCACAGAGTTGGGACATGATGGAGTGACTGAACTGAACTGAACAGACATAAAACAGTTTGCTAAAAACTAGCAGGGGGGCACTCTTTCTGCTCCCTTCTGATGTCTATGTCAGAAGCTTTGTCTATCTCTTTTATACTTTAATAAAACTTTATCACACAAAAAGCTCTGAGTGATCAAGCCTCGTCACTGGCCCCAGACAATTCATCTCCTCCGGAGGCCAAGAATCCCGGCGTCTTTCATGGCTCAGCAACAACCTTTCAGAAGTGGCTCAGAACCACCACCTGGCAGCCATGGAGGCTAGTCTTTTTATTAAGCTGCTGCTGCTGGTACACTAAGTGGAAAGGAATTCTCCACACCAGGCCCTGTTACAGGGTCACAGCATGACAGAGTGGCCCCCTGCACAGATGCCAAGAGTGGGCTCGCAGCTCCAGCGGACACCCAGAACCAAACACACGTGATGGTGCTTTAAGACAAACATTTTAAGACAAATCCTTGAACGTCCACCAACCCCTCCCGCCCAGCGTCTGCTCTGCTGACAACATCCAGGAGGGAGCTCTTCTGTCTGAGGATGAAGAGCAGAGATGGCTTCTCTCCACTCTGGGGCAGTAAGAGCCCAAGCTTGGCGGGGCGGGCGCATCTCCTGCAGCTCTATAGCTGAGAGCTGGGAGAGAGGTGGGAAGGGGAGAGGTGGGATGGAGGGGACTGCAGTAGGAAGCCTGGGGCAGAGCTGCACCAGGGCCTAAGAAGAGCCAGCACTGTCCTCAGAACGTGGGCGGGGAGGGAAAAGCCGGAGCGTTTGACATTGGAAATGGGCAAGGATGAACGCGGGGCCTCTGAGGGCCGTGATGATGGCAGCTGTGTGGGGTTGGCGGGAGGGGTCCACAAACATGTCAGTGGATAAAGGGCGCCCACTGGGGGCCTGGTCCACCCCACATGGTGGCAGCCTGGGGTGAGAAGGAAGCCCTCTGCCTGTGCAGGCCCCACCTGACTTAATTTTTGGAGCCAGTGACTTTTCTGAACTGTCAGAGCAAATGTGAAAGTGAACTTGCATCGTCCAGAGACAATACCAAGACAGGAGGGAGCAGGACGGGGAGATGGGTCCAGAGAAGACAGTTTACTGGGAAAGGTGGAAAAAGGAAGCGCGACTCACCAGCTCCAGTTCCTTGTGGGCGTCCAAGGCGGTGCCTTCGCGCTCAGACCTTTCCTCCACCCTCTTCAGGATGTTCTGGACACAGGGAGAGTCCGCACTTAGTTTCATCGTGGATGGCCGTTCCTCCACTCCCCGACCCCTCTGCGTGGCGGCCTCCCTGCTGGTCTCAACAGCCTCACGTGGCTGTGACACCCCCCATGAAGAGTGCGGACATGGGGCGGGAGAACCTTCCACCGACCCGGGGGCCCCGCATTGCACACAAGCCTTGCCTGGCTCTAAGGTGAGTCACGGTCTCCCCCCAGGACTAACTACGAGGGCCACGCCAGAGCCCCAATCTCCCTATAGCAGAGACCAAAGCAGAGGGACTGACCATGTGGCAGCGGGGAGGCAGGAAGGCAGGACCAGCAGCCCAGGGGGGGTCACCCAGGGTTGCCTGTCCTGAATCAAGCTCAATGTTTGCAGCAGCAACAGCGGGCCTGTCATTTGAAGCCAAGTAGCAATGATCCGGAGGTTTTGTTCACTCCGGTTGTATTGAAAAAAAAAAAAAAGTCTTTTTTCCAATAGTTGGGTTTTCGGGGATTTAGCCTACAAATGACAATTTTTGCATTTCTCTCCATATTTTATGAGGTTCCTGTCTCCCAGGTCTTCTCGTGCCTGTAGTTTGGATCTGCTCTTGTCCCATAGGAGGGTTGGGCCTGTCTCAGCAATGTCCACCTCCCTTCTGCCCCATCTAGGCTGCCCCAACGTGGCGGCTACAGGACAAACATCTCCAGCCACCCCACACGGCGGAGGATCATCCCCACCAGCTGGACACCAGGGTGATGGGCACCCTTTTCTCTCTCTCCTGAGCTCCAGACCAGATCCACCCCTGGACCTCCCTCAGCTGCAGGCCCAACCCGTTCTGTGTGGTCACCTCTCCTCCCGTACCAAGGGGTGGGGCTCAGCAAACCCCGCCTTTAGCCATCCCGACTCGCAAATCCATCTCCCAGCGGACAGTGTGACTCAAGTCCACCTTTTCTCACCGGGCTGAAACCTGGTTTAAATGCCACCTGGGTGCCAAGAGCGCCCACCCTGACTTCTCCCCTTGATTCTAAACTTGGATGTTCAACAGCTCAAAGTCCTCCCAATGGTCCAACACCAAACCGTGCCTTCCCCACCTCGGGAAACAGCATTATCACTCCAGCTGCTCAAACCAAAGATTCTCCTCCCTTCTTTCTCCACGGTAGCAAGTGCAGGGCTCAATTCACTGATGTCCCTCCAGGATGCTCCACACCGATGCCTGCCAACCCACCTTTCTTTCTCGAATCACTCCTGAACTTTTGCTCCCACTTCTACCCTTGCCCTCCTGCCTGGCACTCTCCACATGGCAGCTGCTTTGAGCTCTTAACCAAAGTCCACTAAAAGCAGTGACCCCCCATCATCACAGGGGATAGAACCCAATGCCTCAGCTGGCCCCGCAGGCCCCTGTCCAGCCTCTGCCCACATCTCCACACTCACGCCCATCACGTTCCCCAGCTCATGGCTGGCTGACCCTTCTGTGGACCTTGCTGCCCCAGGACCTCTGCCTGAAAGCAGTTCCCTGTCAGATGAATGGCTCCGCCCTGTCAGTCAAGTCTTCGCTTAAATGTCACTCATCTGAGAGCCCTTCCCGACCCGCAACCTGGAAGAGGGCCAGGCCGTCACCCCATCGTGTCACCCCATTTCGCCGTCCTCAGCCATGACCACTTCCTGGCTGTGTCTCTCCTCACCAGGATCTGGCTCTCTGGCAGCAGGGGCCGAGTCTCCCACTGCCTGGCACACAGTAGGAGCTTAATTAGGATCTGTGGAGCACACGGACTTCTCAGAAAGCCAGCAGAGACCTGGGCTGACCCAAGGAAACGGGCAGTAGCTGAAGCGTGAGTGGGGGGTGGGCAGGGGGAGAGAGTCGGGTACCTGTACCAACAGCTTGAGGCGCGTGATCCTCTGGAAAGGCAGGATGAGGAAGGAGGAGAGGGGCAGCCCCCTGCACTTGGGGTCCAACTCCAGCTGCGCGACCAGCTCCCGGAAGGCTGCCTTCTCCTGGCTGGGCACACGGATGAGAGCGTCGGGCTCGGGCGTGCGTGCTCAGCTGCCTCACTCGTGTCCAGCTCTATGCGAACCCATGGACGGCAGCCCGCCAGGCTCCTCTGTCCATGGGGATTCTCCAGGCAAGGATACCGGAGTGGGCCGCCATGCCCTCCTCCAGGGGGTCTTCCCCACCCAGTGATGGAACCCGCATCTCTTATGTCTCCTGCATTGGCAGGCGGGTTCTTTACCACTAGCACCACCTGGGAAGCCCTCTCTGGCTTGTAGGAGGCGTGAGTTGGACAGGCTTCCTCCCCATGCACAGCCTCATAGGAACCAGACAGCCCACGGGCACAGAGAATGTGTCCATGCATCCATTCCCTCTCTTTTTTTTTCTCTGCAAAGCAAACTGTTCATGTACGAGTCAAATAACAATAGTGACTTCACATGCCCAGCCCATGAAAACTTAGCAAAATATGTTGTTGTGTGGGAAGGCAAGAATTCCTCGCATGGCCGAGAGTATGAATCAGATGCATAATTCGACGATTTCCCCAGCAGGAAACGGTGGCAAGGTAAACCCACGTAGTGACAGGAGCAGGCAGCAGGCTGGAGATGGCTGCATGGAGAACCTGGGCTGCTCCAGCCCGGCGGGGACGTCTCTTCTGCAGACGGGTTGGGCAGTGGAAACCACAGCTGGAGGGCAGATGCAGGCCCGGGACTGCCCGTCACCAGGGACATGGCAGTCAGCCCAGAGAGTCTGCTCTCACGGGCCACACCAGTGGACCCCGGGGCACAGCAGTATCCAGAGTCCTCACTTCCTGTGTGACTGTCTTCTCAATGCTTGTCCTCAAAACTGGCATCCAGATTCCCTCATATCCCCCTGCAAACCCCAAATGTCAAACACCTAAATCCCTGAGGGCTCAACCTTTAAAACACCCCCGGTGAACTGCACTGATGGAAACGCCCAGTGAAGCATAAAGTCCAGAGCCACCACCCGGAGAGTCCTAAGGTGCCTGTTGAGTGTGCTAAGAACATATCATCCGTTAAGCTGTGGTTGAAACATGGCACAGAATAGTGAAGAACTCAAAAGAGGCAAGTTGATGAAAAACTTCTCTCATCAACGGAAATCCCAAGGAAGTTTACAAAGTGGGCAGATTAGTAAAATTCAATGGCTTTGGCTGGAGCGGGCTTCCCCGGTGGTGCAGTGATACAGAATCCATCTACCAATGCAGGAGACGCTGGTTTGATCCCTGGGTCGGGAAGATCCCCTGCAGAAGGGCATGGCAACCCACTCCAGTACACTGGCCCGGAGAATCCCATGGACAGAGGAGCCTGGCGGGCTACAGTCCATAGGGTCACAAAGAGTCGGACATGATGGAGCACACACGCAATCCAGATGCTGGAGAATCACCAAAAAGACTCTCTCCCCCAGTCCTTGCCTTTGTCTCTGATTCAAACCACTCTTGGGCCTTGAGTTGTCCTCTTGGCCTCAAGCTCCCTTTTCTAAACCTCCCAGAGCCCTGAGTGGCCGTCTGGACACAGGTTCAATGGGCACCCTGGCCGATGGTCCGGGGCCAGCATTTCCCCGGTGGCACCAAAAGCCCCAGCACGTGCCAGGCTTGGATGCCATCCCGGGAAAGCAGAGGTCCAGGGACCACAGCTCAGGGTCAGTGTCAGAGGAGGGGGCTGCCCGGGCCGCGCCTCTGCGATGACCCCGCCCCCCGGCCACACTCACAGCAGCTGCTTGTAGGTCCTCTCCTGGTAGGTCTGGTTGCTGACGTAGGTGATGTAGACGGAGAAGTGGTCAGCGGCGTAGTGGTACACGATGTCACACACATCCGAGATAACGATGTTTTCCTCCATCCGGCGCTCCAGCTCCAAGAGGAACCTGGGGGGCAGCGTCTGGGTTAGGGGTGGGGGGGAGATTGAGGACCCGTCTTCACCAAACCAACACCACAGGAGGGCGTCCCCGCGAGCGGGCGTGTTCTATCACATCAAGGAATTACTTGTTCAGGTTTCCTGGTAAATGATAACATTTGGAACATTTGCTAAAGAGACCTCCTCTGTACCTGCGTACTGATGTGTTTATGAAGTGAGATGACGATGGGAATTCACTTTGGAATCCTCCCGTGGGTGGCGGCGGAGGGGGTGGATGGGGCCGTGGAAGAACCGAGATGCTGAAACGTGGGCTTGTTCTGCTGTCTCTACTTCTGCATGTTTGGGATTTTCCATAATAACATATAAACAAATCTGTAAACAAGTAGATACCCCTCTCCCAGCATGGGGGTGGAGCAGCAGAGGCCAAAGGGGTCTCCAAGATCGCTCTGGTCTCAGAAAGCTCTCCCCTCCCTAAGCCCACCTGGTGGGGACTGCCACAGGATCTGGGGGCTGCAAACAGGAAGGTGGGCTGTCCGTGTGCAGGAGGACCCACTCAGGAGGGTCCACGGAGAGCCACATGGGGAGCAGGGGCTCTGCTGCCCAAGTGCTATTTCTCATCAGAACAGGCGCGGTCGGACCCGCTGATAAAAGCTGAGTTTTAGCTGCAAACCTCCACAGAATAAGGTGCAAATGGTAAATGGATCTCTTATGGAAACCCACTCCACTGCTTTTGCCTAGAAAATCCCATGGACGGAGGAGTCTGGTAGGCTGCAGTCCATGGGATTGCTGAGAGTCAGACACGACTGAGCGACTTCACTTTTTCATGCACTGGAGAAGGAAGTGGCAACCCACTCCAGTGTTCTTGCCTGGAGAATCCCAGGGACGGGGGAGCCTGCTGGGCTGCCGTCTATGGGGTCGCACAGAGTCGGACATGACTGAAGCGACTTAGCAGCAGCAGCAGCAGCATCCTAACAGAATGACTGGAGCTCTTTTCTTCTTTGCGATGATCCGTCAGTAGATATCTATTCCTCCTCCACTTAAGCACATCCCATCCTTCTTGAGGCAAAATACAAGCACAGTTCCAATCACCACTTCCACAAAACTGGAGAGGAGAAAGTAACTCCAGGACTGCACTCCGACTTGCCCTCAGGGGATCTTGGACCCTGCAGGCGCCAAGCCAGGGCCTTGTGACATCAGGATAAAGAGCATGTCACCTGGACACCCCTGTGTCCAGTGTAGGCGCAGGACAGACAGAGCACCTGCACTGATGGAGGGACCTGCAGGCAGCAGTTCTGTCCGGGGGACGCAACCGGCCTTGTTGCTGGGAGGTGGGCAGTCTTTGGGTTTATGTATTTAGGTATATCTTTTGCCTTTTCATCTTTTCATGTGAGAGCTGGACCATAAGGAAGGCTGAGCACCGAAGAACGGACACTTTCGAACTGCGGTGTTGGAGAAGACGCTCGAGAGTCCCTTGGACAGCAAGGAGATCACACCAATCAATCTTAAAGAAAATCAACCCTGAATATTCACTGGAAGGACTGATGCTGAAGCTGAAGCTCCAATGCTTTGCCACCTGATGTGAAGAGCTACCTCACTGGAAAAGACCCTGATGCTGGGAAAGATTGAGGACAGGGGGAAAGGGGGATGACAGAGGATGAGATGGTTGGATGGCATCATCGACTCAATGGACAGGAGTTTGAGCAAACTCTGGGAGATAGTGAAAGACAGAGAAGCCTGGTGTGCTGCAGACCATGGGGTCACAAAGAGTCAGACGTGACTTAGCGACTGAACAACAACAATTTAGTTATAGCTTATTAAAGAAAACTCCAAAGATTCAAAGCAGAGAAGCCAGTATAGCAGGCATGCACCCCAGGTGCACCCCAGGTGAGAAGGAGGGACTGTAAGGCGCCCCACAAGGACTGGGGCGCTGGCTTACCGCTCGCTGACGGCCATGACGTCCAGCACGTTGGAGAAGAGGATGTGGGCCTCGGATGGGTGCAGGATCTTCTTCAGCCTCTCGTTCTCCATGAAATGGGACACCAGCAGGTTCAGGCTTTTATAGTAGGAGGCCTCAGAAGTGATGAGCTCGAACATGGCCTGGGACACCGGGCAAAGTGGATGAGAGGAGGGCCAATGGTCAGCACCCAGGGCTCACCTTTCCCCACACTCAGACAGATGAAAGTGAAAGTCACTGAGTCGTGTCTGACTGTTTGCGACCCCATGGACTATATACAGTCCATGGCATTCTCCAGGCCAGAATACTGGAGTGGGCAGCCTTTCCCTTCTCCAGGGGATCTTCCCAACCCAGGCATCGAACCCAGGTCTCCCACATCGCAGGCAGATTCTTTACCAGCTGAGCCACAAGGGAAGCCCAAGAATACTGGAGTGGGTAGCCTATCCCTTCTCCAGAGGATCTTTCTGACCCAGGAATTGAACCAGAGTCTCCTGCATTGCAGGTGGATTCTTCACCAGCTGAGCTACCAGGGAGGCCCCTCAGACAGATGCAAAGGTTTTATTTTATTTTTGGCCGCAATGTGCAACTTGCAGGATCTTAGTTCCCCAAGCAGGGATCAAGTCCACTGGACCACCAGGGAATTCCCCAGATGCAAAGGTGGCCAGCACCCTTTCAGAGACCGCTCGCCTGCTCACAGTAGTGAAGCTGGAGACGCCCTCGTGTCCAAGGTCAAACCTGAGAGGTCATCCATTCATCAGAGCTCCGACAGCTGCCAAGGGTGACTCAGGGCTGCTTCCTGGTGCAGAATGGGTGGGAGAGAGAGCCCCACTTCTATACACCCAGAAAAACGTTTAGAAGGAAGCAGGTCATGATGTCGACCACAGGTGTCAACAGGGGGTGGAATTTGAGGGTGAATTTCACTCTTTTTCTTTTTTAAAAAAATTTCTTTATTTTTTTATTTTTGGCTGTGCTGGGTCTTCACTGCTGCACGGGCCTTTCTCTAGTTGCAGCAAGTGGGCGCTACTCTCTAGCTGTGGTGCCCAGCCTTCTCATTGTGGTGGCTTCTCTTGTTGCAGAGCACAGGCTCTAGGCAGGCGGGCCTCAGTAGTTGTGATTCCCAGGCTCTAGCACAGGCTCAACAGTTATGGCGCACAGGCTTACCTGCTCCGTGGCACGTGGGATCTTCCCGGGCCAGGGATCGAACTCCTGTCTTCTGCATTGGCAGGCAAATTCTTTACCACTGAGCCACCAGGGAAGCCCAACTCTTTTCTTTTTACCCTTTCAACTGTCTGAGCACTGAAGAATGAGCATAGATTATTTCTTTCACGGTCTGATCTTATAATGTAATCAATAAAGCAAACTTCATTTTGAAGAAGAGAGAAAAAAGAGAAATCCATAATCCAATAAAATTTTTGGAGGCACCGTCCTCTCTATCATGCTTATTGTGTGATTATTGAGCCTCTGAAACAACAAACTCACTGGACCTCTGTTCCTCATGTGTTGTCTGTGAAGCAGGGTGGCAATGCCAGCTCACCCTCCTTCGCCACTCACAAGCAAACCCATGAGCCTTCCTGAGGCCACCCTGGGGCCAGCCTTACCTTCCTCCCCCCCCCCATCTCCCTCTGCTGTTCCCCAACCTAGGATGGGTTCAGGTCCCACTGTGGCCCCCCAGCAGGGATGGTCTAGTGGGGTGAATTGTGACTGCCCCTCCAAAGCTGTGGGGTTTCCCCAGTGGTTTGGTGGTAAAGAATCCACCTGCCAATGGAGCAGACGTGGATTTGATGCCTGGGTTGGAAAGATCTCCTGGAGAAGGAAATGGCAACCCACTCCAGTATTCTCACCTGGGAAATTCCATGGAGAGAGGAGCCTGGCGGGCTATACAGTGCATGGGTTTGCAGAGTCGGACATGACTGAGCAACTAAACAACTCCTCCACACCTGGGTCTACATCCCACCCGCTAGCACCTGCGAATGGGAACCTGTTTGGCAAAAGGGTCTTTGCACATTAAGTTATGGATGTCAAGGTGAGGAGACCATCCTGGATTGAGGTCTAAATCCAATGACGGGTGTCCTTGTAGGAGAGATGCAGAGAGAGAGACACAGGGAAGAAGGCCAGGTGAGGACCTAGGCAGAGACAGGAGCGATGCTGCCTCAAGTCCAGGGGCACACGGAGCCACCGGAAGCGGAAGAGGCGGAACCTGTGGACACCTCGATTTCAGGCTTCTGGCCTCTGCAACTGGGGGAGAATTAATTACCACCCAGTTTGTGGTCATTTGTTACAGCGGCCTCAGGGAAAGAAACAGACAGACAGAGGAGGGCTGGGAGCCAGGAGAGCAATGAACGCTGGGGGCCCTGGTCCCTTCCCAGTGTCCCGACCCCCGCCCCCCATGTCTCACACCTCCATCCTCCCCACTGGCTGGAACCCTGATCCAGGGTTCAAGACTCTGGTAATGAACACTAGCGCTCCCAGGGCCGGGAGGGATGCTGGAAGGAAGGGAGGTGGGCAGGGAGAGGGAGGGAGGACCAGTATGTGCCCCAGACACACAAGGCGCTTTCCCACTTCATCCTCACTGGCCCCCAGGAAGGACACACGGAAGGTCCCATTTTACTAAAAGGAAACGGACGTAGAGGTTAAGTAATGCCCCCGAAGTTACCATTGCAGGGCGCAAGACTCAACCCAAGGGTTTTCCAAGTTCTGGGCTCTGCCCCCCACTACCCACCCCTCACAACTTAAGATGCAGACAACGCTGGGGATCCAGTGGGGTCTGTAGGCAGCCTGCCGGGCAGCTACTCTGCTGCCTCCATGCAAAGCTCAAACAGCCGACCTAGCAAAGTGCTTTAAAATAAGCGGCATATCTGCAAGTTGGGCATGCCTAACAGCATAAACGGGATCTGGCCATGGCACTAGTGGTAAAGAACCCGCCTGCCAGTGCAGGGGACGTAAGAGACAAGGGTTCGATCTCCGGTTCGGGAAGATCCCCTGGAGGAGGGCATGGCAACCCATTCCAGTGCCTGGAGAATCCCATGGACAGAGAGGCCTGGTGGGCTACAATCCACAGGGTTGCAGAGTCGGACACGACTGGAGCGACTTAGCCCAGCATTGCAGAGCAACAGCCTAAACCTGCCCAGCACCAATAAGAAAGTTCCCACACACACACACACCACTGCCGGGTGGCCCACCAGTGACAGGCCGCGGGCCACCAGCCCAGGAGAACCCTGTCTCCCCACCTGTGTCTGTGCCTCATGCAAGACAATGTGACGAGGCGCTGAAATGAGCCCGCGGCCTCTCTGTCCCCAAGGCACGCGTGGTCGGTCTGCTGAAAGACTCAAAACCACACACAGCACGTCCTGCTGGCCTCACCTGTGTCTGAGCTGAGGCCCTGGCACGGAAGGCCCCACCCTCTGCTCTGCCAGTGTTCACCAAGCCCTGCCCGGCAAGGCTGCACTGGGCAGGAAGTTCCCGGAAGCGCCTCTGTTACAGGGGCTGAAACAAATCACTTTTCCTGCTGCTAAATTTAAGTTACTTAAGAAAAGGTCAAGCCATTAGAGCTTGCTAGTTCTAAGCAAATATAACCGAAAATAAAAAACACCCCAAACCAAGACGGATGAGTGCTGCAGATACCGAGAGAGGAAAAGGACACCGGTCCCAGGGTGAGCCCCTCAGATAAGGTGTGTCTGCTGAACCCCGTCTCCCCGGGGACGCCCCTGAAGCACAGCTGGGGTCGCAGGTGGGAAAGGTGCCCAGATCGCAGACAGCATCTCATCCTGATCCCCTGGAGGACACGGGGCCAGAGGCCGCTGGGCAGAGGCAGGCGGGCCACTCAGCCACTGACACACTGCAGGCGTTGGGCCTGAATCACCGCTAATTGATACCGCTGTGCCCATTCACTGCAAGCTCACCCCCTCTTTCTCCGTTTATAGGGTGATTAGTCATCTGTGGATTTTAGTTTTCCAGGATGTTTGTCTTTATTACTTGCCACATCAATATGGTTGTCTTTTCCTCATCAATATTATTTTCATCCTCATTCATTCAAGCCTTTGAATGGGCGTGTGGAGTTGACAGGGATCCAGGCCCTGCTCATTTATTTACTCATCCATCCACTCATTCATTCATTCACTCATCCAGTCATTCACTCACTCATTCATTCATTCATTCACTCACTCACTCATTCATTCACTCATTCATCCATTCATTCACCACTCAATCTTCCATTCATCTTCTCATTCATCCACTCATTCAAGCAATCATTCATCCATCCAATCATTCATTCATTCATTCATCCATTCATTCATTCATACATCCACTCATTCGTTCATCCATCCACTTGTTTGTCCACTCATTCATTCATTCATCCAGCCACTCATCCATTCACTCATTCATCCATTCACTCACCATTCACTCATTCATTCACTCAGTCAATCTTCCATTCATCTTCTCATCCATCCATTCATTCATTCACTCATTTGATCAATCATCATCCACTCATTCGTTTGTCCACTCATTCATTCATCCATCCATCCACTCATTCACTCACTAGTCCATGAACTGGTCCAGGCCCCCAGCACTTCTCCTCTGTGAACCCCACGGACTCGCCTGCTGCCTGGCACACTTCCTCAGGACCTCCCTGGTGGCCCAGTGGTTAAGACTCCATCTTCCAATGCAGGGGACACGGGTTCCATCCCTGGTCGGGGAACTAAGATCCCACATGCCGCAGGGAAACGAAGCCCTCGCGGCAACTACTGAGCCTGTGTGCTCTAGAGCCCGCATGCCACAGCTAGAGAGAAGCCTGAACCACAACTAGAGAAGCCTGCACGCCACAAAGAAGATCCAAGTGCTGCAACTAAGACCCGAAGCAGCCGAATAGATTTTAAAAAAAAAATCGCACTGGGGAGAAAAAGGCTGAGTTGCAAGAACTGCGGACCACTCCCCGATGCCCCTTTGCCAGCATGGGCATCACTTTCTGTCCAAACCCAGGAAACTCTTGGCCGTGTTTCTCTCTTAGTCATCACCGTCCTGTCTGAGACACGTCAACGGGTGTGACACTTCACTGATAAACACTGACCATAAATGTCCTGTTCTCTCCACCTTGTTTATGCAGCGTTGTCAGAGACAAAACACCAGTGAGCGAAGGACAGTAACAGCTGCTGCCTGTCCAGCTCCCACCCTGCACCTGGTGTCCTGCTGGGTACCCCCAACGTGTCACCTCCCTCGGTCCTTACTACAGCCCTGGAGATCCCCTGACGGTCCCTGCTGTGTGGATGAGGGTGTCACAGAGCTTGTGAGCGGCAAAACCAAGGTTCACACCTCCTCCTTTGATCTCAGGGCTCTGTGCCTGGACTGCCCTGCTAGGGACGCCCTTCCGCACACACACGCCCAGGCTTTCCCGAAAGCCCACAGGCCGGTGGTGGCACGGGGCCACTGTCCCCTCTCCTTGCAGGTCGACGTGATGTCACTTGTGTAGAAGCTCCCTCCTTCCCACCCTCAATTATTGGCTCTTTCCGGCTAATTGTCTTTTTAGCTTTACATGGTGCTTTCAAGTAGGTGCATGCATGTGCGTGCTAAGTCGCTTCAGGCGTGTCCGACTCTGTGCAACCCTATGGATTGTAGTCCGCCAGACTCCTGTTTGTCTAATTCTCCAGCCAAGAATACTGGAGTGGGTTGCCATGCCCTCTTCCAGGGGATCTTCCCAACCTGGAGAGCGAACCTGGTAAATCAGTCACTTTACCGACTGAGCCACCAGGGAATCCCTTTCAAGTAGGTGCTTGAGACAGTGTGTTAAGGGAGAACCTCTAAACCAGCTCTCAGATGGGAACCAGGCCTGGCACCGAGGGATGGAGCTTACTCCTGTACTGCCCATGGCTCACAACCTCCACCCGAAGCCTTGGCTCCCAGACCCCTCCTCCTCGCGGCCGTGGGCCTCTCTTCCCAAGGATGCCATTAGCTGTGCCCGCCATTCGGCCTCCTTTCCTGGCTCCAGCTGGACTGGACGCCTGATGTCCCATCTCCTCTACCATCTGGCTTCCTGAAAGGCGTGGCCCCGGTCAGCACACAGGAGACTCCATGTGTTTGCTGAGCACCTACTAGGAGCTGTGGGCTCTGGGGATCCTGAGATGACCAAGACCTGATCCTTGCCCCCAGCAGGGTGGCCGGCCCAGGAGGCCACCCTGCTGGGGGGCTGGGGTCGGTGACACCGTCTGCCCTCCCCAGCTCACTCGTTCCATAGACATGTGCCCAGAGTCACCTCCAGGTAGTGTATGGGCTCAGTGCTGGTGACACAGAGGGACCACAAATTGGGCACAGCCAACGACAGCTCTGCAGGGATGTCCACAGTGAGTCGGGGGGGGGCTTCACCTTGGCAGGCGAGGGGGAAGGCCGCCAGCCAGAGACAGCAGGCTTCCAGAAGGGGCTGTCAGAGTCAAAGAACCGATAAGAGTTAGCCGGACAAAAAAGGGAGGGGGGACACGTGTACCCCAATGTTCATCACAGCACTGTTTACAACAGCCAGGACATAGAAGCAACCTAGATGTCCATCAGCAGATGACTGGATAAGAAAGCTGTGGTACATATACACAATGGAATATTACTCAGCTATTAAAAAGAATGCATTTGAATCAGTTCTAATGAGGTGGATGAAACTGGAGTCTATTATACAGAGTGAAGTAAGTTAGAAAGAAAAACACCAGTACATTATATTAATGCATATATATGGAATTTAGTAAGATGGTAACAATGACCCTATATGTGAGATAGCAAAAGAGAAACAGATATAAAGAACAGACTTTTGGCCTTCATGGGAGAAGGTGAGGGTGCGATGATTTGAGAGAATAGCATTAAAACATGAATATTATCATATGCAGAACAGATCACCAGTCCAAGTTTGACGCAGAGAAAAAAAGAGGGGGAAGTCCCACATATCTCAGCCTGACCCCATGACCACATGTTTGTGAAAATGCAGATTCCCAGGCGCCTCCCCAGACCCACGCATAAACCTGTCCTTCCAGAAGATCCCCAGGCGGTTCTGAGGCGTGGCAGAGTCTGAGACCCCGGTGTCAGGGCTGGGGTGTTCCCCAGCTCCAGAGCCTCCCCGCATACCTTTCTTTCTCACGTATCAGTGCTAAGCCCTGGGCACCTGCCCAATACCTAACTTCCCCACAGTGCTGCTTCCTGGAGAGTGGGGGGAGGCAGAGAGAAAGCTGTCCGAGGCCAGCTCTGCCCTCTGCTCCGGCCCTTGAGTCCTGCTGCCGCCAGCCGCGGCCACTCTGGGTGGATTCGTGTCCTCCCGCCGCCAGGCCTTGCTTCCCGCGTGACACGACTGTCCAGGCACAAAGCTGTGCCCACTTCTGCGGCTAGAGGAGTAACTCAAACCCCGCAGGCACTAGGGTGGACAGAAGCGACTCTGAAAAGGCTTGCAGTTAAGAAGCGGCCCTTAGAGCACCTCTTTTTATCCTTGATTAATGACGATGCAGCTGGAGTTCAGAGCCCAGGCCGAGTCCTGCTGCAGCGTGGTGTCTAGTCCGTGTGAGAAATGCAAGGAGGGCCGCCATGGGGGCCACGGGACCTCGGTGTCACCCTGGGAGCTGACAGCTACTCCCCCGCTCGCTGTGGGACTACAGGTCACACTTAACCTGCAGGCCCCGGGGGGCCTGGTGTGCCCCCACACTAACCAAGCCTGGTGTGCCCAAACCCAAGCCTTGGCAAGCTCACACACATCACAAGCCGATTGTTAGTTTTTTCTCAAGATGGCTTGGTACCAAAACAGATACAGATTTGAAAAGACACATGCTAGAGAAAATGCTCAGCCTCATTCACAACAAGAGAAATGCAAAGTAAAACCACAACGCGGCATCATTTATGTCCAGCTCACAAGATAAACCTGTCGGATGTTGTACCTCACTGGTCAGAGTGAGCCAGCACCTTCACACACAGCTGAAGTGTGAAGACAGCCTGGTGATAAGGTCTCAAAATTTCAAAAGTATATAACCTTTCACCCAACAGTTTCACTTGGCAATTCCTACAGTATGCCATTGTATAGAGCTGTCTTTTATTATTATAAATAACACTGTAATGAACATCCTGGATACACAACATTTCTAGTTGCAAATGTCCATCAACAGGGGACTGGTTGAATCGATAATGGAATATCATAAGCAGGGGAGCTCCATAAAGCTTAAAAAGAGAGAGAGAGAGAAGAAAAAAAAATTGGGAACTCTCCTTGGGCTGATCTGGAAAAACTGTCAAAACATTTTGGCACATTGGATAAGAATCCGCCTGCCAAAGCAGGGGACATGGGTTCGATCCCTGGTCTGGGAAGATTCGACATGTCACAGAGTAACTAAGCCCGTGTGCCCAGAGCCTGTGCTTTGCAACAGAGAACCCATCACAGAAGCCCAAGCTCCACAACTAGACAGTAGACCCCGCTTGCTGCAACTGGAGAAAGCCTGTGAAGAGCAATGAAGAACCTAGCGCAACCAAACATAAATAGCTTATTATTTGTGTAACACACACACATACTGGCCCCAACGGCCAGGGGTTAGACAGGGAGGCTTTTTTCACCATAATTCTGTTTGCTCTGTTGGAAATTTATGCCAAGTGAGTAAGTTATGTATCCAACAGATTTATTTTAAAAATGCTAAATGGTAACATCACTTTGTTAAAACAGGTATGTGCGTGCTCAGCCACTTCAGTCATGTCCAACTCTTTGTGACCCCATTGTAGCCCACCAGGCTCCTCTGTCCATGGATTCTTCAGGCAAGAATACTGGAGTGGGTTGCCATGCCCTCCTCCAGGGGATCTTCCCAATCCAGAAACTGAATCAGTGTTTCTAATGTTTCCTGCATTGCCAGGCAGGTTCTTTACCACTAGCACCACCTGGAAAGCCCAAAATAGGTATAAATGCTTGCAGTATCTGATGTTTTGGGTGATGGCTACTGTCCATCTTAAAGCATGGGACAATTGGGGACTAATTTGCTGAATTATTTGGGGTTTATCCTACAGAGACAAATATATGACTCAATGAAGGTTGGTAAATAAAACAACCATGACTTAATTTTCTGATAGAAGTATATCATTAAAAAACACGAGCAGTTTCCTAGTCAAATGGACAGTCTTCTTTTGGGGGGAGAAAAAAAGAAAGAAAGTATATTTATATTTAAGTACTAAGTTGTAAAAACAGGTTGAAAAGCGACAAAAACACAACTCTGATTTCAGAGGCTGATCAGACTCAGACTGCAAGTCCCACCCAAACTGGCTAGCACCCTGGGAAGTCCCCTTCCACCTTGTTCCCAGGGGAATGGAATTGGGAAATTAGTTCAGACACGTATGGGCGGTGTCACCACCGTGCCAGCCGGGGCGTGTGCGTGCATCCTTGTTTCCATGGAGATGCTCGAAATATCATGCCCTGCTCAACTTTTTGAGCTCTATACAGCCAGTCCCCCAAGATCATGGGGACTTCGTCTTTATCTGGTCTGGGGACACAACCACACCAGCGGCAGGGGCGACTTCTCCAGGGGATGGTGCTAGAGCAGGACCCCAGCTTCTCCTTTATTTCTCACGACACTGGTGCCAGGTGTGGTGAAAGTCAAGCAATGCAGTGACCGTCCCCACCTCTCCCATTTGAACACTCAGCCCTTCCTCAGCGGCCTTCTTCTTAAGTTTGTGATTTGAGTATTTGTCTAATTATTTTCTCAAACCGTCACGTTCTCAATCAGTAATTGAGAAACATTCCAAACAGGAGGGTGGGAACCAAGAGCTTCAGAGTTAAGTTAAAAAACAAAAAGTAAACCCAGGAAATCCTACATGACATCTAAGAGAACATGTTCAAATGTCAGCTGCCTAATTTTTATACTTCAAAGAGGAGGGGGGGAAACAGACAATTTTATTCTTAAATCCTGATTCTTTCAGTGACCAACTGAGACTCAGACCTACCAAAAGGCCACCATTTGGGGGTATTTTCCTCGTGTGAACGGGAGTTCGCTGGGATCTGCTGCTTTTGTAGCTAAAGAAAGAGATGCTTCAACAACAGATTGAGCTGCCAGAACAAGTTGCCTGACTTGCTTTGATAAATGAAAAGATAACCTGATGCAGAAGTCTCTGATTTGGAACATAAAATCTGAAGATCTCAGTGTTGTGTCCATTGCCAGATGTTAAATAGAAACTCACATTAAGTTCTTTAACATAGACATGAAGAGTCACTAGTCCATAAAGACTCAGGACGAGATGCACTGAAGCTTGCATGCCTGTGTTATTCACCACTGCATGGGACCACGGTTACTCTTATGTCATCCTAATTTACTTAAATATTTTTGGTCCGATACATTGAAAATGACAAAAATATCTTTAGTTCCTATGCCCACTCTACTATACATGTAATGCTCTATCTTGCCTTTTAAAAATAGTATGTCATGAATATTCACCCATTCTTTGAAAACATGCTTTTTAATGTTTGTGTCTTTGCATAGCTGTACACTGTCTTTAAAATAAAAAATTCCCTATCGTTGGGCATTTAGGCTTCTTCCTCCATCCCTCCCTAAATTTTTTCTTGAAAGGACAGCCTAATAAATATTTGTGTACCTTTCTGATTATTCTTCAAGATAAATTTCCAGAAGCAGAAACACTAGACAGTATACGAACATGTTCTTATAAGGAGACTGGTACAAATATTGCTCTCTCTCTTCCCATCAGCTGTGCTCAAGAGCACTCATTTAAAAATACGCCCAACATGAGGTTTTAAATGTATTTATATTCAAAAGTCTCTGCTATTTTGAAATGCCTGGTGCCTCTGTGTTGCTTAATTGTACTTCTGTCATTACCAGTGAGTTTGGTGGGTTTTTTTTCCTGTTTTCATTTAATCACCAGCCACTGTTCTTAAGAGAATTGTTTAGCCTATTTTTCTTTAGGGTGCTCACTGTTTTCTTATCAACAGAGCTCTCTAATTGATGGAAAACCTGCGTTTTGCTGATGTACACAAAAAGAACTAATTTTCAGTTCTTTATAATATATTTTCTGGACACATCTCATGACATTTGGGACCTCAGTACCTCGACCAGGGATCAAACCAATGCCATCTGCATTGGAAGGCAGAGTCTTAACCACTTGGACCACCAGGGAAATCTCCCAAACGACTAATTTTTGCATGCTTATTTTATAATCCACCACCTCCCCGAACTGCCTTGTCAGATCCAGTATCTTTGACTCCCTCAGGATCTTACGTAGGCAGCCATCCCTGACAGACAACGGTGGGTCTGACTTTCCTTCTCTATGGGTTTATGTCTTATTCTTTCCTCATTGCATTGCACTAGTCACAGCTTCCAGAACCACCACAGGGTTATCAAGCATCATCGTCTTGCCTTTATTGCCACCAGCAATTCTTCATTACATAGGATGCTTTTATAGATCTGAGATGCTCTTTACAAATTTCAGCAAGCATGCTTCTGAGTTTTGTTTAGATGGAAATTGATGTACCACTTCCCTTTCCAACCTCTTTGAAGATTGGGGTATTTTTCTCCTCTGGCCTATTAATATGATAAATTTTTATTTCAAACATTATTCTGTGTTTGAAGTAATTTCTGTGCCCAATGTTATTCTTCTAAAGTATCTCCAGATTTGATTTTCTTATGCTGTATGTAAATGTCTGCCTTAATTCAGAGCCAGACAGATCACTGTTTTATTATATTTGGAGAGAGGGGGCAGAAAATACTTAACCTAAATGAGGACATCTCTTTTTACAACGTGTCAGCTTTTAAATGAACATACAGTAAAATTGACTTTTTGGTGTATACCGTTGTATGAATTTCGACCTTTGTATAGATTCTTGTCACCAACACTACAAGCAGGACACACAAGAGCTCCATCGCTTCAAACACTCCTGGGCTTCCCACTTGAGTCACAGCCTCCCCCCACCCCTCACCCCTGGCAACCACTCATCTGTTCTCTATCCCTATAGCCTTGTCCTGTTCAGAATGTCATATAAGTGGAATCACATACTATGGAAACTTTCTGACTTCTTTCACTCAGCAAAATGCCTCTGAGATTCATCTGAGTTGTGCCAACAGTTCATTTCTTTTTATTACTGAGTAGTGGTAAAGAACCCACCTGCCAGATGTAAGCAACATGGGTTCGATCCCTGGGTCGGGAAGATCCCCTGGAAAAGGAAATGGCAACCCACTCCAGTATTCTTGCCTAGAGAAGACCATGGACAGAGAAGCCAGGCGGGCTACAGCCCATGGGGTCGCAAAGAGTTGGACATAACTTAGCGACTAAACAACAACAATAATATGCATTGTATGAATGCTCCTGTGTCTGTTTATCCATCTGTTAGAGGACACTTGAGTTGTTACCAGCTTTTGACAATTATGAACAGACTTAGTATAAACATCCGTGTACAGATTTCTGTATGAACACAGATTTTTGCTTCTCAGGGGTAGTGGTTCTCAGCTACAAACTATTTTTGCTCCCTGGATGATACTTAGCGAGGTGGAGAGACATTGTGGGTTGTTACATGTGGGGGCAGGGGTGCTACAAGGCGTCCAGCAGCAGAGGCCAGGATGGTGCTAAACCTGCAAAGAACAGGAAGGAGAGCATTCCCTGAACCAAGGAGGGAGCAGCCCCAAATTCAGTAGCGTTGCTATGGAGACACCGCTGTAGGTAAATACCCAGGATTGGGATCGCTGGCTTGGAGGGAAGTGCACGTTTCACTTTATAGGAAGCTGTCAATGATTCTCCAGAGCAGCTGTACCGTTTTGAAATCAGCAGTGTGTGAGAGTTCCAGTTGCTCCACAGCAGCACTGGGCATTGTATTTCAGGTGTTTTCAGTCAGTGTTTACTATTTTTAAAAAATATTCATTTATTTATTTGCCTGTGTTGAGTCTTAGCTGTGGCAGGCGGGCTTCTCTAGTTGTGACTCTCAGGTTTAGCGGCCCTGCAGTACGTGGGATCTTAGTTCCCAGAGCAGGGTTTGAACCCACGTCACCTGCATTGCAAGGAAGACTCGTAATCACTGGACCACCAGGGAAGCCCTAGTTTTATTAGTTCTAAGAGTTTTTCTTTTTTGGGGGGAGATTCTTTGAGATTTTCTATGTCCACATCATACCATCTGTGAAGAAGGGTAGTTCGTTCATTGCTAACTTCCCTGGAGACTTCCTCTTTAACTCAGAGATTACATAGAAACATGCTGCTTGATTTACAAGTGCTAGGAGGTTTTCCTGTTATCTCTATGTTGTTGATTTCTGTTTAATTCTATTATGGTGAGGTCACACTCTGTGTGATTTAAATTCTTTTAATTTATGAAAGTGCGGTGTGGTTTATCTTGGTGAATATTCCACGTGCACTTGAAAAAGTGTATTCTGCTACTGTTGAGTGCCTTATAAATGTTAATTCATTCCAGTTGGTTTGAGGGCATTCAATTCTTCTTATATCCTTACTGATTTTATGTTCCCTAGTTCTCCTAATTACTGAGAGGAGTGCTGACGTCTTTATAATTGTGGATTTTATTTTTAATGTGAAAATGGGTGGTGCTAGTGACAAAGAACTCGCCTGCCAATGCAGGAGACATAAGCAACAATGGTATGATCCCTGGGTTGGGAAGATTCCCTGGAGAAGGAAACGGCAACCCAACATTTCCGATTTGAGGTTTTTACATTGTTTAAACTTATTTTTTTGTTTTGCTGCATTGTAGTGAGAGAGTAGGGCCTATACAATTTTAATAAATATTTATTGAGCTTTTTCTTAAGGCTTAATATATGGCCACTTTTTGATGGTGTTTATGGACATGGGGAAATAAAATATTGCCTCTTTTTTGAGCACTGTGTTCAACAGAAATATAATCTGGGTCTCATATACAATTTAAGGTTTTCTAGTAATCATATTTAAAAAGGTAAAAAAAATTTCTAATATGTTTTATTTAATCTAATATATCCAGGATATTAAGTCAACATGTAATACAAAAACTATTGATGAGACAGTTGGCTTTCTTTTTCTGTGTCTCAAGTCTGCAAGACTTGGTATGTGTTTTATACACTCAGCCCGTTTCAATGAGGGTTGGTCACATGTCAAGTGTTGAAGAGCCATGTGTCACCGGGGGCTAACCAAGTGGGCAGTGCAGCTTTAGAGAGCACAGAGTCCAGTGAAAACACGTAAAGTCAGCCTCACTCCTGTCGGTAGGCTCCTTGCACCCCAGCTGTGCCCCATTCTTACAGAAGCAGTAGGGTGGGCATGACAGCTTCGGAGCAGGTCTCTGCCTGACTGCTCCACCCAAGCTTCCATTTCAAGACATTGTCACAGTTACCTATCCCTGTAAACTGTACCTCTTGGGAATGGACTTCCTAATCATACAACACAACATCCAGAAGAGTAGGTTTAAATGAAGAAAAAGACTGATGGATTTTCTATAAAAATGAAAAAAGATTTTTCAGTAGAGAAAGATACAACTGAAGAAGGCTTGAGCATTGTCAGCCGGCTCCTTATCTGTGCTCACTCATTTGATCTCCACAACCCTGTGTATGAGCTCAGTTTTACAGACAAGGAAGCAGAGGCACAGAGAAGTTCAGTAATTTGTCCAACTTCTGGGTCGGGAAGATCCCCTGGAGAAGGGAGAGGCTACCCACTCCAGTATTCATGGGCTTCCCTGGTAGCTCAGACGGTAAAGAATCCGCCTGCAATGTAGGAGACCTGGGTTTGATCCCTGGGTTGGGAAGATCCCCTGGAGGAGGGCGTGGCAACCTGCTCCAGCAGTCTTGCCTGGAGAATCCCCATGGACAGAGGAGCCTGGCAGGCTACAGTCCGTGGGGTCACAAAGAGTCGGACACAGCTGAAGCGACTTAGCACGCACCCATGCACGAACCACAAGGGCATTTGCCATCTGCCTCTGCGGAGACTGAACCCCGTGCTGCTGCGGCTGTTGACCTTCAACACCCCCTGAGGGAGTTCGGGGTGGAGAGTGAGGCACTCTGTGCTCCAGGGAATGTGGTGGAACGAGTCTTTAGATAGTTAGATATTTTTAGGAACTCCTTTCATGACCCCAATCCTTGCAACTCCTCCTATCTAGAAAAGCACTAAATCCCTTCATGATGATATCAGCTCCTCCTGACTAGCAGAAAGCCTTTGTAAAAGGAATGCTTGATTCTACTGAACTCCTCCTTCACCAGGACCTTATATATTGACCTTGCCCCACTGCCTCTTTGGAGTAGGCTCTCAGAGCTATCTGAGGTGCTGTCCCTAAGGCTGCAATCCTCATTTTGCCCCAAATAAAATGACTTGCAACTCTCACATTGTGCATCTTTTTAGTCGACTGGGAGTATCCAGAAATCCCATGGACAGAGGAACCTGGCAGGCTACAGTCCATGGGGTCACAAAGAGTCAGACACAACTAAACCACCACACCACCACCTCCATCACTTAAAACGCACTTCACTTTCGATCCACAATTCCATTTCCGGGTATCTATCATACAGCTGAGGCTACCCAGGTGGTACTAGTGGTAGAGAATCCACCTGTCAATGCAGGAGACTTAATAGACCTGAGTTTGATCCTTGGATCAGGAAGATTCCCTGGAGGAGGAAATGGCAACCCACTCCAATATTCTTGCCTGGAAAAATTCCATGGACAGAGGAGCCTGGCGAGCTACAGTCCAAGGGGTTCCAGAGAGTTGGACACGACTGAGTGAGCAGTGAGTGACTGATGGATCGGACAGCTGTGGTCTCCTGGGAGCATGAAGATGCAGGCCCACAGAAGTTCTCCTAACCAAGCCCTGAGTGACCCATGCTCCTGCGAGGGTCCATTGCGGGCCGGGCACAGGCTGTCCCCCACCGTCCCCCCGCCACCTGAAGCGTCTCTCCCCATCTGTGAGCCCCGTGCTTGTCCTTACACTTATTCAAGCCAGTTGTACTTGTTCTGCAATTATGTCCTTAAGTGAAAAAAAACGAAAGAATTTTCAGTGCAAAGGGAGTTGTTTTTATGAAAGTAACCTGGAAGCTCTCAGAGATCAGTGAAAGTCAAGTTGCTAAAAACCAAAACCAGAATCAAACTGCTCTTGAATAAAACAAGTGTAAAATACAGGGACAGCATCATAAGGATCGATAAGGATTTTGCACTTAAGAGTCTTCACAAGTGTCTAAAGTCCAAAATCACACAGCATGTAATGACTGTAATTTATCAGGAGAAAGTGAAAACAGTTGGTCCTCCAGCCAGGAGCCAAGAAAAGGCTTGCACACAAGTACATTTTTTTAAACAATGAAAATGTATTAATGAGTAGCTTATTTAATTTTAAAACAAAAATAAAGTGATAATCTTTAACTGTGCAAAATGACATCACTGTTCTCTTTGGTAACTTTTCTTGCTCTGAATTCTAATCTGTGTGATAATATTGTGGGTTTAGTTTTCTCATCAGTTGGATAATTTCTGGCTTTCAATGGAGGATTTAAGCAATTTACATTTATGGTTACAGCACATATGTTTGCTATGAACTCTGCCACCTTATTTTATACTTTTTTTTTATGCTGACCTTTCACTGTTTGCTTTCCTTTTCTTATAAGATCCCTGCTTTCTCTGCTTTTTGCTTGTTGTTGTAAGGGACTTATACCATGTTTTAAGTTCCACTGGGGTTTATCTCTAAGCTTTCCAAAGTAATTTAAATTTATTTATCTAATTATCAAGGTAAAAAAAAACAACAACAAGAATTCTCTCAAAAAACTAGACACTTTTCCTTATTTTGAGGACTAGGAAAAAGGCCCATGATGGTAATATTGTGTGAAAAACAGCCAAATGCAAAATTGCACTGTATAATTCCTTTTATATGAAAGTCAAACTTAGGAACGGTGCAAGGGAAACAAAAGCAAAAACAAACTCACGGGACTACATCAAACTAAAAACCTTTTGCCCAGAGAAGGAACCTATCAACCAATGAAAAGGCCAGCTACTGAATGGGAGAAGATATTTACACATGATATATCTGATAAGGGATTAATATCCAAAGTATTCAAGGAACTTATACAACTGACCATTAAAAAACAACTTGATTAAAGAATGAGAAGAGGATCTGAATAGATGTTTTTCCAGAGAAGACACACGGATGACCAAAGACACATGAAAAGATGCTCCACATCACTGATCATTAGGGACATGCAAATCAAAACCACAGGGAGTTGTCACGTCACACTGGTTAAAAAAGCTATTATCAAAAAGACAACAAATAACAAGGGTTGGAGAGGATGTGGAGGAAAGGGAACATTCATGCACTCTTAGTGGGACTGTAAGCTGATTCAGCCACTATAGAAAACAGTATAGAGATCACTCAAAAAATTAATAATAGAACTACCATATGATCCAGCAATTCTACTCCTGGGTATTGATCTGAAGAGAACAAAAACACTAATTCTAAAGATGTCTCCACCTCTGTGTTCTAGCAGCCAAGATACAGAAGCAACTGAAGTGTTCATCAACAGATGAACAGATAAAGAGATATGTTATACACACACACACACGCTATGGAATAATTGCCATAAAAAAGAATGAAATCTTGTCATTTGAGACAACATGGATAGAACTAGAGAGTATCATGCTAAGTGAAATAAGTCAGACAAAGACAAATACTGTAAGTGTATAAGATTCACTTACATGTGGAATCTAAAAAACAAAACAAATGAACAAACACAACCAAATAGAAACATACAGAAAACAGAGTGGATAAGGGTAGGGGAAGGAAAGAAATAGGTAAGGGAGATTAAAAGGTACAAATTTCCAGCTGAAAAATAAGTGAGTCAGGGGTGTGAACATCATGGGTATGAAACGTACAGTGTGGGGAATATAGTAAACAGTGAAAGAAAGTGAAGTTGCTCAGTCCTGTTCCACTCTGTGACCCCAGGGACTGTGCGGCTCCTCCATCCATGGGATTCTCCAGGCAAGAATACTGGAGTGGGTTGCCATTTCCTTCTCCAGGGGATCTTCCCTACCCAAGGATCAGATTCGGGTCTCCTGCATTGCAGGCAAACTCTTTACCGTCTGAGCCACCAGGAAATCAGAATATAGTGAATATCTATGCAACACTTCTGTATGGTGGCATGCTGTAACTAGACTAAGTCAAAACATCTTAGGTGACCATTTTGAAATGTATAGAAGAACCAAATCACTACATTGTATAATGGGAACTAATACAGTGTTGTAGATTAACAACATATCAAAAACAAAAAACTTTTAGAAAAAGAGATCAGACTATGGTTAACAAGGCGGGAGTGGGGTGTGGTGAAGTACGGGGATGGGGAAAGGAAACTGACTGAGGCAATCAAAAGGTACACACTTCCAGTAATAAGATGTAATGTATAATATGATAAATATAATTAACACTACTGTTAGTTACATGCTATATATGAAAGTTAAGAGAGTAAATCCTGAGTTCTCAGCGTAAACAAACATTTTTTTCTTTATTTCTTTTTTTTTCCTTTTTTTTTTTTCTTTATTTCTTTAATGTTGTATCTAATGAGATGACAGGGGATCACTAAACTTACTGTCTACCCTCTGACGGATGAGAAGGGGCTTGTGCAAGTTTCCTGGCGGGAGGGACTGGCTGTGGGGAAACACTGGGTCTTGCTCTGGTGCAGGGCCACGCTCAGCAAATCTTTAATCAAATATTCTGCTGATGGTGGGGTTCATGCTCCCTCCCTGTTATTTGTTTGGCCTGAGGCGGCCCAGTCTTGGAGTCCACAGGCTCTACGGTAGAAAAGGCTGAGCCAAAGCAGAAACAGCTCCCAGCGGCAGATGCGTCTGGCGGCGAAAGTCAAGTCTGACGTTGTAAAGAACAATACTGCATAGGAACCTGGAATGTTAGATCCACAAATCAAGGTAAGTTGGATGTGGTTAAGCAGGGGATGGCAAGAGTGAACATCGACATCTTAGGAATGCCGTGAGCTAAAATGGATGGGAATGGGAGAATTTAACTCAGATGACCATTATATCTACTAGTGTGGACAAGAATCCCTTAGAAGAAATGGAGCAGCCCTCATAGTCAACAAAGGAGTCCAAAATGCAGCACTTGGGTGCAATCTCAAAAATGACAGAATGATCTTGTTTCTAAGGCAAACCATTCAATATCACAGTAATCCAAGTCTATGCCCCAAGGACTGATGCCAAAGAACCTGAAGCTGAACGATTCTATGAAGACCTATAAGACCTTCTAGAACGAACAACAAAAAAAAATGTCCTTTTCATCATAGGGGATTGGAACGCAAAATTAAGAAGTCAAGAGATACCTGGAATAACAGGCAAGTTTGGCCTTGAAGTACAAAATGAAGCAGGGCAAAGGCTAATAGAGTTCTGCCAAGAGAACGCACTGGTCATAGTAAACACCCTCTTCCAACAACACAAGAGAAGACTCTACACATGGACATCATCAGATGGTCCATACTGAAATCAGATGGATTATGTTCTTTCCAGCCAGAGATGGAGAAGCTCTATACAGTCAGCAAAAACAAGACTGGGAGCTGACTGTGGCCCAGACCCTGAACTCCTTATTGCCAAATTCAGTCTTAAATTGAAGAAAGTAGGGAAAACCACTAGACGATTCAAGTATGACCTAAATCAAATCCCTTATGATTATACAGTGGAAGTGACAAATAGATTCAAGGGATTAGATCTGATAGACGAGTGCCTGAAGAACTATGGACAGAGGTTTGTAACACCATACAGGAGGCAGTGACTAAAACAATCCCAAAGGGAAAAAAATGCAAGAAGGCAAAGTGGCTGTCTGAGGAGGCCTTACAGATAGCTGAGAAATGAAGTGAAAGGCAAAGGAGAAAAGGGAAAGATACACCCAACTGAATGCAGAGTTCTGGAGAATAGCAAGGAGAGATAAGAAAGGCTTCCTCAGCGATCAATGCAAAGAAATAGAGGAAAACAACAGAATGGGAAAGACTAGAGATCTCTTCAAGAAAATCAGAGATACCAAGGGAACATTTCATGCAAAGATGGGCTCAATAAAGGACAGAAATGGCAAGGACCTAACAGAAGCAGAAAAGATTAAGAAGAAGTGACAAGAATACACAGAAGAACTGTACAGAAAAGGTCTTAATGACCTGGTTAACCATGATGGTGTGGTCTCTCACCTAGAGCCAGACATCCTGGAGTGTGAAGTTAACTGGGCCTTAGGAAGTATTACTTACAAACAAAGCTAGTGGAGGTGATGGAATTCCAGCTGAGGTATTTCAAATCCTAAAAGACGATGCTATTAAAGTGCTGCATTCAACATGCCAGCAAATTTGCAAACCTTACCAAAATTTGGCCACAGGACTGGAAAAGGTCAGTTTTCATTCCAGTCCCAAAGAAAGGCAATGCCAAAGAATGTTCAAACTGCTGTACAATTGCACTCATCTCACATGACAGCAAAGTAATGCTCAAAATCCTTCAAGCGAGGCTCTGATAGTACAAGAACTAAGAACTTCCAGACGCACTCGCTGAATTTAGAAAAGACAGCGGAATCAGAGATCAAATTGCCAACATTTGCTGGATCATACAAAAATCAAGAGAATTCCAGAAAAACTGCTTCACTGACTACCCTAAAGCCTTTGATTGCGTGGATGGCAACAAACTGATGAAAATTCTTAAAGAGATGGGACTAACAGACCATCTTACCTATCTCCTGAGAAACCTGTATGCAGGTCAAGAAGCAACAGTTAGAATCCGACATGGAACAACAGACTAGTTCACAATCAGGAAAGGAGTATGTCCAGGCTATATATTGTCACCATGCTTATTTAGCTTATATGCAGAGCACATCATGTGAAATGCCGAGCTGAATGAATCACAAGCTAGAATCAAGATTGCCAGGAGAAATAACAACCTCAGATATACAGAAGACACCACCATTATGGCAGAAAGCAAAGAGGAACTAAAGAGCTTCTTGATGAAGGTGAAAGAGGAGAGTGAAAAAGTTGGCTTAAAACTCAACATTCAAAAAACGAAGATCATGGCATCCATTCTTATCACTTCACAGCATATAGATGGGGGAAAAGTGGACACAGTGGCAGATTTTATTTTCTTGGGCTCCAAAATCACTGTGGACAGTGACTGCAGCCGTGAAATTGAAACATGCTTGCTCCTTGCAAGAAAAGGTATGACAAACCTAGACAGCATGTTAAAAAGCAGAGCTATCACTTTGCTATCCAAAGTCCATACAGAGTCAAAGCTATGGTTTTCCAGTACTCATGTATGGATGTGAGAGTTGGAACATAAAGAAGGCTGAATGCTGAAGAAATGATGCTTTTGAATTGGGCTGGATAAGACTCTTGAGAGTCCCTTGGACAGCAAGGAAGTCAAACCAGTCAATCCAAAACGGAATTTTCCAACCCCGAATATACACTGGAAGGACTGATGCTGAAGCTCCAATACTTTGGCCACCTGATGTGAAGAGCTGACTAATTGGAATAGACCCTGATGCTGGGAAAGGTTGAAGGCAAAAGGAGAAGGGAGTGGCAGAGGATGAGATGGTTGGATAGCGTCACAGACTCAACGGACATGAATATGAGTAAACTACGGGAGATGGTGAAGGACAAGGAAGCCTGGCGTGCTGTAGTCCATGGGGTCACGAAGAGTCAGAAACAGCTTAGCGATGAAAACTACTCTGGTCATTATTTCATGACGCATGGAAGGCAAATCATAGATCTTAAACTTATACAGTGAAGTGTGTCGATTATATCTCAAATAAAACTGGAAGGAAAAAAAGGTGAGTGATGGTGGCTCTATCTGCAGGTGGTGGAGCCCCTGGGTCTCTCAGGTAGGAGGGATGGCCACCTGCAGGGGGGCTTCTCCCTGGGTTCTAGACCTTCCACGTGGTTGCTCTGGGTGGTAAAGCCTGCTGGGATTTCCCCAGTCTAGCTCCACCTGCCTCGTGGAGATCTCCTGACCATGCATCTTTGCTTCAGGTGGGGCATGTGGTTCTTTATGTCCTCTCACAGTATCCTGTGAGAAGCTGGGAGGAGCCCTGTAGTATGACTAGACACTTCTGACATCAGTTTCATTAAAAAACAAAACAAAATTCCTGTGGCATTGCTTACAAATCACCGCTCATGAGTCACAAGTGGTGTCAGACTCTAAAACCACCTCTTCTGAGTCTGCTGGGCAGGACGCAGTGGACCCTGGGTGGCCCTTCAAAAATCGAGTGTCATCAAGGCTTCTCAAGGAGCAAAGGCATCATACCACCCGAGCCTGTGTTTGATGAACCCGGTCGGGAACTAGTCTCAGCCTTGGTCAGTACGTGTGCGCACAGTTTGCAGTCTTGCCTTTTAAATAAATGAGAAGAATGAACGTTTCTACAGAATCTCGCACAGGCGGGCCAAGAGCTAAAGAAAGTCAGGACTGCAACTAGGAACAAGCTCAAGGGTGGGCTTGAAGGAGCATGTGAGTGGTGGGGCTGGGGAAACGGGGCGTGAGAGGTTAGAGATGACAGAATTGGATTGAACAGGGACCCCTGGCAGCCCAGTGGTTAAGACTTCGCCTTCCAATGCAAGGGGTGTGGGTTCAATCCTTGGTCGAGCAGCTAAGATCCCACAGGCCTCATGGCCAAAAACCCAAAACATTAAATGGAAGCAGCATTGTAAGAAATTCATTAAAGACTTTAAAAATAGCCCACATTAAAAAAAATCTTAAAAGAACTGATTCGACTCTCTCTATATAAAGCTACATGTGTATATATATATATATGACTACATATATATATACACCAACACCTACATTTCTTAGCTTCTCATTTCTATTACTGTTTGTGTTTTATAGGTTATTTTTCCCTGTTAGCCACAAACTATTAAGCGACTCTGTGACCCTGCCTCAGCCTACCTGACAGGCAGGGTCTGCCTGGACCATCGGATGAAGGCCAAGAAGAGACCAAGTCCTAGATTTCCACACCATTTCAGGAAGGGTGGACATGCTGAGGGCTTTCTTTCAGAGCCCCACTCACCCAGGGTTCAGGTGAAAATTAGAAATAAAGATGTGCCAGTGAAAAGTAAAGCACGGAGGAACAGAGCCAGTTCACGGTCACGAGTTCAGCATCACCAACTGTATCGGTGCTCACACGTGCCACGGAGAGTCTCCACAATAACAAGCAAGAGCTTAGAGAATGCAGTCTTACTGTCTACAGAAACAACGACGTGGAGAACACACAGCACCGGGGTTGAGCTACCTTAGGAGGTAACAAGGTAGTTTTTGTTGCCTGTGCTTCCCTGGTGGTGCCAGGGGTAAAGAGCCCGCCTGCCAATGCAGGAGACTTAGGAGATGTGGGTTCGATCCCTGGGTTGGGAAGATCCCCTGGAGGAGGAAATGGCAACCCACTCCAGTATTCTTGCCTGGAGAATCCCATGGACAGAGGAGCTCGCTGGGCTCCCGTCCTGGGGTCGCACAGAGTTGGACACGATGGAAGTGATGTGGCATGCACCCACGCACGTAAAATAATGTGAATTTTCCTGCATGTTGGGGGTAGAGGTACCCTGCCAGTAACTCCTCTGGTGAACCAGCCTCACCCCAGAGAGGACGCCTCACCCAAGCTGTTAAAACACCCATTCATTCTGACCGGAAGCTCTCACCCCGGGCAGCCCGTTACCTCTTGCAGCCTGATCTCCTCCGGCTGGAGGATGTCCAGCACCCCGCTGCTCTGAATCTCCGGAAGATCCTGCCAGAGGTTGAATCGCGAGTGGGGGTTGCTGAGCAGGCAGATCTGGGGCAGGGCCTTCCTCTCGGGTGGGCTTGCTGGCTCCTCCTCCTCCTCCCCGTCATCTTCCTCCGGAGCCTCCTCGCTGGACGGGCACCCGTCAGCACTACCCTGTATTTCTGCATCCTGCTGCCTCCTGGTCTCAATCTCTTGGAGAGTTGACTTATCTCGGTATTCCTGATACAGGAGCCCTGAAATCAAATCAAACCATTTTGAAGACACGATAGAGATTTCAGATGCGGAGCTTTCCAAATCACTAAGTCACAGCTTTAGACTCCTGAAAGCAAAAAAGTCAAAAGTGTCAGTTGCTTAGTCCTGTCCAACTCTTTGTGACCCCATGGACTGTAGCCCTCCAGGCTCCTCTGTCCTTGGGATTCTCCAGGCAGGAATACTGGAGGGGGTTGCCAGGCCCTTCTCCAGGGGATCTTCCTGACCCAAGGATTTAACTCAGGACTCCTGCATGGCAGGCAGATACTTTACCATCTGAGCCACAAGGGATCAAGGGCAAATGCTTTGCCCATGAAAACACAAAGAAGCCAGACCCCCACAGGTCTCAGGGAAGGGCCACTGAACGGACTGCCACTGTCTTCATTTTTTGGGAAGGATCTGCGCGCATAAGTTTATTTTTTTTTTCTAACAAGGAATAAAGAAATCCCTGAATAGAATCAAAACCCAGTCGCACAAATAAATGCTTTTCACACACATAATCAGCAAACAACAAGGATCCAGAACTTGTCATGTTAATAACCAACATGTGCAGAGTTGATGGAAATGGCCCGATTATGTTTCAGCATCCCAGCAGGACGCTTCTCAAAGCCTTAAGTGCTTCAATATTAAAACTCAAGTCTATTCATCGGTAAAATGGGAGTCGTTGTAAATTCTCATTTTGAAGGAAAAAAAACAATATTTCATCAATCTTATGATTCAAAAGGGAAACATTCCTTTTTTTTTTTTTCTTTCGTACTTTTAGATTTACTTCCCTGATCTGAAATAAGTGCCTTCTGAGTTTCCAAGGAGATTTGGGGGTACAGAGGAGTCAGTAAAAATGCAGCACCTCCACAGGGAAAAATTCCTTTTCAGATGTCCTGGCCACAGGGCGAGGGATGGTCTCCCCACAGAGGAGCAGCGGAAAGGATCAGGGGCAAGAAGGCTCCCGGCCCAGGGAGAGGGGAGGCAGGGCTGCCCAGCTGGCGATGAGACTGGGAAGAGAAGAGGGTCACCTCTGGGGTCTTACCCATCCTGCGGGCAAAAGGCAAGCCCCAGGGGAAGCCCCTCAGGCAAGCAGCTCTGGTCTGCATTGTAGGAGGCCCACGGACGGGAAGAAAGAGGCCATGCCCACTCTCCAGGGGAGCAGTGATGGAGGCCTGCACACCGTGGTGGGGGAAGGATGGGGCCGTGTGCCTGATTCAGGGATAGTTACATGGTATAAGATGGGGCCTGGTGATTGGCGGGTGCTGGGTGATGACTGATATTCGGGTGACCAGTAGGCAGGGGAGGGCTGGTGGCCCTATTCAGGAGATGGGGAACATGGGAGGAGGGTCTGACTGGGGATAGGGTGGTGGAGAGATGTGGGTCCACCTGATGGCTACGCTGGACTGGTCTGGAGCCTGGGAGAGCAGTTGAGGCCCTTGATATTTCTATCTATAAAAACAAAGATGGGGACCTCCCTGGTGGTCCAGTGGCTAAGACTCCTTGCTCTCATTGCAGGGGGCCAGGGTTCAATTCCTGGTCAGGGAACTAGATCCCATGTGCTGCAACACAGATCAAAGATCCTGTGTGCCACAGGTAAGACCTGGCACAAACTGCCCCCCCGCCCAAAAGATGATTTTCCTGGGAAAGTTCTAACAAGGATAAGTGTACTACTTGTAAAGCACTTTCTCACGCAATGCAGTATAAATATTACCTATTATTCCTTCTTTAATTGCTAAGTACATCTAACCTGAAGAGAAAAGGAAGGGAAAAACAGACCATCTTCTAAGTCCTAAAAAATGGCTGGATAAATTATATTCATAGTTTATAAATAACAGGAACCCAATAAATTACGTGTGGGTTAAATTACTTGGCTTCTTATGCTCCGTAATGCTAAATTATAAATCCTTTATGATTAATATAGCTTTACTTAAAAAAAAAAAAGATGATGTGATTTTACATTAGAATCTAGCAGATTACAACATGGAGTTAATTTGACAAAGGAACAAAAAAGAGAATCTAAATCTATGCTAAATGCAACCCAGATTGAGCTGTAATGGCAGAGGTTTAAAGCCAGTACACAAACCGGTTCAGTGATAAGCATAAGATATAACTATTGTTGGCAACACTGTATCAATTAATCTTCTGTGATTTCAATACTATTTTTATGGAGGTTTAAAGAAACCAGGGGAACTTCCCTGGTGGCCCAGAGGTTAAGAATTTGCCTGCCAATGCAGAGGACATGGGTTTGATCCCTGGACAAGCTGCTTTTATTTATTTATTGGTTTTTATATGTGACTGCTTGAGGATGTGAGGCATGGAGCTGTGGCAGCCATCTGGTGACATGAAGCCCAAACACTGAGAATGGAGGAGGGAAGGGAGCTAGGTGACTGCTTGACTTGAACCAACTCCAGAACTTTCTTCCTCATTCCTGGACTGACAGAATACATTCATTCTTTCAGGTCATTTTTTTTTTTTTAAACCTGGATATTCTATTAGAATAAGCCAAAGACTTCCAATACAAGTAATTTTAGCATTTTCTTAAAACTTCATACTTCTTTCTGAAGCCTTCAGAATATGAATTTAAATACCAGTTTTCCTGGAGTTACTGTGATTACAAAGGATTACCTGACACACTGGGTAACCTTTTTTTTTTTGGTAATGTGTTTATTTTTATTAGCCTTAAAATTCAGATTACAATAGAAACAAAGTAGCTATAACTGAGGAACTAGATTAGCAGATTAAAGTTTTGTATTTGAGATATACTGATGATGTATCATGTTTTTCAATTTTGTACATTCATTAAGCAAAATTAACTTTCCCTGTAAAAGCCTGCACCTGGTATTATATCCAAGCAGAATTAGAAGGCTCAGTTCTCATCTCTCTTAATTAAAATGATCTATATCAGGCTGGCCATGCTGCCCTGCAGAAGCAAGGCTCCTGGAGTCCTTCAAAATCTTACTTTTTGAAGAGAATTTTTTCTTCTTTTTCCTTTGAATTCTTCAGATAGAAACTTCCAAAGGGCAGGGAATTTTGTTTCTTAGTGAGCACCTTCTAGGCCCCAAGCAGTTGCTAGGTGCCAGAGACAACCACAGGACACACACGCACGTGTGCGCACGCAAACACACACACGTGCAATCACAGGGCCTCGGGGTCTGTGACCTCTAGGGCCACCAGCAACAACGACAATTGTACACCACGCCACACAGTCCTGGCATCATTCTCTCCTGGCCTGAGTGGGAGCCGCCACAGTCCAACACAGTGGTGCATAAATGCCCAGCGTCTTCCCACTTTCCTCCCCTCTTAACTCGTCTGCGTCTTTAGGAACGTGTTGTCCTCTCCTGATACCTGGCAAAGAATCCCCTTCATTCACTGAGCTAAGTGGGAGCAGCTGGCCTCTTGTAGGAATCTGCTTGGCACAGGCCTCGAGTCGAGGACGAAGGATGTGAGAAGGAGGCAGCCTCGGCCCTGCGTGTTCAGCACATCTGTTGAGCACCTACCCGGGATCCAGCCCAGAAGCCGGAAATACATATTCTCCCACCAGCACAGGGTGGGAGAAACGCCTGGGGATGTCAGTCTCCACTGTTCACCACAGGAGGAAACGAGGGCCGGGAGGAGCGCTGTACCCCAGTTCAGGGCTTCCAACTCCCAGCCTTGAGCTGATGCCGCTGGCTCCCCAGGAAGGAGGTCTCCACACGCCCACGCCGCAGAAGGGAGCCTCTCTCCCGTGATTTGAGGCACGGATCTCCCCACCCCCACCCCGATTTCCTTCCTAGTTCTGACGTTGATCCCAGCCAGAGGTATCCCTTTCTAGAGGGTGAGAGTCAAGGCTCCCAGCTTATGCTGAGGCCACAGTGGCCCTCCTCGCTATAAAGGGCAATGTGACCGAGGTGGGACAAAGGGATTTTCGTGGGTGCCTGTCCTCAGAACAGCCCCTCTCCATTTGCCCCAGTGAACAAAGGGAAAAGCTGCTACCACTCAGCCCCACATCCAGGGGGCTGGGAACAAAATCCTGGAGTCTGGCGAGGCTTAACTGTGTAGGGCTCCACCCTCAGCTTTGCAGGGGCTCAGCTCCTCCCAGGGTTCAGTCCAGAAAAACCCCAGCCAGGGGAAGAGAGAACTTGCCTGAAAAGTCTCCTAAACACCGGTGTCCCAGGGCAAAGGAAGCCCCCTTCTACGAGAGACACTTTGTGTCTGTCCGAGTGTTTGGGATGAAGGACAATGATGATCAATTTAGGGAAGGGCATTTTCAAGTCAAAATTTTAATTCAATGAATAAACGGCTGCTCTGACAACACTGAAGAACAGAAAAGATCTAGAGGCCGTCCCATTCCCCATGTTAGGCACTCACAGCCCCCTCTCATGAGGACAATGAGAACTAGTTCGATGTCATCAACAGTTCTTTTAATTGCAAGTGCTCGGGTTCCTGGGACACCTTCCCACTCCACGGACTGCTTTCAGAGTCTCAGCTGCAGCTGTGAGGCAGCTGGACTTCCAGCCACAATGGGAACAGGCAGGTGGAGCCAGGCTTCTCTCCCTAACCCGGGGAGTGAGGGTGGGGGCCTCTGGGGCTCCCGCCTTCTCTCTACCGTACCTCTCCTCCCCGGAGCAAAGTTGGTCATTGTTTCTCCTTCCAGAATGGCTCGGGTCAGCCTGACTCTCTGCAGACCCCTCTCCCTTTCCAGGTCTACCCCAGCCCCCTGGGATGGCCAGAGTGGCTCACGGAGCCCTCCCTCCTGCATGGCCCAGAAGCACTTCGCCCCTGGACTTCCTGGCAGAAAAGATAAGAGGACAGAAAGCCCTCCTTGCCCAGGAAAGAGCTGGGCAAGTACACCTGTCCAAGGGAGCAGGAAAGAAACACATTCGCTCAAGCCCAATTATACAGCTTACTAGTAACGTGCCGCAGTTTTGCCTATGGAACCATTAGAGCCAAATATGTTAAGAACCTTCCTTGTCAGGTGCGTTTTGCCCAGGTGAAACGCAACTGCATTCCAGGAGCAGGGTTCCCCTGAGCCCACCAGGAGCCCCCGTTTCCCCCCAGGGACGCCGCGCCGCCGCCAGGGACACCCACCTATTTGTTCGATGAGGTTTCTCCAGGAGTCGGCGGGAATAGGGTGGATCATCTGCAAGGCCTCGGTGAGCGTGGTGGGGCTGTCGGCGAGGGCTGGGAACTCCTCGGGCGTGGCCCCATTTCCTGGGGTGGAGGACGACTCGCTGTAGGAGGGGCAGGGCGGGTTATTTTTAAGCAGCGACCCACCTCGGCCAGCCGGCGAGAGGCGTTCGCACGGGCGGCCCTGGCCAACTGGACTCTGCCCCGGGATGCCCAGGCCGAGCGGCCGCCGCCGCCGCCGCCCCTCCCGGCCGAGCGCGCCCCACAGGCCCTTTTTGTCACCGCACCAGGGCGCGACCGGGTGATTCATTCCCACCCCAGCCCGCCCAGACCTTCATGTTTTCGGAGCTCGCGGGCAGGCGTAGGAAACTTGGCGCGCCCTGTCCGCTCCGCGGCGCCGAGCGGCCGCCCCGACGGGTCCCGCGGCCAGGAGCCCTGCGCGCACTGCGCACCCCGCGCCGCGCGCCGTCACACGGCCCCCTGTCCCCTCCGGGTAGCGACCGCCCCAGGGCCACGCGGCGCGGAGACTGGGAGCCCAACGGGACGCGTGCGCCCAGGGTTCCCGGGAGAGGGCGCGGGAGGTGGCCAGGACGGGGACCGGGGTGTCGGCGGTCCGGCTGGGGCGCACCCCCGACCCCAGGCGGCTTGCCGGCACGACGAGGGGCCGCGGGGGGCAGTGAGGGGCTGCCTGGTCCGCGGGAAGGGGTGCGGGGGACAGGCCGTTCGGGTAGGCGTCCCTGGCCGGAGACGCCAGTTGGGGCCACGGACGCGCAGCGGCGGCGCTCGGGGGTCGGCACGGCCGCTCGTCCTCACCTGCCGGGCAGGTGTCCCGCCGCTGAGTCGCGCGTGTCGCTCTCCGAGGTGGAGCTGTCGTGGTCCACGGCGCAGGCGGCGTTGAAGGCTGCGGCCAGCAGCTCCATGAGGGCCGGCAGCCAGGCCGGCTCTGGGGCCGGGTCGGGAGCCGCGCTGGGGGCCCCGAGCCGGGCCAGGGGCGACGAACGGGCTCCGGAGCGGGGTCACCGCGCGCTCGGCTGGAGCCGGAGCTGCCGCCGCCGCCGCCGCCGCCGCCGAGCGCTCCAGCAGGCGGGCGGGCGGGCGCGCGCCTGGAGGCTCCCGGGGTTGCCACGGCAACGGGGGAGGCGGGAGGGGCGCGCGCGGCGGGGGCGAGGCCGGGCGGCAGCGGGGCGGGGGAGCCTGGACCCGGCGCGACCCGGGCCCACAGGGCGCCGACTGCGGCCCGGGACCTCACCGCCGGATCCGCGCCTCGCTCCTCGGCCGCGGGCCTGGCCCCACCAGAGGAGACTTGGAGGGCAGGATGGGTGGGGGCCGGCGCGCTGCGGTCTTGGTCTTCTGGGCCCTTGCTCGACATCTGGCCAGACCTCGCCAGATCGCGGGGCGAGCTTGGAAGGAAGGGGCGAGGCGACCCTCTGCCCGGTTCGCCCTCAAATCCCCGCCTTGCCCACGCCGCACATCCCCTGCGGTCCATCACAGGGACCGGCCAGAAGACCCCCGCCTCTGCCGCCCCGGGTCCAGCCCCGAGAGGGACCCTCGAGGGCGTCCGCTCCTGACCAGACTGTGGAGAGGGGGCCAGCGGCGAGGCCTCTCACGGAGGAATCTGGCTGCCCCCAGGTACCCCGAGGCCTTGGCGGCCCGGGATGGGTACAGGGGAGAGAGGAGGAGAAACAAAGTGTCTTCAATCCTACCCTCAGTCCCCCTGCCCACTCACACTGACTTTTGGAAGGCAAAGAAAACTGCCCGCCAAGCAGGAGAGGTGGGTCCGATCCCTGGCTATGGAAGATCCCCTGGAGGAGGAAATGGCAGCCCATTCCAGTATTCTTGCCTGGAGAATTCCATAGACAGAGGAACCTGGCAGGCTACATACAGTCCACGGGGTCGCAGAGTCAGACTTAGCAACTAAGCAACAACAACCGCCTCTGTGTTAGCTAGTTCAACGCGCTTAGGGATACAGAGAGCAAACAAGGGAAACTGGAGTGGAGGGGAGTGCGAGTGGTCGGGTGTGAAGTAGAAATCTAGAGGGACGGCTCCAAAATCCGACTCCAAGTCCAGCAAGACAAGTGGCTGCAATCCCTGGCGTCCTTTTCTGCGCGCAGCCCATCCCCCTCGCCGCTACCCTGGGCGGTGCGGATGCCCGGACAGCCGTCTCTGCGGGCCAAGACCAGCCCAGCTCTCCGGAGGGCACCTGGGTGCAGGGCAGTACAGACTAGGCCAACGTGGGAAATCTCCGCATCTCCCCCTGCACGGTCCTCCCACGGGGCATTTGTTTAAATTAACAAATTCCCCGTTTTTCCCGATGCAAATACTCCTGGTGGGAGGGGTTCACCAACTAGTTAGCTGTTTGGCTTTAATGCATCTTTAGCCAGCCGCCTATCTCCCTGCAGTGCAGGAGACCCGGATTCGATCTCTGGGTTGGGAAGATCCCTTGGAGAAGGAAATGGCAACCCACTCCAGTATCCTTGCCTGGAAAAATCTCATGGACAGAGGAGCCTGGTGGGCTGCAGTCCATGGGGTCGCAGAGTCTGGCATGACTGAGCGCCTAACACTTACTTAGCCAGCCGCCTAGAGCTCGCGGCAACAGTGAGAAAGCATTTTAGGAAGGGGCCTTCTTGCCTCAGTTCAGTTCAGTTCTGTCGCTCAGTCATGTCCGACTCTTCACGACCCCATGGACTGCTGCACGCCAGGCCTCCCTGTCCCTCACCAAATGCCAGAGCTTACTCAAACTCATGTCCATTGAGTCGCTGATGCCATCCAACCACCTCATCCTCTGTTGTCCCCTTCTCTTCACTCCTTCAATCTTTCCCAGCATCGGGGTCTTTTCAAATGAGTCAGTTTTTCTTGCCTGGAGGAAACTAACTCCCCTACGCAGACTACAGTGGGCGCCCCTGGCGATCTGGGCGCATTCCACTCAACAGGTGCTCAGGCTGACACAAACCGGTTCCTATACCTGCCTCTTAGCCCCATTCCCCCGCGAAGGGCCAGAACGCACAGGTCTGGTCTCTTCTTGCCCTTAAGGCCCCAGGATATTTGCACGACAACCATCTGGTCATCATCTCCAATCCAAGCCCCTCCCTTCCTTGACTCATTCTGAGTCTCTCCAGACAGTCCTCTCTCGAGCTCTGCACTTTCATCTGTCAACCGGCCTTCTCCACTGGGATGTCTGCTAAACACTCCACTAGGGCTCACATTCCCCTTGCCGGATGCCCCCCAGCCAACCAGGAGACCAGGCAGAACCCAGAGCCAGCCTCAAGTGCGCTTGTACCTCCTGTCACCCCCCAGGTCAAAGCCTCACTGTCCCCTGAATCCTTTGAGGCTTTCAAAGCAGTCCCCTCTTTGGTATTTGGACCCCTCTCTCTCTCTCTGCCCAGGCTTCCCTGGTGGCTCAGCTGGTAAAGAATCTGCCTGCAATGCGGGAGACCTGGGTTCGATCCCTGGGTTGGGAAGATGCCCTGGAGAAGGGAAAGGCTAACCTCTCCAGTATTCTGGCCTGGAGAATTCCATGGACTGTATAGTCCACAGGGTTGCAAAGAGTCAGACACAACTGAGTCACTTTCACTTTCACTCTTTCTGTCCAGCCTTCTCTCTGTCCCCCTTTTAACCTATGGGTCTGCTCTTGTCTCTTCTCTGCTTACAAACCTCTGCTGGGGTCCCAACCCTTGTGGGTGAAGGTCACCTCCTGGCTCTGTAACAGGCTCTTTACCATGTATCCCACTCCTTGCCATCTTCCTCTGCTAGGACTCTGCCCAATCCATCCCCTAAGTCCTCACCCTTCCTGGTTGAGGCTCCCTAGGGCATCGCCACTGGGCCTTTAACTCTGTATAAGCGGCGGCACCGCCTGGCACTGTATTCGGGGTGAATAGGGCTGTCCCTACACCGAGACATGGACTGGTCACCCTGCTGTCCTGATGTCTTTCCTCGGGGTCCCAGGAGGTGCAGTGGGTGGGCAGTCACTGGGACCTGCTGCTTTGCGTGGTTTCAGCACCCCTGAAACATGGTATAAAACTAAATGGAAGCTGGGAACACAGGGCTGCACCAAGGAGGAAAGATCCTTTTTTTTAAAATCAGAAAATATTCAAGTGAAATTACGTATATTAAGATGAGTATAATAAAACCTTCCAATTGAAAAATAAGCTAAAAATATCCTTCTAATTATAAAATCAGTTTAGAAAGTCACTGAGTTCTGAAGGCATATCACCTGAAGCTACATTCCATTCCTCATGTTCTATTTTCTATCACACTTGGTGCTTACTGGGCAGGCTATTATTAAAGTCTCTATTTAACTGACATTTCGTTCTGAATCATTCACAAAATAAAGTACAGGTAAATATTTTAAGTATTTATGCTCCATTAGTCCATAGTTGTTGCTCTGTATTTGTTAAGGAATTAATGATATGTTTCTTAAAAAATATTTAATTTTTTATGTATTTTATCTAAAGATTATTTCTTACTTTGGGTTATAAAAGGTAAATATTAGAAACGAAGTGGATTCTTATTTGTGTAGCAACCTCAGTCTTCAGGAGTTCCCATGTATGTTTACAAAACATCAACTTTATTCTGAGAGAGAATTGTTCTAAGCAGAAGGAAGTTAGAAATGATCTGGTCCAGTTCTTATTTAGAAAAAGAAGCAGCAGAACCAGAGGGTTGAAATGACAAGCCCAAGATCCCAAAGCTGGCTAATGGTCAATTTTGGAAGTATGTGCTAGTAAGTCAAGACTGCATTGTGTGGGATAAGGAGCGGCAAATTTCTGTGTTCTTATTCTAAATATTTTTAGGGAGACTTCCCTGGTGGTCCAGTGGTTGAGAATCTGCCTTCCAATGCAGGGACTCCAGTTTGATCCCTTGTTGGGGAACTTGTTGCAATCCCACATGCCTCTGGGCAATTAAACCTGCATGACACAGCTAGAGAGCCCGGGCGTGGCAAGGAAAGATCCCACACAGTCAAGTAAAAGAAATGAATAAATAAATACTTTTCAAAATTTAGGGCCGTATGATATACCACCAGATTACCAAACATTAAAATGCATCTGTATGCTTACATCTAGTAGGAAAGTGACTTTGTAGTGAGAAGAAAATCCTCAAATATACATTTAAAATCTTCTAGAAACAGGTACTTGATAACTCTTAATTAAGTATATATTTTAAATCTATAAACACAATTTATTTTTGTCATTCTTAAAATACCTTTCAGTTGCCTTGAAAATCAACACATTTAAACCAGAGAGGCAGTGCCAGCCGTCAATCCACAGAAGCTAAGTGACCTCCCAAATTAGGACAATTAGGAAAAGGACAAGACGTAGTTTCTTTCTCTGCAGCTCCAAGAGAAGCCATTCAGTTCAGTCCAGTTGCTCAGTCGTGTCTGACTCTTTGCAACCCCTTGGACTGCAGCACACCAGGCTTCCTTGTCCATCACCAACTCCCGGAGCTGACTCAAACTCATGTCCAACAAGTCGGTGAGATAAGAAGATTTCCCCACAAGAAGACTCTCCTGGAAGTAGATTCTTCTGTTGCATAGTTGGAAATATTTTACTGGTGACGTGGAGGTGGAGATCTTTCCTTGATTTTTACCATGAGGCTCATTTGTAAATGTGGGATCGTCACATGTTATAGAAATGTTTCAAACACAATCAGTTTATCCCTGTTTATTAATCTTACCTAAAGAGAGGTCTGGCCTTTTCCTTGGGCTCCTGGGAGGTGACCTAGCTAAGCCACTGAAATACCTGATCAGAGTGTCTTTGCTTACCCAGGGGCTGGGGCCACATCAGATAAGGTGGAGGCTTTGGGCCATGTGACAACAGCTTGACCTCCAGAGGGGCTGAAGACGGAGGTCAGTCACCTGGGTAGCCAGTCAGTCCTAGCTGATGGAGCCCCAGTAAAAGCCCTGTGTGCCCAGGCTCAGAGGAGCTTCCTGGCTGGCAGTATGGTCACATCCTGTTCCCCAGGAATGTTGGCTCTGTCTGCAGTTTCATAGGGACAAGATAACTGAAAGTTCTGAGTGGAACTTTTACGGATGCTGTCCTGTGCATCTCTACCCTTGTCTGATTTAAAACTGTAGCTTTTCACTGTAATAAACCATAACCATTAAGTAATAGTTCTGAGTCCTTTTCATGAATTTTGGAACTGATGGAGGTCTTGTGCGCTGTCCCCGACTTTGCAAACCTTGAATCCGGCCTAAAGTACAGTGACTACATTCCTCTTAGAGCCTTCAGTTTTCTTGATCTCTTTTTCTCTCCCTTAGTCTGCCCCATACACAACTGGCGGGTTAGTTTTCCTCAAACACATCTGTTTCCACCCATCTGCTGTCTTCAGTGACCTCCCCCACCCCAGCACCTGGCCGGTACTTCCTTGCTAACAGAGTTAAGGTGCAGCCTGCAGTGGCTTCTCACTCCCAAAATGAGAGAAGATATTCACTATACCTATGACAAAGGTCTCCAAAATCAGCAAGGAAAAAGCAAGCAGAAATACTCAGTCAAATATTGGCAAGAGATCTGAATAGTCAGTTCTCAAAAGAAGACGTCCCAAAGGCCGAAAGGGTGGGAAACAGTGTTTTTACCCTCTTACTAGTCAAAAAAATGCAAATAAAAGTCACAATGAGATATCATGGCATCCATTCTGACCCAGGGAGCTGGGTCACCCTGAGAGCACCCACGGCTCTGTCTTTGCTCTGCTTGCTCTGCCCTGTTATCACCCACTTTCACGGTTCCTCTTCCCGGTGACCTGAGGTGTGGGGACGGGGCAGCTCTGAAGATGTCATTTATCTCTGCATCTCCAGCATCCTGCCCATCCAGGAGGCATCGGGAAAGAGTGAATTAAAAAATATGGGGAAGTTGATAGCTGTTCTGTTGTCGCGTCCTGGGTTTCAGTCTCTCTTCTGCAGTTATTGAGTGTAACATTAGCACGCCCTTGGTATTACATCTTGCCTTTCTTTGGTTAATGAAGATATTTCTTTAACCGACCTCTTTGGGAACTAGCAGGCCTTCTGGGGTTTGATGCACCAAGTGTTGAGGATGTAACTGACCTGCTGTGGTGAATCAAAAAAACCTATGAAAACTGGATTCACCGTTTTGGTGAAGTGAGGAGCGTTTTGTTTTTGTTCTTTTTTGACGTGGTTGCTAGGGTGGACGATTGTTTATAGTTTTGCTTAAATAGGGAAAAACCTAGAGGGATGAAGAGATGCATGCAAATATTTGTCTGGTTTAGGGAGATATGTGAGTGTTGGACAGGTTTCAGTGATCACGGGAAGCAGGCATTGTGGTCTTAGGGCTTAGCTGCCGAAGATTTGACATTGCTCTGTTGAATACATCTTTGGAATCAAAAATAGGCAGCCAAGCTTTGCTCCACTTCCAGGCGTGAGAGGGGCCTGGATGATGTTACGTGGCTAGTGAAATGTCAAAATTTCCAAAACACTTTGATGGTTTGTGTGTCCCTGGTACCGTCCTTCAAAGGCTGAGACAAATAGTGGCCATATAGTCAATTATGAGATGCAGACAATTGTATGGTCTTGATGGAAATGTATTTCTCAAAACAGGCTCCCCAAAATAACTTATGGGTAAGATGCTATAATGCTGTGTCTTTATCTGAAACTGCAGAAAATAAAAGAGGGCCTGGAATATGGGTTTGTTTGGAACATTACTAACCAGGGAGCCAGAAACACATGGGGTCTGAGGATTTTGATTGTGGGTGATGTCATATACTTTGACCAACAGGAGCATTTCAGAAATAAGAGGGACCTAAGGGAAAATACAGTTATTTCCAAAATATGTTGAGGATGAAATTTGGAGAAAATGAGATTGTGAGTTGCCTCTGTACACATCAGTTACATGTTAGGTTGTGGCCATTAGGATTTATACACTCTTAGTTGGAACTCAAACTGTGAAGGCATTAATACCCTACTTTCTCCCATTTAAACATTTATTCATTTTAAATCACTTTACAAATTATATAGTTAGATCTAATTTAGTCCTATATTAATTAGACCATTTTGTAAACTATAGCACACTATACAGATAGAAAGTGATACTATTATTATTTGGAAGTCTGCACTTGTTGTGATGGAGAATACATTGCCTTAACTATTAACCAAATGTAGTAAAATTATTTAAGGTATAAAACCAGAAAGAAAAAGATGTCCATCATGAATAAAATAGACTTGAAGGAAAAGCACGTGTTAATAGTTGACAAAATTAATAACTAGACGTTATTCATACGTTGTTCCTTGAAAATGGCAATTTTCTAAAATCGAATTGGATTTTAGAGAAATGCTTTCCTTAGCAAGAAGTTAGCAGTGCAAAAACTTCTTATTTCCTACTGAAACAAACCACCTCGTCCTTAACATCCACTAGAAAGAATGTTCTATGTTGAGTCACCAGGACTAAACGTTCAAGGATTTAGAGTCTCATAAAAAGACCAAGATGTCTTTGGTAGAGACTGGTCACTTTACAAGGGCTATTACAGGCTCGAATGAGGTGTCCTACCAAACAGGGTGCCTGCTTCCAGGCCCTTGACTGCCCGTCACTATGATGACAAAAATGCCTTTCGTTTCATCCCAGGAATTCAAAGCTTTTGACTACTGTTGGGAGTATCTATTTGAAATTTCTGAAATAAGGGAACTGGTGACCACAGTGTACAATAAACAAAGGAATGTTATTGTAAAGACAAAGCACGATATTTCAAAATCATATCAGATACACAGCAGTCAAAGAATTAAAAAACTGATCAGCCAGTGTTAGCCAAGCCTTGTGAACTCCTGTTTGCTTCTGGAGGTGGGCATGCGAGTTGATGCAACCTTTTTAGAGGGCATTCATTTCGTAAATCTGCAAATGTTCATACTCTTTGGCAAAGAGATTGTATTTCTAGGAATGTATCCTAATGAACTGTAGGAATCCATGTGGAAAGTTAGCAACAAGAATGTTTATTATGGTATTATTTATCATAATGGAATAGTTGGAGTAGCCTAACTGTCCAATAATAGGAGATTGACTATTTAAATTTTGACATCTCTGTACACACTGCAATATTTAAAAGGGATAATCAACAAGGACCAACCGTACAGCACAGGGAACCCTGCTCATTGTTAGGTGGCAGCCTGGATGGGAGGGGAGTGTGGGGGAGAATGGATACATACATATGTATGGCTGAGTCCCTTTGCTGTTCACCTTAAACTATCACAACATTGTTCATTGGCTATATTCCTATATAAAATAAAAAGTTAAAAAATAAACTATGACATGTCTCTAAAATAAAATATCATTAAAATGATCTTTTTTTTTTTTTTGGTTGGAGCAGGGAACTATAGTTTTATTTATTCATTTAAAAATATTCATTTATCTGGCTGCATTGTGTCTTAGCTGCGGCAGGCGAGGTCTTCATTGTAGCACACAGTGAGGTGCACTTTAGTTGTTCTTTGGCAGGTGGGATCTTAGTTCCCCAACCAGGGATCAAACTTGTGTCCCCTGCATGCAAGGCAGATTCTTAACCAGTGGACCACCAGAGAAGTCCCTAAAATGATTTTTTGAAAATCTGGAAAGATGCCCATAATATACTGACTAGAAAAGTAGATTCCCAAACTGGATGGTAGTACAATCTTATTCTGTTTATAGAGTTAGACTTTATAGACTTTTAAGCATACATATACATTTGAAAAGGACCGGAAGAATGATCACCAAAAACATTTCATAGTACTAGTAGTTGATTGGTCAGATTCTGAGGGAATTTTCATCTTTTTACTCATATGTGTTTAAAAAAATTTTTATTTTTTTGCAAAAAATGTGTCACTTATGTAATAAGGGAAAAAATTACTTGAGAACATCAATCCCTTAGTGTGCAAACACTTAGAACATGAGTTTAAAGTGTTCATATGACCATAGGGAGTCTTGATGAAGTTGAAAAGGGGGAGCTGAGTACAGTTCATTAGGGTACATTCTCTAGATTTACTTGGGGAAAAACAACTCAATTCATTACATAAACCTATCTTTTAAAAGCTCTTCAGTTTCCAAAGACTCACGAATTCAAGTTTTACAGTAGATTACTTCCTGGCATCTCTAAAATTAAAGCACTTACCTGATATTCTGATCTGCCTGGTTGTATAAATAGTCTTTTTTCCCCCAGAAATCCCCCTTTACCTTCCACAAACCCACGTGTACACTCCTAACCAGAATGCTGCTTTATTTTTTTTCACTGAAGTCCTGGTCTCATTAAAGGAGTCATCCAAGAAATGACTGTCTCCAGTAAAAGGCGGTTCTCCCCACACCACAAGCCTTTCCCTGCCCAGCTGCATGGCTCTGTCCCACGTGTGCTGGCTTAAACGCCACCTGCCCCATGAAGCCCACCCTGCAGCCCATCCCATGGCTAAGGATCTCCTGTAGCACTTCACCAGGGCTGCTCTGGAGGTGTGATCATTTTCTTGGAGAATGAGTTCTCTGTCCTCTTGGACTGTGCATGGAGACAGGACTCAGCCTGACTAATGTTTCCCTTCCCGCGCCCCCTCAACCCCCTGCCGCCACTATGTTGGGAGAGACCTTGTGCATCCTGGACATTCAAGACATTGTCGCCGGATGGAGGTGAAGTGGAGGAGGTGTGAAAGTATAGGCGTTCTTTTGGTCTCTTCCCAGTGTTTCTCGGTAAATTACAGTCAGAGAAATGTTTACAAACCCTTTCCTCAAACCTACTCTCCTTGCTACTCCCGAAGCAAGTGAGTGCACTGGTAGCTGAAATACCATCATTTCCTGGGGGAAACAGCAGCTTACCAGCAGAGAAGTGAAATTTCATTCTTGTTTCTTTACCTATTTGTAGTTCACCCCTCCCCTGAGCTGACCAGTTGATGCTTCTTTTCCTAATTTTAAACCCATGTCTCATTTTTTCCACGCAGTGAAGATTGCATGCTAAATTATTGCTATTTCTAAAGTGTTGCTCAGCCCTTGGAGTAGCTTTTATTTGTCACAGAGTCAGCGGGATCTCGAGGCTGGTTTCTTTATTAGGCTCAGGATAAGATGGTCCTTATTTGTCTCTTTTCTTCCTAACAAAGAGGGTCTTTTGTGGGGAGTCTCAAAGGAGGGTCTTAAGCTCAGCATTCTTGCATTTGAAATTAGCATTTGTTCTTTAAAAAGAAGGAGACTCTAACCTGTCATCAGTTGAATGTTTTCTGTAAGAAGTGATGGATTTTTACCAGGAGAGAGAAAAGCCTCGTTGACACTGTGAGTCAGAGAAATGACAGAACAGAACCGGAAAATTCCTTCCTGTTGAGAGCACCTGAGCATACGCCGTGTCCCTTCCTAACCCAAGGCCTCCGTTTCCTTCACAGGCTGTTAATCTCCATCGACTGTGTGTGTGTCTTAAAGACGGAGTGCACTAAATTTTCTGTTATGACCAACCTGAAAATCTTCAGGGGAAACAGGTGCTGTGCATTGCTGATGGGAGAGCAAAACTGTCCCACCCCATGTGGAAGGGATCTTGCCATAACTAACAGAACCACACAAGTTCAATGGACCAAGTGTGTGCGTGTGTGCTCAGCTGCTTCAGTGGTGTCTGACTCTTTGCAACTCCATGAACCGTAGCCCGCCAGGCTCCTCTGTCCATGGGATTTTCCTGGCAAGAATATTGGAGTGGATTGCCATGCCCAACTCCAGGGAATCTTCCTGACCCAGGAATCAAAACCACGACTCCTGTGTCTCTTGCACTGAAGGCAGATTTTTTTTTACTGCTGAGCCACCAGGGAAGCCCCAGACTGTTTATGTTCCCCCACAGACCCACCCAGAGAAGATGGAGAAGCTGTATACAGTCAGCAAAAACAAGACCTGGAGCCGACTGTGACTCGGATCAGCAGCTTCTCATAGCAAAATTCAGGCTTAGAGAAAGTGGGGAAAGCCAGGCATGACTTGAATCAAATCTCCTATGAATATGCAGTGGAGGTAATGAATAGATTCAAGGAATTAGATCTAGTTAACAATGTGCCCGAAGAACTATGGATGGAGGTCTGTAATATTGTACAGGAGGCAGCGAACAAAACCACTCCAAAGAAAAGGAAAAGCAAGAAGGCAAAGTGGTTATCTGAGGAGGCCTTACGAATAGCTGAAGCTGGAATCAAGATAGGCGGGAGAAACATCGATAGCATCAGATATGCAGATGATACCACGCTAATGGCAGAAAGTGAAAAGGAACTAAAGAGCCTCCTGATGAGGGTGAAGGAGGAGAGTGAAAGAACTGGCTTAAAACTAAATATTAAAAAAACTAAGATCATGGCATCCAGCCCCCATTACTTCATGGCAAATAGAGGGGAAAAGGCGGAAGTCGTAACAGATTTCCTCTTCTTGGGCTGTAAAATCACTGTGGATGATGACTGCAGCCACAAGATCAGAAGACGTTTGCTTCTTGGCAGGAAATCTGTGACAAACCTAGACAGTGTGTTGAAAAGCAGAGACATTACTCTGCTGACAAAGGTCCATATAGTCAAGTTTATGGTCTTCCCAGTGGTCACTTTCTGTTGTGAGAGCTGGACCATAAAGAAGGCAGAGCACTGAAGAATTGATGCCTTTGAACTGTGGTGCTGGAGAAGACTGTTGAAAGTCCCTTGGAGAGCAAGGAGATAAAAGCAGTCAATCTTAAGGGAAATCAACACTGAATACTCGTTGGAAGGACTGATGCTAAAGCTGAAACTCCAGTATTTTGGTCATCTGATGTGAACAGCTGACTCATGGAAAAGTTCCTGATGCTGGGAAAGATTGAGGGCAGAAGGAGAAGAGGGCATCAGAGGATGAGATGGCTGGATGGCATCACCAATGCAATGGACATGAACTCGGGCAAACTTCAGGAGATGGTGAGGGACAGAGAGGCTTGGCGTGCTGCCATCCATGGGGTAGCAAAGAGTCGGACACACCTGGGTGACTGAACAGCAGCAACAAATTCGTATGCTGAAATCCTAACCCCTGAAGTGATGGAGGTGGGGCTTTTGGAGGATGATTAGGTCATGAGGGTGGGGTCCTTATCAATGAGATTAGTGCCTTTATAAAAGAGGCCCTAGAGAGATCCCTTGTCTTGATCTTGGCTTTCCCAGCCTCGAGAACTGTGAGAAATAAATGTTTGCAGCTTACAAACCACCCATTCTATGTTATTTTGTTAGAAGGGCCTGGTTGGACTAAAACAACAGGCATTATCCCTTTGACCCAGAAATTCCATTTCTCAGAATTACCCTGAAGACACATCCTGAAATATGAAACAAAATGTGTACAAGGTCACTCTCCATGGCATTGTTTTGATAGCAAAATATTGGAAACAACCCACATACCCATGCAAAGAAGGTTGGTTGAATACACCATGGTATAGTCACAGGATGAAGTCCTATGTGGCAGAACTGAGAATGAGGAAGGTGTTTCTGAACTGATATGGAGTGATTTCCAAAGCTAGGTGAAAGAAGCGAGGTATGGAAGACCGCATGCAGTTTGTGAACTAAAGAAGAGGAAGTCATATAATTATACACCCCACTGCACCCCTGTCCCAAATAGGAAACACAGGAAGGAAAAAAGGGAAACTAGTAAAGATGGCTATTTCCAGAGTTAGGGTAGAGAGTAAGATCTTTCTGAATGTACTTTCTATATAGTTTTGAATGTATAACCATGTAGATGTTTTACATATTCAAATAGTTTTTGAAAGATTAAAAGTATGGGGGAGCATCAAATCCTAGAATTGAAAATAAACGGAAACAAATGAGCCTAAGTAATTATCAAATTGATAGAGAATGAGAGAAATAAATGAGAGAAAATGAGAGAAATGAGAGAAAAAATGAGAGAAAAAAATTCAAGCAATTTGTAAAACGTGTTCTGTCTTTGTGCTGTTACTGAGATCTATTCTAGGAATAAAAAAGAGCAAAGACATTTTAAACTTTACTTGGTAAGTGTTCTGGATTGAGCTGTGTACCCTGAAAAGATACATTGAGATCCCAATGCCTGGTACCTTGAATGTGACTTGATTTGGAAACAGGGTCTTTACAGATGTCATGGCCTTAAGATGATATACTGCTGAGCCCTAATCCAGTAACTGGTGTCTTAAGAAGAAGGAAATCTGGGCACAGAGACATAGACACGTAGACAGGAGAACACTGTGTGAAGATGCTGGCAGAGACTGGAGTGATGCATCTACAAGCTAAGGAATGCCAAGGGTGGCCAGCACCCCCAAGAATCTAGGGGAGAGGCATGGGACGGGTTCTCCCCAGCAGCCTTCAGAGTGTGGCCATGCCTTGATTTTGGACTTGTGATCTCCAAGACTGTGAGAGAACAAAGTTCTGTTGTTCTTAAGCCACCCTTTGTGGTGCTTTATTGCAGCTGCCCTGGGAGACTAATATGGGAGGTTCGTTATTGGTTATGGTACAGGTAGGGTAACTGTGAAATTCTTCTTTGTGTGTTCATAGGATAAAGCATTATCCTATAGTAAATACACTGATGTTGAGAACCGAGGGCCTCATATGGAATAGGGAGGAAGGGTAGGAATGCTGTGTGTTGCGCTGGAATTGAAGGTGTCCATGTGAACTCACATGTGTGCGTGTGTGTATACACACGCACACATGTTTCATAGCTCTGTCTACTGTAGTAGCAATGACTTTCCAGTAGTAATGAGCACATAGAGCCCAAAGATCTTGGTTTCTAAATATTATTCTGCATTTTCAAAATCCTTTCAGGAACTGGGACTTCTTGGAGAAATGGCTGACTCCAGGATTGGGATATAGAAATTATATTAAGATCTTCCTGTGTCAGATAATGAGGAAGTGCTCAAGGACATGAAGAAATATATCAAAGGGACATAAAAGTCAGCTTAAAGGGCTTTTACTGGCCAAATTTGTGACAGTTTGAACACCAACGGGAATAAGACACTAATAGATTCAATGGATATATTGAATTAAACCACAACAACAAATAACTATATGAATTCACAGTAAAACTCAAAAACAAAATAAAAGACAGAGAAGAGGACTTCTTCACTGAATATTGATTAATATAAGAAGGAGGAATAAAAGAACATTCCCATTTTGCAATTCCCAATGCAATGGTTGATTCAGGAAGAATCATTATGAATGCTAAAAGCCACGGAGTGAAGGAAAGAGGGTATGTACATGGTCTTAAACTATCACTTTTACAGATAACCTGTTAGTTGCAAAAGGAAAAAAATTATAGCTTTACTTTGGAGCAATCTGGCAGCATCTGAATTAACCAAACGCTCAAATTTAGCATCAGGAATAGCAGGCCAGCTGACATTAATGCCTCTGGATGGGGTACAGTTTGAAGTACACACCACCTGGGTGCATTCTTGCTGAAAATGTTTAACATGAATCTAACCAAGTATCTAGCTCTGACTTCAGAGCTAGAGAATACAGGGAGTAAAGGAACAAGTTAAAACCCTGCACAGGGATGTAGTCAGACAAAGACACGATGGAGGCCATTCTGCAGTTGATAAGCCTGGATTTTCACAAAGTCAGTCATGGAAAAAAATGGGGAAACTGTTGAGATGATAGGAATCTAAGGAGAGCACCTGACAAATGCAGTGCTCAAATTTTGATTAGACCTTGATTCACAAGTTTGGATAAGACCCTGGTTCTGGGAAAGGTTGTGGGCAGGAGGAGAAGCGGGCAACAGAGGATGAGAGGGTTGGATGGCATCATCGATTCAATGGACACGAGTTTGAGACGACTCCGGGAGATTGTGAAGGACAGGGAAGCCTGGACGGCTGCAGTCCATGGGGTTGCGAAGAATCGGACACGACTGAGCCAATGAACAACATGAACCCCAGCTGTAAAAGGCATTTTAGGGGAGAATTCCCTGGCAGTCCAGCAGTTAGTGCTCAGAGCTTTCACTTTGGTGGCCTGGGTTCAATCCTTGGTCAGGGAACTGATATCCCAAAGCCAAAAACAAAAAAAGGCATTTTGGGGAAAAGTGGAAGAAAATTGAATATCGACTGGCTATTAGATAGATTATGGAACGATTGTGAATGTTCTTAGGCGTGAGAAGGGCATCGTGATTATGTAGAAGAATAACCTTATTCCTAGAAGCTTTATGATGGATGTTTAGGGGAGAAGTGTTTGATGCCTGCAATTTACTTTCTCATGATTTAGTGGAAACAGAGGAGGGAGAAAGAGCATGCAAATATGCTAGGTGTTAATAATTTAGAGGATCTAGGTTGAGCGTACATGGGAGTTCGTTGTACTTTTGTTTCCATTTTTCTGTATGTTAAATTTCTTTCTTTATAAAAAATTGGGGGAAAGGAAAAAAGTACTTAGAGAAAAAGCACATTTGATTTAAAAAACCGTATTAACAATCAATTTTAAATGCAATCCGATGTAAGGTATAGGATGTTGAGTCAGGCATGGTATAAAGGCTGAAGGAGTGAAGTGGCCTTTGCTAGGTGAGGTGGCCCAAAGGAGGCCCTACTGGAATGTGAGCCCCAGGAAGGCAGAGCTTGAGGTCTTCTGTCCACTGCCGACCCCCTGGTACCTAGAGCAAAGCCTGGATCCTACTAGGTACTCAAGAACATCCATCTGACACAATGAACTGTGAATAGCTCAGTGATAAACACCTTTATCCGATTTCTGGTTTGTTTTTTCAGGAGAGACTCTTGGTCAAAGTTTAAAAGCATTTTTATTGCTTTTCACGTATTCCATGAAACTACGAAATGTTATACCAATTTATACTCAACCAGTGTCTCTCTCTGTACCCTTTCTGGTATTCAGGATTTGAATTTTAAGCAATTTGCCAGTGTGATACATGAAAAATGATATCACGCTCTGTTTTGCATTTTTTTTTCTTTACCAGTGAAGTTGGTTTCTTGTATGCGTTTATGATGGCTTTGTATTTTTCTTTTGTGAATAATCTTTTTGAAACCATGGGGAATTATTAGTCAAATCCACGTCTCCTGCCTTTATGAATCAAGGTCATTTTAAAACTTGCATTTCTTCCAAACAGGGTTTAGCCTAAATGATAAGATGTTTGCCTGAGTTGTTTTCCAGGAACTTGGAGTCACTTGTGTCTAGTTTCAGCCAACTGGGCACTAGCAAGTGTTCACACAGAGACCCTTCGACAGCAAAGTGCCGAAAACTCCACCCTCACATGGTGCTAAGAGCCTGCATTTTTGAACATGCAGAGGCCTGTAGCTTGGTTTCACCTGCGCAGGAAGACAAGCCTGAATCTTTCCCCCAGTCTCCCCTCCCCAGCTCCCCAGGCTTCCCACATGCCTTGGCCTGCCCTTTTCCTTTGTAAACTCTTTCGCTGCTGCAAACCTTGGCATCTCAGAATTTTGGCTTGCTGCATGTGGGGCAAAGCCAACTTGGTTCAGTGATGTTTTTCATATCTTTTGCTTGTTTTAATTTTTAAGATAATATGGCTTTCCAATGGATTAGTACATTCAGTGAGCTGTTTTGTTTGTCTAAGTTTTTTTTTTTTTTAAGCATGACCTGGGAATTATCTGGCGGTCCACTGGTTAGGACTCCATGCTCTCACTGCTGAGGGCCTGGGTTCAATCCCTGGTCAGGGAACAAACATGCTATAAGCCGCACAGTGCTGCCAAAAAATTGAAAACATGGGCCATTTTGTAGGGAAAGCTCATTTCTAAGATATGTATGAGTGGAAGTATCAGTGAGGGCTCTGGGTGCTGAGTCTTGGGCAGCGGGGTCGACTCTGCAGCCCCTCCCCTCTCCTTTCTCCTCTCCCTCCTCCCCAGGATTCCTGACTCCACTTTCCCACTGGAGGGTGGGCAAGGTCTTAGGCCTGGAGATGAGGGTCTCGGGAGGCAAAGAGGGGCCTCACAAGGTCTTTTGGTCCAGCCCCTGCCTTCAGTCAGGCTAGAGAGCTGTATTCCAGTTTTACCGAAAGGACGATCAAGAGGGCAAGACCTCTGTGCATGGACCCGTGCCGTTCCAGGGCCGAGTGGGCGAGGAGGGGCTCGGGGAGCCTCCTAGTCCTGGCGGTTGCTGTGACCTCAGGTCACTTACAGGGAGACCCGTTGCCTCTGCCGCCCTGCCCTTGTCTGAGATGGTTTGTCCTGAAACGGTCGCCATCAAAACCAGACTTCTGCCTGTCTGTCACTTCATTCTCCTTCTCACTAACCTATGATTGATTTCACCGCACGCTTCAGAAAAAAGGAAGAAGAGCTGACAAATGTGCACGTGCGTGTGTGTTAGTCACTCAGTCGTGTCTGACTCTTTGTGACCCCATGGACTGTAGCCCGCCAGGCTCCTCTGTCCATGGGATTCTCCAGGCAAGAATACTGGAGTGGGTTGCCACTCCCTCCTGCAAGGGATCTTCCCAACCCAGGATCCAACTTGGGTCTTCTGCATTGCAGGCAGATTCCTAACCATCCGAGCCTCCAAGGAAGCCCCCTTAAGGAAGAGCTCCCAGGAAATATGAGAGAGGGAGGGAAGAAGTGAAGAGATGAAATGCCAAGCTTGAGGGTTTCAGGATGAGCCTGTCTCAGCTTCTTCCAGAGGGGCTCTGGGACATGAACTGCCCCTTGGTCACAAGAAAGCTGAAAATTTATACGTTGATGTCAGTTGCTACTTGAGGGCTCTGAGGACACTGTGTGTGTGTATCGGTATATGTATGTACATTCCCCTGGATGGCAGGGGAACAGGAGAAAGGCAGATGGGGTCAGACGGACCTGATGCCAAGCATTCTGCCCAGCATATCCTGTATATGGGTAGAATTTACTTTCTAGCCCAGTTTATAGAATGTCTCCAATGTGTTAATTACCTATTGTGTGTGTGTGTGTGTGAGAGAGAGAGAGTCAGCTTAGTTGTGTCCTGTCTGGGGGGGCCAGGAGTTATCTCGGTCAGCTCGGGGTTTTCCACTCGTGAACCCTCCCAGGCACTGCCTCTGGCCCTCTTTCCATGTAGCAGACTCTTGCGGTAAAATGCACTACCTGTGATTTAATGTTCCGCCTTGAGCCCAGATCCAGCATGTTGCCTCTTTGGCTTGTTACAGGTTCTTAGCTCTCTCCCCAGGCCAGGCGGGGTGGCCTTGTCTTGGCTGGCATGTGACTTTGCAACCTGGGAAGACCTGACTCCTGACATACTAATTAAACTTGGCCAAAATAGAGCAGGCGATTATGTTACAGCGCGGAGTCAAGATCTTAATTTGGAGGTTTTGTAGTTGCATGACTGGCAGTGTCAGGATTTGGGAGGCCGACGGTGCCAATTACCCACGTCAGAGAGAGAAAGCCGAGGTGAGGGGAGGGCGGGGAGGTCTGACACTCTCTCCAGGGCGCTGCGTGCCTCTCTCTGCGTGGAGGCTCTCTCGCTGCGTGGAGGCTCTCGGGGCCTCCAGGGTGCCAAGGGCCCTGCCACTCACTCTTTTCTCTCTGTAACCTACTCCCACCCCATTCCCTTAAAAGTGAAAGTGAAGTTGCTCAGTCGTGTCCAACTCTTTGTGACCCCATGGACTGTAGCCTACCAGGCTTCTCCAGGAAGCTTCACCCCAGGAGTGGAGTGCCATTTCCTTCTCCAGGGGATCTTCCCATTTCAGGGATCGAACCCAGGTCTCCCGCATTGTAGGCACGTGCTTTACCCTCTGAGCCAGCAGGGAAGCCATTCCCTTATGTTCAGTGGAAATCCCAGTACATTGTCTGTGGGCAAAAGAAGTCCTCTCTCCCACGAATTACTTTTTTAAACATTAATTTAATGTATTTGACTACTCCATGCAGCATGCAGGATTTTAGTTCCTCAACCAGGGCTCGAACCCATGGCCCCTGAAGTGGAAGATTAGAGTCTTAACCACTGGACCACCAGGGAAGTCCCTCCCATGGATTCTTGTAAGAAAGATGACTTGCTTGACTGTATCGCTGTTGTCAGTGACCGGAAATTTTGAGTGGCAGTTTTTCTTGGTATCTCCTTTTTAAAAGTTGAAGTATAGCTGATTGACTAGTTTTACCAGTCAATTACTGGTTTTACTGGATTGAGTAATCGTTACCTTCTCCAGGGGATAGTCCCAACTCAAGGACTGAACCCTGCATTGCAGGCAGATTCTTTACCATCTGAGCCACCAGGGAAGCCCGGTTTCAGATGAACAACATAGTGATTCAATATTTTTACAGATTATGTTCCATTGAATTCTGTTAAAGTTATAAAATATCAGCTATTAAAAAAAAATAAAATAAAATATCAGTTATGTTCTCTGATTTATACATGACATCCTTGTGTCTTATTTTTTTTATACCCAGTAGTTTGTGTCTATTTATCCCCCTCCCGCATCTTACCCCTCCCTCTCTTCCCACTGACAGCCACTTCTTTGCTCTCTGTATCTGTAAGTCAGTTTCCGTTTTGCTGGTTTATTTTTCAGATGTCTCATGAGTGAAGGCACACAGCATTTGTCTTTCTGTGGCTCACTTATCCTGTAACGTGAGCCAGAGGCAGGACGCTGAGGAGAGGCTTAGTGGAGGCTTTGCGGCTGGAGTTGAAAGGCCAAGGGGAAGCACAAAGCCTGTGAGGGCCTGGCACCCTCCAGGGGCAAAACCCAGGTTACCATAGGATGAAGGGGCCGCAAAACCTTCAGTGGGCTCCAGGGGGGCTCTGTGGGTGAGAGGCTGGGGCTCACGCCTCAGGCGAAGACCTGGGCTATGTGTGCTCTGCGTGGTGACTGAGGCAGATTTTTAAAAATAAGGCCAGAGTCATGCTAATGGAAACTGGAGATAGGAATATAAATCCAAGGACAATACATAAGAACCATGTAATATAAGAATTGTTAATACGTATAAGAATTACAGAGGAAATTCAAGCTGTTCGAGCTCTGACAGATATTTATCAAGGACCTACTATGTGGCAAGCACTGTTTTCAGTATTTTCCGTATGTTCTTTCATTACTTTCTCGTGACTCTGTAGAGTAGGGTGTGTGTTAGCTTCTCTGTCATGTCCGACTCTTTGCAACCTCATGGAATGTCGCCTGCCAGGTTCCTCTGTCCATGGGATTCTCCAGGCAATAATACTGGAGTGGCTTGCCTTTCCCTTCTCCAGGGGATCTCCCTGACCCAGGGATCAAATCCCCGTCTTTACATCTGTCTCCTGCATTGGCAAGTGTGTTCGTAACCACTAGCGCCACCTGGGGAGCCTGTAGAGCAGGGTAATACTTATTAAATTTCAGAAACTCTTCCGCTGTGTGGTATTTGCTTTTCTTTTTATATACCAGCCAATGTACATTTCATTATAAATTCTGGGAGATGATCTCTCATTGCATCTAGTAACTTTTTACTGATTACTATGTTTTTCCAATAGTAGATTAGTTAACTTCATATATCATTTTCTACAAAGAAATAGTATTATTCGCAAAACAATATTTCGGGGGTTGTATGTTCTAACTTTGCCATCTTTTTGCTGTGAAGTTTTGGCAATATAACCAATTGACTTTACCAACCTACCTTTAAAAAGGGATTAGTGTATCTACCTCTCAGTATTGGTGGTTTAAATCTGTGACTGCTATTCCTATACAACCAACATACTAAATGAATGAGTGAGGAACAGGCAGTAAGAAATCAGGCCAGAGGATCGTTGACATACATCCTTTTATGAGAATTAAGTAGCACAAACTTCTCAGTAATCTGCCAACAACCAGAATCTCCCCTGGAAGAGCTGTTCTGTATTGCCTTCAGGTCATGTAGTCAAGGTCACAGTTCTTTCCACAGAGCATGACTTGAGGTGATTGGGGTCTAGGAACCTTTCCAAGCATCTAGAAACCTTTTCAAGGAATGCATCAGAGCCACACAACTAAAGCTAAACAATAGCCTCCTGGATGATGGGCTTTAGGGCACTGAGGTTTTCTGGGACATTTCCAGGAAAGTGGTTGCTTAATGTGTCCCTGAGGCACCAAATAAGGAGTTTTCTGATAGAAATTGGCACTCAAAACAGTGGAGGTGCTTAATAAACATTTATTAAATGAATGAACACATAAATAATACGTTCCTCTGGCTTGCAGGGGTGAAACATCTGCCAAGAGTAATGATTTTTGTTTCAAAGCAGCTAACCGCAAAAATGATTCATTCTTTGCACCAGTATATGGATAACAGAACAGATCATCTATGAAAGCAGCTGTTGATTTTGTCCTCAGGGTTGTCACGTACAGCAGCTCAGGTTGTGCACTGCCCAACACCAGGGGGTTACATAGATGACAGTGTGAATGGTTCCTCAAACAAAAGATACTGCCTTCTCAAATCCATGGCAGGGGAGGCAAACATCCACTTCATTCATTTATCAGCTATCTGAGGCCTAGGGATGTGACCATGAACAAAGTATCATCTGATAGAAATGATAAGTCATCAGGAAATAAATACAATGGGGATAGTACATGGTGCTCTGTGAGCTTGAGAGAGAAGCTTCTAATGCAGCCTGTGGCATGAAGCGTGAGGGAGGGATGCTGGGGGGGAGGGGGGTGGTCAGGGAAGGCTTCCTGGAAGAAGCTAAGTGAGACCTGAAGAATGAATAGAAAGTATCCAGGCAACACTGATGGTTGGGGGAGCAGCAAAGGCCCTGAATTTAGAGCACTTGTAAATCCTGGATGAGTAATAATGGGTATTGACCATTGTTCTCAGCACTTTAGTTTTCTTTGTAACAACTCCAGTGAGTTAAGCATTGCTATCACCCCCAATTTAAAGATGCATGAACTGAGTCAAAGCAAGCCTGAATAACTTGCCTAAGGTCACATCTAATAAATGATGGAGGCACATCCTCCCCAAGGCCAGGCCAGGAGGTAAAATTTTTGAAATTAAGAATTCAAAGAATTAGAGAAAGTACAACTAATAAGATACAGGATTGGGACAACCAAAGAAACGGAATAATTCACATTACGCTCAAGGGATAGAACCACTAAAATAATAATTTAAGATCAACATTAGGTTACTGAGAAGTTGTTGTAAGCAGCCAAGCAAACAAAATAAAAGGACTTATAAAGGATTATATCAATAGCTTTAAAAGAAACAAGAAATAATAAGTTAAAACCTACAAATCCTCAAAAGTTTAGGTATTTAAAAAGTAAGATAAAAACAAAATGGGATCGGGGGAGGGAAGGAATTGATAGTAAAGCAAAATCAGAAGCACTGAATTTTAATAGTGGAAATAACCAGAAAGGTAAAATGCAAAAATAAAACATTTAAAAGGTGATTTAAATAGAGGGAGAATAAAAAGGAAGATAAGAGGAGGGCATGGCAATCTACTCTAGTGTTCTTGCCTGGAGCACCCCATGGACAGAGGAGCCTGGCGGGCTATACTTCCATAGGGTTGCAGAGAGTCAGACAGGACTGAAGTGACCAAACATGTACCCAAGAAGGAAGGTAAAGTAAGGAAGCCTAAAAATTAAAATAATGATATGTAAAATAAACTAGAATAACTAAATTAAGGCAAAATAACCCTAAAAGGACAATTTAACAAATAGCAAGATGTCTACAGTTTAATTGTTACTTTCAAACTGTGGTGTTGGAGAAGACTCTTGAGAGTCCCTTGGACTGCAAGGAGATCAAACCAGTCCATCTTAAAGGAAACAGTCCTGAATACTGATTGGAAGGACTGATGCTGAGGCTGAAGCTCCTATAATTTGGCCACCTGATGCGAAGAGCTGACTCATTAGAAAAGACCCTGGTGCTGGGAAAGATTGAAGACAGGAGGAGAAGGGGACAACAGAGGATGAGACGGTTGGATGGCATCACTGATTCAATGGACATGAACTTGGGCAAACTCTGGGAGATGGTGAGGGACAGGAAGGCCTGGAGTGTTGCAGTCCGTGGGGTCTCAAAAAAGAGGACATGACTCGGCAACTGAACAACAACAGTTTAAAACACCAAAGATATAATTACATAGGTAAAACCCATGCATCAAGTTCAGTCCAATGCCCATTATTATTATTACTATTAATTCAAATGCTAAAGGAGCTAACAAGTCTAAGAGACTGTCCTTTTAACCCCTTAAGATCTGAGTCCTTGCAAGTTCTCGAGCCTGTGTCTAGTCTCCTCTAGGCTGAGCAGGAGTGGGGAGAGCTAGGGGTCACCGCCCCAAGGTCACCCTAAAAGAGCCACTGGCCCCTCAGCCCATGGCAAGGCCTGGTAGGGAGGTGAGAAATAAGCTCCTTCAACCTCCCAGCGAGAAGAAACAGTGCTAAAGGCTGAAAATAAGATAGAACTGTCAGAAGTATATGAAATTAGCTGCCTAAACTGTGAAACATAAGTCACAGTTATATTTGTTCTGAGATAGTGTAAGAATAGAAACGATTTCAGAGATAGAACATCTAAACCTCTGCAGTCACCGTGTCCAAGTGGCCTGAGATCCTTTGAGTGTGTCCCGGTCCTTTGTTCATGTTGCACAGTTGATGCTCACGTTCTTGGAACTACCAGGGCTTAGCCAATGCCCAGCTGGAGGGATGCTGGAGAGGAAGTTACCTGCTGATGCTCTGTTTGCATTCTTTTTGCTGAGGGTACTGGGTCTCCTGTCCTTCTAGGGGAGCTGCAGAAGTGGGTTATCTCCAAAAGGATCTGGGCAGGCAAACCCATCCACATTAGAGCTGCTGTCTTCCCGCCGGGGCTGTGTTTACTTATCCTGGTGACATCATGACCTGACTGTGAGAACCTTGGTTGGAGCAGTCCTGGGCCCCTGCTGCAGTAGCCTGCACAAGTAAGCCTTCAAGGCTTTGTCAAGTTCCCAGGCTACAGCCTCTGCCCAGGGAGCGTCCCTGCCTCTGCAAATGTTGAGTGCTTCTGGTGGTCAGCCATGTGCTAAGTGCACAGGGGGAACAAAACATGGCATGGTTGGGCCTTCAGGGAGCCTGTGGTCAATGCCCCCTGCTGCTACTGACAAGTGCTCAGTTGTGTCTGACGGTCAACACTCCCCCAGGCCACCAAGATCAGTGGTGGGGGCTGATGATTCTGCCCAGCCTCCTGGAGAGCGGGACAGAGGCAGGGGGATGGGAGTGGGGACTGAAGGGTCTCTCTACATCCAGTTCAGCTCAGTTCAGTCACTCAGTCGTGTCCGACTCTTTGCAACCCCATGGACTGCAGCACGCCAGGCCTCCCTGTCCATCATCAACTCTCAGAGCTTGCTCAAACTCACATCCATTGAGTCGGTGATGCCATCCAACCATCTCATCCTCTGTCGTCCCCTTCTCCTCACACCTTCAATCTTTCCCAGCATCAGGGTCTTTTCCAATGAGTCAGTTCTTCCCATAAGGTGGCCAAAGTATTGGAGTTTCAGCTTCAGCATCAGTCATTCCAATGAATAATCAGGTCTGATTTCTTTTAGGATGGACTGATTGGATCTTCTTGCAGTCCAAGGGACTCTCAAGAGTCTTCTCCAACACCACAGTTCAAAAGCATCAATTCTTTGGTGTTCAGCTTTCTTTATAGTCCAACTCTCATATCCATACATGACTACTGGAAAAACCATAGCTTTGACTAGACAGACTTTTGTTGGCAAAATAATGTCTCTGCTTTTTAGTATGCTGTCTTGGTCATAGCTTTTCTTCCAAGGATCAAGCGTCCTTTAATTTCACGGCTGCAATCACCATCTGCAGTGAATTTGGAGCCCACAAAAATAAAGACTGTCACTGTTTCCATTGTTTCCCCATCTATTTGCCATGAAGTTATGCCATGATCTTAGTTTTCTGAATGTTGAGTTGTAAGTCAACTTCTTCACTCTCCTCTTTCACCTTCATCATGAGGCTCTTTAGTTCTTCTTCACTTTCTGCATATCTGAAGTTATTGATATTTCTCCTGGAAATCTTGATTCTAGCTTGTGCTTCATCCAGCCTGGCATTTCGCATGATGTACTCTGCATATAAGTTAAGTAAACAGGGTGACAATATACAGCCTTGACGTACTCCTTTCCCGATTTGGAACCAGTCTGTTGTTCCATGTCCAGTTCTGACTTACTTCTTGACCTGCATACAGATTTCTCAGGAGGCAGGTCAGGTGATCTGGTATTTCTATGCTTTTGAACTGTGGTGTTGGAGAAGACTCTTGAGAGTCCCTTGGACTGCAAGGAGGTCCAACCAGTTTATCCTAAAGGAGATCCGTCCTGGGTGTTCATTGGAAGGACCGATGTTGAAGCTGAAACTCTAATGCTTTGGCCACCTGATGCGAAGACCTGACTCATTTGAAAAGACCCTGATGCTGGGAAAGATTGAGGGCAAGAGGAGAAGGGGACGACAGAGGATGAGATGGTTGGATGGCATCACCGACACAATGGACATGGGTTTGGGTGGACTCCGGGGGTTGGTGATGGACAGGGAGGCCTGGGCGTGCTGCAGTTCTTCGGGTCGTAAAGAGTCAGACATGACTGAGCGACTGAACTGAACTGAACTGAAGAATTTTCCACAGTTTGTTGTGATACACAGAGTCAAAGGCTTTGGCGTAGTCAATAAAGCTGAAGTAGATGTTTTTCTGGAACTCTCTTGCTTTTTTGTTGATCCAACGGATGTTGGCAATTTGATCTCTGGTTCCTCTGCCTTTTCTAAATCCAGCTTGAACATCTGGAAGCCCTTTTTATTTATTTATTTTAAAAATAAGCTCTCAAAAATATAATAAAAGCCAGCTTTTTATTATGGAAAATTTCAAACATATACTAAAGCAGACAGGAAAGTATAATGAACTCCCCTCACCAGCTCAGCAGTTGTTAAATACGTGAGTCTTATCTTCTTCCATCTTTATTCTTCCCCACGCCTTCCTGGGCCTGCATGATTTTGAAGCAAGTCCCAGACATCTTATCATTTCATCCAAAATCTTTCAGAGTGTATCTCTAAAAGAAAAGGACTTTAAAAATGGCCCTTGTACCTTTAACATGTCTTAAAAAATTTGCAATTTCTTAGCATCATCAAGGGGCTTCCCCCATGGCTCAGCAGGTAAAGAATCTGCCTATAGTTCAGGAGACACAGGAGACTCAGGTTCAGTCCCTGGGTGGGGAAGATCCCCTGGAAGAGGAAATGGCAACCCACTCCAGTACTCTTGCCTGGAGAATCCCATGGACGGAGGAGCCTGGTGGGCTACAATCCACAGGGTGGCAAAGAGTCAGACGTGCCTGAGTGACGGCACACACAGCGTCATCAAACATCCGATCTGAGTTCAAATTTCCCTGATTGTCTTTGAAACTTTCCCACAAGAAAAGGGGAAAAGCGTTTGTTTGAAACAGGATTCAAGTGAGGTTTACACAGTGCAGTTGGTTGATGTTGCCTGAAAACCTTTGGATCACTACCTCACTTTTGTCTTCTGCTTGTACTTGGTTGAGAAATTGGGTCATCCGTCCTGCCCGGATTCTGTTGATTGTGACTGCAGTGTGTTTCACTGGCTTCTCTGTCTCCTGTGTTTCTTCTAAACTGGTAGCTCTGGAGGCTGATTAGAGTCCGGCTGCATTTCTTCAGATCTGTATTGTCACAAATGATTGACTAATGGCAAACCCTAAAACGGCTTCCTTGAATCAAAGAGGCAGCCCCCCAACCTGCAATGACTTGGCAATTGTTTCTTGGGTTTACAGATTGTAAAGACTGTGAGACTCTGCTAGTGACAACCTGAACTAGCACTTATGAACATCTGACAAGCTGCCCCATGGTTATAATACATGGAACTTCTGTATTTCCATGGAAATGTGTACAGTTCCCTATATGGAAACTGGTCCTTGCCTCATGTAAGCATTCAAAGACTCATGAGTCTTTTCTTTTTCTTTCCCTACTGGTAAAAAATCTTATTTATTTATTTTTTAATTGGAGGGAAATTGCTTTACAATGTTGCCTTGGTTTCTGCGGTAAAACAATGCGAATCAGCCATAAATATACATATATCACCTCTTGAGCCTCCCTTCCCTCCCCCCTCCCAGCCTTCTAGGCCATCACAGAGCACCCATATGGGCTCCCTGTGTTACAGCAACTTCCCACCGGCTGGTTATTTTACACATGATATTGTGTACATATCAAGACTACTTTCTCCATTCATCCCACCCTCTCCTTCTCTCATCCATTCTCTGCATCAGCGTCTCCATTCCTTCCCTGCAAATAGGTTCATCCGTACCATTTTTCTAGATTCCATATACATGCATTAGCATATGATATTTGTATTTCTCTTTCTGATTTACTTCATTCTGTATAACAGGCTCTAGGCTCATTCACCTCACTACAACTGACCCAAATTCGTTCTTTTTATGGCTGAATAACATTCCATTGTGTATGTGTATATCTTTATCCATTCATCTGTTGGTGGACATCTAGGTTGCTTCCATGTTCTGGCTGCTGTAAATAGTGCTGCAGTGAACGCTGTCTTTTCGTTCATGAGTCTTTAATGAGTCTTTAATGGTGATGAGGGATTTCATGCAGTGATCATTCTGGAGCTGGATCCAGGGAAAGTTGTCACAATATTTAATAATTAGGAAGGTTTGGCTGGACCGACTAGAGCAGAGCTGTTAACACTTACTGAGGGTGTCCTTGGCTGCCCCCTGAGTGTAAGCCCTGGGGTAAATCTAATGCTTAATGCAGGCTGACCATCCTTAGAACAATTAGAAACTTCTGCAGTTCCCTCAGGTCATTGCCAGGAATAGACAAACGCATCTTCACTGGGAAGGTCAGTGGACAAATATTTTAAGAAGCATCAGCCTGCCCAGTTCATGCAGAAAAATTACCCTATGTGAAATTTTATAATGTAGTTTAATTTTATATAGAAATGTCAATTTATAAAAAGCACATGTTTGCATTCTATCCTTTTCTCATATGTGTGCATCTATATTTATCAATTTGGTGATTTTGTGGTACGAAGTGATTTCTGGGACAGTGCATCTATAGTAAAGACCCAATTTATAACATCTTGACTTAAGAGGACTTCTAAGGGACCAATCTGGTGATGGACTGGGGGTACCTTAGGGCTTTGCCCACTGTGGGCATTTCAACAGTAACACCCTCCTTTGCACAGCCAAGTTTATCCTGCAATACCTCCATCGGGGCAGCCTAGGCGGGTGGGAGAATGTGGGGTGTGGAGTCTGAGCCTCTGGATTGATGGTCTGGCTGTCTTACTAGCTGTGCAACCTCAGGCTAGTTACTAATTTTGAGTCTTAGTTTTCTGATCTGTGAAATGGGAATAACATAAGAGACTTTAAAGTGATAGTACACATAAAAATCCTCAACAGAGATTAGTTCCTTTCCAGTATTCCTGTTTCTAGCACATCTGTCTACAGTAATTGTGTTCCCCTCCTGCTGCACTGCCCACCAATACCCCTGCTTGTGGCCGTATGGAAGGGGACTTGCAGCACACCGTTGGGTGAGCCGTGGACAATTCTAGGACCTCTGGGGACAGGCACTGACCAGTAAGAAGAACATACTTCTAGCACATGGAGGACTGGTTCCTTGGCCATCTGAGTCTCAGAAGACGTTAGTCCTCTCATCTAACTTTCAGCCCTACTGCTCTAATTTCCATCCTTCCACTTCTCACCTCAGTCAAGTCCCCACTGGCATTCCCTCGTATGGGAGACCCAGACTGTAACCACACGAGACATGTTTTGGGTGCCTGGCTCTCCTTCACATACTTTCCAAAGATTCTCCCCAACGTAGGTCCCTCTGCAGTGGGAATGACCTCGTTAATCCTGCCTTTTTTTTTTTTTTTAAGTTGATTGGCCCAAAGCTAAACCCCTGACCCAAGGATGGCTAATCAGATTCTTTTCCTTAGAAATTCTGTTTTAGAGATCCAAAAGTCCCCATTGCTGTGGAGAGCCAAGTTGCAAGGTCATATCCACTATAGCTGCCATTCTGGGTCATACGCAAGGTGACAAGCCAGAGAAGATGGTCTGAGGAGCGAGCAGGAGAATAAGGCAGTCCAAAGAGCAGAAAGCAGGAGGTCCCATGGACCCTGAGCAAAGGAGGAAGTGGCTCTCCTGATGGCATTTCCCTTCCAATACAGTTGGGTTTCACCTCTTTTACTTGGATTCTTTGAGATTCCAGAATCCTTACCATGTGCCCCTTTCACTTGAACAAATTTGTGTGGCTGTAATCTTTGCAATCAAAGCAACTGTGACCAAAGAATGAGACAAGGATTCCTACTCTCACCACGTCTTTCAATATCACAATGGAATTCCTCACAAGTGTAATAAGACATGAAAAAACAAATAGAAAGCATGCTGATTGGAAAGAAACAGTTAAAACTGTCTTTGTTCACAGAAGGCAGGATTGAGTGCACGGAGAATCTGAAGGAATGTACAACAGAGCTACATGTGACCTTAATCAAGGTCACAGGATACTGAGTGAACCCTCAGAAATTAATTGCATTTATGTATACTACTAAAACAATTGAAAAATTAAATTACAAAACACAAGCATTTAAAATAGGATCAAAATGATTCAATCAATACATAAGAACAAATAAAAATAAAATATGTAAAAATATTCTATAGCAAACTATAAAGCCATTGCTGGATAAATTTAAAAGTGAAAAGTGAAAGTGAAAGTTGCTCAGTTGTATCCAGTTCATTTTGACCTTGTGGACTACACAGTCCATGGAATTCTCCAGGCCAGAATACTGGAGTGGGTAGCCTTTCCCTTCTCCAGGGGATCTTCCCAACCCAGGGATTGAACCCAGGTCTAGCCCGCATTGCAGGCGCATTCTTTACCAGCTGAGCCACAAGTGAAGCTCAAGAATACTGGAGTGGGTAGCCTATCCCTTCTCCAACAGATCTTCCTGACCCAGAAATCAAACCGGAGTCTCTTGCATTGTAGGCAGATTCTTTACCAACTGAGCTATGAGAGAAGTCCTGGATTAACCTAAGGAGTACCTAAATAAATAGAGAATTAGGACATATTCATCGATCGGTACCTTAAATTGTTCAATCTTCAGGTGTCAATAATCTCCAAATTTATTTATAGAGTTAATGTAATCTTAACCAAAATCCTAGCAGGCTGTTTTCAGAAGATAAATTGATGAACTGATTCTAAAATTTATATGGAAATGTGAACAACTTAAAATAGCCAAGACAATCTTAAAAAAGAATAAAGTAGGAGGGTTTACTCTACCAGATTTTAGAACTTATCATAAAGCTACAGTATCTAAGACAGTGTAATATTGGCATAAGGAGAGACAATTAGATCAGTGAGACAGAATAAAAGTCCAGAGAAGATCCATGTGTCCACAGTCAGTGGATTTTTGGAAAAGCAAAATCAAAACCAGACAAAACACCAAAGCAGTTCATTGGGAGAGCCAGGAGTTCTTTTTAATAAATGATGCCAGAGCAACTGGATATCCATATGGATCATAGACCTAAATGTGAAAGTTAAAAGTATAAAAAATCCATAAGAAAAGCATAGGAGAGTATCTTTGAAGTACTCAAATCTTTCTCTTAATGGAAAAGGACAAACAATAAAGGAAAAAAAATGATAAGTTAGTCGTTGTCAAAATGTCTGCTCTTTAAAACACAGTACAATTAAAAGACAAGCCACAGACCAGTAGAATGTATTTGCAATTCATTTATCTGATCAAGGGCTTGTGGTCAAGATTTATAAAGTATCCAAAAAATTAAGAAATAATAATAATAAATGGGCAAAAGACTTGAACAAGAACTTCACATAAGAAGACACATGAATGGCCAACAAACATACAACATCATGAGTCATCAGGGGAAATAAAACTTAAAACCACAGTGAGAAACCACAATGTATTAGAGTGGATACAGTTACAAAGACTGACAATTCCAAATGCTGGTGAGACTCTAGAGCACCCAGAACTTTCATATCTTGCTGATGGGAATATAAAATAGTCAATCATTTTGAAAAATTACTCGGCTGTTTCTAATAACATTAACTATTAATGTTGTGTGCATGCTTAGTCGCTCAGTTGCGTCTGATTCTTTTTGACCCCGTGGACTGTAGCCTGCCCAGCTACCCTGTCCATGGGATTCTCCAGGCAATAATACTGGAGTGCGTAGCCATTCTTGTCTCTAGGGGATCTTCCCGACCCAGAGATCAAACCCGGGTCTCCTGCAGAGATTCCTGCAGGCAGGTTCTTTACTGTCTGAGCCACCAACATTAATGTTAACACATATTAACACCTATCCTAAGACCCAACACTTCCACTTCTGGGGACACACTCTGGAGAAATGAGTACATGCATCCATAAAAAGACATTTCTAGGAACATTCATAGCAACTTTGTAATAGTCAAAAATTAGAAACACTCCAAATATTCATTAACAGAATGATGGATAAACAAATTGTGGTAATAATTGTTTATTAATTAATAAACAATTGGTAATTGGTAATAATTGTTTATAATAAAAAATTGTTAATAATTATTTTATTATCAGCAATAAAAGAACAGTCTTATACACACACACACACACATGAATATGAATCTCAAATATGTTGAGCCAAGTGAGAGAGACATCATGATGACATACTATATGATCCTATTTTTATGAAGTTCAGGAGCCAGCAAAATTAATCTAATAATGCTGGAAACCAGAAGATGTTTCTGACTAAGAGGGATGGTTATTAACAGGAAAAGGGTCTTAGCTTCATGGCTAATGTTCTAGATCTTGGCCTGGTTCATGGTGAAGTGGGTGTATATGTACGTAAACATTCGTGGCTATGGACTGAATTGTAATCCACCACCTCTGCCTCAAATTTTTATGTTGAAGCCGTGACTCCCAGTGTGATGGTATTTGGAGAGGGCGTCTTTGGGAAGGTGGGGCCCCCATGAAGAGGAAAAGACCAGAGCTCACTTCTCCCTCCCACCATGTGAGGACACAGCAAGAAGGCAGCTGTCTGCAAGCCAGGAAGAGAGTCCTCTAAGAACTCGACCATACTGGTGCCCTGATCTAGGACTTCTGCCTCCAGAACTGTGAGAAACCAATTTCTGTGATCTGAGTACCCAATACATGGTATTTTGTTATGGCAGCCCAAGCTGATACATTCATCAAGCTCTATACCCAAGATTTGTATATTTTGTTGTAATGTAAAATTTCTTTTAATAAGTACTATTAAAAATGCCTTTATGAAAGCATTTACTATGATGGCAATTACAAAAAAGAGAGCTGAAATATTTGGGGCCCAGCATGAGATAATATTTGAGTCCTTCTTCAATTGCTTCCAGTCTTTGTACATTGTAGAGTTCTGTTTTTTAAAAAAATTTTGAAGGGGTTCAAATTTAGATCAGAAGCTTGCATTTACATGTACAAATTACCAAAGAGTCAGAGATTGTTTTTCTTTCTTAGAGCAAAGGGGACTTTGGAATTTAACAGGAATGGATGGTTAATAGCATTGGGAAAGTGACAATGGAAACTGAACAAGAGATGCTTAGAGTCAAACATGGCACTTTATATGAAGGACACAGTATACAAAGTTAGGGACAGAGATATGGGGGAGGGCAGAGATCAAATTACTTTACAAAAATAAAGATCTGAGCCTCTGATGCCAAGGTGCTAGTGAAATGAAGAGTGAGCAGAAGAGGATGGACAGCACACAGAATGGTACCCCAAACATCGCATGTCAAGCAAATATTGACGTGGTGGCTCATTAGCTGCTGAGTGGTAGTGTTTCCCAGGAGAAATTCGTATCCTGAACTCTACATTAAAGTGGTAACTCAGAGCTGTGGAAGCCTGACAGCCCATCAGGAACTTTTTGTCTAGAAAACTTTTCCAGTACAGGTACATGATGACCTACCTGGCCATAGAAATCCAACTCAGAAAACATAATAGAAACAAGGGTCACAGTGGGGCATCTGAGACTGACCTAGATACACTCTTCAAAACCTCTGTCCTCATGAAGCCTGAGACAGAAGGAACACAGGTGACCTCTGTGGGCCAAGCTGGACTCACTGGGAAGCAGACAGGAAGGGCTCTCATCTCCCCCTTGACTCCCCACTTCAGCCTGCTGTGTGGGTTGGAACTGCCTGCCCAGCCTTGGGTGAAATTTCAGGCAGACCACATGCAAAGCTTTTCTGGTCACTCTTGGCTTATAAACAAATGGCTTCTTTCGCTGGGTATAAAAAGTGCATCTGAAAGCTCTTTCAGAACTCCAACTCCTTCTGGCCATCCAGGCCTCCTGTGAAACCTCTGCTTCTTGCTGTCTTTTCTCCATCCCCCTAACTGCACTTTGGGCCTCCAAAGCTTTTGGGGGCTCCTCAGACATGCCATTTTGGGGGGGGTGTCTCTGACTGCAGTTCTTGGGCACGCACAAAGCTCTCAAGCTGGTCACTCATGACTCTCCAAGTTTCTATAGCCACTTCCTGCCAAGATCCACCTGGACCCTAGCAGGCAGCCTTTTGGGTGAAGTCCTTTTCAAAGTGGTTCAGAGGTGGCTCCTTTCCTTGGGGTCCACACTTGATTCTAAGAAAACACACACCTCTGCCTTGCCTTTGGTGTAGATAACCCTCAACCCCTACCCAGCCCTCTCCCCTCACCTCCCATGCAGGCTGCCAGCCAGCTCACCTCTAGATGTTTCATGCCTTGTATCTCCCACATTTGAGATTTCTAAGACCCCCTCTCCCCCACAACCTCTTAAAGCCCCCCTTACCAGGGTCAAAGTGAGAAGTGTGTTGATTAATTTGATGTATCAACTTCCCTGGGACACGATGCCCAGATATTTGGTCGAACATTATTCTGGATGTTTCTGTGAAGGTGTTTTTTCAGTTCAGTTCAGTTCAGTTCAGTTGCTCAGTCATGTCCGACTCTGCAACCCTATGAACTGCAGCATGCCAGGCTTCCCTGTCCATCACCTATTACTGGAGCTTGCTGAAACTCATTTCCATTGAGTCACTGATGGCCATCCGACCATCTCATCCTCTGTTGTCTCTTTCTCCTCCTGTCTTCAATCTTTCCCAACATCAGGGTCTTTTATTATGAGTCAGTACTTCACATCAAGTGGCCAAGGAATTGGAGCTTAAGCTTCAGCATCAGTCCTTTCAATGAATATTCAGGACTGATTTCCTTAGGATTTACTGGCTTGACTCCTTGTTGTCCAAGGAACTCTCAAGAGTCTTCTCCAACATCACAGTTCAAAAGCATCAGTTCTTTGGCACTCAGCTTTCTTTATGGTCCAATTTTCACATCCATACATGACTACTGGAGAAACCATACCTTTGACTCTATGGACCTTTGTTGGCAAAGTAATGTCTGTGCTTTTAAATATGCTGTCTAGGTTTGTCAGAGCTTTTCTTCCAAGAAGGTGCTTTCAGGATGAGAGTAACACTTAAATCAGCAGACTGAGTCAAGCAGATGACCCTCCTTAATGTGAATGTGTCTCATCATCCAAACTGTTGAAGTTCTTAATAGAAAAAGGACTAACCTCACCCAAGGGAAAAGGAATTGTGCCAGCAGATGGCCTATGGGCTCAAATGACAGTGGTAATCCCCAACTGCTGGCACCCCCTGCAGATTTTCCACTCAGCAAGCCTCCACAGCTGTGGGAGCCAGTTCCTTAAAATGAATCTCTCTCAAGCTTTCTCTTTCTGCCTCTCTCTCCATATCCTGTTGGTTCTGTTTCTCTGTCTGTCTGACCTGGACAGACTCAAGGAGCAGCCTCCCACAGGGACAAATGGACAATTGAGGGCACCCTGACAATTCCCTCCAAACAAAACCTGGCAGTTACTCTCATCTCTACCCTCTTTTTAAAAATTGAATGTTAAGACATGAAAACACTTATGTGATAATTGGGGAAGAGCCAGTGTCCTGAATCCCCCCTGTTGAGCCCATGACATGGGCAATCCTACTGTCTCTTGGAGTGTCCCGTGTAGGTGGTTGCATGCTGATGATGTTGTACTTGGCTCCTGAGATTTATCAGAGACAACAGGAAGCAGCTGCTCCTAATATATAATTCAATTCAGTTTGGTTGCTCAGTTGTGTCCGACTCTTTGTGACCCATGGTCTGCAACACACCAGGCCTCCTTGTCCATCACGAGATCCCGGAGCTTGCTCAAACTCATGTCCATCGAGTCAGTGATCCCATCCAACCATCTCATCCTCTGTCGTACCCTTCTCCTCACACCTTCAATCTTTCCCAGCATCAGAGTCTTTTCCAGTAAGTCAGCTCTTAGCATCAGGTGACCAAAGTATTGGAGCTTCACCTTCACCATCAGGCCTTCCAGTGAATATTCAGGACTTATTTCCTTTAGTATTGACTGGTTGGATCTCCTTGCAGTCCAAGGGACTCTCAAGAGTCTTCTCCAACACCACAGTTCAAAAGCATCAATTCTTTGGCACTCAGCTTTCTTTATGGTCAGACTCTCACATCCATACATGACTACTGGAAAAACCATAGCTTTGACTAGATGGACCTTTGTTGACAAAGTAATGTCTCTGCTTTTTAATATGCTGTCTTGGTTGGTCATAGCTTTTCCTCCAAGGAGTAAGCATCTTTTAATTTCATGGCTGCAGTCACCATCTGCAGTGATTTTGGAGCCCAAGATAATACAGTCTGTCACTGTTTCCATTGTTTCCCCATCTATTTGCCATGAAGGGACCAGATGCTATGATCTTCGTTTTTTGAATGCTGAGTTTTAAGCCAGCTTTTTCACTCTCCTTTTTCACTTTGATCAAGAGGCTCTTTAGTTCTTCACTTCTGCTATAAGGGTGGTGTCATCTGCATATCTGAGGTTATTGATATTCCTCCTGCCAATCTTGACTTCAGCTTTTGCTTCATCCAGCCCAGTGCTTCTCATGATGTACTCTGCATGTAAGTAAATAAGCATGGTGACAATATTCAGCCTTGAAGTACTGCTTGCAAAATTTGGAACCAGTCTGTTGGTTCATGTCCAGTTCTAACTGTTGCTTCTTGACCTGCATACAGATTTCTCAGCAGGCAGGTCAGGTGGTCTGGTATTTCCATCTTTTGAAGAATTTTCCAGTTTGTTGTGATCCACACAGTCAAAGCCTTTGACATAGTCAATAAAGCAGAAGTAGATGTATTTCTGGAACTCTCTTGCTTTTTGGATGATCCAACGAATGTTGGCAATTTGATCTCTGGTTCCTCTGCCTTTTCTAAATCCAGCTTGAACATCTGGAAGTTCTCAGTTGATGTACTGTTGAAGCCTGGCTTCAAGAATTTTGAGCATTACTTTGCTAGTATGTGGGGTTGCAAAGAATCAGACATGACTGAGTGACTGAACTGAATGGAACTGAGATGAGTGCAATTGTGTGGTAGTTTGAACATTCTTTGGCATTGCCTTTCTTTGGGATTGGAACAAAAACTGACCTTTTCCAGTTCTGTGGCCAGTGCTCAGTTTTCCAAATTTGCTGGCATATTGAGTGCAGCACATTCACAGCATCACCTTTTAGGATTTGAAACAGTTCAGCTGGAATTCCATCACCTCCATTAGCTTTGTTCATAGCAATGCTTCCTAAGGCCTGCTTGACTTTGCACTCCAGGATGTCTGGTTCTAGGTGAGTGATCACACCATTGTGGTTATCTGGGTCATGCATATCTTTTTTGTATAGTTCTTCTGAGTATTCTTGCCACCTTTTCTTAATATCTTCTGCTTCTGTTAGGTCCATACAATTTCTGTCCTTTATTGTGCCCATCTTTGCATGAAATGTTCCCTTGGTATCTCTAATTTTCTTGAAGAGATCTCTAGTCTCTCCCATTCTATTGTTTTCCTCTATTTCTTTGCATTGATCACTGAGGAAGGCTTTCTTATCTCTCCTTGCTCTTCTTCAGAACTCTGCATTCAGATGGGTATATCTTTCCTTTGCTCCTTTGCCTTTAGCTTCTCTTCTCAGCTATTTGTAAGGCCTCCTCCAATAACCATTTTGCCTTTTTTCATTTCTTTCTCTTAGGAATTACATGTAATATATGCTTACATGTAAGTAAATTAGGTCATTGTTACTATATCTCTATATAAATCAAGGCCCTGTGGGGAAAGCAACATCAGGAAGCGAAGGGTGCCTCACCACCTCCTGGTGGGACAGATGGTCCAGTCCATGCTTCTCAAGGGCAGATATGGAAACACGATTTCTCATAACCATCCAGGAATTTGTAGGGTGTGAAGTTTCCAGGAATTAACTTAATGCAATAATGAGGGATTGGCTTCAGGATTTTGTCACAATCATATTTATCATAGTGTAGCTTACAAAATAGCGAAAATGAAGTCCACCAGGACCTCCCTGGTGATCCAGTTGCTAGGACTCTGTGCTCCCAATGAAGGGGCTGGATTCCATCCCTGATCGGAGAACTAGATCCCACTTACTGCAACTAAGAGTTCTCATGCCACAGCTAAAAGATCCACATGCCTCAATGAAGATCATAGATCCTGTGTGCCTCAGCTGAGACCTGGCACAGTCAAATAAAGAAATAAGCAAATACACACACACACACATATATTTACATAGCAAAAATGTAAACTTCTTCCAGATCAGAAATTGCTATTGCTTCCCTGTATCCATTTTCCTTTCTTCTTTCCTGTGGAACCAATTTACAGGGGACAGAAATAGACCTGATTTAAAAAACAACATACATTTTTCAGCTTCCTTGCAGGGGGAGGTGGCCATGTGACTGACTTTTTGACCCAATTTGGCCACCAGTTGTTAAGTAAGCTTCAGGAAATCTTAAAGGAGAGCAGACTTGGCTGGCATATGCCCGCCTATCCTCTGCTTTTCTCCTTCCCTCCATCTAAACTGTGGCTGTGATGGCTGGAGATCTGGTAGTCATTTTGACAGATGGTGGAGGAAAAGCTAGAAGGAACCTGGGTCCTTAATGGCATGAGAAGCTGCTGTCACAACTCTCCAGACTTCTTTCACACAAGAGCAAAATAACCTCTGCCTTGTTAGGCTGTGTTATTTGGGTTTTTTTGGTTACAAGAAGCTAAATTCAGTCCCAGCTGATATAATATCCAAACATCCAAACAACAGGAGCATGATTAATTAGTAACAATCCAATCATACTATAGATTATTTTATAGCCTTTAAATCATGGTGTAGAAAAATATTTAGTAATATGACATTCAGAGATACTTTGTTTTATTTCACTCTGCTTTATTGTGCTTCATAGATATTGGAAAGGTTTTTTTTTTTTCTTTTACAAATTGAAGGTTTGTGGCAACCTTGTGTTGTGAGATGACGATTAGGATTTTTTAGCAATAAAGTATTTTTAAGCTGAAGATTGTACAGTTTTCTAGACATCCTACTATTGCACAAGAGTAGTATTGACCACAGTGTAGTGTAAACATAACTTTTATATGCATTGGGAAACCAAAAAATTCATGCAGCTTGCTCTTCTACAACATTCACTTTATTATGATGATCCAGCACCAAACCCTCAATATCTCCAAGGTGTGCCTATATTTTTAAGTAGGTTTCAAGATGCCATGTATATAAGATCCAAATTTATGAAGAGATAGCATGCATAAGACATAGAAAAAAAGACTTGAAAGAGTTGCAACACACAAAAGCCTCTGGGTGGTGGTGATGCAGTGAGTTTTCTTGTATTTAGTATCTAAAGTTTCCTAATTTTGTGATAGAGTAACAGTGGAGCTTTTTATTTTTTAAGGAAATTGTAGAGTTTTAAAAAATATGAACAACTAAAACACTTGTGTTATTTTTCAAACACAAGAAGACACTCCTGTAGCTCTGCCAAGACTTTGCAGATCGAACCCTGTTACACTGTTTCATGAACCAGCCCCTCGGGATTTGCTGTCCCTTACCTTATTCTCTTGGCTCCTGGGTCTGTCTGGGTGGGTATCCTCCAGAGATGCTTTCTGCTCTGCGGCAAATTCAAGGTCGGGGGCTCATTTTCCAGTGGATCTGTGATGTGTGAGAAACGTAGGGAGTTAGAAACGTGTATCTCCCCTTTTCAGGCAATTCTAAGAGACTGTAGCAGCTGTCACCCTGAGAGGGGAAGGAAGTGGAGTGAAAAGGATGCCCTTCCCCTCAAGCCCTTGAAGGGGAAATTGCCGCTCTTCGTGCTCTATTAAATGACCTGGAATGCCTTCACTACGAAAATCATACTTATGGTACAAGAAATTTCATAGCCATGCATATATCCATCTATCTATCCATCCATCCATCCATCCATCCATGCACTCACAGTCGAAAAAAGAAAATCATGAATGAGCCTGAAAACTTGGATACATGTTATGGTTAATGTCTCAGAGGACAATAGAACCATAACCACTGGTGTTATCATTTCTACTGAACAAAATCCTTTGCAATTTACCAGTTGTTTAACATCTGACTTTACAATGTCTGAGTCCTAATAGATGTTAAGTAATAAATCACCTCCCCTAGAGTGTCAGATCAGCTAAGGTGAGGTTGTCAGTTAATGTTCTACTGTGACTTTGAATGGATACCTCTCAGCAAATGAAACGGAGACTGTCTTCCCTTTCCAGACCCAGATCACAAACCGCTGACTCAGAGCACCAGCTCCCTTCCTTGTCAGGGGATAGAATGGAGAAACCTGGTGCTGGGTGGCCTGTTCTGTCCGCTCCTTAGCAGAAGAGTGTTTTCTCCTTGGACCCTGGATCAGGGGATGCTGGGCTGTCTTGAGAGTTAGCTTCAAGGAAGTGAAATGAGGGAGTCACTCTACAAATAAAACTGTGAGTTTAATGAGAGTATTTACAGTCTGAACGTAAATGGTGTCTTTGGTTGCGGGACGGTGTGCCATGGTCCCTGTGTCTACACTGGTGTCAGCAGCCTCTGTTCAGCTTGGAAGCCACAAACTTGAGGCCCACGCATGCTAACTCCTTTCAGTTGTGTCCGAGTCTTTGTGACCCTATGGACAGTAGCCCGCCAGCCTCCGCTGTCCATGGGATTCTCCAGGCAAGAATACTGGAGTGGGTTGCCATGCCCTCCTCCAGGGGATCTTCCTGACCCAGGGATCAAACCCACGTCTCTTATGTCTCCTGAATTGCTGGGTGGATTCCCCCATCATCAATCCCGTTTCCCCTCCAACCTCATCTCAGACACAGTCCCACACCCACCTTTCCTCCTGCTCGGGAAGACCCCCGCCCTGACCAGCTGTATCTGTATCTGCTCTTTCCTGCTCGCCTGCTTATCCCTGTAAGTCCCCCGTGGGGTAGCTGATAACTCCGTGGGGCCATTACACGCTTGAAATGTGGCCTGTGTGGCTAAAGAAGCAAATTCTTCATTTAAAAAAAAAATTAAGCTAATTTAAATTTAAATATAAAAACAGAGTCAATTTCATTATTGGAAAACTTTTGAGGATATTTGGAGTAATTTGAGGATTATCTCTACTTTAACTTCTGGCTGTACATTTAATAACTTTTCTGGCTGTAAACGACTCTTTAACTGTGCCTTTTGTGAAATCTAAATCCAGATCGAGAATTTCCAGTGAAAATTTAGTATGCAAATTGATAGAGACTGTAAGAATAAAATACTCAACAGATTTTCACAACAGTGAAAAAAAAAGGAATATAAAATATCTCATTAGTAATTTTTATATTGATTATTGACTACATGATAAAGTGATGGTATTTTGGATGTATTGGGTTAAATAAAATGCATTGTTAAAATAAATTTTACTCATTTCTTTACTTCTTAATATTACAAAAATTTAAATGACTTATGTGGCTTTCATTGTGTTTCTGTTGACAGAGCTTCTCTAACCCTCTTCTCTGCCCAGGCTCTGGAACCAGAAGAATGTGAACTCTGGTTCAAGCCATATCGTTCACTAGCTGCATGATCTGGGATAAGTGACTCAATCTCTCTGGGTCTCAGTTATTTTTTTTTAAATCTGTAAAATGGGTATGGTAGGAACCATATTGAAATGCCTGTCTACCTCAGCCACTGAGTACCTACAAGTGCTCAACCAAGTTAGCTGCTATTGTTTCTAGTCATGTCCTAATGCAACCCTCAAAGCTCACCTAAAATATCATCTTTGTGGGGATCATTCCTAACTCTGTGGGAAGGGTCTAGTTCTTTGCCTTTACCTCTCTTGATGCATTGCTTGCAATAAAATGACATCATTACAGTATTGTGGTTTTTCTCAAAGGGCAGAGAGTCCCACTTCTTTGTGTGTGAGTATGTGCTTTTAATTCTTTTTTTAAAAAAATTTATTTATTTCTGTGGCTGCATTGGATCTTAGTTGCAGCATGCAGGGTCCTTGTTGCGGTGCATGGATTCTCTGGTTGTGGCATGCGGGCTCAGTAGCTCCGTGGCATGTGTGATCTTAGTTCCCTAACTACGTTCCCACACCCCCTGCACTGCACGGCAGATTCTTAACCACGGGACCACCAGGGAAGTCCCTGCTTTTAACTCTTGTGGAAATTTTCAAGCATGTGCAGAAGTTAAGAGAGTAACATAGTGTATCAGCCACCCTGATCCCATGGCTATAGTCTCCCCATCACTGTGTTTCTCTTGCTTCTCAGGGCACTCAACACACGATTCTGTGTCTGTGGTCGATGGCAGACCACCACACTTCCTTTGCGGCTCCTTCCATCAAGCAGTGGAGTCAGTTTCTCCATCTGCTTTCTTCTGGACTGGCCTTGTGAACTGCGTGGGCCAATAGACTGTGGTAGAAGTGACCGTGCGGGCTCTGGGCCTGGGTCTCAAGACCTGGGGGCTTCTGCTCCTGCTCTCTGGGAACCCTGCCGCCTGGTGGGCAAGCCCGAGCTAGGCTGCTGGAGGGTGACCACCACGGGGAGCGGAGACAGACAGTCCCAGCTGAGGCCCTCCGGGACCAACCAGCTCACTAGTGGCCCGGGAGGCTGTCCTTGACCTTTCAACCCCAGCTGAGCCATCAGTCCACTGCAGAGGTCAGACAAAGTGGCCCAGAGCCAGGAGCCAGGAGCCATCCAATCAACCCCCAGAATCAGGAGAAATAATAAACATCATTAATTCTGTCTCTGTGTTTTAAGGGAGGTTTGACACGTGGCAGAAGGCTACTCAACAGTGTTTAGTGCAAGTTTTTGAACCAGTTAAGGCCTCCCCAGCACACACAGGGCAGCGTGCTGTCTGTCCCCCAGAGGCTAAGAACCTGTCACCCTCTCTACAACCCCAGCATGCTGTCCTCTCAGCCTCTAGGCCAACCACTGGCAGAGTGGGGCTGATCTGACGAACCGCATTTGTAAGCGTTTATGGACTTGTTGTGCTCAACAAATATGCTTTGAACAAATATGCTTTCAAATATGCTTTGAATATGCTAGATAAAATGTGCTAGGAATTGGTTTAAAAGATTAAGGGAAAGGGACTTCCCTCTGGGTTCAGTGGTTAAGACCCCGCGCTTCCAAGGCAGGGGGGCTCAGGTTGGATCCCTGCTCTGGGAACTCATGGAACTAGGATCCCATTTGCCATGCAGCGAGGCCAAAAAAAAAAAAAAAAAAGGGATCCTGATGTAAAGCTATTCCCAAGGTATTGTTGTTGTTCAGCCACTGTCGTGTCCAACTCTTTGCGGCCCCAGGGATGGCAGCATACCAGGCTTCCCTGTCCTTCACTATCTCCCGGAGTTTGCTCAAACTTATGTCCATTGAGTCGGTGATGCCATCCAACCATCTGGTCCTCTGTTGCCACCTTCTTCTCCTGCCCTCAATCTTTCCCAGCATTAATCCCCAGGTATTAATCTCACATATTTTCAGGGCAAAAGAAACTCTGGCTATCATGGCGATGGAGAGAGAACAGGATAGACTCTGACCACCCAGGAAACTCATGTTCCCAGACATCCGAACACACAGCACCAAGCCTCCCTCCTAGAAGGCATGGAATCTGGGGGTGTACTGAGCCCTGGAACAAGACATGTATTTAAAATAGAAGCCAGTCCTATTGGATCATTTGGGTCAACATTTCCTCCTGTAGTATCTGCATCATCTTATTGGGGGAATTTGAATTCTTTGGATAATGGCTTCAGAGAATTCCACCTTATTGGACCTGTCCTTGATCATTCTCGATGCCTTTCATCTCTTTTCATTTAATAGCCCCATTGACTTTCAGCCCTATTGACTTCAGCTGGATATTAACCAGCAGCTGTGACCGCCATGCCTGGTACTGACCTGCTGGGTGGCCGGCCTTCCTCTCAGAAGTGCCTCTGGCTTTGCCTCTGCTTCGGAGTCTCACGGCTCGATTGAAGATGGAGTTTCTCTGGATTGCGTTGGTACGGGATGCTTTGTCTTGCGTCTCCTGGTCGGCATGGGGCATTCCCGCTTCTGAGAGGACCTCAGGTGTCACACTGGCCAGCTCATCAACCTCCCATGAACCACTCACTGATTTCTTCTGCAGCTTCTCCGAGTCCTCAGAGTCCCTGGTCTCCATTGACATATGTCTGATTGTTTCTCGGCAGGATGACTAGAGATCAGTACCCTTTCTCCAACGTCCCTGGTTTTGAGTGCTCTAGAAGATAAAGAGACCAGTTTTCCGTCAGGGTCATCAGACTAAAGTTGCTGTGCAGAACATGGAATTCCGCTCCCATTCAGATTTGATGAAATTTGCAATAATCTGTGCATCCTGGCAAACCACATCTTTGTCGACGAAAATTACAGTTTAACCACTGCAATTTAAATGCATTCATGTCTCATTTTATAATTGAGGTTTGTTAATTCTACTCAGAAGCTGCACTTATGGGGAAAATGCTGAAAGTGGCTTGTGGAGCTAACTTGCAAATAAACATTTGCTGAATAATTCAAGACAGAGTAGCAAAAACGATGCGGGGAGGAAAGGAAGATGTATGGACCCCAAAAAGAAAGAGCTGTGGGAAGAATAGGAAGGGCTGTCAGTGAGTGACAGGTCCCGAGACAGTAAATTTAGAGATGGGAAGTCTGAACCCTGCAAGAGCAAACCTCTTGCTGTCCACTGGGAGCCAAGTCTGGTTGGTGGCTTAGTGACCTCTTCGATAAGATGAGGTTGTCCAGCAGCTGCGGGAAGCAGAAACCCTCCCTGATCCCATGGTTACCCCCTCGGAGGAAATGGCAACCCACTCCAGTATTCTTGCCTGGAGAATCCCATGGACAGAGGAGCCTGGCGGGCTGCAGTTCATGGGGTCACAAAGAGTTGGACACGACTGAGCGCTTGCACACACACATACACACACAAGAAGAATCAGCCCAGAGACCCAAGCACTATGGTGTTAGAGACTGACAAGCGTTAAGATGAGATCCTGCCCTAAGGAAGCTCAGTTGGGGGCAGCGGGAGCTCCTTCACTGTCAAGGTCAGCTATGCAGCACCAGCAAGACCCCCATGGTCCCAGCTGGGTGTGCAACATGGGAGTGATCGGACAGGCGCTGTCTTGTTGGCTAAGCCAGGCATCCCTTCGAGAATCCGGCTGCATTAAAGAAAAAAAATGTTTATTTATTTTTGATGGTGCTGGGTCTTGGTTGTTTGCTGCATGTGGGCTTTCTCTAGTTGTGGTGAGTGGCGGGGGGGTACGCTTCATTACGGTGCCAGGCTTCTCACTGCAGTGGCTTCTCTTGTCAAGCACAGGCTCTAGAGTCAGGCTCAGTACTTGTGGCTTCTGGGCTTAGTTGCTCTGCGGCGTGTGGGATCTTCCCAGACCAGGGATCGAACCTGTGTCTCCTGCAGGCAGGTTATTTATCACTGAGCCACCAGGGAAGTCCCTGGCTGCAATTTCAGGTAACCAGAGAGGAGAGAGCAGTGGCTAAGAGGTCACATTTAGGTACTGGACAATTAATAGGAGTACCTGGGAGGGGCGTCGTTTATTACAGACGCAGCAAGGAACCCACAGCTGGTGGGCAGGTTGGGCGATTTTCACTGAAAGCAGATTTAATCTGAGTCAGCAAGGGTGGCTTAGTCGCTAAGTCGTGTCTGACTCTCGCAACCCTATGGACTGTATAGCCCACCAGGCTCCTCTGTCCATGGAATCCTCCAGGCAAGAATATCAGAGAGGGTTGCCATTTCCTTCTCCAGGGGATCTTCCCAACCCAGGAATCGAACTTGGGTCTCCTGCATTGCAGGCAGATTCTTTACCAACTGAGCTACGAGGGAGGCCCTGGAGTCAGCCTCCTGAAGATGAAACTACAAAGAACATTCAACTGTTCTCAGATGACGACATGGAAGGGATGGTTCTGTCCCCACCAGGTGACTGGGGACCCCTGCTCTATGCTCTGTGAGAACCTGCCCATCCACAAAGGGGCTGAGTGGGCAAGCAGAGGAGCCCCAGGAGGGACAAGGTCGTTAAAGCTATGCCCTCTGGGGCCTGGGATAGGAGGGGTTGGAATGAGGACCACAGGCAAGGACAGTCTTCAGCTGTGGGTTTCAGAGCAGTCTGAAGGTGGTCGTGAATTCCTGGGTCACTGGAGGTGTCCAGACGAGACTGTTGGGACTTTAGGACTCAGTGACTCTGCCCTATGCCCCTGATCTGGGCCTCTCAGACCCAGGGCCTAGACACTTCCATCCTGAGGCTGTTCTTAGCTTAGAATTGATCAGGGGGCATTAAGTGGGCAGGCATCCCGTGGGCAGGTAATGCAGGAGTGAAGAATGTGCTGGGGCCAGTCTGAGGAGGTCTCTGAACTGGGTTGCGGAATTTCTACCGCATTCTTGACTGTGAGGGAGGAGGTAGTGGGATCCTGGAAGCTCTAGGCAGGCTGGGCTGGAAGGCATCACACAGGTGTATCACCCAGGTGTGGCAGGTGGGGCGAGGGTGGGGAAGGTGTGTGAGAGGAATGACAGGATCTGTGACTCAAGATGGTCCTGAGAGGAGCAGGGAGGGGACCGTCCCAATGGCCTTGGTGGGTTGGGGTGACTGGGCAGGCTGGTGTGGAGTGGGCTAGAAGCCAGCTTGGGCTTGGAGCGTGCTGGTTTCATAGCATCTCCTGCTCTGACCGTGGGGCACCTCACAGGCCCCTACTACGTGGCAGCCCTTTGGACTTCAAGGTTATTATTATTATTGTTATCACCACCATTATTATTTTGAAAGTGAAAAAGTCACTCAGTCGTGTCTGTGTGATCCAATGGACTGTAGCCTGCCAGACTCCTCTGTTCATGGGATTCTCCAGGTAAGAATACTGGAGTGGGTTGCCATTCCCTCCTCCAGGGGATCTTTCCAACCCAGGGATTGAAGCTGGGTCTCCTGCATTGCAGGCAGATTCTTTACCAGCTGAGCCACCAGTGAAGCCCCATCATTTTAGGCTGTTCAAAAAAAATTAAGGTATACTTTCTTTTTTTTTTTTTTAAGGTATACTTTCTATGCAGTAGAATGTGTCTTTGTTAACTGTATGGTTCTGAGTTTTTTTTTTTTTTATACTTTTTTTTTTTATTACATTTTTTTTTTTTTGTCTTGGTTCTGAGTTTTGACAAACGCAGACAGTTCATGTAACCACAGTGGAAACACAGGATATTCAATCACTCTGAAATTCCCTTGTGCGCCTCTATAGTCAGCCCCTCCCCTGCCCCTGGCCCCAGAGACCACTGACCTGTATCTCTTCCCCTAGGTGGCCTTTTCATGACTATTGTGTCAGTGGAACTGCAGCCTTTGGCGTCTGGCTTCCTTTGGCTGGTGTGGTGCATCCGCCACGCAGCCCAGTTCTATCAGTAACAGTCACCAGTGTTATGAATTCATGGAAGCCAACACAATATATCGTGAAGGGCTCTCTGCTGGGAGTCAGGGCACTTAGGTTTGAATCTCCATTTCCTGCTGCTTGTAGTCAGTTACTTACACGGGGCAAGTCAGGGCCTCAGTTTCCTGTCCAGGAGACATGGGGTTGGGTGGGTGTTCTTGGGGGCTCCTTAGCCAAGCCTCAGGGTTTCCTTGGTGACTCAGATAGTTAAGAATCTGCCTGCAATGCAGGAGAGCCAGGTTTGATCCCTGGGTTGGGAAGATCCCCTGGAGACAGGAATGGCAACCCACTCTAGTATTCTTGCCTGAAGAATACCATAGACAGAGGAGCCTGATGGACTACAGCCCATGGGGCCGGCAGACACGACTGAGTGACTAAGACTTTCACTTTCACTTTAGCCAGATTTCAAATTCTGTGATCCAGGGAGACTCAGAGAGCCCTCAGAGAGAATTTCACAGTGACAGGAACCCTGGAGAATGTTCCCAAATGTCCCTATCATTATGTTTAAATGAGGGAGCTCTGAAAGCCTGAAAAACATATTCCATCCTTAAGACACCACACACACATACACATGCAAACACATAATTTGTGAAACCTAGAAAAAACAATTCTGATTCTACCTCAATTACTGCCTATTTCAGGCAGATGTGTTCTAGCTTTCCAATGTTTTTATAATCGCTACACTTCTTCCATATCCGTTAACTGCTGGAAAGCCTGACTGCCCTCCCCTGTCTTCGATTATTTTTCTTAAACTCCCAGTAGCTTTAAGCCCCATATCTTCCTGTTCTGGGTGGCTTCAGGGGGGAAGTGTGGGGGCGTGACTTTGTGATTGGAAGGGAACCCTTATGGCAAAACTGCATAGCATCCATTCATTCATTCGCTCACTCACTCATAAGCATTGGTGCCACGTCGTCCACGTCTGGCACCTGCTGGCACAGCATACACGTATCTGTTCCGTGTCAGCCCACACTCCCTCCTTAAGAAGCTCCAGACGGGCAGGACTTGGTCTGTTGTGTTCACTGCCGTTCCTCGTGCCCGGCACACAACAGCACGCTGTAAACACGTGCTGCTTACAACAACGGACGAATGGTTGAGTTCCTTCTGCGAGGTGGAGGTGATCATTAGCATCATTTCATAGATAAGGAAGCTGCAAGTGAGACAGCTTTGGTCACTTGCCCAGGATTGCACAGCTGCTAAGTGGTACAGCAAGGATCACGCCACATCTGTCTGACTTTGTTGGGGGAACCTGTGATGGGGTCAGAAGATGCTGTTGTAAGGACTGGCTGAAGGCTGGCCTGGGTTAGTGAAGGTGGGTCCTCTCTCCTTGCTAGCTGTGTGGCCGCTGGTACATGAGCCAAGGGCGACCAATAGACCTCCGGGCACTGGGCTGAGAGCCAGGGGGCCTCCCTCTGTGAGTCAGTTGCCTGGGAGGTCAGGACTCATGGGAGTAGGTGATGAAGAGGGGAGTGGGTGAGCTGACCACAAGCCCAGCTGTGGCCATGCAAGCCAGCTGTCAGAGGGGAGCGCCTATGATGTCATGGTGGGCTCTAGGATATGCGTCCCCTAGACCAGGGCGTCTCAGGCATTCATGTGCAGGGGCTCTAAAGAGGCAGATTCTGACTCAGGAGGTCCAGGGCGGGGCTCAGGATGCCGATGCTGTGAGTCTGAGGACCAGCCTTGAGCAAAACCACAGCATCCTTGACAGATGTGGGGGTGAGCGGGGCCCAAGCTGCCCTTCGCTTTGGGCAGGTCTGGGAGGCGTTGCCGCTGGTCAGAGGTAGAAGACAGAAGTCCTGCTGGACAGCAGGGCTGGGGAGGGAAGAGGAGGAGAGGTCTGGAGGGGGAGGGGACTGAAGCAGGTGCTGTCCCTTCAATGTCCCCTTCTGCCTCTTACAAGGGAAAGAAGTGTTGGGGTGGAGGGGTGGTGGGAAACAAGAGGATGTGGAGGAAGAGTCCTCCAGGGGCCAGGGGATGAAGCACATGTGGGCTCTAGATGAGAGCCCTGGGCACCTGCTCTGAACAGGCCTTCTAGGCGCTGGGGTGGCCCAGTAAGACCTGGCCATGCCTTCCTGTAGCTAATGGGGGCTACAGGAGGGAGTAAAGACTACAGGGAAGGGAGGCAGCGATGAACAGGAACAGTGGAAGGTGCCTTGCTGGGAAGGGTTGTGGTGAACAGGTCACAGGGAGGCCTGAGTCAGGGAGCTTCATTCTCATGAACGTCCTGGAAGGCAGCTCAAGGTCAGTGCCTGGGGCCAGGGCCTTGGGCTCGGGCTCAGCCAAGCAGGGGCTCAGCAGGGGGAGACCCTGGCAGCTTCAGGCAGGAACACTTGTGGAAAAGGCTCAACAGGACCACACTGAAGACTGCCTTCATCTCCAGGGAGGCTCCAGGGCACTGTGACCCTGGGATGTGTTAGCTATCCAGGTGGGGGGCTGTGGGGCAGGGGGATTGTGACCTGAAAGCAGTGGGAGAATGAAGGCCCCTTAGCTGTGACTTGACATGACAGCAGGAAGGGCCTGAGTGCACTAACTCAGGGGCAGGCAAGTTGAGACCCTAAGGGGGAGGCAGGCTGGCTCAAGCCAGCTCACCTGCATCATTTCATTCCTGTCCTAGAACTGAATTGGTGCCTAAGACTCCTCCCAGGTAAGCAACAGAGTTTGCCTTGAGCTTCAAACGACAAAGACTTTTCTTTTCTTTCCTTCTTCCTTCTTTGTTTCTTTCTCTCTTTCTTTCCTTTTCTCTCTCTCTCTCTTTCTTTCCTTCCCCTGGAGCAAAGAAGGAAAGCTAGTGAGGAAGATTCTGGGAACACCAGACGAGAAAGCCTGAACTCTCTGGTTTGGGAGGAAAGCCTCAGTGTGGAGGAAAGCCGCCCCGGGAGCTGCTCTGCCAGGAGGATGACCTTCACTGCGAGAATCACACGCGTAACACGTGCCAGCTGCAGAAACTGTGGAAAAGCAGGGAATACCGCTTGACTGCAGGGAATACCGCTGCTGCCCCTGCGCCTGGAGGAGATGCCGCTGGGAATGTCTTGGTGTTCTCAGTGGGAACAGAGGAGAGGAAGGGAATGGGAGACCCAAAGAGAATAGGAGCCTCGGAGAATCTGAAGTGGACATCCAGAAAGTGGGGAACAGGTAGTGGGGGAGGGGCCAGATCAGAAAGGCAGCGGGAGAAGGGGAGCTGGGGGCAAGGTTCAGGCACCCACGGGCTCTGCACATGGGATGAAGCTCCGGCTGCGCTGGGGCCGTGCTGGGGGGCTGGCTTGGCTTCAGGAGGTGGGGGAGTCCTTGTAAGACCCAGACCAGGGTGAATTGGAAAGTTGAGTGTATAGAAATAAGGGAGTGGAGAGGGAGGGGGAAGGGGACAGGCACAGTGGGGCAGGGGGTGGGACTTGGGTTCAGTTGGGGAGCCTCTCTAGAGCAAGTTTGTGCAGAGGCCTGGAGGAAGCTAGGGAGGAGCCTGGGGATGATGGGAGGCAGAGCTTCTAAACTGGATTTGTTGACTTGCTTTTGGCTTGAGGGAGAAAAGGAGAGATGAACCTTGATTCTCCTTGTAGATTATTAAAGTTGATACACTGGGAAAGAAAGCAGGAGCTTGAAGGAGACATTAGGTCTGAGATCAAAGAGAAGACACATTTGGCAGGAAGCTGGACTTGAAAATGGTCCTTTGTGACTGGCGCTGAGCCTACCAAAGTACCCTGGAAGGCTGAATACAAATCACAGTGACAATTCCTTGAACACTGACTTAACAATAACAGTTTCTAATCCAAACAACTGTCTCTTTAGAGGTGAGAACAATAGAACACAGGGAGATAAGGGATGTTCTCAAGGCCATGAGGCTGCTGCATTCCTCTGGGACCACACGCTTCCCATTGAGCCTCCTTCAGCACTGTATCCTAGCAGCCCAGGACACACACACAAGACAGAAGTGGGTTACATACAGGGACAAGATACATGTGCAGGATAAAATGGATGGTGATAGATCAAGTGTGAACAGCACTGCTTTCCCCCAAAATGCAACAGAAATCAGTGGAATTAATTTTAAAACTGGGACCTAGACAGTGGTATAGAGAGGGTAAAGGCATTTCTTTCTCACAGGACAGTACTTAAATGCCAGAGAATGGTGGGACATCGATATGAATGCAACTCTCTATCCATCTATCCATTCATTACCTAGCTATCCATCATCTATCTATCTATCCATCCATCCATCTACCTATCTATCCACCCATCCATCTATCCATCCATCCATCTATCCTTCCACCCACCTATCTATCCATCATCTATCTATCCACCGACCTATCCATCCATCCATCTAGTTATCCATCCATTTATCCATCTGCCTATCTATCCATCCACCCATCTGTCTGCCTACCTACCCATCCATCTGTCTACCTATATAGATGGGTTGGCCAAAAAGTTCATTTAGGTTTTTCTGTAAGATCTATCTATCTATCCACCCATCCATCCACATTACATATAACCTGCAACATGAGGGAAGAGAAAGTCAGAGGTTAAAAAACCAAACCAAATATTCTTGCTCGCAAAAAATGGTTAGTGACAAGCATAAGGAGCAGAGGTCAAAGCACCATGGAGCTATGTCACTGTGGGTGAAGAAGGAAGGAAAAGGTCAGATGAAAGGACTCCAGGTATCTCCTGCAGGTTATGGTAGGGACATAGGAGGCTAGAGAAACAGGTAATGGAAGTTAAAAAAAAAATAAACCTTTTACTTTAGATTTACAGAAAAGTTGCAGACAATGGAATTTCTAAAGCAGTTCCTCAAGGAACCAAAGAGCTTCAAGTACAATAGTTAGGAGTTCAATATTTGGAGGTCCTTGTACTTTAGTGGGGCTTCCCAGGTGGCGCTAGTGGTAAAGAACCCACCCACCAATGCAGGAGACATAAGAGATGCAGGTTTGATCCTTGTGTTGGGAAGATCCCCTGGAGGAGGGTATGGCAACCTGCTCCAGTATTCTTGCCTGGAGAATCCCATGGACAGGAGAGTCTGGTGAGCTATGGTCCATAGGGTTGCAAAGAGCTGGACATGACTGAAGCGACTGAGCAAGCACGTGTGCATGCATACAGAGGAGAGGCATTAAACAAGGTGAAGGAAGCATCACAGGTGTAGAGCAGGATTTTTCCTCCTGTTCTGGGATTGCTGCTAAGGCTAAACAGGGTTTAGTTCTATCGAAATTTCTGCTGCAGCTTGCATCAGCCAACCAGCCACCATGAGGGATTACTGAAAGAGGTATGCCTCCCCCCTGCATCCTACCTTTATAGAACAAGAGGAAGGACTTCCCTGGTGGTACAGAGAATAAGAATCTACCTGCAAATGCAGGGAACACTGGTTTGATCCCTGGTTCAGGAAGATCACTCATGTTGAGGGGCAACTAAACCCATGTGCCACAACTAATGAACCAGAGCCCTAGAGCCTGTGAGCTGCAACTACTGAGCCAGCATGCTACAACTACTGAAGCCCATGCTCTAGAACCCTTGCTCCACAACAAGAGAAGCCACCACAATGAGAGGGGGTTGCCCCTGCTCCCTCCCCCACCCCTAGGAAGGGAAGAGGGTGTTGAGGTGGCTCCAGGTCATGTCTCCCATCCCCCATCTCCCATTTCCCATCCCAACAGTCTAGCCTGTGCTAGAAGAAAGGAAGAGAAACTTTGAACAGTGTGAGTTTAAACTTTGGAAAACATGAACATGGTTGAAATGGGCAAAGGATATGATGAGATAGCGCACAGAAAATACAAATCCTTAACAATCCATGAGAGATTTTCAACCCCATGTCTCATAAGAGGAGAGGAACTCCAAACCACACTGTGAAAAGTTTTTTGCACTTATTACACTAGCAAAGAATCAAAACTTTGAAAAGTGATTGGTGAAGCTGAGGAACCAGAGGCATCTCCCTCCCGAATCATCACTGGTAGGATTTTACATAGATTCCATCCTAACGAAGGCAGTTTGGAAACCTCTATCAAGGTAAAAAGCATATATGCTTTAACCCAGCAATTCCATCTGCAGGAATTTGCCCTATGGATCTGCTTGCAGATGTGGGAAGTGGCCTGTACTTGTGAATCTGCACAGCTTTGTCTGGGAGAAACAGATTGAAGATGTTATAATTTCAATCAGGAACTGATTACACTGTTCAGTTCAGTTCAGTTCAGTTGCTCAGTTGTGTCTGACTCTTTGTGACCCCATGAACCGCAGCACGCCAGGCTTCCCTGTCTATCACCAATTCCCGGAGTCCACCCACATCCATGTCCATTGTGTCGGTGATCCAACATATCTCCTCCTCTGTCGTCCCCTTCTCCTCCTGCCTTCAATCTTTCCTAGCATCAGGGTCTTTTCAAATAAGTCAGCTCTCCACGTCAGGTGGCCAAAGTATTGGAGTTTCACCTTCAACATCAGTCCTTCCAGTGAACACCCAGGACTAATCTCCTTTAGGATGGACTGGTTGGATCTCCTTGCAGTCCAAGGGACTCACAAGAGTCTTCTTCAACATCACAGTTCAAAAGCATCAATTCTTCAGTGCTCAGCTTTCTTTATAGTCCAACTCTCACATCCATATATGTCTACTGGAAAAACCATAGCCTTGACCAAATGGACCTTTGTTGGCAAAGTAATGTCTCTGCTTTTTATTATGCTGTCTATGTTGGTCATAACTTTCCTTCCAAGGAGCAAGCATCTTTTAGAAAAGTCTAAACATTTCCATCAATGGAATCAGATGTGGTTGTATTTATCAAGAAAGAATCCTAGGGTATCTCAAGAAAACAAAAGATCAGGAGAGTATCATGTTTTCACCAGTGTAAAAGGGGAACAAGTTTATTTGGATGTGCCTGAAAACTTCTGGAAGGAGTTACAAAAACTTAGTATCAATGGCTACATATACAAATGTACTTTTATTAGAGGGGGTAGCCTGGGCAGATGGAAAATAGGATTGGAAGGGAGGCAGACTTCATATACCACTTAATATTTTTTTTTTGGGTTTTTAAAGGTTATGTCAATGTATCAACCTATTCAAAATTAAGTAGATAAATCTTTTGAGAAAAAAAAATGAGAAGGACAGAATCTTAGATGCAGAAATGAATCGATTCTAAAAACCGAAGGAGATGGAGAAGTTATGGCATCTGACAGGAAGCCACTGAGAGCCCTGCTCAGCAGCAGGCAAGTGGGTGTGGACAGAAGGCAACTGGTGGCCATAACAGGGAAAAATAAAGCTGTCTTCTGTTTATACCTTCAAGAAATCAGTACAGAAGAAGAATGAACTGTTAAATGGGCTGTTTTAATCCCCTAATTAAAAGAGTCTCAGAGTAATTTAATAAAACAGAGGCAGTTTCATAATCTTTAGGCAGTCTTAATATAATATAGTTTGCCAGTGAGTTAGCAATACAATTAAACACAAGTCTCCAGGAAAAACCTTCAAAAATAAGACTAGAAGGAAAAGTCATCATGAAAAAGGGCACCGAGCACGTCTCGAATGCAGCGATGCTGAAAAGTCAGGGCAGGATGCTGCTCTCATCTTTATTAACTTGTTCCTTGGGGGCTTAGCCAAAGTAATGAGACATAAAACAAATGTTGTCAGAAAAGAAGATGAAATAAACTGCAATTTGCAGATGATTTGAATGCCTAGAAAGCCCCAAGAACCAATGGAAACTATTGGAATTATAAAGAATTCAGCCCAGGGCCAGAATAGGATAGATTGACTTCATGTCAACAGCAAGAAAATAGCGAACTCCCAATCACAGTAGAAACAAAATCAGAAAATGTAGGATAATTGCATAAATAAATATAACCTATGTAAAGGAAAAACATGGGAGATGGAAGAAACTGACATCTTTAGAAAAGTATGAGTTTTATTTTTATTTTTTTTCAGGTTATGAGTTTTTTAAAATATTTTATTTATTTATTTTTTTGAGTTTTTTTTTTTTTTTAAAGAAAAGCATTGATTTTTCTTGGATGGGAAAATGGAAAATTAAAAACATGTCAATTCTCACTATGTTAATATAGAGTTTTAGTGCCATTCCACCTAGCAAATTCCAATTGAAAAACTTTCACTGGAGTATTTTCATAAAATGAATATGAAGTTCATAGGCAAGATTGGCAGATAGGCAAGATTAGCTCAAATTTTGAGAAATATAGGTAATAGAGAGAGTCTTCTTTTCCTAAATATCATAAAATACTGCAATAATAAAAGGTGTGTGGTAATGCAACAAGGGAGTCGTCAATGAAACAGAATGCCAGCTCAGGAATGAGTACTTATGTACTAAAGTGTTGTTTTATAAAACAGGTATCACAGATACAAAAAATGGAGGGATTATAAAACCAGACAAAAATGTCACAAGAAAGGAAAAATATATACCAATATCTCTTATTAATATAAATGAAAGAGATCTCAATGCAAGACTAGCAAACTGTTACATAAAAAAGATTATACACCATAAGCAAGTAGAATTTATCCCAGAAATGCAGTTGTTTTAACACACAAAAATTGATTAATATAATGCACTATACCAATTAAACAAAGGACAAAACTACATGATATCTCCACTATTTGGCATCAATTAGCACTTGACAAAATCCAGTAATCTTTCATGATAAAAATAGCCAACAAAACAGATAAAAGAAGAAAATTTCCTCTACTTGATAAAGGGCATCTATGAAAACCCCACATCTAATATCACACTTGTTACAGATTGGATGTTTTCTTTTTCTTTTTTTGGATGTTTTCTTATAAATCAAAAGGAAGATAAGAATGCCCACTGCCACCACTACTGCTCAACATTGCACTGGAGGTTTGAACCAGAGAAATTGGTCAATAAAAATAAACAAAAGATACTCAAATTGGAAAGGAAAGAGTAAAACTCTGTTTGCAGATGACATGACCCTGTGGTTAGAAAATCCTAAGGAATTCCCTAAGAAAACTTTTGAAAATAAGTTCAGCAAGTTCTCATGATATAAGATCAACATACAAAAATCCACTGTATTTTTACACAGTAGGAATGAACATACCAGAAATGAAATTTTAAAAAAAGAATTTCACTTATAATATGATAAAAAATACTAAAAAATATAAATTTAACAGAGCAGTGCAAAATTTATATTCTGAAAACTATAAAATATTGTTGAAAGAAATTAAGGAAGACCTGAATAAATGGAAAAACATTCCATTTTCATGGATGAGAAGATTTCATATTAAGGTGGTATGTGTGAGCGTGCTAAATCACTTCAGTCGTGTCTGACTCTTTATGACGCTAGAGACTGTTGCCTGCCAGACTCTTCTGTCCATGGGATTTCTAGGAAAGAATTCTGGAATGAGTTGCCATTTTCTCTTCCAGGGCTTCCATGGTGGCTCAGACAGTAAAGAATCTGCCTGCAATGTAGGAGATCTGGGTTCAATCCCTGGGTTGGGAAGATCCCCTAGAGAGGCAACCCAGTCCAGTATTACTGCCTGGCGAATTCCAAGGACAGAGGAGCCTGGTGGGTCACACTTCACGGGGTTGCAAAGAGCTGGACACGAATAAGCAACTAACGCACACACACACACACCCCTTCAGGGGATCTTCCTGACCCAGGGATCGAACTCGTATCTCTTATGTCTCCTGCCTTGGCAGGTGGGTTGTTTACCACAAGCGCCACCTGGGAAGCCCCCATTAAGGTAGTATTGTTCCCCAAATTGATTTAGATATTCAACACAATCCAAATCAACATCCCAGCTGGCTTCTTTGCAGAAATTAATAAACTGATTTTAAAATTTATGTGGAAATTCAAGGACCCATGCCAAAACAATCTTGAAAAAGAATAAAGTTGGACTTACACGTTCTGATTTCAAAACTTACTACAAAGCAACATAATCGAGAATAGTGTGTGGTACTAAAACAGGAAAGGGTCGGTGACTCATTCTCCTTCATTCAGGGATAAAAATTGACCAGTTGCTCAGGAGAAATTATGAATACTAAGAGATTTCCCTCAAGGGTTTTTATGGTATCCTCTTTTACTTTTCGAATTTGTTTATGTATTTTTGGTTGCACTGGGCCTTTGTTGCTGCATTCAGGCTTTCTCTAGTTGCAGCGAGTGGGGCCACTCTCTAGCTGCAGCTTCTCATCGTGGTGGCTTTTCTTGTTGGAGAGCAGGGGCTCTAGGTGCGTGGGCTTCAGTAGTTGTGGCTCTTGGGCTTGGTTGCTCTGCGGCATGTGGAATCTTCCTGGGCCAGGGATCGAACCTGTGTCCTCTGCATTGGCAGGTAGATTCTTAGCCACTGGACCAGCAGAGAAGCCCTGGGGGAGATTTTAGATTTCAGAAGGAGACATGGAATGGCCCTCCTCCCTTTGGTGGAATGTTCGGTAAACATTTGGAGGGATTATCCTGAGCTGGAGTAAGTACCCAGAGGTGGTGCGTCCGGTTGTCTGTTAACTTCCCACGCAGAACAGGGGAGGGGGTCGGAGAGCTGACATCCTTAAGGGAAACGACAGGGCACAGCGTCCCTCCAGGAGGGCCCAGATTATCTTCATAAAGAGCATTGTTCTGAATCTCCTCCAGCCCACAGGCAGACAGGCCACGGAGCCACACAGCTGCATGCTCTGGTTGTCCCCACCGTCCTGAAGCGTCTCGCCCGGAAAATTCCTTGGTAGGTGAGGCAAGATTCTTCTGCTGGCTTCCAACCTGCCCCCCACCCCAACCCAGAGTCAAACATCCACAGAATGCCTCTCCTTGTGCAACCTGATTTCCTAGTGTCTCCTCCAAGATAAACTTTTTGTGAAGGTAACTGAATGAGGCAGCTTGTTCTCGGGAAATATTACCTATAAACCAGGGGCGAAATGGGAGCAGCAGCGTTGACCAAAGATGACAGCGTCAGTTTTAGACGTGTGGACCTCCGGCTCCTTTCTGGTTTTAATTAGTCAGCCCATCTTGTCTTCGTTGAGGCCACTTTTAGGTTGAAGTCATAAAACCTTATTGGCTGAGGATCAAAGAACACTGAACGTTTTACTCTCTGTAACCTGTAGCGGACCCCTAGGTCATCCCGAAATGAATTCAACCAATTACTAGGCTATACAATGAAAAGGGAGGTGATGCTTCTATTTTATCTTGTCATCTAGTTAAATTTTTTCTTTTTTAAAAATCTAAGTATAGTAGAATACAGAAAGCGCCCATATTCTAAGTATAGAGGCTGAATGTTTACCTCTGTAACCACACCCAGGCCCAGAAGCAGAACATCACCCAGGCCTCTGAAACTCTGCCGTTTCCTCCCCAGGCCCCAGGGGGAGTCTCTGACTTCTCACAGCAAGGACTAGCTTTGCCTGTTTCGGTCCTTTGTGTGAATGGACTCGTTCACAATGTTCTCTCTTGTCTGACTTCTTCCCGTGACATTTGGCCCTGGAGACCCATCCACGCTGTTCCACGTCGTGGGGACACGTTGCTGTCAGGGCTCTGTGGTTCTCACGATGCAGGGGCCTCAGAATCACCCGGACAGTTAAATACAGATTCTGGGGGCTCCACCTCAGAGCTTCTGGATGCAGGAGGTTGAGGGTGGGGCCCAAGAATCTGTGTTTCCAACAAGTTCTCAGCGTTTGCTGCGGCTGGTGTGGGGACCACACCTGGAGAACCACCCCTCCAATCTGGCAAGGCCCGTTTTGCCCTGAAGAAGGACATCATTGTTGCATCTGGAAGCCTAAGCAGCGAGCCTGGGGAGGGGTGGGAGAGTGCGGAGGCCAGAGCTGGTGTCCTCGGGGGTCGCTGGTCGTCAGCCAGGGTGAGAGAGAGAATTAAGACCCTCTCCTGTCTGCTCCTGACAGGGACTGCTGTGGTTCATGACTCTCGATTTATGAGCTGGGCACACCCGAGCCAGGGCTTTCTGGCTCCTCAAGGCGTGGGTGGATACAGTGGAGATTTCCAGACCGTAAGCTGGTCAGACACTGGCCAGAGGCCCCGGGGTCTGGGCACACAGCACTGGTCAGCTCACTCCCTCACCCACCCCTGCCACCGCCAACTGGACCCTGGCCACCTCAGTCTCAGAGGGGCCTTAGGTGAGGACTGTCCTTCTCCGTCTTCCCTCTTCATTTGAGACATGAATGGACGAGGGCCCGAGCACCCAGGCTCCCTCCCTGCTCACGGGTCAAGTCCACTCCCGTTTCAACATCCTCCTTGTCCTTCTCTTCTCCTGCTGCCCCTCTCTCCAGATCTCATCTACTTCCGGGGCCTTCACTGCTGCTCCTCCCAGAGGCACCGGATCTGATAGCCTGAGGCTCCTCCTGGAATATTGTGCAGCCCCCACAGGTGGACTGCCAGCCTCAAGTCCTGCCCGGGGCTGGGAAGGGCCATGCCTGCAGGATAGGAGGAGACTCCTGGTCACCCAGGCAGCCCCATCCTGGTCTCTGAAGAGCTCAGGACTCGGGCTTGAAGTCTGAGAAGGACAGTGGTGACCCGGGTCAGGAAATAGTGACCGAACTGAGACGTCGACTCAGTGGACATGAGTTTGAGGGAACTCCGGGAGATGGTGAAGGACAGGGAGGCCTGGCGTGCTGCAGTTGATGGGGTCACAAAGAGTTGGACACGACTGAGTGACTGAACAGCAACAACCGAGATGCTTCTGGAGGGAAATGCCCCCAGCTGCAGACACCTCATCCTTGCTCTCAGAGGAGCTCAGGCCTCATCTCACTTTCAGCACTTTCCCTTTGACTCATTGGTTCCTCCTATACAATCCTGGGGAGGGAGGGTACCATTGTTAGTCACATCCTGGAGCTTGGAGAAACTCAGGGACTTGTCCAAGGTCATGCAGCCGGGAAGTGACTGAGGCTGGATTTGAATGCTGGTGTTGCTGGTCCCAGAACCCTGCTGCCACTGGGAGGAGAGGGGCTGAGCACAGGAGAGGGTGGAGAGATACCCTGGGAGCACGTAGGAAGTCAGAGACGACCATGGAGAGAGCAGAGAGCGGGGCATGCAGCGTGGGGATGTCTGCGGGCTGCGCCAGCAGGCTCCTTTAGGCACTCATGTCTTTTCAGCACCCCTCTCCTTCTGTGTGGGGAGGCTTTGCGGGGAGCCCTGGGCAGTATGGGTGCAAAGATTCAAGCCAGGTGTGGGAGGTGTCCTCTCCTAAGTGGCTGTGGCCCCAGTCGCCTATTTGGTGACTTCTCATGGTGTCCCCTACCCGCTCACTTCTTGCACACCCCAGCTAGTGTTGGGTGGTCTCCTTCCTTCCTCCAGTGTCTAAGGCTGAAGCTTCAGGACCTCCGGAGTACAGGCATGGCTCCGGGGATGGGCCCCTGACACACCCTCGACCCTCAACTCACCATCTGGAGGGCAATGGTGCTCTCCAGGCTCCCATGGAGTGAAACTGGCCAGTGGCGTCCTGGGTGGGCTCTGTCCACTCATGCCTATGTCCGCCCCATGCCGGGCTCTGGGCTGTGAGATAGCGGAGGCCCCTTACTCCGGGCCCCAGAGAGCTGGCAGGAGGGAACTGCCTAACATCCTCTGTCATCCCAAACACGAGCTCGCCTTTCCTCTGGCTTTGCTTTCCTTCTGGAACCGTCTCTCATTTGTGCATTGAAAGTGCAAGAATTAAATGGGATTATGGCGTCTGGCAAGGCATCAACACCCAGAACGATACTCCCAGGCTGTGCTTTTTACTCTTTGCAAGCTAAATGAATGAGCCACTTATGTAACTCATTTTTACATTTGGGTATTAAAAAGACTCCAAGATTATAAAGTGGATATAATGATTGACATAAAAAAACAGGTATGGAGTTTGAAAACAAAACAAAACAGCTCTAGGGTCCATGAGAGCCCTGTCTCTGTCCCAGCGAGCGGAATCTATGCCTCATCTCTGGCGACTGGCTGGTGGCAGCTCCCAAGAGTCATCCTCTCTGGGCACCATGGGGACAGCAGCCCTTCTCAGCTGGTGGGGGAAGGACAGGGCACAACCTACTTTCTCAGAGTGAAGGGAGAGCCAGCTGCTGCAGAGTTGTCCTGTTGCTAAGAGATTTTTACTCACTCCGTGGACACTGACCCTCTGTCCCACGCCCTTACCACCAGACAGGCTGTGAGCAATAGGAGAGAGTGAGCTGGGGACAGGACCACTCCTTCTGGGGTGAGTGACCTCCATCGGCCACCGCCCTTGGCAAACTCCCGCCCGCCTGTGGGCCAAGGTCTGGGGACCAGCCAGAGGAAGGCGGGTCAGGGCGGCCAAGCTCCCAGGCACAGTGCAAAAGAGACACTGTGTGAAAGTGGGCGATGTCATCTCAGTAGCCAGACAGGGATCTTCACGTTCAGGAAGCTGCCCTCCCAACACTGGGACTTGTTGGATTCTAGCAGTGGGGCCATTCACATGGAGCTGCTGTGAACTCATGTATCCACCCAAATCCTAGAGGAGTTACAAAAAGGCCTGCCTGCTAAAAATGACAAGACCTGGTGATGTCTTAGTCAGCCAGGGCTGCCTTAACAAAATACCGTAGACTCGAGGCTTAAACAACAGAAATTTGTTTGCTACCGGTTCTGGAGTCTGAAGTCCGACATCAAGATGGTTGGGTTCTGGGGTTTTGGTGAGGGCCCTCTTCCTGGCCAGCAGACAGCCACCTTCCTGATACGTCCTCACATGGCCTTTCCTAGGTTGTGCATGAGGAAGGAGAGACAGAGAGAGAGAAGGAAGAGGGGTGAGAGAAATGGGGATGAGGGGGGAGAGAGAGAGAAAAAGCTATTTTTCCTCTTCTTATAAAGCTACTAACCCCATTAGACTGAGACTGAAGCTGAAGTGCCAATGCTTTGGCCGCCTGATGTGAAGAACGGACTCATTGGAAAAGACCCTGATGTTGGGAAAGATTGAAGGCAGGAGGAGAAGGGGAGGACAGAGGATGAGATGGTTGGATGGCATCACCAACTCAATGGACATGAGTTTGAGCAAGCTCCAGGAGATAGTGGAGGACAGAGGAGCCTGGCGTGCTGCAGTCCATGGGGTCACAGAGAGTCAGACACGACTTAGCCACTGAACACAACAACAACCCCATCAGAAGGGCCCCACCCTCATGACCTACTAACCCTAATATTTACCTAATATTAGGATTAATTATTAACCATAAATATTAACCCTAATATTTCCCAAAGACCTCATCTCCAAATGCCGTTACATTGCTGGTTTGGGCTTTGACATATGAACCTTGGAAGGGCATGAATACTTAGTTTATAGCACTTGGTAGGGAGTGAAGATGGTACTTGCATCTCTGGTTGGGAAAATCTCAATTCCAACCTGGTTTCTCAAAATGGTTCTGGGGAGCAGGGATTTGTGCAGAAGGTAGCCATCCTTCCTTCCTCTTGCTCTAGAGCCCTTCCTACAGTGTTTGCTCCATCCTTAGCCCTGCGTGGGGGGGACCTTGAGTACCACTGCCCCCAGCCTCCTGGCCATAGCTGACCAGCACAGGGTGGACCTTTGACCCCAGAGAGTGGGCCTGTGACCCAGGAGGAGTCAAGCCAGAGGCTGGGCTGAGCCAATTGGATTCCTTCTGCCAGAGATAAGGACTGAGATGGAGATCAGGCCAGTAGGCAGGGGCTCTGGGCTGGATGGCCATGGGGGTAGGAGGGGTATTTTGAATTAACCATGCCATGTATGTGTGTAGCAGGGACAGCTGGTGTGGAGGGGCAGACACACGCACACACACACACACACACACACACACACAAAGAGGGAGGGAGAAATAACTTTCTTGTTACTCATTCCTGGTTAACCATCTGCAAGCTGGGGTGTTTGTTTTGTTTGTGTATTTTTCCCATAAAATCTCTTAAAATCTTTTTTTATCCCACCCTGAAGGGGTTCTTATGCATTATTTCCCAGTTGTCCAAATCTGGCCTTTCCTATTTGCATAGATCTAGGTTTTTACACTGCTTTTAGGATGTGAGTTAAACTGGTCAGCTGTGTCCTTGTGGGTTCCATCCACTCACTCACTGAGCACGGCTGTGGTCCCCCTGTGTTCAGCCCTAGCTCTTGAGACAGACAGGGTCTCCTCACAGATGTGGGCCCCAAGGGACTGGCAGGAGGGAATTTCCTGACATCCCTCATCAGCCCAAATGCTGCTCCTCCTCTGGCTTCTCTTTCTCTCTGGTACCTTCTGTCATCTCTGCGGTGCGGGTAGCATCCCAGGGCCTTTGCCTGCCTCCCAGCGTGGTCCTGGGATCTCCCCATGGCCTGTGGGTAGCAGGGAGGTGAGGCAGGCCCTGGGGAAGGTTCACCTGGGAGGTTAGGTCAACTGAGGCACATGGAGGCATAGGCTGTTGGAATCAGGACTGGCAGAGTGTGCCTGAGCCTTGAAGGTGGGCAGAGAGGCGCATGGGGACAGCCAAAGAGAACAGGGCGCTAGAAGACATGGAAGGCCACGAGCCATGGGGGGCAGCCGGGCAGAGGGGCTAGGGTTTCTGTTTCCACTGGGGTGAGTAATTCAAGAAGGAGGTATTTTCAAAAGCAAACAACCTAGCAGAATCATTGAGGGACTATGATTTCTTTGAATTGTCTCTCATTCAAAATATTCATGAGATTTGGATGAATCTAGACAGTCCCTCCCTGCGCCTTCCAGCTGCAGGAGATTTGAACCAGTGGCTGATTCTAAGAGGTGCAGCAGTCAAACATGCAAAAAAACCAGTAGTTTTGTGCTCTATGTATCTTTAAGAGAAATCCAATTAGCACATCAAAGCTGCGATTTCATAGGTATTAATGCTGAGGATGAAAACAGAGAATTCAATGTAAAGCCAGTCTGTAGACAGTATTAGTGGGACAGATGGTACATGGATATGTTAAGAATTGTACATGTGGAAAGTAAGTGATTGACATTCCGGAAACACTGAAGCGACTTGGATGAACCAGACATCACCTGGTTCATTGTTCTTTGAACTGAGTCTTTTTTCCCTCACATTAAGCCAGTGGTTCCAAAAACGTGGTCCACTCTAAGCAACAGCTGCAGCATCTGGGAACTTTTAAGATATGCAGATTCCTGGCCCCACCCCAGACCTTCCAGAAGCCTGGGTGGGGAAGAGGGTGTCTTGGGGGAGGGGACAGTTGGGCTGTAACAAGCCCCCCGCAGGGGTTCAGGTGAAGCCCTGCTCCACCTCAGCGAGTCTGGAAGTTGAGACTCATGTGCCGCGGTGCATGTCTGTGGAGTCCACCCAAGTGGACAGTTTCTTCCAGACAGACCAGCGCCCATGGGGCTGAGGACATAGGCTCAGACCCGCACCAGGTGGAAGAACTCCCAGGCCCTCTCACCAAGACCTGAGTCACAGACCCAGGCTACTTGGACCTCTGTCCCCAAATGAAGGCCTGGGCAGTTGGTTATGGGTAACGTTCTTCCCATTCACAGCCCATCACCCTCTCAGGGAGCTGGTAAGCGCTTCACCAGTCTCTCTCATTCTAAAGATGAGGAAGCTAAGACTCTGTCAGCAGAGCTTCTCAGGGGCACATAGATAAGACCCAGCTTCTCCCCTGGTTTCCCAAGCGTCAATCTGCATGGAAAGCCGCCTTTCCTACAGGGAATGGCAGGTCCTGTGCACACGGACCACTTTTCCTGTCTGTTTGACATGACAGACATTACTAATCAGTCACAGCACATTCCCCCTCTAAGCCAAGATTGGCCTTGTCTTCAGTAGATTCACTGTAGATGGTGACGGCAGCCATGAAATTAAAAGATGCTTGCTCTTTGGAACAAAAGTCATGACCAATCTAGACATATTAAAAAGCAGAGACATTACCAACAAAAGTCCATCTAGTCAAGGCTATGGTTTTTCCAGTAGACATGTATGGATGTGAGAGTTGGACTATAAAGAAAGCTGAGCACTGAAGAATTGATGCTTTTGAACTGTGGTATTGGAGAAGACTCTTGAGAGTCCCTTGGACTGCAAGGAGATCCAACCAGTCCATCTTAAAGGTGATCAGTCCTGGGTGTTCATTGGAAGGACTGATATTGAGGCTGAAACTCCAATACTTTGGCCACCTGATGCGAAGAGCAGACTCATTTGAAAAGACCCTGATGCTGGGAAAGATTGAGGCAGGAGGAGAAGGGGATGACAGAGGATGAGATGGTTGGATGGCATCACTGAGTCAATGGACATGAGTTTGAGTAAGCTCTGGGAGTTGGTGATGGACAGGAAAGCCTGGCATGCTGCCATCCATGGGGGTCACAAAGAGTCAGACACGACTGAGCCACTGAACTGGAATGAACTCAGTAGATTCTCTGGGAAGCTATCAGTGTGGATCGGAGCCAACACGTGATGGTTCCTATCTGCCATTTCTGGAATACAGCCCGGAATGCTGGTCAACCCCTGGACTTTCAGAGCCTTGCATTCAACTTCCTCATCCTCTCCTGAGGTTGATGAGAGCACTCCGTCAGTCTGAACCTTCAGGTTCCCCACTCTCATCTCTTTGCTTCTCCCTGAAGTGCTCAGACCTGTGGTTACAACAGGGACAACTGAGCTTGCAGGACAGCTCATCCTCAGATGTGTCTCCATGTGGAGGATGGGGTAAGGAAGCAGTGCCCATGCGGTTGTCCCTACACACCGTGGGCACAGTCCCGAGCACCAGCAGGAAGTAGACACACTGCCACACACTTCCGTCCAGGTTCTCAGAGAGAAGAAGGTCTTTGCTGACCCTGTGGATGGCTCCTCTGAGGTCAGAAAAACCACGTGCTTGCACCACACCCCCTCCCCTGCAAGAACTAAACCCCAGAGGTATCACAGAAAAACCTCTTTTTGCCTTGAACTGCTTAGGGTTGGGCAAAAACATACTCTGGGCATGTTCACATGGACTGGGGACAACAGAGTCTCAGACATAAACACTGGAATTGCCAGAGGGTTTCAACAAAACAGCAGATACCACTGACCCATCCTTTGTCAGCTGAAGTTAAAAAATATAGAACTGAATAGGGACTTCCAGGTAAGCTAGAGGTTAAGACTCCACCTGCCAATGTAGGAGACAGAAGCAACATGGGTTTGATTCCTGGGTGTGGAAGATCCGCTGGAGAAGGGAATGGCAACTCACTCCAATATTCTTGCCTGGACAATCCCATGGACAAAGGAGTCTGGCACGTTACAGTTAATGAGGTCACACGGAGTCAGACTTGACTGAAGTGACTTGGCACACATAGGGACCTCCCTGGCAGTTCTGTGGTTAAGACTCTGTGCTCTTAATGCAGGAAGTGTGGGTTCAATCCCTGGTCAGGAAGCTAAGATCTCACATGCCATGTGGTACGGCCAAAGGGAAAAAAGTAAATCTGTATAAAAATAAACATTATGAGACGTTCATTGCAAATAGTCTATATTACATGTTATATTTTACTTTTGATTACATGGCTTTAGAAATTTTTAAAAAATGTCAAAAAGTCATTCATTGTTTCCAAACACATCAAAGATATTTAAGAAAACTCTCATATCTCTCAGTGGTTCAATGAATAATGCCCATTCACCCACCCCACACCTAAATGTTCATGTCCCAATATCTAGGACCTGTGAATCTGTCTCCTTATATGGCAAAAGGGTCTTTGCAGATGTGATTAAGACTCTTGAGATAAGGAGATTATCCTGTATTATCTAGGTGTGTTAGTTGCTCAGATGTGTCCGACTCTTTGGGACCCCATGGACTATAGCCCACTAGGCTCCTCTGTCCATGAGATTCTCCAGGCATGAGTACTGAAGCGGGTTGCTATGCCCTCTTCCAGGGGATCTTCCCAACCCAGGGATCAAACCACGTCTCTTATGTCTTCTGCATTGGCAGGCAGGTTCTTTACCACTAGTGCCAATGGGGCAAAGAGCCTTTGCTTGATAACAGTATTGGAAGTCCTAGCCACAAGAATTAGATGACAAAAAGAAATAAAAGGAATCTAAACCTAAATAAAAGGAATCTAAAGAAGTAAAACTATCATGTTTGCAGATGACATGATGCTATACATAGAAAATCCTAAATACACCAGAAAAAACTACTAGAAGTCAGTGAACTCAGTTAAGTTGCAGGATTCAAAATTAATACACAGACATCTGTTGCATTTCTATACACAGCAAACTATCAGAGAAATTAAGAAAATAATCCCATTTATAATTGCATCAAAAAGAATAAAGTACCTAGGGATAAACTCAGATGGCAAAGAAGCCTCCTGCAATGCAGGAGCCCTGGGTTTAAACCCTGGGTCAGGAAGGTCTCCTGGAGAAGGCAATGGTTATCCACTCCAGTATTCTTGCCTGGAGAATTCCATGGACAGAAGAACCTGGCAGGCTATAGTCCATGGGCTGCAAAGAGTTGGACATGACTGAGCAACTATCACTTTCACTTTTCAAGGAGATAAAAGACCTGTACTTGGAAAATTATAAGATGTTGGTAAAACAAATTGAAGATGACACAAACAGATGGAAAAATATATTGTGTTCATGGGTTGGAAGAATGAATATTGTTAAAATGACCATACTAACCAAGGTAAGCTACAGATTCAATACAAAATACCAAAGACATTTTTTTTCATAGAACAATAACAAATAATTCTAAAATTTGTATGGAAACATGAAGACCCCAAATAGCCAAAACAATCTTGAGAAGGAAGAACAAAGCAGGAGGGATCATGCTCCTTGTTTTCAAACTCTACTACAAAGCTGTGGTAATTAAAGCAATGTAGTACTGGCTCAAAGACAGACACAGATGAATGGAACAGAATAGAGAGCTCAGAAATGAACCCACATTTGTACGGGCAGTTAATCTACAATAAAGGAGACAGGAGTATACAATGGGGAAAAGAGAACCTCTTCAGTAAATGGTTTTGGGGAAACCAGACAGCTACATGCAAAAGAATCACACCAAACTACTCTCTCATACCACACACACAAATAAATTCCAAATGGATTAAAGACTTAACAGTAAGACCTGAAACTATAAAACTTCCAGAAGAAATCATAGGCAGTCAGCCCTTTGGCATCAGTCTTAGTAATATTTCTTTGGATATGTCTCATCAGGCAAGGGAAATAAAAGCAAAAATAAATAAATGGGACTACATCTTTTGCACATAGAAGGAAACTACTGACAAATTGAAATGCTATCTACTGAATGGGAGAAGATATTTCCAAGTGATATATCCTACAAGGGGTTAATATACAAACTGTACAAAGAATTCACACAACTCAATACCAAAACAACAACAACCACCTTATTAAAATATGGGCAGATGATCTGAATAGACATCTGTCCAAAAAAGACATACAGATCACCAACAGACATTTGCCAAGATGCTCAACATCACTAACCACCATCAGGGAAAGGCAAATCGAAACCACAATGAGATACCAGCTGTCAAAATGTCTGTTATAAAAAAGACAACAAATAACAGTGATGGTGAGGATGTGGAGAAGGAGAACCCTGGTGCACTGTTGGTGGAACTGTAAATTGGTGCGGCCACTGTGGAAAACATTAGGATGGTTCCTCAAAAAATTAAAAATGGAACTACTGTACCATCCAGCAATCCACTCCCGGGTGTTTGTATGAAGGAAATAAAAACACTAATTCCAATATGCACCCCTATGTTCATTGCAGCATTATTTACAGTAGCCAAGACATGGAAGCAACCTAAGTACCTATCCACAGATAAATGGATAAATGTGTGATTTCATTACATGTGGGAGCTATGAAACAAAACTAATGAACAAATGCAACAAAACAGAAACAGTATAAATACAGATGACAAAGGGGTGGTTGCCAGAGATGAGGAGAGTAGGGAAGGAAAAAAATAGCTGAGGGAGATTAAGAGATACAAGTTTCCAGTTGCAAGATAAATGAGTCACAGATATGAAATGTACAGTGTGGGGAATACAGCAATAACTATATAATACCTTTGTATGATGACATATTGTAACTAGACTTCACGTGATGATCATGTTGAAATGTATAGAAATATCCAACTATGTTGTGTAACAGGAATTAACATAGCACTGTAGGTCAATTACACTTCAAAAGCAAATGAACAAGCAAACTCATAGAAAAGGAGATCAGGTGTGTGGTTACCAGAGGTAAGGCGTATGGAGAGGAGGAATTGAATGAAGGCATTGAAAAGGAACAAATGTCCAGTTATAAGATGCAAGGTACAACATGATAGATATAACACTGCTGTGTGTTATGTATGAAATTTGTTAAAGAGCAAATCCTGAGTTCTCATCACAAGAAAAACTATTTTTTATTCCATTTCTTTAATGCTGTATCTATATGAGATGAGAGGTGATTACCAGACTTACTGTGGTCATCATTTCATGATGTATCACTATGCTTTCCACCTTGAACTTACACGGTGCTGCCTGTAAATTATATCTCAATAAAATTGGAAGGAAAAAAAATTTTTTGGAGCAATAGGTTTTCGCCAGAAACAATGCCTTCACTCGCCAAGAAATGTTTACTGGAGGAAAATAATCGTTGGATCCAACATGCTGACACATCGAGGGAGACTTTGCTGGTGTGTGGTCTTCCCAGCTGACCACTCACAGGCATGAATGGTGTGGTCGAGGAAGGGAGGTTCTCAAAGCTGGACAAGCTCAGAGCCTGTGAGAAAGATTGGGTCAAGTTTTCAAAGGAAGCCTGTTCTCTTTATGTCTGAGGGTTCTCGTGTACACACTCCTGTTTTGTGCTCAGTTCTCTAACTATTGTGAGCTGACAAGTTCTCTTCCTGCTATTTTTTTTTTCCCTGGCTGCTCTGCATGGTTTGTAGGAACTTGGCTCCCCGAGCAGGGATTGAACCCAGGCCCTCAGCAGTGAAAGCAGTGAGTCCTAACAACTGGACTGCCAGAGAACTCCCACTCCCTGCTACTTAAAATCAACTTGTATTTTGGAAAAAAGCATTCATTTTCTTGCTCAAGGCTTATTGGGATAATAGTAATGAGAACCACACTTATTCCTCATTAAGTAGTTCATCATCGATTCATTCATCATCTCATCGAACACTCAAAGCGAGCCTATATGGTCATTACTGTCCTTGTCCCATGTCCTCCATTTTCACAGTAGAGAACTCAGAGGGTCAGGGAGTTTAACTGCCTCAGCCAAGGTCACACAGCCCATGAGTGGTGGAGGCAGCCTGGCTCTGGCAAAGTGGTTCAGAGTACCGTTTCAAAACTACTTCTCACTGCTTTTAATTTAGGACATTCTTATTTAAAGCAAACAGCCTTTCCCGAGAAAACAGACATATAAGATTACAGAAAATTCAGAAAGAGATAAAAAGTAGACATTGATCCAGCCTGGGCCCCAGTGGTTACACAAATGTCACCTTGGCTTCCATAGCCTGTTAAAAGATGCTGCGTATCTACCCATGCTTCTTTATTTTGGCAGTTTCTGTGATATTTCGCCAGTGGATACACAAATCAGCTTTGATAATGTTTTTGCAAGCATAGCTTAGGTGGGTCTGTTTATCTTTGATTGAGCATCAAGATGGCTTCATTCTGACCCCGAGCTGGCATCTTTTCCTATTTTACCCTTGACTTGTAACCCGTATTAGCCAACTGCAAATGGCTTTGATCTCGGCTCTGAACCAGTTCCAAAGAAGCCAGAAAATTGTAGCAAGTTAGTGCCAGAGGACGGCTCTGATATTTCAGGCACCAGGAAAAATTGTCAACGTGCCAGATGCCTTTTAAATCCAGAAATAAAGAACCTCAAAATCATTTTTAAAGTTCAACGCTAACTTCCTAAAAAGGACCTCAGCAGAAAAGAGGGCTTTTCTCCAGCATTCAAGAATCCACACAGGAATTTTGTTGTCACTCAGATGAGAGCAAAAATGTCTTTATAGATGTCCTCACTTTTATGAGCAGATTTACATCTAGAGAGCACCATGAAAAACAAAGCCCATTATGCCAAGGCGTTATAAATTTAAAATACTTGGAAGCTTTTTGTCCCATTAGTGGGATTTAATGGGAATCTGCTTTGGCTCAAGAATGACAAATGAATCAGCTGTGAACAGGAAATTGGGTTTTCTTTATATACTTATTTGGACAGCAGTAGAAGGGTGCGGGCAGCTGACAGGCCTGGAGTGAAGGTGGGGAGCTTGGCAGAGGGGCAGCGGCTCTGATCATCCTATCACATTTTATCGCTGCTGGCCCGGGACAAGCCAGCAAAGGCTGACCCGCTGAATGAGGGGTTCTCTGGGGAGTCAGTCTGCAAGGAGCGCACTGCTGTGATGGTTTGAAACGTGGAGATAAGCAAGTCATCCCGAATGCTTCCCTGGCGGCTCACACGGTAAGGAATCTGCCTGCAATGCAGGAGACCCAGGTTTGACCCCTGGGTCAGGAAGATTCCCTGGAGAAGGGAATGGCAACCCACGCCAATATTTTTGCCTGGAGAATTCCAAGGACAGAAAAGCCTGGCGGGCTACAGTCCATGGGGTCACAAAGAGCTGGACACGACTGAGAGACGAACACTAGCAGGTCATACAGACTAGCATGTGGGATCGAACGGTGCTCCCCAAGTCAGCCACCCAGGACCGACCCTTGTCATTTCCCGACAGAGCCGAGGGGTCCAAGTCCTCAGGCCTAACTTGCCTGCATTCCTCATCCCAGCTGGTCCCTGCCCCATTGGCTCCCAAGCATCTCTGACTTTTTTAAGGCATAGTCCAAGCTGCTTGTCCACTGGAGGGCCTGGGTTTTGAAGGGTTTATTTCTGATAGGAAACATAGTCATTAAATAATAATGAATCAACGTCCCATTTTAAATTCCTCAAAGACCTGGATAACTGATGGTCAGAGCTCCTGGCTATGGGAGACACCAGCACTGTTGCACAAACCTCCAGCCAGAAGTAAAGGTGATAGGGGCAAAAGCCAGCTAGTGCTGGAGTCCAGAAGTGAGAAGTGGGTGCCCCTGAGACACGCTGGCCATACAGACCCCTGCTGTGATCTCCGGGGGACCTTCCAGGTCTGGGCCTCATGGGCTGGGGCCAGCCCCCTCCACCTTCCTTTTGCGCTAGCAAACCTGTTCTGTCAGCATCCTTTAAACAAAACCCCTGCTTCCCCAGGTTCGTGCCTCTGCCTCTGCCATTCCCAGGCCCTGCAGGGCTCCCATTTCACCTTGTTGAAACCCTGCTGTCTCTTCTTTGTGAATGTGTTCTATGTAATAGAATGCTATTTAAAGAACTTGCAACATTCAATGAGGGTTAAGTGTGAAAAAATGACTACTTTATTTTCCAAGAGAGACTTACTTCATCATATATGAAACAGTACTCATCAGCTCTTCTGCTCTTGTGGAATAACTAAGAAGGGATGTAAGGTTGTTTAGTGATGCTCAGCTCAAAGGCCACCTCCTCCATGCAGGCCTCCATGATGGTAGCCCTCTGATGATCCCCATTATTTTCCCTTCAGAAGGTAAGGCCTATTAAGGTAGAAAGATTGAGAGATGGCCTGACCCAGGTTCCCAGACCACCAGGTCATTAATCAACCACGTGAGACATTCTCCCAAAGGAAACCCACTAAGGGATGCTATAGACATATGCCCCCTCTTTAGTGCTCAAGGTTTTTGCCCAGACCCAGTCTGGTCTCCCGGGGAGCTGGGCTTCAAGAACCTCTGCTGGCCAAAGAAAGGAGTCAGGCTGACAGTCTTCCCTAGGCATGTCCTGTAGATCCAGAGGCAGAGCCCCATCTGCTGAGCTTGATGGCTCCAAAGTTGGGGAAAGGGAGCCCAAGGTGAAAATTCCTCCTGCAGCCTGGCTGCTCTGCCCCAGCAGTGCCCTGAAGATGCCAAGTGGGGGATCTGGAAAGAAACAGCCCACAGACTCAGAGATGTAACTCCCTGCCTGGTCGGCCAAACACCTCTCAACCCCACGACGCCATAACCGTCCTTGTATTTGGGGGTGGGGCGCTCTGTGCCCGCTTTGTGTAGGAGGAGCCTCTGTCCTGGATCTCCTCTGCCAGCCTGAGGGCAGCCCTGGAAACGTGTGTGCCCCCAGCCCCTCTCCAAAGCCTCACTTGCCCCAGGTGCTTGCGATGATTTGATGAAAGAACAAGGGAAGGACTTCTGCCTCTCTAGGGTGATGCTGGGGGTAACTTTAGAGCGTCAGCACTGACCCCTACTTAGGGAGGAGATAGGCTCTCGGATGTGGAGGAAAGACTCGTCCTGGGAGTTGTGATGTCTGATGTGGGTCTGGTGGGTCGCTAACTGCTGAGACAAACAGTGGCTACAGTGTAAATGGTGGAACCAGCAGGCACAGCGACTCGACCTGGCCTCCTTCCTCAGAGTCTCTGGGCTGGTTTGTCCACCGGTGTAAGTTTCCTGGGCTGCCTTTACGGAGGCCAGAGAGGTCTCCCATGGGCAAGTTCTTAAAGCAATGATCTTCCTCCTTCAGTGATCTCTGATCACATGACCTCCTGCCTTTCCTGTGGGGAGCCCTTTCCAGGGAGGGTTTTCAAGACAAGGTGGACCCCAGGAAGGGGTAGAGTTGAGGATGGGGTCAAGGAAGATGGTCTATTGTTTGTTTTCACAGACTAGAAAGCTTGAGATGCCTCCCAGACACCCTGGTTTCTACTGCTGCAAAGCTAAGGAGAGCCAAGGCAGCCAGGACAGGAGTGGAAAGGGAAGAGACAATCTGAAAGCAAGAGCCAAGCAGGAGAAGGTGTGGGAGGACAAAGGTGCAATGGGGGGCAGGCATGTTGGGACAATCCCACCATAGGCATTTTTCCAATTACCATTGTCAGAACTCGGCAGAACTGTCACAAGTCCCAGTCTGGTTTAGCCAGGGGCTGTGAACATCCCAAATTTTATTTAACTGGCATATGTGCTAAGTCACTTCAGTCACGTTCGATTCTGTGCAACCCTATGGCCTGTAGCCTGCCAGGCTCCTCAGTCCATGGCATTCTCCAGGCAAGAATACTGGAGGGGGTTGCCATTCCCTTCTCCAGGGGATCTTCCTGACCCAGGAATCGAACCCCCATCTCCTGCATTGCAGGCAGATTCTTTACCCACTGAGCCGCCAGGCCTCTTTTTAATTTAATTTATGTTTTGGGGGTTTTCTTTGCTGGTGTAATTGATAAGCTAAATCCTTTTTGTTGAGGTATAGTTGATTTACAATGTTGTATTGATTTACAATGTTCAGGTGTTCAGCAAAGTGATTCCATTATGCATAAATATATACCTGTTGTTTTCAGCTTCTTCCCCCTTAGAGGATATTATAAAATATTGACTCTGCGCTCTACAGTCTGTCCTTGCAGTTTATCTATTTTATATGTAGTTCAGTTCAGTTCAGTCACTCAGTCATGTCCGACTCTTTGCGACCCCATGAACCTCAGCGCGCCAGGCCTCCCTGTCCATCACCGACTCCCGGAGTCTACCTAAACCCATGTCCATCGAGTCGGTGATGCCATTCAGCCGTCTCATCCTCTGTCATCCCCTACTCCTCCTGCCCCTAATCCCTCCCAGAATCAGGGTCTTTTCTAATGAGTCAACTCTTTGCATGAGGTGGCCAAAGTATTGGAGTTTCAGCTTCAGCATCAGTCCTTCCAATGAACACCCAGGACTGATCTCCTTTATATGTAGTAGTGTGTGTCTACTAATCCCCAATTCAGCACTCCCCTTCCTTTCCCCTTTGGTATAACCATAAGTTTGTTTTCTATTAATATGTCTGTGGGTCTATTTCTATTTCATATATATGTTCATTTGTTTTTTTTTTTTTTTTTAGATTTCACGTATAAGCAGCATCAAATGATATTTGTCTCTCTGGGCTTACTTCACTTAGTATAATAACCTCATGACCCATCCATGTCACTGCAAATGCCCACCTGAAACTTTAAATCAAGGTTGAAAAGAACAATCTCCCATTGATTGCCACATCTGAGAAATCTGTGTCCTCATACCTTTGAATTGTACCAGGCTCTGGCTGGATGCTGGCCAGGGGTGCAAGTTCAGCAGGTGGGAGGCTGGGGCCTCTGAGATGGGACCCTGAGCAGCAGGTGCGGAGGCAGGGGAGCAGCCTTGGGGACAGCGCTCCCCTCTGACTTCCCCCCGTGTGCTCCCTGACCCTGCGGCTCGAGCCTCGGGCATGTAGTCACGTCAGTTTGTTTAGCCCTTCACAGTTTACATGCACAGTTATTTTTAGGGCTGGAGCCACGGGCATGTGACCCGTGCAGTCACAGGAGGCCCTGGCCTTAGACGGACCCCTCACTTAGTTTAACGTTCTGTGGTTGCAGTTCTTAATCATCTTCAGATGCTTAATTCTTAGAATTCTTAGTAGTGCTTGATCAAAGTGAAAGTGAAAGTCGCTCAGTTGTGTCAGACTCTTTTTGACCCCATGGACTATACAGTCCATGGCATTCTCCAGGCCAGGATACTGGAGCGGGCAGCCTTTCCCTTCTCCAGGGGATCTTCCCAACCCAGGGATCAAACCCAGGTCAAGGGGCTCCCTTGTTCATTTCTCACGGGATCCCACAACTTCTGCAGCTGGTCATGTTCATTACCTCACTTGTTCCTGTAGCCTTCACAGGAGAGGAGCCCGGAAGGAGTTATTACCCCAGTTCCCAGGTGGTTAAACTGAGTCCCAGAGGGGAGAATGGTGAAGCCAAGGTGAGTGAGAGACCCGGGGCTGTTTTCTCTCTTGAAGCTCCCTCTCAATGAAGGGTGAGTGGGCTTGCCTCTCTTCACTCACCTGCCTGGGGCCTTGCCTGTGCTGCCCTGGCTGCAGCCCGCTTTCCATCCCATTTCATCTCATAACAAAACAAAACAAAACAGAACAAAACACTCAAACCATTTGCTCACCTGCCAGTGAGGAGCTCCTGGGGGTTAGAGCCCCCTGGACGGCTCTTGTTCTCCTGTCCTGTGTCCTGTCGGGGTCTCAGAGCAGGGGGCTGTTCTTGGACTCCTCGGCTCCCCGAGAACCTGCAGCCGGAGACTCTGACCTCTGCTGGAAGGGGCTCCTGGGGAAGCATTCCTGACCTTCAGACTCGCCTGGCTGCGCGCTGGCCCCGTGCCCGTGACAATCACTTCCTGCCTGGGTGTTTACCTTCCTGCTCCCTTGGGCCCAGCCAGGGTGGCGGCCCCGCACCTGAACCAGAGGCCGTGCAGGAGGGAAGGCGCTGTCCACGGTGAAGCCCAGGAGCAGCTGGTGCCGCACCCGGGCGCAAGGTAAGCCTGGTGGCCCTGTGACAGCTGGTCCCCCAGCCCACGGTCTTGGCCAGGCAGCCCCACAGCGCTCCATCTAAGACCTGGAAAAGGTTGCACATGGCATCATGATTCAGCTCAATCCCTTCCAGGCAGGGACACTTGCTGCCTCATGCCGGACCTTCCTCTGTTACTGTTACCACTGCTGTTATTGTTGCTAATAGCTACCTTCTATTTGCTGAGAGTCCCTTGGACCGCAAGGAAATCCAACCAGCCAGTGCTAAAGGAAATCAGTCCTGAATATTCATTAGAAGGACTGATGCTGAAGCTGAAGCTCCAATACTTTGGCCACCTGATGTGAAGAGCTGACTCATCAGAAAAGACCCTGATGCAGGGAAAGATTGAAGGCAGGAGGAGAAGGGGATGACAAAGGATGAGATGGTTGGATGGCATCACCGACTCAATGGACATGAGTTTGAGCAAGCTTTGGGAGATGGTGATGGACAGGGAGGCCTGGCGTGCTGCAGTCCATGCAAAGAATTGGACACGACTGAGCGACTGAACAGCAACCTTCTATTCAGTGACAGGTCCTGGGCTAAGTACTTTTCTTTTCTGCTGCCCTGGGTCTTAACTTCAGCCCATGCGATCTTCATTGCCATGTGTGGGATTTTAACTGCGGCATGTGGGATCTAGTTCCCTGACCAGGGATTGAACCCAGGCCCCCTGCTTTGGGAGTACAGAGTCTTAACCACTGGACTACCTGCGAAGTCTCTGGGCTAGGTACTTTACACGGTTGTTTTATATAATCCTTGTGCTAGCTCTATGCACAGAGAATTATGCCCGTTTTAAAGACACAGAAATAAAGACCCAGAGAAGCTGATCATCTGGCCCACAGCCACACAACTAGTAAGGTGGGAATCCAGGATTCAAACCCCATCTCATCAGTACCAAAACCTGGGCTCTGAACCACTGCCATCACCTGTCAAGTTTAATTGTCATCATGTCCATTTTTAAATTAAACTCAAATCAGCCGTTGTATTAGCTATTGCTGGCAACAGATTAACCTTAGATGTAGTGGCTTGAAGCCTCACGGTTTCTGAGAACCAGGCATCAGAGCACGGCTTGGATGGGTTCTCTGCTCAGGGTCCCTCACAGGCTGCAGTCCAGCTGCCAGTGAGGCGTGGACCACATCTCGAAGCTCCCCTGGGTGGGATCTCCCTTCACGTTCACAAGCTTGCTGGCAGCATTCAGTTCCTGCCGGCTCTTGAACTTGAGGGTCTCAGCTCCTCGCTGACTGTGGACCCGAAGCCCCCACAAGGGCCCCTCCTCTGTGGCAGCTTGTCTCTGGGGTGGGTAACAGAGTCCAAGAAGATAGAAGTCATAGGCTTTGTAGTCTATGCACACACAAGTAACATCCCTTCAGTCTCAAAATACTCTACTCACTGGGAGGAAGTCATCAGGTACAGCCCACATTCAGACCTAGGGGGTCACACAGAGGCACGAATCCCAAGATAAAGGAATTGCTGAGGGCCGGCTTTGAAAGCTGTCTATGACAGCCCTCTGATTACTGTGAAATTATGGTTTCAGTTTTTCCTCTGAAAGCTAAATAGACTTGGTCTTTTATCCATCCATCCATCAAGCCATCCACCCACCCACCCATCCATCCAATCACTCATCCATCCATCCATCAACCCACCTATAGACCCACCTATCAATCCACCCACCCACCTACCCACCCATCCATCCGTCCACACACCCTTTCATTTATTCAACAAACATTTGAGCAGGACACTATAAACCAAATCCCACATTAGGCTCAGCAGATACCAGAATGAATGAAATTGTTCCTTCTGCCCCTCACTGTCCTCAATGACCAAAGGATCCCAGTGGAGCTTTCACATGTGTGGGGTCTGGGGGAATGTCTGTTGTTCAGGAGGATCTGTTTTCTTTCCTTCATCCGCCACCCTCCTGGGAGTCCTCATTCTCCTGCTCTCTCTCTATCACTGTCTCATGTATTCAGAAAACCTATTTTAAGCTCCTCCTAAGTACACAGTGTTATGAAGGCAGGTGCAGGCGTGTGCATGACTGAGAGTATACCTGAGTGTAAGGTTAGATCTGATTTTCTTGGCTGTCTTCTTCCCCTCTTTCTCATTGTTCTGTTTTCCTGTCTCTCCTTAGGTCCTAAGGGAGGCCAGGGCCTCAGCATTTTAGAGACACTTCTTCCTTGCCACATAAACACAGAGGCCAGCTCAGAGGTGCCTGCAGTCCTGCTGGTGGGGGGCCTGGTGGAGCAAGGGCAGTGGGACAGGAAGTGACACCACACTCCCAGGAGGGCAGGGCCAGAGGGCACAACAGAAATGTGGGCCCTGGCTTCGCCTGCCTGTGGACCCTGCCTCCTGCCCCTGCCTCCCAGGGTCCGGGGTTGGGTGAGCAAACTCCGAGAAGAAGGCCTACGGGATGCTGTCTGGAGTTGCCAAGCAGATGCCTAGAGGGGCTGGAGTTCTAAGTCTTCTATACAGGAGACCATTCATTTCAGACATTGATGAGCACCTATGGGCTGAAGGTACTGCCCTAGGCACTGGGGCTACTGCTGGAAGCCCCTCAAAAATGAATCCAGTTTCTTTTTTCCTTCTCCGCTGCATCCCCCTGCTTCAGATTAGACCCCGTCAACTCTCAGCTGTACCACTGCGTGTCCTTTAAACAGACTCCAGGCTGCAGGCTCTCCCAGTTCCTCCCAGTCCTCTCCACCACGTCCACTCAGCATGCCATGCAAGTCTGCGGATACAGTCCTGAACCTGTCACTTCCCTGCTCCAAAACATTTTACATAACCTCAGCTCACAATTTCCTGCAGAATCCTTCTAGAAACATTCTCTCTATATACCATTTCCCTCTCTCTCTCATACACACACACATACACACCCCTATATCCTTTGTTTACTCAGGCAGGACCACAGTATGTACATATTGCTCTGTATCTATTTCTTGGTAGTTTTCCAGTTCAACACACTTTAAATTCTTCATTCTTTTTTTTTAACCATTGTCCACTGCCCTACTGTGGAAGTATTTGGGATGAAACTGAGTGTCATAGATTGAATCTGTCCCTCCCCCCAGCCCGAATTCATGTGTTGGAAACAATTCCCCGATGTGATGATATAGAAGATAGGGTCTGTGGGAGGTGCTGAGGTTGTGAGGGTTCTACCAATGAGGAACCCAAGTGTCCTTAAAAAGGGATCCCAGAGAGCTCGCTTGCCACTTCCACTATGTGAAATACAGAGAGAAGACGTTCTGTGAACCAGGGGGAGGGTTCTTGTGCATGTAAGTCACTTTAGTCATGTCTGACTCTTTGCAACCTTATGGACTGTAGCCCTCCAGGCTCTTCTGTCCATGGGAATTCTCCAGGCAAGAATACTGGAGTGGGTTGCCATGCCCTCCTCCAGGGGATCTTCCTGACCCAGGGGAAAAAACCTGCATCTCTTTATGTCTTCTGCAATGACAGGTGGGCTCTTTACCACTAGCGCCACCTGAGAAGCCCAAGAGGGTTCTCACCAGACAGCAAACTACGAGTACCTGGATCTTGAACTTCCCAGCCTCCAGAAAAGCAAGAAATAAATTTCTGTTCCTTATAAGCACCTCGGTCTATGGTGTACAGAAAGCATGAATGGACTAAGACACTGAGAAATCCCTTTCAAAAACTGGGATGCCCTTGACCAGAGCTTTTGTGGTGTTTTCTGGGCAATCAGTACAGTTCACTTGCTCAGTCGTGTCCAACTCTTTGAGACCCCATGAACTGCAGCACGCCAGGCCTCCCTGTCAATCACCAACTCCTGGAGATTGCTCAAACTCATGTCCATTGAGTTGGTGATGCCATCCAATCACCTCATCCTCTGTCATCACCTCCTCCTGCTTTCAATCTTTCCCAGCATCAGGGTCTCTTCAAATGAGTCAGTTCTTCAAATCAGTTGGTCAAAGTTTTGGAGTTTCAGCTTCAGCATCAGTCCTTCCAATGAATACTCAGGACTGATTTCCTTTAGGATGGACTGGTTGGATCTCCTTGCAGTCCAAGGGACTCTCAAGAGTCCTCTCCAACACCACAGTTCAAAAGCATCAATTCTTTGGTGCTCAGCTTTCTTTATAGTCCAACTCTCACATCCATACATGACTACTGGAAACACCATAGCTTTGACTAGGTGGACCTTTGTTGGTAAAGAAATGTTTCTGCTTTTTAATATGCTGTCTAGGTTGGTCATAGCTTTTCTTCCAAGGAGCAAGCATCTTTTAATTTCATGGCTGCAGTCACCATATGCAATGATTTTGAAGCCCCCCAAAATAAAGTCTCCCACTATTTCCATTGTTTCCCCGTCTATTTGCCATGAAGTGATGGGACCTGATGTCATGATTTTAGTTTTCTGAATGTTGAGTTTTAAGTCAACTTTTCCACTCTCCTTTCATTTTCATCAAGCAGCTCTTTAGTTTTTCCTCACTTTCTGCCATAAGGGTGATATCTTCTGCATTTTTGAGGTAATTGATATTTCTCCCGGCAATCTTGATTCCAGCTTGTGCTTCATCCAGCCTGGCATTTCACATGACATACTCTGCATATAGTTAAATTAGGGTGACAATACACAGCCTTGAAGTACTCCTTTCCTGATTTGGAACCAGTCTGTTGTTCCATGTCCGGTTTTAACTGTTACCTCTTGACCTGCATACAGATTTCTCAGGAGGCAGGTCAGGTGGTCTGGTATTCCCATCTCTTGAAGAATTTTGCACAGATTGTTGTGATCCACACAGTCAAAGGCTTTGGCATAGTCAATAAAGCAGAAGTATATGTTTTTCTGGAACTCTTTTGCTTTTTAGATGATCCAATGGATATTGGCAATTTGATCTCTGGTTCCTCTGCCTTTTCTAAATCCATCTTCAACATCTGGAAGTTCTTGGCTCATGTACTGTTGAAGCCTAGCTTGGAGAATTTTGAGCATTACTTTGCTAGCAGGTGAGATGAGTGCAATTGTGCAGTAGTTTGAGCATTCTTTGGCATTGCCTTTCTTAGGGACTGGAATGAAAACGGACCTTTTCCAGTCCTGTGGCCACTGCTGAGTTTTCCAAATTTGCTGGCATATTGAGTGCAGCACTTTCATAACCTCATGTTTTAGGATTTGAAATAGCTCACCTAGAATTCCATCACCTCTGCTAGCTTTGTTCATGGTGATGCTTCCTAAGGCCCACTTGACTTTGCATTCCAGGATGTCTGGCTCTAGGTGAGTGATCACACAATCATGGTTTTCTGGGTCATGAAGATCTATTTTGTATAGTTCTTCTGTGTATTCTTGCCACCTCTTGTTAATATCTTCTGCTTCTGTTACGTCCATACAATTTCTGTCCTTTATTGTGCCCATCTTTGCATGATTTCTGGGCAATAATTTTTGGTAAATCATTCAGTAATCATTTAGTAATCATAAACCAGTTATTTTAAAGTAATTATTATAATTGTGCATCAGCATAAGTTGAATATTCAAGTATAGTAAGTTTAATTCATTGTAAGAGAATTTCTTTTAAGGTTAATAACTTCCTGTATTGAGTTTGCTGTTGGGGGTGGGGAAGGGAGAGGAATTTAAAAGCTTGAGGTTAAAAAAAAAGTTGTGGTTATTTAAAAAAATATTTGAAGTATATAGAGGTGAGTGGCCAGGTCTGGTCAAGAAAAAGAAATGAACTGAAGCAGGAATTATTATTATAATATTTATGGATTGCCCTCAGGCCAGGTTTTGTTCTAGGCACCTTACATGAATTATCTTGTTTAGTCATCATTACAGTCCTATGATGATAAGGCCAGACATGTAGATGTTAAATATTAGTAGCTTGTTCAAGATCACATGAAATTTCCTAGACACACAGAAATGCTGGAAAAAATATAAAATCATATATATGTGATATAAATATATATTTGGTCCCAAGAGCAAGAAAGAGAAATAATCTTTCATCTCCAGTGCCTTAAATAAATAAGTTATTCTTAAGTCATTCTATATCTACCTCAGAGATATCATTTTTTAGGGACTGTTACTTCCATCGCCAGGAAATATGTTTGTCTTTTAATTCAACAGCTATGAGGGGATAAGAATCAAAACCTTTGGACCTGAACACAGCAAGAAGTTTAGACAGAAATTATGGCTAAGAAATTTTTTTTTAAATGTACAGGCCATGAATAGAAATAAAATCCTCTAGAAACTGAGGGTAATTTGGTTTTGTACATATAGCCCAAAATTTCACCACTCACAGAGAACAGAAAGCCTAAGACAGAAACTGAGAAAGAAAGTTGAGAAACCGTGAACTTTTGAGACTTACGTAGGGACAACGAGGGAAGGTGTTCACAATCTGGGGCACCAGTGGGAGCAACTCCACCACCACAGCCAAAAGATCATTCCCACTGAGGGTGAGCTCACACACAAACATTATAAAATATCTGGGGAAGTCCAATATGAAGGAAAGTATCCCACAGCAATAAGAGAGTTGACCCATGAGGAAATGGAATGCTAGAATATAAAAGACTTAAAAAATAAGTATCCTTAGGTGCTTAAAGAGATAAAGGAATAAAATCTATAAAATAAGAATAAAAAATCATGTTTTTAAAGTTAAGACATTACTTGTCAGAGAAGTTTTAGGTTCACAGCAAGATCCAGGGGAAAGTACAGAAAGTTCCCATATGGCTTTTGGCCCCCATACATGCACAGCCTCCCCCATTATCAACATTCCCAGCTCCCCAGAGCAGGACCTTTGTTATAACTGATGAACCGGCACTGACACGTCATAATCACCCGCAAGTGCATAGTTTGCATTATAGTTTATCCTTGGTTTTGTATAGGCTTGGACAAATGAATAATGACATATGTCCATCATATGATATCATACGGAGTATTTTCATCCATGAAAAATCATGGATGCCTCTCCCATTCATTACCTACCCCCATTTCCGTGAGATCTGGCAACCACTGCACTTTCTGCTGTCTCCTTATTCTGCCTTTTCCCTAATGTCACATAGTTGGAATTGTACAGTATATAGCCTTTTCGGACTGGCTGCTTTCACTTAGTAATATATATTTAAGGTCCCTCCAAGTCTTTTCAAAGGTTTGTTAGTTCATTTCTTTTTAGTGCTGAGGAAATTAATTTTTTTAAAAAGTGAATCCAAAGAACTAAGTAGAAACCACAGAAATAAAAAATATTGCATTTAAAAAAATCTTAGCTAGACACGATTTTAGATTTAGTAATTTGGAAGGTATATCTGAGAAAATCACACAGAATAAAGCACCAGGAGGCAAAGAGATGAAAAATGTGAAAAATAAGTCAAAAGACATTTGGTGACTAAATCAAGAAAACTCAATTTGCATTTAATAGGCTGTTCTGAAGGAGACGAGAGAGAGTGGGAAAAGGCAGTGTTCAAAGCATTAATGACTGAGAGATTTTCAGAACTGAAGACACACGTTCTGAATTTGAAAAAGTGTGCTGAGTCCTAGACGAGGTAAATAAATTCACACCTGGACAAGCCATACTGGGACTGCAGAACATTAAAGATAGAGGAGAATCATGAAAGCCAGCAGAGAGAAAACAGACTACATTCCAAGCCCTGATGGCCCTGCCAAGCCGGGTGCCCACCCCCTCCCCTCCCCGCCCCACTGTCTCCATACAAGCTCATCTCCAGGCATCCTCTCCCACCTTCTCCAGTGGGGGAACCCACTGGGTGCTCTGTGCATTCCTGCTGAGATGTTCCAGCTCCACCTTGTACATCTCCCTCCTCCTGGCCCAGCCCAGGCCCAGGAAGTCTCCAAGGCTTCTCCTGTCCTCGCCTCTCCCCTCACTCTTCATCACTGCCACCATCACAGTCCGCCTGCCACCACCATGCCCCTGTCTTCACTGGCCTCTGTTTCCTGTGGGCTCGACTGGTTCCCTCACATAAATAATAAGCCCTCGGAGCTCTGGGAGCATCTCTGTGAACTTCCTCTCCATCTCCTGCCCAAGTGAGCGTGGTGTTGGCTACACGAGATGTGTTGAACAAATACTTTGAACACTTCATCAGTCGGTCCTTTGGAGCCAAATGTAAGCTGAATTTGCATGCTGAGTCAAGTCCATTTTCACAGGTTCTTTAGGCCCTTTTGAAAGCCTATTTCTCTACTTGATGATCTGGCCAGAATGAAGTTAATAGGCATTATCCAGCCACATTTAAAGCCTTTCACTTTAGTACTTACCATTATTTTTAACCTAATAACAAAATCCATGTGTGCCTGAAAGAGTACAAAGAAGTAAATAAACATCATTTGTCATCCTCCTGGTCAACATTAATTACTGAAAATATTTATTTATTCATTCTACATTCAACAGACATTTGCTAAATATCTATTTTATTCCAAGTACCATGCTAAGTTTTAGCAGGGTAGCAATACATATTTTTCATAGGGTTTTTGTTTATTTTTAATATTAATTTTGAATAGACAATATACACATTTACAAAAGTGGGATCCTACCTTATATGCTGTCATGTATCCTATTTTTTATACTTTACATCATCCCAGCATTAACTCACACATTGTCTAGTCTTCAAGGCTTGATTTTAATTAATTGGTGCCTTGGGCTTCCCTGGTGGCTCAGTGGTAAAGAATCTACCTGCCCGTGCAAGAGACAAAGGTTTAATCCCTGGGTCAGCAAGACCTTCCAGAGAAGGAAACGGCAACCCACTCCAGAATTCTTGCCTGGAGAATCCCATGGACAGAAGAGCCTGGCGGACTACAGTCTATGAGGTAGCAAAAGAGTCAGACATGACTGAGTGACTAAGCAACAATATCCCATTTTATTGATATGTCACAGTTTCTGCAATGAGTCATTACTCCTGCACTTAACCCACTTTAAAAGAACCCCTTCTGCAGCCCGATGAATTAGCAGGAGAAAAACAGGAACGTAAAGGCATCCACTTCAAGGGGATTCATGGATGTTGGGTTGAGTGAGTCAGCGCTGGAGGTGGGAGTTCACTGGGCCTTCATGTAGGCTGGATTTTGGGTGGGGCTTTCAGTGATAAACTTTGAAGCCAGGTGACCGTGCCTTTGAGAACTAACGAGAGGCTAGACCAGAGCAGGGACAAGAGGGCCCAGAACCATCACCCAGGGGGAGCTGACCTCCCAGGAGAGAGGTGACAGGGTATGTCTGCACTTGACTCTGAGCTAAAGATGCTGAGAAAGGCCTGTGTCCAGAGCAGGGAGGGGGAACACATTAGGGAGACTGCCCTCACCCCGGATCTAGACTGAGGCAAGAAATGCACTTTGAACTGAATGGGGCTGCCTTTTGACATTTCTAATTCCTGCAGCCTCCCCCACAATGGTTATGAACTGGGGTGATAAGGGCTATATCTTCTGGCTGTGGGCCAGCAAATGACTCATCTTCATGGCCCATGGAGCCTTAGGCTTGGTTGCAGTGGGTACAGAAGGAAAGTGCTCCTTGCCTGGCACTAGCATCTAGCGGGTCCCTGCCATATGCCGGATGCTGGGTTAAGAGATGTGGATGACTTTTCACATGTAATCCTCACATCATCGGCTCTGCCTGGGAAGGTGGCACCAGCCATTCACTCAACTGATGAAAGGCATTGATGGCTCATCAGTGATGCATCAGAAATGCTCTTTGTCTAAAAATTTTTTTTCACTGGAGTCTGGTTTATTTACAGTGTTGTGTCAGTTTCAGGTGCGAAGCAAAGTGACTCAGTTATATATTTACATATATCCATCATTTTTAGATTCTTTTCCCACATAGGTTATTACAGAGTATTCAGTAGAGTTCCCTGTGCTATACAGTAGGTCCTTATTACTTATCTATTTTATACATTATATGCACGGATGATGCTGTTAAAGTGTTGCACTTAACATGCCAACAAACTTGGAAAACTCAGCAGTGGCCACAGGACTGGAAAAGGTCAGTTTTCATTCCATCCCAAGGAAAGGCAATGCCAAAGAATGTTCAAACCACTGCACAATTGTACTCATTTCACCTGCTAGCAAAGTAATGCTCAAAATTCTCCAAGCCAGGCTTCAACAGTACGTGAACCATGAACTTCCAGATGTCCAAGCTGGATTTAGAAAAGGCAGAGGAACCAGAGATCAAATTGCCAATATCCGTTGGATCATCTAAAAAGCAAGAGAGTTCCAGAAAAACATCTACTTCTGCTTTATTGACTATGCCAAAGCCTTTGACTGTGTGAATCACAATAAACTGTGGAAAATTCTTCAAGAGATGGGAATACCAGACCACCTGACCTGCCTCCTGAGAAATCTGTATGCAGGTCAAGAAGTAACAGTTAGAACCAGACATGGACCAACAGACTGGTTCCAAATTTTGAAAGGAGTACTTCAAGGCTGTATAATGTCACCCTGCTTATTTAACTTATATGCAGAGTACATCATGAGAAGCACTGGGCTGGAGGAAGCACAAGCTGGAATCAAGATTTCTGGGAGAAATATCAATAACCTCAGATATGCAGATGATACCACACTTATGGCAGAAAGCGAAAAAGAACTAAAGAGCCTCTTGATGAAAGTGAAAGAGAAGAGTGAAAAAGTTGGCTTAAAGCTCAACATTCAGAAAACTAAGATCATGGCATTCCATCCCATCACTTCATGGTAAATCCATGGGGAAACAATGGAAACAGTGACAGACTTTATTGTTTTGGGCTCCAAAATCACTGCAGATAGTGACTGCAGCCATGAAATTAAAAGATGCTTGCTCCTTGGAAGAAAAACTATGACCAACCTAGACAACACATTAAAAAGCAGAGACATTACTCTGTCAACAAAGGTGCATCTAGTCAAAGCTATGGTTTTTCCAGTAGTTGTGTATCGATGTGAGAGTTGGACTATAAAGAAGGCTGAGCACCAAAGAATTGATGCTTTTGAACTGTGGTGTTGGAGAAGACTCTTGAGAGTCCCTTGGACTGCAAGGAGATCCAACCAGTCAAACCTAAAGGAAATCAGTCCTGAATATTCATTAGAAGGACTGATGCTGAAGCTGAAACTCCCATACTTTGATCACCTGATGCGAAGAACTGACTCATTTGAAAAGACCCTGATGCTGGGAAAGATTGAAGGCGGGAGGAGAAGGGGATGACAGAGGATGAGATGGTTGGATGTCATTACTGACTCAATGGACATGAGTTTGAGTAAGTTTCAGGAGTTGGTGACGGACAGGGAAACCTGGCGTGCTGCAGTCCATGGGGTCAAAAAGAGTTGGACATGACTGAATGACTGAACTGAATTGATTAATATATATCTGTATTTTTATATATTTTATATGAAGTTTATATATTATGGCTCCCCATAATATATAAATGGCTTCCCAGGTGGTGCTAATGGCAATTGAGGAGACATGAGCTGTGAAATTTGCTCAGTTGTGTCTGACTCTTTGCAACCCCATGGACTACGCAGTCCATGGAATCCTCCAGGCCGGAATACTGGAGTGGATAGCCATTCCCTTCTCCAGGGGAATCTTCCCAACCCAGGGATTGAACCCAGGTCTCCCACATTGCAGGAGGATTCTTTACTGTCTGAGCCAGTCAGGAAGCCCAAGAATACTGGATTGGGCAGCCTACCCCTTCTCCAGCAGATCTTCCCGACCCAGGAATCGAACTGAGGTCTCCTGCATTCCTTATCAGCTGCAGATTCTTTACCAACTGAGCTACCAAGGGATAAGAGACGTGGGTTCGATTGCTGGGTCGGGAAGATCCCCAAGGACAGAGGAGGGGGGCTACAGTCCATGGAGTCGGACACAAGTGAAGCGACTAAATACGTACACACTTCATATATTTTATATATTATATGTAGTAGCATGTATATGTCAATCCTAATCTCCCAATTTATCCCTCTCCACTCCCTTACCCCTTGAGAACCATAAGTTTGTGCCCTACGTTTATAACTCTATTTTATACTCTGTTTTGTGGATAAGTCCACTTGCACTTCTGTTTTTTAAAACATTGAACTTGTAAATGAAATCATAGGATACTTGTCTTTCTCCCTCTGACTTCATGCAGTCTGAAGATCTCTAGGTCCATCCAGAAACACTCTGGATTCTGGGTGGTGGTAGCCCATGAGGGGTACGGTCTGCACTCATGCGGCTTGGAGCCCACTGTGCTATTTTTGCTTTAATTTTTCAGAGGAGGAAACTGAGGTCCCAAGAGGTCAGGAGGTCCCACTCACCCAGCCGCAGAGCCCCAAGGGAAGCTGTGTCCTCCCAAGATCCAGCCCCTCCGCTTCCCTTTTGCTGCCCTTCCGGACCCTCCCGGGCCCTGGTTTCATTCAAGGGGTGAGCTTGGCTCAGGCTTCCTGTGGTTCATTCTGATTCAGCAAGGCTGTGGAGAGAACTAGACAGATTGCTTCCTGACTAATGAGAGGCAGCATCCTAACTAGGTCAAGGCTGGTCCTGCACTCCCGGAGCAGGTGAGTAGGCGGAGAGGTGCCAGCCTCCCGTAGGTGTTTATAGGCACGAGCTGGACAGAGGAGGCCTTGAGGCTCCAGGTGAGGCTGGAGGATACGAGAGCTGCCCTGTTCTAGAAGCTGGGTCCCCACGGCCTCTGCTCACACCCCCGACTTCCCACCCAGAGCCTTGGGATCCAAACTGGAACACGCTCCTTGAGGCACGACCTTCTCAACAAGTCGACCCACCTGTTTCTTTCTTGGCATAAACCAGAGCTCTTCTGCACCAGGTAATCATAGAGTGAGGGTGGGATTCTTGGGAATGCTGAAGGTGGTGGCAATTTTAAAGATCCAGCCAGATCATGGCCCCTCAACCCCTAGATAATGGCATCTGCTCTGTTCTCAGGGTGTCCAGAGGACATGTCAGATGGGGAATGTGGGGAGAAGGCTCATCTCAGTAGAGCCCCTAATTCTGCCCATGGTTTAATCAATGGTCTGAACTTCCAGGTCAGTGCTCAGTGGCGGGGGTGTGGAGAGATGTCCTCTTATTTTGGGATTGGAATCCCAGCAAGCTGAATCTGAGCAGAGGTGTTGGGTCCTCTGGAAATGGGGTCTTTTTAGGCAGAGGCTGCCCAAGCTTCAGGCTCCTGCCCCACTGCCTGACTCTGCCAGTTTTGTTGGCAGACGAGGTGCCCACAGCTGCCTGCTTTGGAGAGAGGCATTATTTCAACAGGGTAGCCAGGGCCAAATGTTTCATCCCAATCTGCCCCACAATCAAGGCTCTTCCTGTGGGAAGGCTGCGGGGGTCCTCTCTCTTGCTCCCCAGATTTAATGGCTCTCATTGTCCTTGGCTTCTGGAGGGCAGGGACTAGGACCCACCTGTTCATCTGTTTCTTGGCACACAGAAGGGGTGCAGTGTGGATTTATAAACTGTGAAAGCATCTTCTGAAATTGGGCAGGTGAATGCTGGTGACGGAGCCCCTGGATCTGGATGGTGCTTGTGAGGTTGTGTTCCCAACGGGAGAGGGAGAGAGGCAGGCAGGGACCCTCCACTGAGCAAGGCTTTCTGAGCAAGGCTTTCAGGCCTCAGGGTCCCGGCTGTGCGTCTTTTGCTGGGCAGTCCCAGTGGTTAGGGCTGCGGGTTCTGGAATCCAGCAGACCCAGGTCAAATCCACCCTCTGCCTCCCTGATCCACGTCTCAGCATCCCCGCTTCTGAGATGCCATGTGGAGACAAGTGAGTGTCCTTTATAAGATGTTTTGCTCTGGGCTCAGCACCCACAAGGCCACAAACTGCAGCAGCTGCTGTGGCATCAGGTAGGACTTTCTGACTCGCTGCTATGCCTCTATTTTTGACCTCTGAAATGGTACCTTCTTGAAGTTCAACCGCAGACACTGTCCTCTCTCTGATTGCCTGATGCCATGGATCAGACTGGGTTGTGCTGAGGACCTTGCCCACCCCCAGGAGTCAGGTCCTTGTTCAGCCCCCTCCCTGGAGATGGCGGGACCACGAGACACCCCTACAGCTACCTTCTTGCCGGGTGGGGAGACAACCCAGGGAGGTGGATTTTTACCCAAAGATGCACATAGCTCAGCTGGTAAAGGACCTGCCTGCAATGCAGGAGACCCTGGTTCAATTTCTGGGTCGGGAAGATCTGCTGGAGAAGGGATAGGCTACCCACCCCAGTATTCTTGGGCTTCCCTTGCGGCTCAGCTGGTAGAGAATGCGCCTGCAATGTGGGAAACCTGGGTTCGATCCCTGGGTTGGGAAGATCCCCTGGAGAAGGGAAAGGCTACCCACTTCAGTACTCTGGTCTGGAGAACTCCATGGACAGTATAGTCCATGGGGTCTCAGAGTCAGATATGACTGAGTGACTTTCACTTTCACTTTTTTCCCACACACCTCTTAAGAGTGGACCTACCACCAGATTCTGAAGTTCTGACTGCTGATTTAGTTCTCTTCCCACTAGGCCAATTGGAGGTTGCTGCTAGCTTGGAGCCATAAGGGGGTCCAGGGGGCCAGCTAACTACATGAGGCATCAGTGGAAATGTCACGAGATGCAGGAAGATGGCATTTTCCAGACCTCCTCTTGGAGGCAGTATTGCATGGGGTTAGAAGTGTTTTTAGCTCCAGCTCAGACACTGGAGGGTTGAGTGAACTCGGTTTCCTCATCTGTACAATTGAATGATAATAATGTCTATGTCATGGGGATGTCGTGGGGATTAAATGAATGAATAGTTGTAATTTGTATTGTAAGCAATAGAGTCTGTAAATACAATTTACAAAACACTTAAAAATTATTGTAGGGTACTTGAAGAGTGTCTAGCACTTTGGAAGAGCCACTGAAGTATTTGCTGTTATTACTATGAAGATATTTAGAAATTGGTGTTGCTGGTGGGTGTGCATGTTTGGGCCCGCACTGAGTGGCTGAGGATAGAGAATTCTTAAGCAGACACTGGGGTCCCCTTTTTCCTCCCCACTCCCCTGTCCTGTTCTAGGGAGCATGCATGCTCAGACTGACTCTTTGCAACCCCATAGACTGCAGCCCTCCAGATTCCTCTGTCCATGGAATTTTCCAGGCAAGAATACTGGAGTGAGTTGCCACTGCCTACTCCAGGGGATCTTCCTAGCCCAGGGATCAAACCCATCTCTTGCACTGACAGGTGGATTCTTTACCACTAGTGCCACCTGGGAAGCCCTGTCCTGTGCCAGCTTTGGTCCTAAATACACACGTGACAAATACTTACACCAGCAGCCCATAGGGGCTCGAGTTAGCATGTATCCACAGCCTTCCCACTCCACATCAACATCTCTCACACAGGGGCGTCATCATCAACCTCATAGGTTTTACAGAACAAGACATTTGTGGGCATTTGTGAGGTCACAGGAGGCTATCCTCGTCAGGTCCTTGGACAGGTATCAGCCATGACTATTTGGTATGGGGCAATAATAATAACCCACTCATCCCTGCTAGAATGCAAACTTCACAAGGCCAGGATCTCTGTTTCATCCATGAAGCATCCCAAGTTTTTGGAACAATGCAGGCACAGGGTAGGAACACAATACAGTTTTGCAATATGAATGAATCAATTTGTCCCTGCCCTACAGGAGATTAAGGTCTGAAAGAGGAATCCAGAAAACAGTCACAGAGGCTGTGGAAATCAATTCAGACTTCTTTAAACTGGGACACGCTCAACTCCTCCCCAATTTGCTCTCCCAATCCTATTCATTCTACTGCTTGCCCTCTCTCACCTGGAAAATAATAGACTCACTTTCTGTCCCTTTTCCCCTGAAACCCAAAGAGGGATTTCCTAAAAAGTAAATCAGGTAAGATCACTCCCTTGTCTAAAGCAGTTTGAAATCTTACCATTGCCTCCAGGCTGAAGTCCAGCTCCAAAGGCCAATAAGCACATGCAGAGATGCTCAACATCATTAGCCATCATTGTATCAAATGCCAATCAAAACCACAGTGTACCACTTCACACCCTCTGGCGTGGCTGTTATTAAAAAAGACACAATAGCCAGTGTTGATGAGGACGTGGAGGCATTAGAATCTTAACACATTGCTCCTAGGAATGTAAAGTGCTGCAGCTGATGTGAGAATAGCCTGGCAACTCCTCAAAAAGTTAAACACGGAATTACCACCCTACCCAGTAACTCTTCTCCTGGGTAAATACCTAAGAGCCTTCTCTTGTAAATACCTACAAACTCTTGATCGATTTTCTAGAGGACACTGTTGAACTGCATCTTTCTACCCTATTTTCATTTCTATTTTTAATTATATTTCTTTCCCATCTACGTTTCTTAATAAAGTTTCAACTTAGCAACACCATTATGTATTACAAGCCCCATTCTCTTGGACTGCCCTTTGCAGGTCATTTTATGATGGAGACTGTTCTTCCAGCTGTGTTTAGACAATCACATATTCTTAGGCAATCACATGTCCAAGCAATAATATTCATAATGGACTGAGTAAAATAATGATAGATTATATTTCTTTCTCAAAAATGTTGAATTAAGTTTTAAATAAATGATACGTGCACATGGTAAAGAAAATGCAAGAAATTGTAAAGAGCAGACAGAATGAAAACTGCAATCACAGAAAACTAACCAAACTGATCACATGGATGATAACCTTGTCTGATTCAATGGAACTATGAGCCATGTGTTGCAGGGTCACCCAAGAGGGACAGGTCATGGTGGAGAGTTCTGACAAACATGGTCCACTGGAGAGGGCAATGGCAAACCACTTCAGTCTTTTTACCTTGAGAACCTCATGAACAGTATGAAAAGGCACAAGAATATGACACTGAAAGATGAACTCCCCAGGTAGGCAGGTGCCCAATATGCTACCAGAGAAGAGTGGAGAAATAACTCCAGAAAGAATGAAGAGGCTGAGCCAAAGCAAAAACAACACCCAGCTGTGGATGTGACTGGTGATGGAAGTGAAGTCCAATGCTGTAAAGAATGATATTGCATAAAAACCTGGAATGTTAGGTCCATGAATCAAGGTAAATTAGAAGTGATCAAATAGAAAAAAAAAAAAAAAAAAAGAAGTGATCAAATAGGAGATGGCAAGAGTGAACATTGACATTTTAGGAATCAGTGAACTAAAATGGACTGGAATGGGTGAATTTAACTCAGATGATCATTACATCTACTACTGTGGGCAAGAATCCCTTAGAAGAAATGGAGCAGCCATCATAGTCAGCAAAAGAGTCCAAAATGCAGTACTTGGATGCAATCTCAAAAACAACAGAATGATCTCTGTTCATTTCCAAGGCAAATCATTCAATATCACAGTAATCCAAGTCTATGCCCCCCGACCACTAACACTAAAGAAGCTGAACGGTTCTATGATGACTGACAAGAACTTCTAGAACTAACACCAAAACACAGATGTCCTTCTCATCATAGGGGACTGGAATGCAAAAGTAGGAAGTCAGGAAATACCTGGATTAACAGGCAAATTTGATTTTGGAGAACAAAATGAAGCAGGGAAAAGGCTAACAGAGTTGTGTCAAGAGAACACACTGGTCATAGCAAACACCCTCTTCCAACAACACGAAAGACAACTCTACACATGGACATCACCAGATGGTCAATTGTTGGTCCTTTAATGAACCAGAACCTGGTGGCCCGGAGTTGAAGATAAGAAAGTAAGAGAGAGGAAGAGGCTGATAGCCCCTGGTTTACGCGGAAAGCCAATAAAGCCCTGTTCTTAGAAGAGCTCGCGCTGCTGCACGTAGGCACCAGGCGCCCTCTTGAGTGGGGTGAAGGCACAGTGCACCTTCTCGAGAGGGTCTTAGAAGCCCAAGAAAGTGAGCTCAGCGGGCCTCTGCACCCAAGGAATTAGCCTGAGTGAGACAGAGAAGGAAAGAAAGAAAGGAAGGAAGGAAAGAAAGAAAGAAAGACAGACACGGGGACCCAAGCTCTGATGGAGCAAAGATGCTTTAATCAACATGGTGTGGGCATATATACTGTCTTACAAGGTAGTTATTCTCAGCAAAGATAAAGATTAAAATTCCAGATATACAAAACTTAAGACAATCCCTATCAAAGAGAGTGTTGCAAACAATCACTTTTTACCGTATAGTTCATAAAAAGGAAGAGGGTACTTATCACCGTAATGAGAAATGCCTGGATTCCTCAGCCCCAGGAAAGGCGTGCCTCTCCTCTTAATTCCTGAATATTCAGTAATTAATAAGGGCCAGAAGGTTCCTGACAGATCCAAAACAGCACACAGGAAGCCTCTTGTTAAATGCTTCCTGACAGTCAATACTGAAATCAGATTCATTATATTCTTTGCAACAGAAGCTCTATACAGTCAGCAAAAACAAGACTGGGAGCTGACTGTGGCTTAGATCATGAACTCCTTATTGCAAAATTCAGACTAAAATTGAAGAAAGTAGGGAAAACCACTAGACCATTCAGATATGACCTAAATCAAATTCCTTACAATTTATACAGTGGAAGTGACAAACAGAATCAAGGGTTTAGATCTGATAGACAGAGTGCCTGAAGAACTATGGATGGAGATTTGTAACATTGTACAGGAGGCTGTGATCAAAACCATTCCCAAGAAAAAGAAATGCAAAAAGGCAAAATGGTTGTCTGAGCAGGCCTTACAACTGGCTGAGAAAAGAAGAGAAGTGAAAGGCAAAGGAGAAAAGGAAAGATATACCCATCTGAATGCAGAGTTCCCAAGAATAGCAAGGAGAGATACGAAAGTCTTCCTAACTGATCAATGCAAAGAAACAGAGGAAAACAATAGAATGGCAAAGACTAGAGGTTGTTAGGAAAAACGCCGCGGGAGGAAAAAGCCGCCTCTAAGGACCGGTGGTAAAGGCCTTTTATTAAGCGTCGCTCTCGGGCAGAACTCCCGGGGGGCTGGTGAGTGAGGAGACAAAGGGAGTCTGCAAGGTATGAGGGGTGGGGAGGGGTTTTATAGTCCGGGCAGGCATCCAGGCCAGGTCTTTTCATATAAGGAAGAAAGCGCGGGCTACAGCGGTGGTCAGTGTCCGAGGGCTGTATGTTGGTACCTGATTGGGCCAGGCTGCAGGGGGCCAGCCCCTGGAAGTTTAGCCAGCCTCCGGAATTTGCCTTGCAGCACTTTCCCGGGGGCATGCCCCGACCTTTCATCCCGGCCTTTTTGTTATAGAACAAGGGGCGCCGGTTCTCTCTGGCTATTTCCTGCTGAACGGGGGCGACGAGGGGTAGGGGCCAGCCGGGACGAAAGGTCAGCTTATGCAGGATTGTGAAGTGGGTCTATGTCTTTTTGATTGAGTCGAGTATAAGCTGTTAGGAGCATGGCCCGTCCGGTCGCAGCCTGCGCTATTTCTTGGACCCAGCGAAGAATAAGTTGGACGAGGCAGGGGCCTGTGGTGAGGCCCAGAACCAGCAGGAGTATAGGGCCTAGAAAGGGCAAGAGGTATGGGAGTAAACCATTGAGTCTGGTCCAGAGGGGGCTTTCTTGGAGCTGTCTGCGCCTTTGTTCCAGGCCTGACGGTTGGGGCCGATAGGGGCTGTGGAGATGCCAGTCGATGTCCAGGGCCGTAGCCACCTGCTGGGAGATCTGTGAGAGTATATATATATATATATATATATATATATATATTTATTTTTATTTTTTTTTAAGAGAGGAGTAGGGCAGGAGGGGATGACCAGAAAGGAGTGGGTAAATAGGCAGGAAGCTAATTGACAGGGTGGTGGTTGGGTTTGGAGTGGACATGAGGGTTGGCCGTCAATGCCCATAACCGAAACCTGGGAAGGACGTAAAGTGTCCCTGAAAGAGGGAAGGACCGAATAGGTAGCCCCCGCATTAACCAGACTTTACCCGTTACCTGGAGCGTTACCCTGGGCTTGGCTTGGGTTATCAGGGTTCCCGAGTCTGGGCGATGTCAGCCATCGTCGAAGCTCAGCAGCTCGAAGGCCGGAGGAGGGCAGGAGGTCTCCCTGGGGCGCTCTGGTCCCCAGCCCCTAGAGGTCGGGGCCCGAGAGGCCCGGGGACAGTCACTAGCCCAGTGTCCTCGTTGTTTGCGCAACGGGCACGGCTTGGAAGAAGGCCGCGGATTGGGGCACATCTTGGCCCAGTGTCCTTTTTGGCCTCACTTGAAGCAGGCCCCCGGAGGGGGGTTTTGGGACCCTGAGCCCGCCGCCAGCCGCAGGGCCGCTATTAAGGCCTGGGTTTGCTGGTTTAGGAGGCTTGCCTGAAATTTGGCCTCTTGCTTGAGCCTTGCCTTTCGGCTGGCCTCAGCAGTTTCTTCACGGGCGTTATAAACTTTAAAGGCCATTTTTACCAGGTCTCGAATAGGGGTCTGAGGGCCGTCCTCGGCCTTGGCCAGCTTTTTTCAGATGTCAGGTGCGGATTGGGAGATAAAATGATTGGCCAAGGTAGCTGCCCCAATGGGGGACTCAGGGGACAGTCTGGTGTATTGAACAAGGGCCTCAGTCAGCCGATTAAGAAACATGGCTGGGTTTTCGTCGGGCCCCTGAGTCACCTCATCTAGTTTGAGGAGGTTTACTACCTTATGGGAGGACGTTTCCATCCCATCGAGGAGACACTCTATCATATAGCGTACCCGCAGCTGGCCGCCACCCCCTTCCTGGTAGTTCCAATCAGGGTCGGTGCCAGGAACTGCCTGAGCTCCCGGGGGGCGCTCGAGGGAGGGGTTGGCACAGTGCCGCTGGTCGGCCTGAGCCCTGGCTGCCGTCCAAATGGCCTGCCTCTCTTCGGGGGTGGTGGTAGATCCCAGGATGACATATATGTCCTGCCATGTTAAGGTGTAGGCGCGGGTCAGACCAGTAAACTGCTTAATGTACTGAGTGGGGTTGGAGGAAAAGGATCCCAGCTTGGCCTCAATCTGTGCTAAGTCTTGGAGAGAAAAGGGGACGTGGACCTGGGCTAGACCCTCAGCTCCGGCTACTTGTCGCAGAGGGAGTAGTGGGGCTGGGGGAGGGGGCGGGGAGGCCCCTGGAGGGTTGCTATGGGAGCGAGTGTGGGAGCTAAACGGAGACGAGAAGGGAGTGACGGGGGGAAGAGGAGGATACAAGATAGGGTTAAGGGCCGGAGAATCTGGGGCCTGCGGTGAAGCCTCAGGGGCGGGAACAGGAGCAAAAGAGGCCGGAGTAGGGTTAGAGGGGGAGAGGTTAGGAGGGGCCGGAGTGGAAGGGGAGGGAGTAGGAACCGGAGAGGAAGGGGAGGGGGCCGTGGGAGAGGCGTAGGGAGGGGGGGCCACCAGATCTTCTGGGGGAACAGAGAAAGCAGAGGACTCAGAGGCGGGAGGGGTTGGCTTAGCTCGGGAGGGTGGAGTCGGGGGGCCATGGTGAGTAGGATCTGGCTAGGAGCACACTTAGTGCACAGGGTGGGGCGAGAGCGCTACGCCCAAAAGGCCTGAACATAGGGGACCTCAGACCATTTTCCCGTTCTCCGGCAGTAATTATCCAAATCACGGAGGACGTCAAAGTCTAGTGTCCCTGTGGCTGGCCATTGTGAGCCATTATCTAGGGAATACTGAGGCCAGGCCTGTGAGCACAGAAAAGTGAGCTGCTGGGGGCGGATATCTCTCTTTAGCCCTAGAGTCTGCAGGTTAGCTAGCAGGCACTCTAAGGGGGTGGAGTATCGGGGATCGGGTTTGGAGGCTGTCAATCCCATGACGACCACGGGGCGTGGAGGCAACCCCCGCTGTCCGAACGTCTTCGGATGAGTCAAGCGGAGCCGGAGGTCCGTGTAGTCGCGGGGAACGTCTTCCTCATGACCGCAGGGACCCGGAAAGGCCGAAGCCGGAGGCCGAAGCCGGAGGTCTACTCAGCCGCTGGGGACGTCTCCCCACCAGCTGGTGACCGGGAGGGCCCAGTAAGTGCGCACTCGTTACGGGGCCCTAGGAGGTGGTCGTCAGGGAATGCAGGCCCCAAAGCCGAAGAGACTTACTCCGTATCCTGCCGTCCAGGGGGTTGGTCGGCCGCCTGGGTCCGAGGCTTCCGTGGCGGTGGAGCTCGAGGGGGCCTCAACGGCAAGTGCCGGGGGCCCTCACCTCGGGCCTCACGTTGGGGCGCCAGATGTTAGGAAAAACGCCGCGGGAGGAAAAAGCCGCCTCTAAGGACCGGTGGTAAAGGCCTTTTATTAAGCGTCGCTCTCGGGCAGAACTCCCGGGGGGCTGGTGAGTGAGGAGACAAAGGGAGTCTGCAAGGTATGAGGGGTGGGGAGGGGTTTTATAGTCCGGGCAGGCATCCAGGCCAGGTCTTTTCATATAAGGAAGAAAGCGCGGGCTACAGCGGTGGTCAGTGTCCGAGGGCTTTATGTTGGTACCTGATTGGGCCAGGCTGCAGGGGGCCAGCCCCTGGAAGTTTAGCCAGCCTCCGGAATTTGCCTTGCAGCACTTTCCCGGGGGCATGCCCCGACCTTTCAGAGGTCTCTTCAGGAAAAGTAGAGATACCAAGGGAACATTTCATTCAAAGATGGGCACAAGAAAGGACAGAAATGGTATGGACTTAACAGAAGCAGAAGATATTAAGAAGAGGTGGCAAGAATACACAGAAGAACTATACAAAAAAAGATCTGAATGGCCCACGATGGTGTGATCACCCACCTAGAGCCAGACATCCTGAAGTCCAAAGTTAAGTGGGCCTTAGGAAGCATCACTACAAACAAAGCTAGCAGAGGTGATGGAATTCCAGCTGAGTTATTTCAAATCCTAAAAGATGATGCTGTGGAAGTGCTGCACTCAATATGCCAGCAAATTTGGAAAACTCAGCGTGGCCACAGGACTGGAAAAGGTCAGTTTTCATTCCAATCCCAAAGAAAGGCAATGCTAATGAATGCTCAAACTACCACACAATTGCACTCATCTCACACGCTAGCAAAGTAATGCTCAAAATTCTCCAAGCCAGGCTTCAACAGTACATGTACCGAGAACTTCCAGATATTCAAGCTGGACTTAGAGAAGGCAGAGGAACCAAAGATCAAATTGCCAACATCCACTGGATCATAGAAAAAGCAACCAAGAGAATTCAATAAAAATATCTACTTCTGCTTCATTGACTAGGTTAAAGCCTTTGACTGTGTAGATCAAAACAGACTGGAAAATTCTTAAAGAGAAGGGAATACCAAGCCGCTTTTACTTGCCTCCCGAGAAATCTGTATGCAGGTCAAGAAGTAACAGTTAGAACTGGACATAGAACAACAGACTGGTTCAAAATTGGAAAAGGAGTACATCAAGGCTGTATATTGTTACCCTGCTTATTTAACTTATATGCAGAACATATCATATAAAATGCTTGGCTGGATGAAGCACTAGCTGGAATCAAGAATGCTGGGAGAAATATCAATAACCGCAGATATGCAGATGACATCACCCTTATGGCAGAAAGCAAAGAGGAACTAAAGAGCTTCTTGAAGAAAGTTAAAGAACAAATTGAAAATTTTGGCTTAAAACTTAGCATTCAAAAAATGAAGATCTTGGCATCCCATCCCATCATTTCATGGCAAATAGATGGGGAAACAATGGAAATATTGATAGACTTTATTTTGGGGGGGATCCAAAATCCACTGCAGATGGTGACTGCAGCCATGATATTAAAAGACGCTTGCTCCTTGGGAGAAAAGCTATGACCAGCCTAGAGCGAATATTAAAAAGCAGAGACATTACTTTGCCAACAAAGGGCCATCTAGTCAAAGCTATGGTTTTTCTAGTAGTTATGTATAGATACGAGAGTTGGACCATAAAGAAAGCTGAGCACCAAAGAATTGATGCTTTTGAACTGTGGTGTTGGAGAAGACTCTTGAGAGTCCCTTGGGCAACAAGGAGATCAAAGCAATCAATCCTAAAGGAAATCAGTCCTGAATATTCATTGGAAGGACTGATGCTGAAACTGAAGCTCCAATACTTTGGCCACCTGATCCGAAGAGCTGAAAAACTGACACAGTGATAAAGCCTCTGATGCTGGGAAAGATTGAAGGCAGCAGGAGAAGGGGGCAACAGAGGATGAGATGGTTGGATGGCATCACCAACTTGATGGACATGCATTTGAGCAAGCTCCGGGAGTTGGTGGTGGACAGGGAAGCCTGGCGTGCTGCAGTCCATGGGGTCACAAAGAGCCAGACACAACTGAGCAACTGAACTGTACTGTAACGGGCGTACACAGGAGGCCATGTGACTGTTAGACCTCACCTCACTTCCTACTTCCCTCCCCAGAATCACATCACAGGTGGGACTCCCCAGAAAGTAGGCTCCAATGCCCAATGTTTATAGGGGAGCCTCCTGGGGCCAATGCTGTGGAAAGGAAGGGAAGATGGTGGGGATTGTGCAGAGGGAGATGCTGGGCTGAGAATCTAAAGGACTTTTTGGCTCAGCCCATGGGGAGCCCTGGAGCTGGGACACTTTAGAGTTATCAGTCAGGACAAGAGGATCAGGTCTGTGTATTCTGGGCAGGCCAGTCATCAAATACAGTCCTTCCTGGAGTGTGACCAGGAGGAAGTTATTTTCAGCCCCCTGAAGGGGACCAAGGTGGCCCAGCACCAATGGAGTTCATGTCATTCATGGTCTCCAAGTTCCCTTTGGCCCTTGCCACCCTTTTCATGTGTGTGTTAGTCACTCAGGCATGTCTGTAGCCTATGGCCCATCTATGGAATTCTCCAGGCAAGAATACTGGAGTGGGTTGCCATTTCCTCCTCTGGGGATCTTCCTGAGGCAGGAATCGAACCTGGGTCTCCTGCACTGCAGGCAGATTCTTTACCATCTGAGCCACCGGGAAAGTCACCCTTTTGAGCCAAATGCTTTTTTTTTTTTTAAGATTTTTTTTTTCAATGCAGACCATTTTTAAAGTCTTTACTGAATTTGTTACAAAATTGGTGGTGGTTGTTTGGTCCCTAAATTGTGTCTGAATTTTGTGACCCCGTGAACTGTAGCCTGCCAGGCTCATCTGTTCATGGGAATTTTCCAGGCAAGAACAGTGGAGTGGGTTGCCATTTCCTTCTCCAGGGATCTTCCCAAACCCAAGGATTGAACCCATGTCTCCTGCACTGCAGGCAGATTCTTTACCAACTGAGCCACAGGGAAGCCCATATTGCAATATTGTTTCTGTATTTTTTTTCTGCTTTGGGTTTTTGGACATGAGGCATGTGGGATCTCAGCTCCCTGACCAGCAATTGAAAATGCAGTGTCTGTATTGAAACGCAAAGTCACAACCACGGGACCACCAGGAAACCTCCTAAAATGTTTATTTATTGACTTCTTATTTCTGCCTTCATGGCATGTGGGATCTTAGTTCCCTGACCAGGGATTGAACCTATGCCCCATGCAGTGGAATTGTGGACTCTTAGCTACTAGACCTCCAGCGAAGACCCCTGAAATGCTTGTTGTAAAGTGTCATTTTCTTGTCACTCTGGAGGATCCCCTGAGCCTGAATGAGCTGTCAGGGGCCTCTCTGTTCCATTCCCAGCGCCCTGCCCCTTCTCCAGGGTCGGAGTCCACATGGAAGGGCAACGGGGCCTCAGCCTCAGCAACCTGGAGAGGAGAACCTCAAGAATCAAGGCTTCCCCCCACCCCTCAGGATTCCCTGGGGGCTCGGAAGGTCAAGAATCTGCCTGCAATGCAGGAGAACTGGGTCCGATCCCTGGGTTGCGAAGATCCCCTGCAGAAGGGACTGGCTACCCACCACATTGTTCTTGCCTGGAGAATTCCATGGACAGAAGAGCCTGCTGGGCTGCAGTCCACAGGGTTGCAAAGAGTTGTACAGGACTAAGCCACTAACACTTTCACTACCCCCCCCCCCCCCACTCCTCCTTTTTTTCAAAGACAACTTTCTGGAGCTCTGGATTTATATAAAGCTCACATATGTCAGTTTCTGGAGGCTGGACAGTTGCAGAATGCCACTCAGCGCTCCTCCCATCCCACCAGGGGCTCAGCGTTTGATTAAGATATGCTGGGTTTAGCAAAAGTAGTTGCAGGTTATCACAAATCTGTCTTAAGGAGGTTTGTCATCTGGTAATAAAAATACAACACAAAATACTCTCTTCCGAATAGCCATTCCTAACATCTCATGGACAGAGGTGCTGACAGACTCCATGGGAGGGAGGTGAGAGTGAGGGAACAGGGGCTTGGTGAGTAATAATGGAGGATGAACCCTATGTGGGAAGGGGACAGGCCCCCAGCGTGGTCGACTGTCAGGAAGCATTTAACAGTAAGATTCCTGTGTGCTGTTTCCTATCTCTCTTGAGCCCTCTGTTCCTTATCAGTCCCTGTCAGGGGCGAGAGGAGCAGGCAAGCCTCATGGGATGCTTGCATAGGATTTCCTTCATGAGCTTTTCCATTTGGTGAAAGGAGTTATTTACGACCCTCTTTTCTCAGTTGTGTCTGACTCTTTGTGACCCCATGGACTATTGTAGCCCACCAGGCTCCTCCGTCCATGGGATTCTCCAGGCAAGAATACTGGAGGGTTTGCCACTTTCTTCTCCAGGGGATCTTCTGGACCCAGGGATTGAACCCAGGTCTCCTGCATTGCAGGCAGACGCTTTAACCTCTGAGCCACCACGGAAGCCCCTTTGATATAAGATCGCCTCTTGGTCTTATGGCCTTTATTGCTCTTTGCTTCCTCGGTAAATTTGTAAAGTCTGGTCTTTCGATCTTTATCTAAAGAAGCTACTGGTATATATGCTCTTACAGAATTCAATAAAGCACCTTTGTTCCATCAGAGCTTGGGTCCCCGTGTCTTTCTTTCTTTTCTCCTCTGCTCTTTCTCTCTGTCTCTGTATTTCTGGCTGATTCCCTCGAGTGCAAAGGCCGGCTGCGTAAATATTAGCCTCTTTCCGTCTTTCACTTTCTTATCATCAACTCCAGACCACCAGGTTCCGGTCCAATAAGGGGCCAACAAGTGGTCACTGAACAGGGACTCCAATACACGTGGCAGATTCAGACGGAGTGACCCCAGAGGGCCTGTTGAGGCTGGTAAGTACTAAGACACGGGTCAATCAGCTGGAAAGCCCCCTCACTTTTCTGCTTTACTTCATCACTTATTTAAAGTTCAGGGACTTTTGGTTTCATGCCAATGAGTAGAGGCTTGTCCCCTGGTGCCCTGATGAAGGCAGTTTTGATTTAAAAATTTGGCACTGGGTCAAAGAGAATGTTGAACAAGCCACCAGACAGGGAAAAGATATTCTGATAGATTTCTGGCCCCTGTGGGCTCTCATTAAACCTGTGATTCTGCCATTTCAAGGTAATTCTAGCCCTCCTGATATTCGGCAACATAAAATATTTCAGAATTTTCCTACAAGCCTTGCCCTGGCTGCTCCAAATGCTCCTCCTCTGCCAACAGGTGCAAATCCAAAAGTCTCTCCTTTACTAGGACCTAATGAAACTTACGCTGATTTTTTAGCTAGATTAGAAACTGCTATTTCCCGTACTGTAATCAGAGAAAAAGATAAAAGGCAACTAGAAAAATTACTTGCTTATGAAAATGCAAAGCAAGTATGTCAAAAGGCTATAGCTTCAATTTGTGAGACAGGGACTATTATTGATTATTTGAAGCCTGTTGCAATATTGGATCAGAAACTCAAAAGGTGCAAATGCTAGCTAAAACAATGGTTGCTACCTTTAGAAGGGGAAATGAAGGATGCGTTACATGTGGAGATAAGATTTAAAAAGGGACTTCCCTAAGAAAGCTCAAAAAAAAAAAAAAAACCTCCAAAAGTCTGCCCCTGCTGCCGTAGAGAAATGCATTGTGCCAAAGAGTATAAATCTAAATTTGATATTGAAGGAAAACCTATTCCAGAAAACCCCAAGCAGGAGACCCCCCAGGTCCCCTTCAACAAAAAGCAGGAGCAAATTCCATCTTTTCCCTCAAACCCTCAACATCCAGCAATGCTGCTGTTGATATACTAGCCCTAAATGACTTTCTCCTTTACCCTCAAGCAATCCCCTCTAGAATATCTACCAGACTTTTTGGGTCCCTGCCCCCACAAACCTTCGGTCTTTTGCTTGGCCGATCTAGTTTGACTTAACAGGCAGGAAGGCCGGGGGTCTCCAAATGGAGAAAATAGGCTGCAAGTGTCAGACATTTTTATCTCTTTTAAGCGGCAGGAGGAAACAAACTAGCGATATATTTTTGTTTTTCCTTCTCCATACAAATTTAAAAAGAGGTTTCTCTTAAAATACTATGTTGCCATAATGATATCTGGTTTCACCTAAAGTTAACTATTCTCAAACCCTGAGTTAACCAATGCATTTTTCTTATGAAAATGTTTGTCTTAAGCTATGTTAATGTGCTATACATTTACCCCAGACTCTGTCTTCAAGTCGGTTCTGCCTAATGGCTCAGAACCTACTTGACAAACCAGTATGTTATACTCAGATATTGTTCCCCTAATCTATGTAAACAAAACTATTTGTATGGTAATCTGCCTTTCTTCAAGATTCATGTCAATCATTTTATGGCCCGGGACAACTCAGCTGGTGCCAAGGTTATCTCAAAATGCATGTTGTGGGTGAGGGGCCTGGTGCTATTCTCTGAGTTTTGATACATTTCCTTTCTCTAATTCTCTAATTAGCAGACTGCTAGTAGTTATAAGACATCTGGCTAAAGACTAGCAGGGGGGCACTCTTTCTGCCCCCTTCTGATATCTGTCAGAAGCTTTCTCTATCTCCTTTATACTTTAATAAAACCTTATTACAAATAAATCTCAATTTGAAAACACATTACAAACTTCTACCAATTTCCCAATAGCTTTTCTAAAATATTTTGGAGAAATTTCATTTCATTATCCTTCTGGTAAGCTGTGAAATTTCTTCAAAAATACTGAATTTATTATTTCCCACATTATCAGTTCACAGCCTATACCACAAGCTGAGGTTTTTTTTATATAGATGGGACTAAAAACACCAAAGCTTCATTCTGGTCTCTTAAAGAATATGAAGTCTTTTATACTAAATTTCATTCTGCTCAACAAATAAATGATATGCTCTTATTCAAGTAATTTGCCTACATCCTTACCCCATTAATATAGTCTCTGATTCTATATATTCAGTTTTTGTATTAAAAAATACAAAAACCTCCACCATAAACTCCAATCAACCTATTATTCAACAACTCTTTTTTTAAACTACAATCTGTTATTAAAAACCGCTCTTCTCCCATTTATGTTACACATACAATCTTTTTCTATTAAACATATTACAGGTATTTCTTATAATCCACAGACACAAGACAGTCGAACAAACACATCACACACTAAAGTTGCAAATAAAAAAAATTTAAAAAGGGGGAATACACAGGAACACTACTGTCTTCCTTATCTAAAGCAGACTTTACCAGATTCCAACATAAGATATTTTCTAAGCCTATAACAATTGTTAATACAGCTTTATTTGTTTTAAATTTTTTAAACTTGTCACAAGGGGATATCTTGACAAGAACAGAAATACATTTCGAGGAATTGAAGGACACTTCTCTTCCTCTGCCCGTTTGGTATCAAGATGGATTCAATAAACAATGGAAATCTGGGATATTAATCTTACAGGGAAAGGGATATGTTTGTATTTCCCCAGATGGATCCAACAAACTTTTTCCTCGGAAAATTCAACCCAAGGGGGCCCCCCTTGGGCATTCAAAATGGAGATGAAATAACTAGAACCCCCGGAGGAAGAAGTTCCAATACGGGCCATGGCGGCTCTAAACATCTCCAGGAAGTGCTGTCCTCAGCAACATCAACCCTATGATCACCCCACTTGGGGACAAATGAAAACCCTTACTAATGAAGTTAAAAATCTGGTTTCTCAACAAGAAATGCCTGAGTCCTAAAAACCTTTCTATCGCTATGCTGACCTGCGTGACCCCTGGTTGAGCCAGATTAACAAATCAGATTTAACTGGGCTTACTTACCCAACCCCCCTTTATTATAGGTCATATGAAATGGACGGAGAAAAGACCTATAGTATCAACCAATGACTCCACCCATATGCCCCCTCCCTGGAAGCCTCACACCCTGGGGAGGAGGGAAAGCTAATTAACATTTCTTTAGGCTATGAAGTCCTTCCATTGTGCATGGGCCAAGCAAAATTATGCGTAAATGTTAGCCGACAAACTTGGGCTTTTTTCCTGCCTCCAAAAGAAGACTTTCGGACACTGCTGTCCTTTGTCTGTGAACCATGAACAGAAACTTTACAGAAAGAGTTAGGGAAAGAACAAAAAATATTATGTAAAAGGTTACTAATGGAACATTACCATGACAAAGGACTTCTTGGCTGGCTTGAGGGTGAAATGGCACCCCTCCTCATCCTCGAATTGTCCTCGATAAACAAATTGGGCCTGAACTATGGGACATATAAAAACTTGCTGCAAACACCGAAGAACTTGAAACTTGGACTAGACATTTCACAGAGACCAGTCATGGTCATAGTAACTCTTTCTTTCGCTATAATCAGTCATATTTTATACAGGCCTGTGTCCCACTTCCTTTTGTTATAGCCATAAGAAATTTACAATTTAATAAGACTTTATGTTCTGTAACTTGGTGTTAATTGCCAATTTTGTGTTACTCCTGTTCAATCATAGTGCCTACAATTGGGAACAAATCAAATTTCATTTACATGATAATGACTCTCTGAATGTACAATTACTGCAAAAGGGAATCTTTTAAACTTTTTCTAAACATCTGCCCTCTTTCACTAATTTGGAAACTTTAGCTAAACAGCTCGCAGATCAATTGTCTGGGCTAGACCCGCGAAGATGGTTTCAAAGTGTTACCCACAGCATCGGGTCTGGAACTGTAACTTTGGTGATTGTCTTGATAATTGTATTTGTTGTTTATCGTCGCCTTTCTATAAGGTTGGTTAATACTAACCAAACTCATTTGGTCAGGACCTTTTTTACAAATATAATAAAATAGGGGGAATTGTCAGGAAGATTTAACAGTAAGATTCCTGTGTGCTGTTTCCTATCTCTCTTGAGCCCTCTGTTCCTTATCAGTCCATGTTGGGCGAGAGGAGCAGGCAAGCCTCTCCCAGGACAGAGATCCAAAGAGATGGGATGCTTGCATAGGATTTTCTTTGTAAGGCACAGTTTGGGCCGAGGCAGAAAAGGAAAGACGACCTCAACAGAAGTGAGTGAAAAGTCACTCAGTCTTGTCTGACTCTTTGCGACTCCATGGACTGTAGCCCACCAGGCTCCTCCATCCATGGAATTTTCTAGGCAAGAGTACTGGAGTGGGCTGCCATTTTCTTCTCCAGGGGATCTTCCCGACCCAGGGATCAAATCCGGGTCTCCCGAATTGTGGGCAGACGCTTTACCGTCTGAGCTACCAGGGAATAAACAGAAGTAGGTCACCTTTATTCAGGCAAGGAAGGGCGACAGTCGGCCTAACAACCAGGCTGAGCGCCGAGAGGGATCAGGGAGGCTCCATATTTATAGGGAGGTTTGCGGAAGCGATAAGGGAAACGTTAATCAGGTGGGATGCTTTGGGTATTCTTTAGTTGAGATGGCATTTGTAGTTGGACAGGGGGTGATAAGTCTTCTGGGCAGGTGTAGGGGGTGGAAGGTTTCTGGACAGCGGGTGATGAGTCCCAGATAGATGCAACTGGCCTGGAGCATCAGGGCGGGACCTAAAGTTCTGTTCTGTTTTCTCCAAAGTTAGATGATTCAGCAAGGGCCTTTGAGACTGTTGTTTTCTTTCCTAGGCCCAAAAGACTCCTTCATCCTTCATTAGCTTTTCCATTTGGTGAAAGGTGTTATTTACAACCCTCTTTTGATATGGATCTCCTCTTGGCCTTATGGCCTCTATTGTTCCTTGCTTCCTTGGTAAACTTGTAAAGTCTGGTCTCTTGATCTTTAACTAAAGAAGCTACTGATATATATACTCTTACAGGATTCAATAAAGCACCTTTGCTCCATCAGAGCTTGGGTCCCCATGTCTTTCTTTCTTTTCTCTTCTGCTCTCTCTCTCTCTCTGGCTGATTCCCTGGAGCACAAAGGCCGGCTGTGTAACCCAGGGAATATTAACCTCTTTCCTTCTTTCACTTCCTTATCGTCAACTCTGGACCACCAGGATCCGGTCCAATAAAGGACCAACAGTCAGCTGGCCCGAGGGCTGCGCTGCACCTGCCTGGGAGGGTGGCTCTGGCGCATCTCAGGACGGGACTGCCAGGGACTCATCTTCTGTTCTTGTGCCCCTTCCAGCACCATGGCATCCTGCCCCGTCCTGCAGAGGGAGAAGGTGTTCCAGTCGGGAGACCACATCTACAGAATCCCGGCTCTGCTCTACCTGCCTCAGCAGGAGACCCTACTGGCCTTTGCAGAAGAGCGGACGAGCAAGAAGGACGAGCATGCCAAGCTCATTGTCCTGCGCAGGGGAAGCTACGATGCAACCACCCGCCAGGTCCAGGTAAGGCCAGATGGGGGTACCGCCGCTTTGCCAGGCATACGGGGACCAGCTCACCTTTAGATGACTGAGGTCTGGGGGCCAGAGTGTTCAAGGACCCATCAGGGATGGACAGAGAAGGTACCCCCCGGTGATCGCCCGGATCTCACATGGGTTCACCCGGAACAAGTTTGGCTGGCCTGGCTGCATCTGCTTCGGTACAAGTCAGTCGGGGAAACTGGTTTTGGAAAGATTCCCTACATCCTTGAGACACTGAGGGAGGACCAGCTCAGCATCACCTACCTGCGAGGCAGTTCATCCTCTGAGTAAAATTGACCTGGAGTGGGTAATTGGGGCGGTTGCTTGGGTCCTGAAGTTCCAGCATGTAGATAAGTAATTCTGATGAAGATCCTCAAAGCTGGCTTACTACATATGAAGGATTTAATATTGTGACTATCTTTACTGTGTGGTCATTGCTTCCTTGTAGTTGCTTAGAGCATGGGTTTGAAGCAGAGGGACCTGGGTTCATGTCCCGGTTCCACGGCTTACCAGAACTATGGCCTTGGGAAGCTCATCTACCTTATCTAAGCCTCTCAGTCTGCAGATGTAGGATGGAGGTAGTCCTACCTGCGCCCCAGGAGTTAGAGCTTAGGGTTAGATAAGACCATGAGTGTTAGACCCTCGGCACGTGTCTGCCCTTAGACTCACTCACTGGGGGATGGTTATTAAGGAATAGGAGCTTCCCTGCTAGAACCCATCTGCCAATGCAGGAGATGTAAGAGATGCAGGTTCAATCCCTGGGTTGGGAAGATCCCCTGGAGGAGGGCAAGGCTACCCACTCCAGTATTCTCACATTAAAGAACAGGGATAGACAGCAGAGTGGCAGCATCTATGACATCGACTCGGGTACTAGGGAAGCTCACTGAGTCCTAGGGTCAAGGTGCTGCCCCCTCTCAGACCACATTAGTAGCGTATGAAGTATAAAAGATGGGAGGTGATTGTCACGCTCGGTCCCACCCTGGCAGACCATTTGTTATTCCTAGCTAAGGCTTTGCTTTTCAAGAAGCGGAAGCTGGATGGAGCTGGGCAGGGCTGGTGCCCGAAGCATCTTTGTACTTGAGGTCTAGCACATCATGGTTGCCCCGGATGTGTGCTGGAAGGATTGGGTGGAGTTGGGCCATCTTGCAGGGCGTGAGGTGGAGCCCTGGCTCCCGCTCTGGGAAGTGCTGTGAAAATGAATGAATGCTAGACCAAGAGTTCTCCTCCACGAGCCTTCACGCTAACTCGCCCGCCCCCAGAGCACCACCCTTGTCAGGGTCTCTGGCCGTCTCCGGGTTACGCTTCTCCTCCTCTCCTCTCCCGCAGTGGCACTCGCAGGAGGCGGTGTCCCAAGCCCAGCTGCAGGGCTACCGATCCATGAACCCAAGCCCCCTGCATGATGAGACCACGGGTACCATTTTCCTCTTCTTCATCGCCATCCCCGGGCAGGTGTCGGAGCATCACCAGCTGGAGAGCAGGGTCAACATGACACGCCTGTGCCAGGTCACCAGCCGGGACCATGGCAGGTCCTGGAGCCCCGCCATCGACCTCACAGACTCCGTCATTGCCTCCGCCCACAGCGACTGGGCCACGTTCGCGGTGGGCCCCGGGCACTGCCTGCAGCTGAACAACCCCACGCGGAGCCTGGTGGTGCCGGCCTACGCGTACCGCTGCCTCTCCTCCCTGCAGGCGCCTTCCCCCTCCGCCTTCTGCTTGGTCAGCCACGACCACGGGTCCACTTGGGCGAGAGGGAGCTTCGTGGCCCAGGGCACCCTGGAGTGCCAGGTGGCCGAAGTCGGGGATGGGCAACAGAGGGTGGTGTATCTGAATGCGAGAAGCCCCTTCCGAGTCAGGGTCCAGGCCCAGAGTGCCAACAACGGCCTGGATTTCAATCAGTCTCAGTCAGTGCAGAAGCTGGTGGAACCCCCCCACGGCTGCCAAGGGAGCATCATTGGCTTCCCCAGCCCCCACGCAGGCTCCGAACCCCCGGCCTGGTGGCTGCTCTACACCCACCCGACTGACCCACAGCAGAGATCCAACCTGGGCGTGTACCTCAACCGGTGGCCCCCCACGCCCGCTACCTGGTCGGAGCCCACCCTGCTGGCTCCCGGCAGCTGTGCTTACTCAGACCTGCAGAGCATGGGCACCGGCCCCGACGGGTCACCCCAGTTTGGGTGTCTGTATGAATCGAATGATTACAAGGAGATCGTCTTTGTCATGTTCACCCTGAAACAAGCCTTCCCAGCTGAGTTTTTGCCGCAGTGAGCAGCGAGCCCACTGGGTGCTGCCCACGAGGGCTTTGCCCACCAAGGGGCTGGCGGTTCTCTTCCACCCAGGCCCCTCTGGACGCGGGGGGGGGGCCGCCTCCTGCTTCCCTTTGTTGTACGTGTGATCAAAAGTGTGCCTAGTGTGTGTCTGCCGCTGGGCTCCTTCCCTCCTCCATTGTCTCAGCCTCCCCAGAGGATTCTATTTTCAGCCCAGAAACTGAAGGAACCTGGCTTCTTGGAGCCCCTGGTGTCAGCCTGCCTGCTCCCCCACAGCCCGGGTTTTCTGCAGGCCTTCATGAATTATCTAGTCCAGCCCATTTCTCCTTAGCTCATCATGTTCCTGGGCTCAGGCTGGGACAAAGATGCAAATTAGCAGAGACGTGCATGTACGTTTGTGTGTCTGTGTGTGTCTCTCTGTGTGTCCTCAATGCGTTAGAGCAGGGACCATGAGCATGGCTTTGCAGGGAGGTAAAGCAGGGGCTAGGAAAAGTAAGCTGGCTTATATTGTATAAGCTTCCCAGGGCTGCTGTAAAAAAGTACCACCAACTCAGTGGCTTAAAACAACAGGAATTTACTCTCTCACAGTTCTGCAGGCTAAAAGCCCCAAACCAAGGTGTCCACAGGGTTGTGCTCACCCCAAGGGAGCATGGGGCGCGTCCTTCCCTCCCTCGTCCAGAACCTGAGGCCTCCCTTGGCTCGTGGCTGCATCACTTTCAGGTCTGCCTCTGTCTTCCCATGGCTCCCTCCTCCTTCCTCTCTGCTTTCTCTTCTGAGGGCCCACCTGGACAATCCAGGATGACCCTGCACTTAACTACATCTGCAAAGACTCTTTTCCAAATAATGTCACATTCACAGCTGTGGTTTTTCCAGTAGTCATGTATGGATGTGAGAGCTGGACCATAAAGAAGGCTGAGCACTGAAGCCCTGATGCTTTCAAATTGTGGTGCTGGAGAAGACTCTTGAGAGTCCCTTGGACAGCAAGGAGATCAAACCAGTCATTCCTAAAGGAAATCAACCTTGAATACTCATTGCAAGGACTGATGCTGAAGCTTTAATACTTTGGCCACCTAATGGGAAGAGCCGACTCATTTGAAAAGACTCTGATGCTGGGAAAGATTGAGGGCAAGAGGAGAAGGGGGTAGCAGAGGATGAGATGGTTGGCTGGCATCATCAACTCAATGTACATGAGTTTGAGCAACTCTGGGAGATATTGGAGAACAGAGGAGCTTGGTGTGCTGCAGTCCAGGGGTCACAAAAAGTAGGATACAACTTAGCAACTAAACAACAACAAAAACCCCAATGCAAGTTTAAGAAAAAATCACATCTGAAACATTCTCCTTTCGCAGAGGTTGTGTGGTTGCATGCTAAGTGCTTTACTCATGTCTGACATGAGTTTGAGCAAACTCCAGGAGATGGTGAAGGACAGGGAGGCCTGGCATGCTGCAGTTCACGGGGTTGAAAAGACTCAGACTCGACTTTGCGACTCAACAACGCAACTCAACAACGCAACAACTCAACAACGCAACAGTAAAGAATGAACCGCTACACGCAATAGCATGCTTGATTTTCAGACACTGTGTTGAGTGAAACAAGACTGACTCAAAAGAGGACACACTTTATGATTTTATTTATATGAAATTCAAGAACAGACTAAACCAGTCTTCCAAATAAATCAGCAGTGGCCAGCTCTATGGAGGAGAGCTGTTGACTAAAAATGGGCTAAAAGGAGACTTCTGGGTGCTGGGGACCTTCTCTTGCTTGATCTAGTGCTGGTGACGTGAGTGATTCCATGTGTTAAAAAGAATGAGCTTATGAGCACAAGGTTTGTGTACCTCACTCTATGCATGTTATACCTCAATAATAAAATAAACACTGAACAGAACAGTAGATGTGTTAGTTAAATCTCCACATCAGTATATTGTGTTGAGTTGTAAAACTTTGGAAGGGAAGACTTTTTAATTAAAAAATTGGAGGGGGTGAATATTATTAATGAACTTTTGGGGGGGAATAATTTTAGATTTACAGAAAAGTTACAAAGTTAGTACAGAGTGTTCCCGAACACCCCACACCCAGTCTCCCCTAATATTATCATCTTATGTAACTGTGGTACATTTGTCAAAACAAAGAGGTTTCGCTGGTACTTTACTATTAACTAAACTCTGGGCTTCATTCAGATTTCTCTAGTTTTTCCACCGATGTCCTTTTCCTGTTCTGGGATTCAATCCAGGATACATTCAGTGAAACTGAATTTTTACTGTAATTTGTGTCCTTAGACACACACACACACACACACACACACACACACACACACGTGAATGTGTGCCTGCTAAGTCACTTCAGTCGTGTCCAATTCTTTGTGACGCTATGGACTGTAGCCTGCCAGGCTTCTCTGTCCATGGGATTCTCCAGGCAGGAATACTGGAGTGGGTTGCCATTTCCTCCTCCGAGGGATCTTCCTGACCCAGGGATTAAGCCCACATCTCCTGAGTCTCTTGCACTGTCAGGCAGATCCTTTACCACTGAGCCACCTGGCAATCCCAGAGGAGAATAAGCGTGTATAGTTTTAAGCCACCAAGTGGGTGGGGGTTTGTACAACCCTAGTCTTCTTGCCTCAGCAGCTGAGAAGGGGGACCGGGTGTGGTGAGGTGAGAGGTTGCTTCTGTGCTCAGCTTTGAGCGTGACAAGCGCATCCCGGGACACCTCAAGGTCACAGTGCCCCCCAAAACATACAGAAAATGAGAAGCTAGGAAAGGGATCATTTCTATCATGTTTGCTGTTGTTCAGTCCCTAAGCCATGCCCTACTCCTTGCGGCCCCACGGACCGCAGCATGCCAGGCTTCCCTGTCCTTCATTATCTCCCGCAGTTTGCTCAAACCCATGTCCGTTGAGTCGGTGATGCCATCCAACCATCTCATCCTCTGTCACATTTCTGTCATGTCATGTAATTCCTCTCTTTGGCCCGTCCTGATATCTGATGACTCGAGGGAGGAGAAAGGGGAGTATTGACGTCTAACTTCCCTGTTGTCACAACCTTTCCTGGGATGACAGAATCCTCCCGTCCATCCCGGGGAACCCAGGCCTTCCTGTTCTGAAAGGACTCCATCTTCCAAACCCTCAGGAGAGGGAAGGTAGACTATGTTACCATGGCAACCTTCTACTCCCACCAGTCAGCCCTCAGGGACCTGGGCCATGTCCCAAGAGGTACTGTCTGTGGCAAGGGGTTAGTGTCCAGGACCCTTCCTGACCTGTTAAATGTGGAATTGACTGTAGCCTTCCAGGCTCCTTTGTTCCTGGGATTCTCCAGGCAAGAATACTGGAGTGGTTTGCCATTTCCTTCTCCAGGGGCATCTTCCCGGCCCAGAGATTGAACCTGCATTTCTTATGTCTCCTGCATTGGCAGGTGGGTTCTTTACCACCGACACCATGTGGGAAGCCTATATTGAATGTACTGGTATCCAGAGACTCCTTAGCCCCACCCGGGTCCTTCTATTTGTGGTCAAATAGGATCGATGGAGCCCCATTACACATGCACTATCTCTACAGCCCCTGCCTCTCTGATGGGGGCAGGCTTCCTGAGGATCGGGGACCTGCTAGATATCTGTCATCCAGAGACCAGAGCTCAGAAGCACAATCAGTGCCAAGGAGTCGGTGCTCTTGTCACTATTAGAAATCCTGGGACAGGATCGTCATTTCCAAAATGTCCCCATTTATTTCCCCTCTTTGTTCTGGAAGTTCTGGAGTTTCTTTGGTGGCTTAGTCAGTAAAGAATCTGCCTGCAATGCAGGAGACTTGGGTTCGATCTCTGGGTCGGGAAGATCCCCTGGAGAAGGGCATGGCAATAAACTCTAGTATTCTTGCCTGGAGAATCCCATGGACAGAGGAGCCTGGTGGGCCACAGTCCAAGAGGTCTGCAAGAGTCAGACACGACTGAGTGACTGAACTGTCTTTGTTCTGCCCAAACAGCTGATAGCTCATGGGAACTGATTGAAGAGCTGAGAACTACGTGCCGGGTCTCTCCTGTGGCCACACGCACTGCTGAAACTTTGCAGAATGGGTCCCCTACGGACGCAGGAATGGATCATCACGGTCAGCGACATGGCCAAGGCACCCTTTCCCACACCACCCACTCCAGGTGCCAAGAGTTTGGTTTGCTTCCTTGGGATGGCTGAGTCCACCATTACACAGAGGAGTGTTTTTTAGTGTCAGCCATGGAGTAGATGATGCTCTGGGAGCTGGGGATTCAACAGTGACAAGACAGAGCCCCATCCTCAAGAAACCTGGACCGCGTGGGAGGAAGTGGTTGATAAACATGTAAGCAATTTAGAGTGAATTGCAACCCAGGTTAGCAATAAAGAGAATGTACATGTGCTCAGAGCTTCCCTGATGGATCATTGATAAAGAGCTCGCCAGCCAACGCAGGAGACATGGGTTCAATCCCTGGGTCAGGGAGAGCACCTGGAGATGGAGATGCAACCCACTCCAGTATTCTTGCCTGAGACATCCCATGAACAGAGGAGCTTGGTGGGCTATGATCCACGGGGTCATAAAAAAGTCAGACACGACTTAGCAACTAAATAACAGCAAGAAGATAAGAGGAGGTGACACTTGAGCAGAGGCCCTGGAGAAACAACAACACACTTTGTTCCCCTCAAGGAGGTATAGCCGTGGACCCAGCATCTCACCAGCGTCCAGCTGGCAGCTGGCCCCCAGGACCTCAGTCTCTGGCCTTGCCCCAGTGTTGCCTTTGGGGTCCACATCATGGGTTTCCATCTGCCATGTACATAGAGCAGAGGCTACCATGATGTGGTCCCCAGAGAAAAAGCATCACCTGAAGAGCCGTGAGAAATGCAAATCCTTAGGTCCTGCTGAATCCGACAGACCTTCTGAATCTGAAACACTAGGGGCAGCCGGGAGTGCCCAGCAAGCTGGCTTTTAACAAGCCCTCCAGATGATTCTGACATGTGCGGAAGTTTGACAACTTAAAGAAACCCTGGTATAGGGCCCAACCTGCTCAGGACTTTGTTCAAGATGCAGGAAGAGCCTCTCGGTTCTACAATCTCCCTTGCCACCCTGGTGGTCTTCCTGATACAAACAGCCCTGGTGGGATTTAATGCATGGCCCCCAGAGGAGGGTGGTTGATGATGGGAAAGAAAGTTGACAAAGCTCCTCCTTCCCTGGGCTTCCACCCTGCCTTCTCCCCAGAGGAGAAGGTATGACTGGGCACACCTGTCTAACTTGGTCAGAATGATCAGAAAAGGATATTCTTTGGGCCTGGAATAAAGGCCCACGATGTCTCAATTAGCCTTCCTTTGGGACCAGTGGGTCTGCAGCCCACTCTTGTTCTGCTGACCTCTTACAACTATGCCCTCCTCTCTCAGCTGTGGTCCACCCCAACCCTGGCTCAGCTAATGCCCTTCCTCTTTTGCAAATCTTGAACTACACCTCTGAGCATTTGGCAGGTAAGTCTGGTCCCTCCTTGACCATTCTGTAGCTTAAGTATACATTTCTAATTAGCATAACCTAACAGTAAGGTTGACAGTGAATTTTTGCTAGATTCTAAAGCCATGAAGCTACACAGAGAGCTTCTGCAGCCTCTGTGTGCACAGGCTCTCCATGTGGGGGGTCCTCCTGCTCTTGACAAGTCTACCACTGGCCTTTGTTCCTTTAACTAACGCATGTGCCAGGTGCACAAGATCATGGGACATGAGTTTAATGAAGTCGTCCACTGGACAGCCTATCTCATGACAGTGGGCACTGTCTGAAATTTGTTAAGACCAAAAATGAAAAAGCTGTGAGAGTCATCTTTTGGTGTGGTCCACTATGGCCATGGTAGAATCTGTCTCCTCCCTAGAGTTTTAATCATGCCAAAGCCACACACATGCACCCATGCACACACACACGTACCCGTGCACACACAATGCACCCATGCACACATACCTGTGCACACACATGCACCCGTGCACAGACACACCCATGCATGCACATATGCACACACACCTGTGTGCACACACATGCACCCATGCATGCACACATGCATGCAAACATGCACACACACCCATGCACACCCATGCACACCCATACAGGTGCACATACTTATGCACCCACATGCAGACACTCACACAGTTTCTCTCCTATCCTCTCCTCCCCTCCCCCAGGGACCATGGTGACTTCCTCAAGACCACACAGACAGCCAGTTGGAGATAGGGCCAGCGGAGCATTGGGTTTTCTGAGCCCAAACCAATGTTCGTACATCTGTTCCAAGTTGTCTCCTTCATCTCGTCTTGAACATCCAAGAAGTTCAAAGAGATTCATGCTTGTGGGTTCTGGAACATGGAGTTCTGCTTGGCCCATCTCCAGAGCCTGTGTCCTTAACTCCGAGCACTGTGCCGCCTTCCTGGGCATTCCCTCCTAGCCTCACCAAAGTGGGTGGAGAGGGAGCCAGGATGTCAGCCCCGGTGTGTGGTCTTGCCAGCCTGGTGTGCCTGAGAAAGTGGCGATTCATGCAGAGCCAGGAGGAGCCAGAGAGCTCAGGGCTCAAGGCTCCTGTGCTGCGTCGTGAGATTTCAGGCCACACTGCCACCCGCGTCTCATCCCACCACGTGCAGACGAAAGGAAAGAATCCAACACTGAAATGTGATGCTTAAATCATGCTGCTCCAAGCAGAAGTGAGAAAGCTGACTGTACTTTTGGCAAGGTGCTGCTTTTTCAAATTCCGTTTCTGTACTCTTTTTAGGGGAGGGTTTCAGAGTAACAGGTGCCAAATATTTCGAAGTACAAAGAAGCAAAAAAAAAAAAAAAACCACCCATAATCCCACTAACAAGAGGCACATTTTCTTCTGGGTTTTTAATCTGTGAACTTTTCTTTTTTCCCAAAAATTGAGAATATGCTGCACAATGAATCACGCTTTTTACCCCCACTTGAGGTTATATCATAAGCATTTCCTCCACACCATTTTCTTGCAAAAGATAAGACATCAAGAGATGTACCTCAAATTATTTAACTATTCCCTGAATATAAGAAATTGAAGTTACTTACATTTTTTTCTGTTATAAATACACTGAGGTGAAAAACTATGTGAGTACCTTTTAGTCCTTATCTGTGGTTATTTCTGTAAATTTAATCCCCTGAAAAGAATTGCTGAGTCAAAGATGAGCAGTTGAATTTTCTTGAAATGTGTAGTTTGTAAATGGAAGGCCCAACTCCCTATTATGAGTTTAAAATGCCCTGAAATAGCTTTCTCCTTTTATACTGTAACACAGCTGAGCTCCCAGAAAAGATGAATGTCATGCATTTGTCCTTTAATTCATTAATCATGGCCCCTGCTTTCTCTCTGATGTGGTTTATAACCTGGTTAAATACCAGAGGTAGACACTGCATGCAATAGAGAAGACACAGGAGACATGGGTTTGAGCCCTGGGTGGGGAAGATCCCCTGGAGTAGGAAATGGCAACCCACTCCAGTATTCTTGCTTGGAAAATTCCATGGACAGAGGAGCCTGGCAGGTTACAGTCCATGGGGTCGCAAAGAGTTAGACATAACTGAGTGACTGAGCATATAAGACATCTAGAATCGTTGTGGCTCAGCTGGTAAAGAATCCACCTGCAATTCGGGAGACCTGGGTTTGATCCCTGGGTTGGGAAGATCCCCTGGAGAAGTGAAAGGCTACCCACTCCAGTATTCCGGCCTGGAATCCATGGGATCGCAAAGAGTTGTACACGACTGAGCGACTTTAACTTTCACTTTTCTAGAATCAAAAAGGTCAAAATGGCCCTGCATATCACCTGTTCGAACTTGGCTCACAATCTGACAATATGAGAACAGCGGTCTGGGGAGATGAGTGACTGCTCAGAGCCACACAGCCCGGGCCTGGACTGTATCAGGCCCCTGCAGGTACCCCGACTCCCACCCTTCCCTGGACCAGAAGTTCAAGGGTCCCAGGAAAAAAATGTGGCCTCCCGACCACTGTCACCTCCCTTCCCTTTCCTTCATTCCGTCAGACCCTCTCTTCCACCCAAGGAGGCTCTGGGTCAGAGGGCGCTCAGTTAGCCCTTGTCATCTGACTCATATTCCATCCACACGTGGAGCATTTTCCTTCTTTCTAGAACTTTCAGGGTGACATTCTGAGTGTGGTTTTATAACCACAGGGCCACTGATTTTCAGTGAGAACCTAACTTTCAGTGTGCTAAATGCTTTCTTTTTTTCTTTAATCCATGAAGAAAGCATGTATTGCATCCTCACTGTGTGTTAGACACTTAGCTGAGTGTATAAAACAAAAGTGAACATCTATTGGGGATTTCCCTGGTGGCCCAGTCGTTAAGACTTTGCCTTCCAATGCAGGGGATGCAGCTTCAAATCCTGGTTGGGGAGCTCAGAGCCCACATGACTTGAGGCCAAAAAACCAAAATAAAAACAGAAGTGATACTGTAACAAATTCAGTAAAGGCTTTAAAACAGTACACATCAAAAAAATCTTTAAAAAAGTGATTGCTTATTGAGGCCTGACTGTGCCACAGGCATCATCCCAGGCTCTTTGCAGGCACTCGCTCATTCAGCCCTTCCAACCGCACTGTGGGGCAGGTCACTATTATCACCCCCATTTTACAGAGGAGAAAACTGAGGCAGAGCAGAACGAAGCCTCTTAACCATGATTTTAGTACAAGCTGGGAAGCGGCCACACCAGGAGGTCAGATCTCTTAGTCTGCCCTTTTCCTGCCTGACTCGGGAGGAGTGAGGTGGTGGGCGTGTCACAGCACAGCATAGGGTGGGAACTTCAGGGCGGCAGAGGCCTTGTGCCCTAGGGTCCGGGGCAGCATGTGGGCACAGGGCAGGCTCTCAGTCAATATCTATTAAGTGAAGGATGAAGGGATGAATGGACACATGTGAGGATCCGAGGTGGTCACAGCAGAGCTGGAGTGAGCATGGGAGAGGGTCAAAAAGACCAGGAAAGGTGGGTGAGGTATGGACCTTGAAGGGCTTGGTATGAGCTGCCAGGGAGCTAGAATTCCATCCAACATTAGAGGATCAGTATAGGTCATGTTAGTAAAGGACCCGCCTGCCAATGCAGGAGACATAAGAGATGTGGGTTTGATCCCTGGGTCAGGAAGATCCCCTGGAGGAGGGCATGGCAGCCCACTCCAGTATTCTTGCCTGGAGAATCCCATGGACAGAGGAGCCTGGCAGGCTGCAGTCTCTAGGGTCACACAGAGTCGGACACAACTGAAGCGACTTAGCATGCACGATCAGGGAATTTCACCTGGAGGAAGGGCAGGCTCAGATTTGCATTTTAGAGAGCCCTGGTAGAAATGTGGAGGACAGAGTGAGAGGTGTGGGTGGGCTGGTAAGGAGCCTGAAGGAGGATGGGCTGGAGAAGGTCCTCCTGAAAATGCAGGGGACAAACCACAGAAGAGTGGAGTGAAACCAAGTGCATTGAAGGGAGTGGATCCCAGAGGGCTCCGTCGGTGATCCAGCAGATGTGGGTGGGGATGAAGATGCCATTCAGACTCCGGCTTGGGAGACTGGGTAATCTAGACAGGTGATGCATGTGGCAGAGCAGGTTTATGATGTACGGATGGAAAACTCAGACGAGGCGGGGCTCACGTGTCCGTTGGATATGCACGAAGGCAGCGGAAGTGTGGGTGGGAGCCTAGGAAGGAGGTCAGGGTGGGAAGTGCAGGTTTGGAAGCTGTGAAGTGGGGTAACACCCTGAGATCATGGGACAGACAGAGAGAAGTTCAATAACACAAGCTGGGGAGATGCCAGGGTCTTAGAGGGTGGAGATGAGATGGGTGGTCAGAGAGGAAGATGGGGAACTGGAGAAGAAACCCGAGGCACTGCAGCGGGGGCAGGAGAGGCCTCCAGGGTCACGTGCTGTGATGAGGACTCGGGAGCAGGAAGTCCGTGGAGATCCAGATGAGACGCTTTCAACGGGAGGCGAAGAAATGTGACAGTGAGTGAGGGCAAATCATTCCCCAAAGTCATCAGTCAGTCAGTAAGCTGAGTAGCTCAGTCGTATCTGACTCTCTGTGACCCCATGGACTGCAGCACACCAGGCTTCCCTCTCCATCACTGACTCCTGGAGTTTACTCAAACTCATGTCCATCATGTAGGTGATGCCATCCAACCGTCTCATCCTCTGTTGTCCTCTTCTCCTCCCACCTTCAATCTTTCCCAGTATCAGGGTCTTTTCCAATGAGTCGGTTCTTTGCATCAGGCAGGTGGCCAAAGTCATCAGGTAATGGGAAAAAGAGCAGGCAAGGAGGAGGCAAGTGGATGCCTGATTCTCAGTCGTGACTGCCCATGGGCCAAGCCAGAGGATGTGTGCACCCCAGCAGAGACATGTCTATTTAATTGGCCTGGGGTGGAGCCTTTCAAATACACAGTCAAGGCTGAGAACCATTAGCAGGGGAGATTGCTGTGGTTTTTTAAAGATGGAAGAACACTGAACTTGCTTATAGGGAGGGGGGAGGAGTGAGATGGGGGAGAGGAGAATATCCAGAAGGGTCAGGGTGGTTTGGGAGCTATCCCAGCAGGTGCCAAGGGAACCATGGAGAGATACTAGAGGACCATGGGGCTAGAGGCTGACGATGCATTCGTGAGTGGTCTGGGAGACCCATCTACTGTTTGTGGGCAGAAAAATGAGTTTTTTTTTTTTAATGAGCTGCTCTGAAGAGTGTGGAGGGTTGAAATAGGAAAGCAAGATGAACTAGAAAAACACAGGTTTTGATAGGTCAGCCAATAAGGAAGGCAAAACTGATGTCTGGAAAACCCTGGCCACCATTCTGGTTGGAGCTGTGGGTTTGTTCGGTGCTAAGCTGCCTGGCAGGGGGACTTCTCTGGTGAGGGTCAGTAATCCCATCAGGAGGCAGTCTAGCTGGAGGTTTTCAGGGAGCTATGGAAGGAGGAGGGGGGTGATGAGGTGACTGGAAGCCCCAAGGAGAGGAGTCCAGGGTGTGGATGCTGTGTGTGATAGGGGCTGAATGTGTGGACGTGGGCAGGGAAAAAGGCAGGTTTGGGGCAAAGACTGGGGCTTATGAGAGATGGAAGGGAAGGAGAACTGGGTCTGAGGGGTGGAGCTAGGTCCAGAGGTCAAGGTTTGGGTTACAAACATTTCAAGGGCGGCAGCTACCATGGGCAGAGGTGGGAGTAGAGGCCAATCCAGACATGGGGGTAAGGAGGACTCTTGTCAGGCACCCAGGAGCAGGATGGGAAATAAGGAGAGGAATGGGTACTGGCCAGATTAGAGAGTCTTTACAAGGAAGAGATTTTGAACTTTGTTCTGTAGGCTGTAAGAGCTACTCAAAGATTGTCAGCAGGGGAGTGATGGGTGCTTCTTACAAGCAAGTCTTGTAAGAAGATGCACCTGGATGTTCTTTGCAAACCGGGGCTTGGAACTTTAGGTTTGGGACATGAAAGAGGTCACAGTTATAATTTGAACAAGCCCCTTCTGGTGGGAAGGGATTTGCAGTCTGATGGTTTGATAGCCAGCCCAGGCTATTCTACCACAGTCTACCGGGTGCTCATCAAGTCATTTCTGAGCACACCACACAAAGCCTAGAGGACTGGGTAGACTATTCCACCAGGTTTTCTTCTACCAGGAACCTGTTCTGATTCTGGGGTCCATACACATCTCCAAGGACCTTAAAATGATCCTCTGAAACCTTATGCAGGGGTCCATCCCCCAGGCCTGGAACCTAGCTACTCCTGCATCTGCGCCACCTCTAACAATGGTCTGGGTGACTGCAGTGATGGGGGCCTCAGGGGCTTCCAAGAGGATTTAGGTGAACGGAGCAAAGGTTCTGCCCTGAGAATTTCAGAGTCAAGCGCAGAATTTGGGGCCCACCTAACTCAAAGTGTGGAGCATGCATAGCGGTTATATGATTCAGCAGACATGAGCTAGAATCTCCGACCTGCCACTCACTTGCTGGTGGATTATTTTACCTCTCTCATTCCCAGTTTCCCTACTAGTAAAATGGAGATAATGACAGGACCTCCCTTATGAGGTTTCATGAGGATTGAATGCGGTAGTTCACGCCAAGAGCTTTGCTCAGGGTCTTACACGTGGGTGCTGGTAGAAAGACATTCACTAACTGATGTTGTCCTTGTTGTTCACTCAGTCATGTCTGACTCTTTGCAATCCCATGGACTGCAGCACACGAGGCTTCCCTGTCCTTCACCATCTCCCAAAGTTTGTTCAAACTCATGTCCATTGCGTCGATGATGCCATCCAACCATCTCATCCTCTCTTGTCCTCTTCTCCTCCTGCCTTCAACCTTGCCCAGCATCAGGGTCTTTACCAATGAGTCAGCTCTTCACATCAGGTGGCCAAAGTATTGGAGCTTCAGCTTCAGCGTCAGTCCTTCTAGTGAATATTCACGGTTGATTTCGTTTAGGATTGACTGGTGTGCTCTCCTTGCTGTTATAATTCAATAAATATTTAGTGGGTCCTGCTATGGACTGAATTGTTTTCCCTCCAAATTCACATATTGAGACCCTGACCCCCCTAAAGTGACTATTTCAAAATGGGGTTTTTAACAGGTGATTAAGATTGACTGTGTGGATCACAGAAAACTGTGGAAAATTCTGAAAGAGATGGGAATACCAGACCACCTGACCAGCCTCTTGAGAAATCTGTATGCAGGTCAGGAAGCAGCAGTTAGAACTGGACTTGGAACAACAGACTGGTTCCAAATTGGAAAAGGAGTACATCAAGGCCGTATATTATCACTTTACTTATTTAACTTATATGCAGAGTACATCACGAGAAACGCTGGGCAAGCTGAAATCAAGATTGCCGGGAGAAATATCAATAACCTCAGATATGCAGATGACATCACCCTTACGGCAGAAAGTGAAGAAGAACTAAAGAGCCTCTTGATGAAAGTGAAAGAGGAGAGTGAAAAAGTTGGCTTAAAGCTCAACATTCAGAAAACTAAGATCATGGCATCTGGTCCCATCACTTCATGGCAAATAGATGGGGAAACAGTGGAAACAGTGGCTGACTTTATTTTTTGGGGCTCCAAAATCACTGCAGATAGTGACTGCAGCCATGAAATTAAAAGATGCTTGCTCCTTGGAAGGAAAGTTATGACCAACCTAGACAGCATATTAAAAAGCAGAGATATTACTTTGTCAACATAGGTCTGTCTAGTCAAGGCTATGGTTTTTCCAGTGGTCATGTATGGATATGAGAGCTGGACTATAAAGAAAGTTGAATGCCAAAGAATTGATGCTTTTGAACTGTGGTGTTGGAGAAGACTCTTGAGAGTCCCTTGGACTGCAAGGAGATCCAACCAGTCCATCCTAAAGGAGATCAGTCCTGGTTGTTCATTGGAAGGACTGATATTGAAGCTGAAACTGCAATACTTTGGCCACCTGATGTGAAGAGCTGACTCATTGGAAAAGACCCTGATGCTGGGAGAGATTGAAGGTGGGAGGAGAAGTGGACAACAGAGGATGAGATGGTTGGATGGCATCACCGACTCAACGGACATGGGTTTGGGTGGACTCTGGGAGTTGGTGATGGACAGGGAGGCCTGGTGTGCTGCAGTTCATGGGGTTGCAAAGAGTCAGACATGACTGAGTGACCGAACTGAACTGAAATGAACTTCCAAGGTAGGGGGCGTGGGTTTGATTCCTGGTCTGGAAGCTAAGATCCCACATGCCTTGTGGCCAAAGAAACAAAATATAAAATAGAAATGACACTGTAACAAATTTTAGACTTTAAAAATGGTCCACATCAAAAAAAAAAAAAAACAGATCTAAAAAAAATAAAAATAAGTAAGCTACAGGGATATATTGTACAGCACGAGGAATATAGCCAATATTTTATATTGGATGTATAACCTTTAAAAATTGTGAATCACTGTGTTGTAACACCTGAAACATATAATATTATACATCAACTAACTATACCTCAATTAAAAAAAATTTTTAATTAAAAAAAAAGATTAAATGAGTTCATAAGGATGGGGTCCTAATCCTATTGGGTTGGGGACCTTATAAGAGGAAGAGAGATACCTCTGTGTGTGTGTGTGTGTGTGTGTGTGTGTGTCTGTCTGTCTGTCTGTCTCTGTCTATCTCTCTATATATATAGGTACTGAAGGGAAGCCAAATGAGGACACAGCGAGAAGCAGCCATCTGTGTCATGATCTCAGGCTTCCAGCCTCCAAAACTGTGAGAAAATATTGACAAATGTCTAATGTTGAAGGCCTCTGGTCTGTGATGTTTTGCTATGGCAGCTTGTGCTATGATACCTCCTACCTGGCACTCTGGGCCGGATACTACAGCCCTGAGGGATTAAAAGACAAATGTGGATTCTTGAGGAGGTGATAAGGAGGGGATTCCCTGGGTCGGGAAGATTCCCCTGGAGAAGGAAATGGAAGCCCACTCTAGTATCCTCGCCTGGAGAACTCCATGGACAGAGGAGCGGAGCCTGGCGGGCTACGGTCCATAGGATCTCAGAGAGCTGGATGGTCCATAGGATCGCAGAGAGTTGGACACGACTAAGCGACTCCACACAGCACACAGGAGAGGTGCACACGAAACAATGCAAGTGTGAGTCGTGATAGGAAACGCTCTGAGCAAGCAAAGTTGTGAAGGCTCCGGTCTTGGGCTCCAAGAGAAGCGATGCTATTTAGCACATGTGTCAGAAAAAAGCCCTTGCTTCCGGCAGCCTGGGGGTCTGGAGCATCAGGGAAGAGAGGGTGCCATGGGGCGATGGTGGGAGAGGGGGCAGCGTGGCGATCCAGAGAGGACTTCCAGGCAGTTCTGGGAGCCGAATGATGGGCAAGGATGTAGTCGGGACACCCAGGGTTTCCGGAGACCCTGGGCACCCACACAGGAGGAGGAAGTGCACCTGAGGACACTGGGCAGAAGATTCTGATGGGAATAACACTGGAACCCACTGGGTGTTTGGGTTTTGGCGCATCAGCTAAGAGAACTGCTGGCTGCCAGGGCCGAGAGGCAGAGGAACAGAATAGGAAGCTGGAAAGGGGCTGGCATGTAATCCCCACAGCCGTGGGCAGAAGACGCATTTAGGGGACATGGCAACAGGCTCTGCCAAGGGAGGATGATCACGACTCAGGCTTGGGAAGTGCCCGGTACCATGACAGAGGGTGTGGTGGAAAAGGGGCCCAGGGCGGCACAGCTGCCCTAGGACAGGTCAGTGGCAGTTGGTCCAGGCAGGTGTACCCAAGTCTGAGGGTCAGAGTTACCGTCTCCAGAGTTTGGCAAATCTGACCCTAGGGGTCAGGGAGCCTGCAGAGGGTGGCAGTTGTTCTGGCAATTCAGTTACCTCGGGCACTGACTGCCTAACTTTCGCACCCTCGGTGTGGGCTTCGTACAAGGAAGGTGTTGAGCCGCCTGTAAAGGAAAGTAAAGATGGAGTCGGTATCGCTAAGAGAGCTGTCTAAAATGGAGCCAGGACAATCCCCTGGTGGCCTAGCTGGGGAATTTCTTAACCATCTTGATCTTGTTCCTCTCTTACCTTTTTCTTCACTTGACTCATCATGTAATTCTGAGCTACTGAAACAGAAATTTGATTGGTCTCTTCTTCCAGTATTTTCCCTGTCAACTATTCTATACATATTATGCCCTGGACATCTAGAAAACTGATAGCAGAAAGGATTTTTTAAAAATAAGAGGGTAAAAGTCACATAAAAATCCTACCGCAGGGAACTCCCTGGCAGTTCAGTGGTTAGGACTCAGCGCTGTCACAGCTGTGGCCCAGGTTCAATCCCTGGTCAGGGAACTGCGGTCCTGCAAGCTGCACGGCACAGTTAGTAAAATAAAATGAAATGAAAGTGGTGCCAGGGGGCCAATAGTTCAGTCACTCAGCCATGTCCAACTCTTTGCGACCCTGTGGACTGCAGCATGCCAGGCCTCCCTGTTCTTCACCAACTCCCGGAGCTTGCTCAAACTCATGTCCATCGCATTAGTGATGCCATCTAGCCATCTCATCCTCTGTCGTCCCCTTCTCCTCCCACCTTCAATCTTTCCCAGCATCAGGGTCTTTTCCAATGAGTCAGCTCTTTGCATCAGGTGGCCAAAGTATTGGAGCTTCAGCTTCAGCATCAGTGAATATTCCAATGAATATTCAGGACTGATTTCCTTTAGGATGACTGGTTGGATCTTCTTGCAGTCCAAGGGACTCTCAAGAGTCTTCTCCAACACCTCAGTTCAAAACCATCAATTCTTCAGTGCTCAGCTTTCTTTATAGTCCAGTTCTCACATCCATACATGACTACTGGAAAAACCATAACTTTGACTAGATGGACCTTTGTTGGCAAAGTAATGCCTCTGCTTTTTAATATGCTATCTAGGTTTGTCATAGATTTCCTTCCAAGGAGCAAGAGTCTTTTAATTTCATGGCTGTAGTCACCATCTGAGGTAATTTTGGAGCCCCCCAAAATAAAGTCTCCCACTGTTTCTGCTGTTTCCCCATCTATTTGCCATGAAGTGATGGGACCAGATGCCATGATCTTAGTTTTCTGAATGTTGAGCTTTAAGCCAACTTTTTCACTCTCCTCTTTCACTTTCATCAAGACGCTCTTTAGTTCTTCTTCACTTTCTGCCATAAGGGTGGTATTATCTGCATATCTGAGGTTATTGATATTTCTCCCAGCAATCTTGATTCCAGCTTGTGCTTCATCCAGCCCAATGTTTCTCATGATGTACTCTGCATATAAGTTAAATAAGCAGGGTGACAATATACAGCCTTGACGATCTCCTTTCCCAATTTGGAAACAGTCTGTTGTTCCAAGTCCAGTTCTAACTGTTGCTTCCTGACCTGCATACAGGTTTCTCAAGAGGCAGGTCAGGTGGTCTGGTAGTCCATCTCTTGAAGAGTTTTCTACACTTTGTTGTGATCCACACAGTCAAAGGCTTTGGCGTAGTCAATAAAGCAGAAGTAGATGTTTTTCTGGAGCTCTCTTGCTTTTTCTATAATCCAGTGGATGTTGGCAATTTGATCTCTGGTTCCTCTGCCTTTTCTAAATCCAGCTTCAACATCTGGCAGTTTACGGTTCACGTACTGTTGAAGCCTGACTTGGAGAATTTTGAGCATTACTTTGCTAGAGTGTGAGATGAGTGCAATTACATCCCAGCCTGGATGGAATCTGATCTTTTGACCTGACAAAATCATTCAGAACATCTGCAGAAACTCAAGCTACTTACTGGTGTGTGTGTGTGTGTGGGTGTGCGACTCCATGGACTGTAGCCCACCAGGCTCCTCCGTCCATGGGATTCTCCAGGCAAGAATACTGGAGTGGGTTGCCGCTTCCTCCTCCAGGGGATCTTCCTAACCCAGGAATCGGACCTGTGTCTCCTACATCGACAGGCAGCTTCTTAATTGCTGAGCCACTGGGTAATGCTTACTGACCCCTTACCCTAAAGTTTCTCTTAATATTAAGGTATATATCTTATGGATACCTGACTGCATAGAGCCCAAAGACAAATGGCCATTGTACAGGTTGTCATGTTGTCAACAGGTGACTGGTCCAATGCACTGTGCTGGGCTATAGGCATAGTATGCTGGCTTTAAAAAGAATATGGTAGATACAAAGAAAAAGCTCCATGAAATGTTCAGAAACATCGCTAAGTGAAAAAAGCCAGGTGTACAACAGGGTAAAAAGAAAAGATCTACAAAAATATGCTTGCATGTGTGCAGAAAGTTTTGCGAGAAGACATAAGATGCTGGCCCTGGACCAGTGGGGGGACTTCCCTGGTGGCTTAGATAGTAAAGGATCCACCTGCAATGCAAGAGACCACCTGCAGTGCAGTTAGATGCAGGTTCGATCCCTGGGTTGGGAAGATCCCCTGGAGAAGGGAATGGCAACCCACTCCAGTATTCTTGCCTAGAGAATCCCGTGGACAGAGGAGCATGGAGGGCTACAGTTCATGGGGTCACAAAGAGTCGGACATGACTGAGCAACTTATACTATACACTGTGACAGTGGGTGGGGTATGTGGGTGAGTCTGCCATGGCAGGGAAACTTATTTCGCATTGTGCTGGCTGACTTTTTACTCTGTGAATGTATTACTTCTCAGTTAAAGAAAAAAAATCCGTCTCTTCCTCACGAATCCCGAGGGAGGAGAGCTGGGGGAGGTGTCACCTGGAATACCACCAGCCATCCACATAAAGCCAAGCTGCCCCATGGGATTTCACACACACCATCCAGAGCCAGCGTTGTCTTTTTAATTTACTTAATCTTTATTCTCATAAAAGTAGTATGCGGTCATATAGGATAAAGTAGAAAGAAGATTTGCCGCCAAACTCTGCAATCTTCGTATTTGGTGATTTCTCAAGATAAAGCTTTTTCCATAGCTAGAATCAGCATTTCCAGTTTCCTGAGATTTTCTCTGTCTCTCTCTCTCTCTCTGTCTTTTTACTTAACACTGTATTATGAATATTTTCCGGTGTCCTTAACAATCTTAGTGAAGGACCCTCATTGTTTTCATGGTTGTGAGTGTCCATCACCCAATTCTCCCCAAAGTCGAGCTTCATTATTCCCAGTGGCAGTTCAAGTCCATTTGATTTTCTCGTCTGTTTCATCTCTGGCGGAAGGGGAGAGTGACTCACTGCCAGGCCTGTGGTACTCCAGGGACGTCCTGGAGCAGAGTTCATGGACTCTGTGAGCCCACGGATCCCTGGGGAAATTGCATCCGTTCCTGCTGAACTCGTTAGGACAGGAATCTGTGAACTGAGACTCTTGGAAAGCGACAAGCCGGGCAGCAGGTCACACACGACTCCTGGGTGGAGGGCGGAGTTCGAGGCTCCCCCTGGTGGCAGGGAATGATAAGGCTTGGAATCTGACCCCTTCAGGTTATTTCCAGAAATGACCAGAGTCCTGCCGTCTTGATAAACCAACAGCGAGCGTCACGGACGCCGTCTGCAGACTGGAGCGCCCCCGCAACTGCTCTGGCCCTCCAGACACCAGTCAAGAGGGTCCCCTCTGAGACTCTGGCCGGGTTGACAGCACCCACCTCGCCAGGCACCTTACCTGACGCCACAGACCCCAGGCATTTATGACTGAGTGAGATTTGCCGCCCTGGCCTCCTCCTCTGGGCCTGGTTTGTGAGGGGTGGGGTGGTGCGGGTGGGGTGAAGGTGGGGGGCTGGGCGGTGCGTGAACCAGGCAACACCTTCCTGCTCTTCAGGGGCCTGAGGCTTAGGGGCCTGGGAGAGGCCCAGCCAAGTGTTCTGAGGACTGCTGGACCCAAAGGGAAGCCAATCGGTGTCTTCAGGAGCCTGGGGAGAGGATGTGGAAAGGTCCTCTCAAAGATGCCAGCCGCAGAAGTGGAGGAGTCAGCAGGTGGGGGAGCCGGGGGTCCGACAGACCCCCAGAACAAGCTGGGAGCGGGGCTGGGACAGAGAGGGCTGAGCGGGGAGGAAGACTTCCTTCCCAGCAGAGGGTCAAAGGTATGATCCCTCTGTAATAGTCGTCTCTGGCCTTTGATTTGAGAGGGGCCCATGGGGGGCGGTTGGAGAAGGAAGTGGAAACCCACTCCGGTATCTTTGCCTGAAAAACATCCCCTGAACAGAGGAGCCTGGAATGCTGCAGTCCATGGGGTCGCCAAGAGTTGGACAGGACTGAATGACTAAAACAACAAATAAACACGGGGGGAGGTAAGTTAATCAGGACAGAGGAGGGTGTCGCTCCTTCTGGGACGGGGGGCCTGACCCCCCTGACCTGGACCGAGAGGGAAGGCTCGGGCCTCCCATCCTACCTGGTTCTCTGTGAGCGGTACTCCACCCCCTTCTACAACCCCAAGATGCCTTTGTATCACGTCTGCTGCTGCTGCTGCTAAGTCGCTTCAGTCGTGTCCGACTCTGTGCGACCCCATAGACGGCAGGTCTGGGGTGAGGGAAATTCACTCCTCATTACGCGGCTGAGTGAGCAGCTTTCAAACTTCATTGTCACGTATTTCCTTCTGTATTAGGTTCTCCAGAGAAACAATGCCAGTGCAATGCATGTACACAGATTTATTTTCAGGAATTGGCTCATGTGATTGCAGAGGCTGGCAAGCCCCAGATCTGCAGAGTGGGGCTGCAGGCTGGGGACTCAGGGAGGAGCTGAGGCTGTGGTTTGAGGCTGAAGGCGGTTTGCTTACTGAATTCCCTCTTCCCTGGGGAACCTCCGTCTTTTTCTATTAGGGCCCTCCACTGATTGAATGAGGCCCACCTGTGCTTTGGAGAGCAATGGACTCAGAGTCTACTGATTCAAAGGCTGATCACTTCTATGAATATCTTCACAGGGACATCTAGAATAATGTTTGGCCAAATATCTGGGTACGCTGGCCCAGACACATTGACACTTAAAACTATCTCAGCTCCTTTTGTTCTTGATGACTCAGTAACCACTTTCACTCCCCCACTTCCTTCCCATAAGATTGTATGGTTGACACCAATTCTGCCAAGGCTGGTGGGGACTGCGGAGCCCTGGGGTACAGTAAAGTGCTTTGGTGAGCAAAGGAGCGAAGGGGAAACATGGTGATTAATACTTAGAAATATTGTCCACCATGTGTGAAGTGATCTACATCTCTACCTCCTCCTCCTCCCCAACCCTCATCCTGACACCTGGGACTCCATAATCCTTCTCCTCGTCTGACCCCCTTCCCAGACCTTGAAACCCACTCTGCTTCCTGTCCATGGTGGAAAGACCCCTGGACAAGTAGCTTCATGGTCCCACGGGATCATCACACTTCTCTCTTGGCTCCTGTCTCTGTCACTTGCCACCTCCGGAAATTTCAGAAGCAGAGTCCCTCCTATGCCTTGGCACCTGCCATGGAAGTTCGTTTCTTCAACACTGAAGTTTTGTCTGTTTTTTCCAGAACTTCTAGAGATGCTCTATTCAGACGCTCTGTCCACCTTTAATCGAGTCGTTTGGCTTTTGGACGTTGAGCTGTATGAATGCTTTGGGTATTTTGGACGTTAACTCCTTGTAGGATATATCATTTGCAAATATCTTCTCTCGTTCAGTAGGTGGCCTTTTCATTTTGTTGATAGCTTCCTTCACTATGCAAATGCTTCTTAGTTTGATGTAGTATCATTTGTTTATTTTTGGTTTTGTTTCCCTTGCCTGAGGATATAGTGCCAAAAATTATTACTAGTACTGATGTTAGATGGCATAGTGCCTACATTTTCTTCCAGAAGTTTCATGGTTTCAGGTCGTACATTTAAGTCTTTAACCCAGCAAACAATTTTTGTGTGTGTGCATGATGTGAGAGAGTAGTCCAGTTTGATTCTTTTGCATGTAGCTATCCAGCTTTCCCCAAACCATTCACTGAAGAGGTTGTCTTTCATCACTTCAAATACGTTGTGCTGCTTGCTTCTGGCCTACACAGTTTCTGCTGAAAGTCTGCTGATTGTCTAAAGGGAGTTCCCTTGTATCTAACTGGTTGCTTTCTCTTGCTGCTTTTAAGATCGTCTCTTTATCTTTCATCTTTTCCATTTAATTATGATGCATCTTAGCACGGATTTCTTCAGGTCCATCTTATTAGGGACTCTGTGTGCTTCCTGAACCTGTTTCCTTCCCCAGGTTAGGACTGTTTTCAATTGTTATTTTTTTCAAATATGTCCTTTGACCCTTTCTCTCTCTTCTTCTTCTTCTGAGGCCCTTATAGTGCAGCTGTTAGTATGCTTGATGTTCTTCTAGAGGTCTCTTAAACTATCTTCATTTTTTAAAAATTCTTTTAAAAAATTTATTTGATGAATTTATTTGGCTGTACTGGTCTTAGTTGTGGCATATGGGATCTTAGTTCCGTGATCAGGGATCAAACCCAGTGACCCCTGCATTGGGAGCATGGAGCCTTAGCCACTGGACCCCCAGGGAAGTCCCAAACTATCTTCACTTTAAAAAATTCTTTTTCTGTCTTCCGTTTAGCTTGGGTGATTTCCACTACTTTGTCTTTCGGATCACTGATCTGTTCCTCTGTATCATTTAATATACTGTTGATTTCTCTTAGTGTCTTTTTGTTTCAGTTATTGTATTCTTCAGTTCTTTTCGATTCTTTTTTATGTCTTCTAACACTATTGAAATTCTGTGTTCATCAATTCCTCTCCTGAGTTTGGTAAACATCTTTATGATCATTACCTTGAACCTGTTATGGGGTAGATTGTTTATCTCCTCTTGGTTCAGTTCTTTTTCTAAGGTTATATCTTGTTCCTTCATTTGGCACTTAGTCCTCTGTCTCCTTATTTTCCTCAACTTTCTGTGTTTATTTATCTGTGTTAGGTTAAGTTGGTTACCTTTCCCAATCTTGGAGAAGTGGCCCTACATAGGAGATGTCCTATGGGGTCCAACAGCGAACTCCTGTTTGGTCACCAGAGCTTTAGGCTCTAGAAGTGGCCCTGTATGGCGGCGTGTGCCCTTCTGTTGTGGTGAGGTCAGGTACTGTGGGCACAGTGGTAGATGAGGCTGGACCCCAGCCCAGATAACTGCAAGGCCATGCCTTATGCAGTGATGTGGGCCCACTGGAGGACAGGGTAGGCTTATTCCATGGTTGGCTGTGCAGCCCAGAGGGGACTGGGGCCTCTGCTGGCCCTCTCGTGAGTGGGGTTGGATCCCTGCATGGTTGTCTCTGTGGCCCAGGGTAGGGTTAGCGGGGACCTGGTACCAGCTCACTGGTCAGTGGGTGTGAGTCCCCAACACTGATACGCTAGAGGGAAGACTCCAAAATGGCACCTGCCAGTGCCAGTGTTATTGGGGTAGAACAAGCTCCCCCAAATGGACACTACCTGTGTCCCTGTCCCCAGGGGAGTCCCAATTGCCTTGCACCCTCTCTGGGAGCCTCTCCAAGGTCAGCAAATACGTCTGATCTATCAGGTTCCTTTCAAACTACCGCCTCTGTACTGGGTCTCAGAATGTGTAAGATGTTGTTGTTACATCATCTTGTGTGTGTCTTTGAAGAGCAGAGTCTCTGGTTCCTAAAGCCCTCTGGCTGTCCTGAACATAAGCCCTGCTTGGCTTTCAAAACTGGACATGCTAGGGGCTTGTCATCCTGGTGTAGGACCCTTGGGCTGAGGAGACTGATGTAAGGGTCAGACGCCTTACTCCTTGGGGAGGATGCCCGTGGTTGTGATAGTCATCCCATTTGGGGCTGCCAACCCCAGGGGGTGTGGATCTCAACTCTGTTGCGTCTCTGCCCTTCCTGCTCATCTCATTGTGGTCCCTTCTTTACATCTTCAGCTGTGGGAAATCTGTCCTGCTACTCTTTAGATAGTTGCTCTGTAAGAAGGTTAATTTTGGTGTGACCATGGGTGGAGGTGGGCTCAGGGTTCATGGGTGGAGGGAGGGAGGGGGGAGGTGGGGAAGTGGGGAGAGGAGAGGGGAGGAAGGAAGGGAGTGGAGGGAGAGGGAGGGAGGAAGGGAAGGGGAGAGGGATGATGAGGAAGGAAGGAGAAAGAGAGAGACAGGGACACACAGAAAGTGAGAGAGAGAGAGGCAGAGGCTTCCTACTCTGCCATCTTGCCTCCTTTCTTGTTAGCATTTCCTGGCATGCTCTAGGTAAGATCTGTGGGTACCAAGCAAGCAAAAGAACAACCTCAGAGGGGACCCCTGGAAGCCAGTATTCACAGGCGGCACAATGGATGAAGCAGTGCCACGAGTAATGACATAAAAGAACAGGGTTAGAAAATGCAGAGGCAGAGTGATGTCTCAAAATGAACAGGTTCTTTTTTTTTTTAATTATTTATTTATTTTACTTTACAACATTGTATTGGTTTTGCCATACATTGACTTGAATCCGCCATGGGTGTACATGTGTTCCCCATCCTGAACCCCCTCCCAACTCCCTCCCCATCCCATCCCTCTGGGTCATCCCAGTGCACCAGCCCCGAGCATCCTGTATCATGCGTCGAACCTGGACTGGCAATTCATTTCACATATGATAATTTACATGTTTCAATGCCATTCTCCCATATCATCCCGCCCTCGCCCTCTCCCACAGAGTCCAAAAGACTGTTCAGTACATCTGTGTCTCTCTTGCTGTCTCACATACAGGGTTATCGTTACCATCTTTCTAAATTCCATATATATGCGTTAGTATACTGTATTGGTGTTTTTCTTTCTGGTTTACTTCACTCTGTATAACAGGCTCCAGTTTCATCCACCTCATTAGTACTGATTCAAATGTATTCTTTTTTAATGGCTGAGTAATATTCCATGGTGTATATGTACCACAGCTTTCTTATCCATTTGTCTGCTGATGGGCATCTAGGTTTCTTCCATGTCCTGGCTATTATAAACAGTGCTGCGATGAACATTGGGGTACATGTGTCTCTTTCAGGTCTGGTTTCCTCAATGTGTATGCCCAGCAGTGGGATTGCTGGGTCATATGGCAGTTCTATTTCCAGTTTTTTAGGGAACCTCCACACTGTTCTCCATAGTGGCTGTACTAGTTTGCATTCCCACCAACAGTGTAAGAGGGTTCCCTTTTCTCCACATCCTTTCCAGCATTTATTGCTTGTAGACTTTTTGATAGCAGCCATTCTGACTGGCGTGTAATGGTACCTCATGTGGTTTTGATTTGCATTTCTCTGATAATGAGTGATGTTGAGCATCTTTTCATATGTTTGTTAGCCATCTGTATGTCTTCTTTGGAGAAATGTCTCTTTAGTTCTTTGGCCCACTTTTTGATTGGGTGTTTTATTTTTCTGGAATTGAGCTGCAGGAGTTGCTTGTATATTTTTTAGACTAATCCTTTGTCTGTTGCTTCATTTGCTATTATTTTCTCCCATTCTGAAGGTTGTCTTTTCACTTTGCTTATAGTTTCCTTTGTTGTGCAGAAGCTTTTAATTTTAATTAGGTCCCATTTGTTTATTCTTGCTTTTATTTCCAATATTCTGGGAGGTGGGTCATAGAAGATCCTGCTGTGGTTTATGTCAGAGAGTGTTCTGCCTATGTTTTTATGAACAGGTTCTGAATGCCACCAGACTGTGAATAATAGCAGCCCTGCTCCCCTCCTCTTGCTGGAGGGGATATAAAATCAGCCAGATGCATTTGACAATAAAAAACAGCACCTGAGCAGGAAGAGAAAGACATCACAAAGACTCTTCTAGGGTGCCAATTGGACCCGGAACATACATAATTATCTCCTCTCTGTCCATTATTCTAAACTGTCATTGAGAAATCCCTACCTTACATGGGCCCCTGAATTTTAAAAGACAAGTTTTAATGAAATTGTTTATATGTAGACAGGGGTCCTGCAGAAGAAAATATTTACTGAAGCCCCATTCACCATAAGGGCATTTCTGATCTAGAAGCTGGGGTTTTCTGAACGTCAGGGGCAGAAGGGCTGGCGGACAAGGAAGCTGACAGTGTGAGACAGTTTAGGTAACTGGGTTGGGAAGGAAGTGAAGACGGGATGTGTGGAGCCCTGCCCCAAGGCCACAGAAGTGGAGCCCAGAACCAAGATCCCCTCTGAAAATGACTGAGTCCCTTTGTAAATGTTCCCCAAAGCCCCCCACCACCCCCCGCACCTGATCATCACCAGCAGGCTTCCTCACTTCAAATTAGGCAAAAACGCCCACCTCAGTGATCACCATAGAATGCCCTAACCAATCACCTAACGCCAACCTTCCAGCAGGAATTTTCTTTGTCTTGAGGCTATAAAAATTGGCTACTAACCCACGAAAATTGTCAGCTCTCCCTGGTCTGTCAGGAGGTTGGCCTGCTGTGCTCACAGTGCCCACATTGTCTCTGCTCTCTGTTCATAATAAACTCACTCCTTTCTGAAATGCTCTATGTCAGGAAATTCTTTTCCAACCTGCCTTCAGACTGCCATGACAGGATCAGTTCAGTTCAGTTCAGTAGCTCAGCTGTGTCCAATTCTTTGCGACCCCATGGACTGCAGCACAACAGGCTTCTCTGTCCATCACCAATTCCTGGAGTTTACTCAAACTCATGTCCATCAAGTCGGTGATGCCATTCAACCATCTCATCCTCTGTCCTCCCCTTCTCCTCCCACCTTCAATCTTTCCCAGCATCAGGGTCTTTTCCAATGAGTTGGTTCTTCGCATCAGGTGGCCAAAGTATTGGAGCTTCAGCTTCAGCACCAGCCCTTTCAATGAATATTCAGGACTGATTTCCTTTACGATGGACTGGTTGGATCTCCTCACTGTCCAAGGGACTCTCAAGAGTCTTCTCCAGCACCACAGTTCAAAAGCATCAATTCTTCAGTGCTCAGCCTTCTTTATAGTCCAACTTTCACATCCATACATGACTCATGGAAAAACCATAGCTTTGCCAGACACACCTTTGTTGGCAAAGTAATGTCTCTGCTTTGTAATATACTGTCTAGGTTGGTCAGAGCTTTTCTTCCAAGGAGAAAGTGTCTTTTAATTTCATGGCTGCAGTAACCATCTGCAGTGATTTTGGAGCTCAAAAAAATAAAGTCTCTCACCGTTTCCATTGTTTCCCCATCTATTTGCCATGAAGTGATGGGACCAGATGCCACGATCTTAGTTTTCTGAATGTTGAGTTTTAAGCCAACTTTTTCACTCTCCTCTTTCACTTTCATCAAGACGCTCTTTAGTTCTTCTTCACTTTCTGCCATAAGGGTGGTATCATCTGCATATCTGAGGTTATTGATATTTCTCCTGGCAATCTTGATTCCAGCTTGTGCTTCATCCAGCACAACATTTCACGTGATGTACTCTGCATACAAGTTAAATAAACAGCGTGATAATATTCAGCCTTGACATACTCCTTTCCCAGTTTGGAACCAGTCTGTTCTTCCATGTCCAGTTCTAACTGTTGCTTCTTGGCCTGCATACAGGTTTCTCAGGAGGACATGACAGGATAGGATGGACTTTAAAAATTAGGGGAACATGGATGACATGTGTGTGTCTTGTGTGTGCTGTGTGTGTCCTGTATGTGTTGTGTGTGTCTTGTATATGTTGTGTCTGTCTTAAATGCGTGGTGTGTGTCAAAGGGAAACCACACTGGACCAAATGGCAGGGACAGTCCCACTGGCCACCCCGACCCTGCTGAACGATGGGACTCAGTGGGAACAGAGGTGAGGCATGGCAGGTCAGAAGGAGTGTTAGGGGAGATCGATGTAAGTGGAAGGGTCTTGGATGTGCTAGAGGGTGGGTCTCTGTGGATAAGCTGGTCAAGGTGCTATGGGGCCAGCACTGTGGGTGGATCCTCCTGAAGGACCCTGAAGCAACCTGGGGGCTTCGAGGAAGGAAGCTGATGGAGCTCAGCAGGGGAACGAGGAGAAGGCTGGGAAGTGTATGGTGGGAGCATCCCAGGAGCAAGTCTCTTAGCCCCAACTCGGTGGCCCCATACCTAGCTCAGCCTTGATACGGGCTTTCTGAAGGCTTGGGAGTTTCTTCCCTGGGTTCAGACAGAGGAGCAGGGAGGGGGCATTGGTGGGGGGGAGGGAGGGGGCAGTGTTAGGGAAGGGGAAGCTCAGAGCAGCTGGGGGAGGAACTGGCTTCGAGGAGGAACTGGCTTTGAGAAGGTGAATGCGGGGACCAGGGAGTTCGCTGGGCTAGGTTTCCAAAAGGAACTGCCCTTAGAAGCCAAGAAGGCCTGCCGGAGGACAGCCACGCCTTGACCATACCCCTGCTGGAGAGGACCCCGGAGATGACCCCACAGGGGGAGCAGCCCACCCCGTGGGGCCCCTTTAATGGGCCCAGTTTCCCCCACCTCAGGCCTGAGTTGACCATCTCCTCCCCGCCCCCCCCCGCACCCCTCCACTCTTCCCTCAGGCAGGAGGCGAGCCGGGTCCAGGATTCAGGATTCAAGAATCAGAGCAGTTAGTTTTGCTTTTCAGAATCAACTGTTGCAGGGCACATGTGAGCTCCTCTGGGGCTGCTCTCCTTCAGGCAGAGAAGAGGAAACCGAGGCCGAGAGGGAGAAGGAACCAGCCAGCTCCTGCAGCTTGGACGCAGAGGACCGGATTTGAGTGGAGGCTTGCCTGGCCCAGCTGCCTGGACACGGCTTCTTCTGTCAATGTTCGGGGGCTGGCTGAGGGCCGAGACAGGACCGGGGGTCTTGTGCAACAGGCCGGCACCTGCCCCTTCACCCTGGGGCACTGACCTGAGCACTGAGGGCTCCCTGTCTGGGGTCCAAGCAGGGTACCTACTGATCCTGGGTGGTGGGCCCCACCTCCTCAAAGGCAGTGCCCCCCCCCCCACCTTTGAGCTGTGGACCAACGCAACCATGCCCAGCCACCTCCACCTCCAACTCCAGCTCTACCTGAGACGTGGGACTCAGGAAGGAACGCCATCCTTGCCAGGTGGCCAACTTTCCCCGGGGGTGGTGGGGGCATGTGTGAGTGTCCCAAGTGTCCCAGAAAGATCCAGAGGTGTCACCCTGCAAAAGGTCCATGTCCCAAGAGCCCTCCCAGCTCCGTCCCTAAGCTGGGCCGCTGGGCCGCTGGGATCAGGATGTGCTGCCCTGGAAAAGGGTTGCCATGGGCTCCCATATAACTGCCGGCCCCCATGATGGATATAAAGTGTCACAGAGCTGTCCCCAGGGGGCCCACGGGTGGTGTTGCCCAAGGTCTTCCCAGCCCCCAGGAGCTGAATGGTGCCCAGGTGGCCCTGTGTGTCTCGGTATGAGTAGGGGGGCTCGGCTGGTACCCCCCTCGGCAGGGGGTGGGGGTGCAGGCCTCAGCCCCAGTTGAGAAGCCCAGCCCTGTGAGCCTCTGGCCCATGGGCATGTCAGAGGGAGTAGACAGGAAGGTGGAAAGCTCAGGGTAGGGCAGAGGGCTGGGGTGGATGTCCAGAGCATGGCCACCCCACGCGTGGCATTGGGTCACGGGCCTCAGAATGGACAATGCTTGGGCCTCACTCCTTCAGAGGCTGGCCCTGAGCCTCCTGACGCCAGAGGAGCTGAGAGATTCCCCCAGGAGGACTCAAGCTGATATTCTACATTCCAGGGACCGAGACCCATTAAAGGAAGGAGCCGGGGGTGGGGGGCGCGGGCGGGGTGCGGGGCGGGGGGTGGTGAGAGGGAGGGGCAGCAGGCCGTGAGGGGGGAGGTGGAGGACTGTCTTGCTTGGGCTCTGCAATGAGGAAGTTCTCTGCAGCTCAGCTTCCTTTCCCTCGCCGAGTGCCTGAAACAGGAAGTCAGTCAGTGAGCGGGTGGCAGCAGCAGCAGCAGCTGGGGCGACTGAGAGGGAACCCACGGGGGGTCACGGCGCAGGAGGGCCCAGCTCCCCTGTCAGCTCGGTGTCCGGTCCAGTGGTGAGGCCGCCGGGCCCGGCCCCGGGGAGACCCGCACCCACCATGGTCCCCTGCTGGAACCATGGCAACATCACCCGCTCCAAGGCAGAAGAGCTGCTCTCCAGGACGGGCAAGGACGGGAGCTTCCTCGTGCGTGCCAGCGAGTCCATCTCCCGGGCCTACGCGCTCTGTGTGCTGTGAGTACCCGACCTGCCCACCCCGGCCCGGCCTGGCTATGGAGGTGATGGAGGTGCCACTTGGGCACAGGGCAAGCTGGCTCGGGGCGTGTCAGGGCCCCTGCCTTGGGATGGGGTTGTTTTTGTGTCCAGCGACCGTGCACGCTCCCCTGGTTTGTTGGTGGGTCTGGCTGAGGCCCGCTGGGGGACCTGCTCAGCCTTGGAGTTGGGGTTTTGAGAGCAGGACCCCCCCATGGACTAGCCTGGGGCCTGGGCCGCACACCCCAGCGACCAGCAAGCAGCAGGACCAGGGGCTTCCTAGAGGTTCCAGGGGCCAAGAGGAGGAGGGGGTATCCAGGCCCTGAGAGCTGGGTAGAAACTCTGGGCTCCGTGGTGGTGGGAGTGTTAGAAAGCAGCTGGGTCAGTTTAGGTGTTGGTCAAAGATGCCCAGCTGGGAAACCCTCCTGGAAGAACGGAAGTGGCAAGAGGGAACCCTTCCTGTGCCAGGGTATGGGTCTTTGGAGGAAGCTGTTGTCTGGGGAGCCGTGAACATGGGGAGTCACTCAAGAAAGGATCAGAAGCTGTATCTGGGGCCCTGGGAGCAGAGGAAGTCACGTTACCAAGAGCAGGAGCCGCTTCTCACCCGTCCTTGGCCCTCAGCTGTGTCCCCACCTTTTGAGGCCTCTCGGCCACCATCGACTGCCCCCCCGCCCCTGGCTCTGGGATGTTGCTGAATGAGCCAGTTGTCCCCAAACTGGGGAACCGGCCACTTGCTGAAGGTTCCTTTTTGAAACACCCTTCTCCACCAATGTCTGAGGGAGGCCCGTGGCCCTGCACTCTGCCGCCCTGCGGTCTAACCATGCCCGCTGGGGCCTCGGGTGTGATGGGGGAAGGGCGTGTTCACCTGCACCTCTCAGGTAGCACCCCTGGGCTTGCAGAAGGGTCCCTCTGAGCAGGCAGACCCTACCGCTATCCATGCAGGAGGGGAAATGGGTCATGGACCACGGTCCTTATTTGGAGCTTGTTGAGTTTGAGCATTTGTCTGTGCGTCAACCTATTTCAACCTCGCGACAATCTGAAGTGCAGGTCCTTTTGCTGGCCGCTTTTGCAGATGAGGCAATTGAGGCTCAGACGGGTTAACCGAGTAAGGACAAAGTCAACACTGTCCGTCCCCAGGGGCTGCACCCAGACAGACTGCTGCCACCCTAGTCCTGTGCCTGTCAAGCCGGTGTGAGCCTGGGTTCCAGTGGCAGCGAGAGAAGGCAGGGTGTTTACCAGGATGAACTGGGAGTGTTTAGAAAGGAACCCAGGCTTTCAGCTGGCCTCCCGGCCTGAGGTCTGACTGCATCAGAGCCTTGCCCTCCCAAGGCCGGCTTCCTGAGCCCCCAGTTCTCACACCTGGGAGGAAGGGAAGCAGACCCAGTCTTCCCCACAGGCACAGCCCCTGTGGGGACCCATCAACCCAGGCGGAGAAACAGTGGGGACATCCTCATCTGCCTCCCCTCAGCCCACGTGGAGCTCTTCCCCTCCCCAGGAGATCTCGGGAGCTTCCAGGCTCCAGCTCACTAACCTTCACAGCAGCCCCTTGACCAGGAGCTGTGGTCAGGCTTAGGCTACAGACTGGAAGGTGGGTCTCTGACTCCAAACTGGGAGCCTTGTGACAGCCAGAGCCAGAGCTGGGAGAAGCCATGAAACCTCTAGTCCCGCCGCCCCTGACTTGGCAAGTGGGCAGCCTCAGAGAGCTTGAGGCCTTTGCCCACACTGCCCTGCTGTGTGTGTGTGTGTTAGTTGCTCAGTGGTATCTGACTGTTTGCAACCCCATGGACTGGATAGCCCGTCAGGCTCCTCTGGGATTTCCCAGGCAAGAAAACTGGAGTGGGTTGCCATGCCCTTTTCCAGGGGATCCTTCTGACCTAGGGATCGAACCCGGGTCTCCTGCTTTGCAGGCGGATTCTTAACCGTCGGAGCCACAGGGGAGCCCCCACACTACCGGGCTGGCTGGGGCCAAACTGAGATCCCAGAGGGTTTGCAGTATTCGTTCCTCTCTCTTGCGTCTCCTTCCCTCCCCTCCGCCCCCCCGGTGCTGAGTTACTCTTGGAGCCTTGGCAACTGAACAGGGTCTGCCTCTTCGGGAGGGTACCCGTGGCCCACACCCCACCCCATATCCACCATCCTCTAAGTCCAGGGCTGGGCTTCTTGTCAGTCTCCCAGCCCCAAGGCCCCTTTAGCTCCAGACAGCAGGGCTTGGAGCCCTCCCCAGGGAGCCCAGCGGTGAGGCCAGGCACTAACCCCAGGCCCAGGGCTCCCTTCTCCCCTTGGCTCTGTCGGCGGCGGGGGGAGTCACGCTTCCTGCAGGGGCAGGAACCCCAAACTTTCCAAAACCCTGGGAGACCTCCTTTTGCCACCACCTTTAGTGTTGCCAATTAAGGAGATTTAAAAACGAAAACCTAGCTAAGTGATATCTAACTGCCGCCTCTCAGCTGCTGATTTCATGGAAGTATCCTTTAATGCCACCGAAAAGGCAAGAAGAACGTGCTCTTAAAAAACAAAACAGAAAAAATCAAAAAGCCAGTCCTTTAAATCACACAGGTTTGACTTCCTGAAAAACAGCCCCCCACCCTCCCACCCCATCCTTAGCTTTCTCTCTTCCTGGGACCGGTGAAAACCTTGTGCTCTTGGTCCTCGGCCAGTGAGGGGCACCCCAGTGGGGTTCCACAAGCCTGACTTTCCCAGGCATCAGGCGATACCCTCTGCTTCTCTCTGGGAGTTGCTGAGAGAGCAGGACCCCAGGTAAGCCAGCCATGGGGTCAAGGCCTTTTAGTGACCCTGCTCCAAACTGAGCAAGGAAGCAGAAGGAAGCCTTCAAGACTGGCCCTCCTACGCTGGAAAAATCTATACGGGAAAAGACCTCGGGCCCCGGGTGCCCAGACCTGCCCTGCCTGGACTCCAGTGGCTCGAGCATATTCCCGGCCCCTCCAGTTGAGAGAAGGGGGCGGCAGTTGGCTTCCTACACCGGTTTAGACTGAGATGCTTGGAGCTCCAGGACCTGAGGGCAGCTTCCTCGGGAGTGGGCTGCTTGCTGGAGAAAGAGGACAGGATTTGCCTATTTAAATGGAACTAAGGAGGGGGTGAGGGAGACGCCAGAAGACAAGGCTGCGATTGACAGTGGCCCATGTGACCCACAGGTGCCCATTCGCCCCCGGGCCTAGCAAACCTGCACTTCCTCTCGGGAGGTCAGCCCTACCTCCTGCTCCTCCACAACTCAGAAAACCTTGCTTTAGGGGGACCCTGAGGCCCATTTCAGGGTGCAGAGAGCTGGAGGGGAGGACCCCAGGCAGCTGACCCCATGGACAAACTCCAGCTCTGCCTTCTTGCAGCAAGGGGCTTGAGATGGCAAGGGGCAGTGGGTCTTCTGGGTAGGGCCTATGTCACACTCCCCTGGCCCCACTCGAACCCACCAGCAGACTAGGGAGGTCAGGGGGAGCTCCCTGAGGGGACCGTCCTGCCCCTGTTGTACAAAGGATGCTAAGGGCCTGTCAAGCTTGTGCCCTCCTCTCCTGCCAGGACTGTGCTTCCACGTGGGGCCAGCACTCCTGCCACGTGCCTTCTGCTGCAGAGAAGAGGTACACCTTTGGGGATTCGGGTCTGTCAACGTGTGGGGTCACGGGTCAGCTGGGGCTAGGCTCTCCTAGCCCTGGCTGGGCGGGTTGAACTAGAACAATGGCCCAGAAGAGTCAGAGATACACTGCCGTCTCTGTAAGAGCAGCCCAGCCCCCAGGAGGAAGCCTATATATTCTGGGTCCATCAGCCACCATGCAGGATGGAGCTGCCTGGTCCAGTGGTGTTCCCACTAAACCACACGGGAGAGAGTTGGCTTTCCTCCCAGGGGCAGGGGCAGGCATGTGCTACCCGTGACTCTGAAACCGATGTCTGGCCTGACCAGCCGTGGCGAGGACATGGTCTGGGTTTCCCTCAGCACCTGGCCAACCACAAGCTGCCCAGGCAAAGGTCACAGCTGCCTTCCCAGGGACAGTACAAGGCAGCCTGGACTTGGTAGCCTTGTAAGCACGGCCAGAAAGACAAAGAAGCCCTAGAAGGACATTTTGTCACCAAAAGTGCCCTCTGACAAAGCATTCTACTTATTAGTAAGAAGGTTATGTCTCCTTGAGGTACGGCAGGCCATACCATTGCAGCCTTGCTCTGCAAACTGAAGGTGGATACTGATGCATTCTGTCTAAAATTAATAGCAGAAGACAACCTGCATGTCAGGTTCTGTCATGCTAAGCTCTTTGCACACACTATCTCACTCACTGTCCATATTGGCCTTCGGAGGAAGTATGGTTATTATCCCCACTTTACAGATGCGGAAACTGAGACCCAGAGAAGTTAGGTAACATGCTGTATGTTCACAGTACTAATGATGGCAGGACCAGGACTTGAACTTACTGTTCCTGGGAGAGAGAAAGAGAGAGACGCCAGCAAGTCTGGGTGTGTGTAGAGTCAGAGGAGGCCTGGAAGGCAGACCCCTCGTGATGTAGCGCAGAGAAGGGACTTGGCAGGGGCGTGGGGCAGGACTGTCCTGGACAGGTGTAAAGCCATTTACTAAGGTGTGAATGGGTCTGATGTAATCCTCCTTCCTCCAACCCACTTTCAAAGTTTAGGAAAGTTTATGCTGCTCCCAGATGCTGGGAAAGACTGAGGGCAGGAGGGGAAGGGGGCAACAGCAGATGAGATGGTTGGATGGCATCACCGACTCCATGAATATGAGTGAAGGAGATATTGAAGGACAGGGAAGTCTTGCGTGCTGCAGTTCGTGGGGTCACAAAGAGTCGGACACAACTTAGCAGCTAAACAACAACAATGACAAATACTGCTCATGAATTACTTTTGTGTACATGCAAAGGAAAAGAATGTTTTTCCTATCTGGTATTGGCAAAGGGTGAGAGATGCTGGCACAGACAGTAGTCAGAGCCAGAGGACCATGGCTCCTAAAAGCTGGTTTGTGTAAGAGACTGTCCAGCTTGCTGACTAGTTGTCCGGGGACCACTATTCTGAGCAGTCCTTCTGCGAGCAGGACCAAGAGGGAGTGATGTGCCTGGGGAGGCCTCTCCACCTAACAGGTTCCTGGTACTTTCTTTGTGCAGTGATTTGGAAAACCCATAGTCAAGTCGAGTGTCTCCAGATTCTCTGTGCCCTAGCCTACCGCCCTGGAACAATTTTTCCAGAACCAGGGGAGGCTTGGCTTTGGTGTGTTTTTCCCTAGTGGCTTGGCAGTAAAGAATCAGCCTGCAGTGCAGGTGACCCAAGTTCGATCCCTGGGTCTGGAAGGTCCCCCAGAGGAGGGCATGGCAACCCACTCTAGTATTCTTGCCTGGAGAATCCCATGGACAGAGCCTGGTGGGCTACAGTCTGTAGGGTCTCAAAGAGTCAAACACGACTGAGGAGACTGAGCACCTGTCTACCTGACAGGTGAGAGTCACCTGTGCACAGACTTCGGAGCTTCTCCGTTGAGTGGTCCCATCTCCTGGACTGTGAACCCCAGCATGGCCAGGAGAGGTGGTGCTCTAGGGCTTCCTCCCTGCCCCAGCGATGGAGGCTCTTCCCTCCATAATTCAGGTCATGTGATGAAGTCCTTAGGGGCAAGCCCTCTGCGGTTGGCTGGGCCCCATGTGAGTTCTAGCCTTGCGAGATGCTAACCTCCCTGTACCCACCCAGCGTCCTCCCTGGGGAAATGCCCACTCATTGGCTTAATTTTTTTATTGCAGTAAAACACACCCTGTAGAATCAGTGTACCATTCAGTGGTGTGTAGTGCATTCATAATGTTGTAAAACCATCAGTTCAGTTCAGTTCAGTTCAGTCGCTCAGTCCTGTCCAACTCTTTGCAAACCCATGGACTGCAGCATGCCAGGCCTCCCTGTCCATCACCAACTCCCCGACCTTGCTCAAACACATGTCCATCAAGTCAGTGATGCTATCGCCACCATCTAACACCAGAACATTTTCATCACCCCTCCCCTTCCTATAAACCTGAACCTCTTAGGAGTCACTTCCCATTTCCATCCCTCCCAAACTGTGGCAACTACTGATTGACTTAATTTCTGTCTCTGACCATTTGCCTGTTTTGGATAATTTCATAGGAATAGAATCACACAATATGTGGCCTTTCGTATCTGACTTTTCTCACCTGGCATAATGCTTCCAAGGTTTATCCATGGTGTAGTATGAATCATTCCTTTTCATGGAAAAATAATAGTCCATTTTATCAAAAGGTCACATTTTATTTAGCTGTTCATCAGTTGACAGGCATTTGGGTTGCTCTTCCTTTTGTGCTATTACAAATGATGCTGCTGTGGTCATTTAAGTTCAAGCTTTTTTATGCACGTGTGTTTTCAACTGTCTTGGGTGGAACTGCTGGGTCATGTGGTAATTTCGTTTTACTTTTTGTGGAACTGTCCACCTTTTCTACAGTAGTGGTACTGTTTCATTCCCATCAGCAGGGTCTAATTTTTCCACACCCTCAAGTACACTTGTTATTATCATTTTGGTAGTGGCCGTCCTAGTAGGTGTGAAGTAGCCTCTTATTGTGACTTGGGTTGGCATCTCTCTAAGGATGAATGTTGTTGAGCCTCTTCTCCTCTGCTCCTTGGCCACCTGCATACCTTCTCTGAAGAAATGTCTGTTTGTATCTTTTGCCCATGTAAAAAATGGGGCGATTTGTCTTTCCGTTGTTGTCGCTGGATTATCGAGAGGATAAAACGGGAGATTGTGGACGACAAGCATACATAGTCAGCACCCGCTGAACACGGGCTGTTCCTTTTTTTTTTTTGAATTGGAGGATAATTGCTGTGAAACGCTGTTGTGGTCTCCGCCGTACACCAACGGGAATGAGTCATAATTATATACATATATCCCCTTCCTCTCGAGTCTCCCTCCCCTCCCCTCTCCACGCCTCTAGGTCGTCACGGAGTGCCAGGCGGGCCTCCCTGCGTTGTGCAGCGGCTTCCTGCTGGTTATCTACTTTACACACGATGGTGTACGTGTGTCAATGCACCTTTCTCCGCTGGTCCCACCCTCTCCTCCCCCACGCCGTGGCCACCAGCCCGGTCTCCACAACTGCGTCTCCATTTCTTCTCTGTCAGTAGGTTCATCCTTCCTGGTTTTCTAGACGCCGGCTATACGCCATTGACGTACTGTATCTTTCTTCTTCGGACGTAACTCCGCTCTGTATGAGAGGCTCTTGGCCGTGAGTTTTCAGAGCTGCCGAGTGAGGAGCGACGTCTCAGAGGCAGAGCGGGGAGGCCCCTCTGTGGGGAGCGCTCCGCGGCAGGAGGAGAGAGGGGGGCGGTGGCTGAGCGTCACTCCTGGGGCTTCCTGGAGGCCGCGGGAGCCTCCGGGAGACACTGGGCTGTCGTGTGGGGCCTCCTCAGAGGAAGCGCTCAGAGAGATGAGGCAGGAAGAGGACGCGGCGGGTGACGCACGACTGGCCGGCGGCTGTGGGGCGGGGGGGCCCGGTGAGCGCCTGGAGGGCTGAGAGAGAGAGGTCTGGGGCCCCGGGGCCCGGGAAGAAGCGCTGAATGAAGCTGGGAGAAGGAAGAGAAAGGCGAGACGCAGAGGCCACCTTAAGAGTGATTAACTGCCAACACGGGAGGGAGAGACTGAGGGATCTAGAGTCCGAAGGCTCCAAGGAAGCCCAGCAGCGGATGAGGAGGCCTGAGTGTCCACAGCCCTGCAGGCCAGGCCCCCGGGCAGCTCTGTGGACCGGCTCCCTCCTCTCTCTCCTGCTGATATCACAGTCCCTTTGTCCCATTATTGAGAAAAGTGTTGTGTTTCCAAGTACCAGGACCCAGACTATTTGGGTTCGATTACTTACTGTAAATGACACCAAAGGATCAACTGGTCCAGCCCTTCCCTTGCCAACTAGAAACCTGTCCTCCGGAGGGGGGAGTCTTGCTGGGCATCCCGTGTGTCAGGGCCAGTGTAGAAATAGACCCTCTGATAAACAGGGCGGTGATTTTGCAGTTCAGTTCAGTTCAGTCACTCAGTTGTGTCCGACTCTTTGCCACCCCATGGACCACAACATGCCAGGCCTCCCTGTCCATCACCATCTCCCAAGTTTGCTCAAACTCATGTCCATTAAGTCAGTGATGCCATCCAACCATCTCATCCTCTGTCGTCCCCTTCTCCTCCCACGTTTTTTCAAGTTAACTTAAAAAATACAGTATTAAGTAAAACATATAGCATTCAAGGTGTTAAGGAAGAAAATAATTACCCAATCACTGAGATGAGAGACTAACACAAATACCGTTAATTTGTTGCTGTATTTTCTCATTTATATTCTCTCTATATATATTTAGATAGATAGATATGTCTATACATAGGTAGATACATACATACCTCTTTAAGTTCCATAAGCTCTATATTATATTAATATATGCCTAATACCATGTAATTTTAGTCTGCATTTTCTAGCAACATTAGCATTTTCTCATTTAGTTAACATTTCGTCCTAAATATCATATTTAATAGATGCACAAATTCTATTACACAATGCACCATAATTTATGGAATACTCTTCTATTGTCAGACATTTAAGTTACTAACAGTGTTTTGCTATTTTAAATATGACAGTGATGAAGGTCTTTGTGCAAATATCTGATATTTCTGATGATAGATTTCCAGAGGAATTACTGGATCAAAGGATAATATTTTTAAGGCTCTTAATGGAAAAGACAAATTACTTTCCAGAAATCTTGTTATAATTTATGTTCTGGTAAGCAGTGCCAAAGAGCACCCACCTCATTCCAGCCTCCCTTTACTGAATATTTTCATTTTTAAAATATATTGAATTACAAGGTGAAAGGTAGCTAATTTCCATTCATTTTGATTTGCATTGCTTGATTACAGTCGGGATAAACTTGTTTGGATTATTGACTTTCATCATTTCTCTCTTGTGGATGGTCTGCTTCATTCTCTCTTTGCCTTTTTTCCTTTGAAACTGTAGTTTTTCTGTTAGCACCTCTTTGCATGAATTCCTTATATCACATTTGTTGCAAATATTTTCGGCTGTAGTTGCCTTTAAACTTCATGACATCCCCCCCCCACCACCACATTCAGAGACTGTAAGTTTTTGTAAAGTCTATCAATCTTGCTCTTTTGTGACTTTTTTCCCTTTGTTTTCCAATGTAGAGTCCTTCTGCACCCAGGAATTTTGTTTCTTTTTCTTCCTGTGGGGGGCAGGGCCTTTAGAGCTAATAGGCTCAGGCTAAGAGGTCACTCTGCCTTTCCAAGCTCTGGTAGATTGTCTAATGCTATGGGGCCTCGGTTTCCTCCTCTGAAAATCAGGGATAAGAATACCCATGTAGTGTTGTTGGATGGACTGGATGAAAAGTGTGTATCACGTGCTTAGCACAGTATTTGGCAAAAGCATATGGAGAAAATGTCGGCTTTTCTGTTTTGCTGTTACTGTTTTACACTGAACACTTTAATCTCTTTGAAATTAATGAATGGTGTAAGACAAAGATTTATAGGTATTTTTCTCAAGTAACCATCTTTCTTGAAACCTCTCACTGAATAACTTATTCCTTGCTCTTCGTGGCTTCTCTCTTACCATGTATTAAGTCTTCCATATCTCTTTTTTGCCTGTTTAGCCTGGTCCATGTCTGTCTGCTTTTCTCACACCAAGTTCACACTGAATGCCTTACCACTGTTTTATAAACTATTTTACTTTAGGATTTGCATATCTGTTCTTTTTAAGTATTCTTCCAGATGAACCAGATAATAATTTTGACAAGTTGGAAAAAATACTAGTGTGACTTTAAAAAAAATTTATTTATTTTTGGCTGCGCAGAGGGCTTTCGCTGCTGCATGCGGGCTTTCTCTAGTTGCAGTGAGTGGGGGTCCCCTATAGTTGCGGTGTGCAGACTTCTCATTGCTTTCTCTTGTTGAGGAGTGTGAGTTCTAGGGCATGTGAGCTCAGTACTTGCAGCTTAGTGGCCCCACAGCATGCGGAATCTTCCCAACCCAGGGATCGAACTATGTGCCCTGCATTGGCAGACGGATTCTTAACCACTTCCCTGGTCCACCACGGAAGTCCACTATTGGCACTTTGATTGTAATTTCATGAAATCCATAATACAACTTGTACAAGTGGACATTTTAGTATTTTTCAGTCTTAATAATAAATACAGCTATTGCTATTATTTTTAACTTGGTAATTTTCTTCACAGGTCCTACATATTTGTTAGTATGATTACTTTTGATTATTTTATTACTTTGCTACTGTTGTGAATACCTTTTCTTCTGCAGTTACCCTTTTGGAATAACTGGTAACCCACAGAGAAGTCGATTTTATAAATTCACTTTTATTCTATCACTTTACTCCTCGTTGTTAAAAATTATTTTCATTTGCTGCTCTTGGATTTTCTTGCTAAATAATCAAAGCATACATGAATTATAATCATTTTGTGGCCTACTTTCCAAATACTTGTAACTCTTATTCAGAGTTCATATTTTATTGCAGTGGCTGATATTTCTAAGATATTACAGTGGAGGATATTGAGAAGACAAAATATCTACCTCAAACAGAAGTACTATGAGTATCAAACCTGGTGCTACCTGGGAAGGACTTAATGCAGTATCGGGCACGTAGTTAGCCGTGGATAATAGCTAGTTGTGAGGTTTTTTTTTTTTTTTTTGGCATGTCAAAGAAGCAGCTGTCTTTTCCTAGTTTTATGAAGAGTTTTGAAGAACTGAGTATTAACTTTTATCAAATGCCTTTTAATATATATTGAGATGATTAAGCTGTGTCTTGTATTTCATTAACTGGTAAAGAGTTTGATTTTATAGATTTCCTAATATGAACCATTTTTTTTTTGGCATGATTAGAATGGACTGTTCTTGATTACGATGGATGACTTTATTATACTCAGAATTTCATTTAGAACTTTCGCATCTTTGTTCATAAGTGAAATTGATTTTATATGATTTTGACCACAGAAACATTTATGAAGCATAATCATTACCTGATTTTTTCAAATAGAAAAAAAATTGGCAAAGGTGCTTTTCCTCAGAGCCATCTATAGAGATAGTTCATTTTCTTTTTTTTGGTATTGATTCTTTCTTGATTTCTATTTCTTCTCATGCAACTTTTTTAAAAAGTTTACTTTATTGTAGTTGATTTAAATGTTGTGTTAATGGGAATGCAAACTAGTACAGCCGCTATGGAAAACAGTGTGGAGATTTCTTAAAAAACTGGAAATAGAACTGCCATATGACCCAGCAATCCCACTTCTGGGCATACACACTGAGGAAACCAGATCTGAAAGAGACACGTACACCCCAATGTTCATCGCAGAACTGTTTATAATAGCCAGGACATAGAAGCAACCTAGATGCCCATCAGCAGATGAATGGATAAGGAAGCTGTGGTACATATACACCATGGAATATTACTCAGCCGTTAAAAAGAATTCATTTGAACCAGTCCTAATGAGATGGATGAAACTGGAGCCCCTTATACAGAGTGAAGTAAGCCAGAAAGATAAAGAACATTACAGCATACTAACACATATATATGGAATTTAGAAAGATGATAATGATAACCCAATATGCAAAACAGAAAAAGAGACACAGAAATACAAAACAGACTTTTGAACTCTGTGGGAGAATGTGAGGGTGGGATATTTCAAAAGAACAGCATGTATACTATCTATGGTGAAACAGATCACCAGCCCAGGTGGGATGCATGAGACAAGTGCTCGGGCCTGGTGCACTGGGAAGACCCAGAGGAATCGGGTGGAGAGGGAGGTGGGAGGGGGGATCGGGATGGGGAATACGTGTAAATCTATGGCTGATTCATATCAATGTATGACAAAACCCACTGAAATGTTGTGAAGTAATTAGCCTCCAACTAATAAAAAAAAAAAAAAAGTGAAAAAAAAAAAAGAAATGTGTTAATTTCTGCAGTACAGCAAAGTGATTCAGTTATACATAAATCCATATTCTTTTCCGTTACGGTTTATCACAGGATATTGACTATGGTTCCCCATCCTCTGCAACTGGACCTTGTTGTTTTCGTGTTACTTCTGCTAAGTTATATATGTCTTTTAGTAAAAAAAATTTGTTGACATTTTCAAATTTCCTGGCATACAATTATGCATGGTTTTCTGTAATTTTAAGGTTCCCATTTTATTGCTGTTGCTATCCTCTGTTACTCACTACTGGTTTTGCTTACTAGTTGTGTTGGCCAGGATCCCAACAGGAAATAGATGGCATAATCAAAGGGGTGCTAGGCATAAAGATGGTGGAGTAACCTGGGCGGGCAACCCTGGGAAGACATTCCCACTGCTGGTCCTGAGGCTCAGGGCCTCCTGTGGAGGAATTCAGCCACTGCTGGTCTGCTGCAGGTCGAGGGGCTGGGTCAGGGGGACAGATGCCCCTATCTCACCGTCCTCTCACCCTGCCCGCGCCTCCCATTCGCTTAACATTGGTGACGTTGCCCACGACAGGCCAGCCTGCTGGACACAGGGTGGGTGAAGGAGAGAGTGGGTCTGTTGAGGGATGGAGGAGAGGGTGCAAGAACCATGTCCAGGTCATCTCCATTGTTTTCTTTTTGCTATTCTGTTTGTCAGAAGGCTGTTCTGGGACTTCCCTGGAAGTGCAATGGCTAAGACTTCTCCTCCCAAAGCAGGGGGTGCAGGTTCAATCCCTGTTCGGGTAGCTAAGATCCCACATGTCTTGCAGCCAAAATACCAAAGCATAAAACAGAAACAATATTGTCACAAATTCAATAAAAAATTAAACAATGGTTCACATAAAAAAATACTTTATAAAAAGAGGGTCGTCCATTGCGTTTTCTGAATTTAAAGTCATATGTGCTTAGATTTACTTACCTGTTCTGCTTTTTCTTTTTATATTAGAAAGCTAAAAAAAAAAAATTAAAAAAAGAAAGCTACTTGTGAGTTCAGGAACCCTTACTGTATTTATGTTGGAGGACAGAACTGTGTCCTCTGGATTTCTCATCTTCCTTCTCCTCCTGTACTGACTGACTTTCTCAGATTTATCTTCTTCCTTGTTAAAGTTCTCCAGAACACAAAGCTGCTATTCACTGCCTCTCTCTTGGTGTTTAATGTTGACTGTAGAACTCTAGGTTTTTCACTTCTGACCAGTTTTTTATTTCCTGTTGCTCAGTTTTCACAGTGGATTTCTCCAGTTTCAGAGAAGCAATTGTCTCTTAAATCATACTGAGCTCACAGGTCAGACTTCTCCAGAGTGTATTTTCTTTTTATCTTTTTGCAGTGCTTCTATGTAACATGGAGACATCACCTTTGAGTTCTTAGACAAATGGTACTCCCTCCTTTTGACTGGCGCTGTTTTTGATAGATCCGGTGATTTTTCTTTTCCAGCAAAGAACTGTCAGGAAAAAACTGGATCCGATTATTTTTTTTAGACACTGGGTTGGGTTCTGCCCAACTCTTCTTCCCAAAGATAAAGCATCAGCAGGGATGGGAGAGGGAGTCCCCTGATCTGAGATTCACCTGATTAGGTTGAGTGATGCAAGGGTGGTGTGGTGCACGGATAGGTGGGCTTCCTCCTGGGGGTCTCAGGCAAGGCCTCCCCCCAGAATGCTGGGGTAGGGTGTGCTGCAGGCCCCCAGCTACACTCACCTCACCTCTCTCCTGGCCACCTCGGGTGCCTCCTCCTGCTGTCTCTCTTCTGAACCGATGTCCTCTTTTCCTCACTCTCTTTGACTGGGATTCTTTGAGCTTTGGGTAATGGACAGTGAGCATCCTTGGTTCGTAGGGTGTACACACATTTTCTCTAATTTCTACATTGGACTCAAGTGGCTTTTTTGAATGTAGAGCTTCCAATCCTTGTTCTCCCATCCTCTCTCGTCCAGATGTCTGCAACACTCAAGCAAGGAAAAAAAGAGAAAACACATACAATTAGAAATTAGAACTGAAGGATATTGAGTTACAAAGGAGTTTTTTAAACAACTCGGGAACATGCTAAGCTGATCGGCCCAGTGAGACAGACACTAATGAGGTTCTCAAATTTCAGAATTTGATTTCTCTCTCTCTCACCACAGTTAAAGATGCTTCTGGGCATGTTCTCAGTGGTTATTTAGCTAGGAATAGTCACACAGAAATAGTAACATTAATCTGAAAGAATAAATAAAATGCCACGAAGTAGTTTCTTCCTATTGCCACTTGCTTATCCTCTTACATTTGAGTTAAACTTCCCAAACTGTGACCTGAAAATGCCTTCCCGGGGGGAAGCATCTCCTGCTGAGAACAGTGTAGGCACCTGTAGTCACCCAACGACTGTTGGGAGTTGCATGGAAAATTTGCTGTGAGCACCACCGCCTCCGAGAATAGAGTGATCCCATATGCAGGAGGCTGGGCCAGTCCAGCGTCCTCCCAGCCTGGGTCTCTGATGGGAATATTCCTAACACGCTTGCTTTGAAATGTGGCCCAGACCCTGGAAGGAGTAGCAACTGAAGACCAGGGTTAGCGTCCTAAATTGTAACTACATCAATCCCGGTACCCCTCATGGGCCAAGTGAGTACTTTACCATTTGAGCTAACTCTCCCTTCCCCTAAATTGTTACTAGATCACTATAGAGAGGTGAGAAAGGGCTAAATAGGACCCATGGTCCCCAATGAGCACGTTGTCTGGATTATGTTCCAGGGCAGTGGTTGTCAAAGGAGATTTACTTGTGGAATCTTCACTGTAAACACTCTGTATGTAAGATTCTGTGGATGTATATGTGTTTGTGTGGGCTTCCCTGGTGGCTCAGCAGTAAAGAATCCACCTGCAATGCAGCAGCTGCAGGAGACATGGGTTCAATCCCTGGGTCAGGAAGATCCCCTGGAGGAGAGCATGGCAACCCACTCCAGTATTCTTGCCTGGAGAATCCTGTGGACAGAGGAGCTTGACAGGATCAGACCATAGGGTCACAAAGAGTCAGAGACGACTTAGCAACTAAACAACAACATATGTATATTAGTATGTTATGTATCTGTCTATGCGTGTGCACATGCACGTATATGTACATGCCAAGTGTATGGGACCAGGGTGAAGTGCAGCTGCTGGTGAGTATGGGAGGCTGAGGAGTGGCCCCTTCCACCTCTCTGCAGAGCCCCCAGTGGCAGCCGGTTTGGACCAACTGCTCTCCAGGGGGTGTGCATGGCAGAGGGTTGGTGGTGGTGGTGATGCTCATGCTTTTCCTTGAAGACCACTGATTCAGTCCCAGGGATGACGTATGCTCCCCCGCTACCCCCATGCATAGGAGATGCTGAATGTTAACTATCTAAGGGCAAAGTATCTTCTGCTGTAATAGCTTTTGATTCTGATCCATTTGAGTAACACGGAGCCGTTTCAGTGTTTCTAGAACACCTTTGAAAAAGCCATGGAGGCTTGTCTGCCACACTTGATTCACTGAATCAAGTTCTCTTCTGCGCTCTTAATGTGTACCCCTCTTGGTGACTCTGTGTTCTTTCTTTCTTCTTCAAGCTGATATTTGGGGCCTGTTCCACCTCTTCCATAAATTAGCTGCCCTCAGCCAAATAAGAGGCGGTTCTCTGCCCTGGCCCTATTTGCATATCTACAGGAGGAAGTGTCATGAGAACACGCTGTGAAAGATAAGAGCAGAACAGGCTTCCAACTGTCTGGGGCGTGTGCCTGGTTGGCTCTACAAATGGGGTTGAGGCTGCAGCAGGTGGGCATGGGGGGAGTGAGGTGGGGGTCTGGGATGGTTCCCCATTTCCCTGGGGACATCTCTGGGAGGTGGGGTGATGCTGAATTAGAGCTTCATCCTGGCCATCTCTGAAATAAGCCAATTGTGGTGTCAGTTCAGGATCTGGAGACAGGACAGGAATGGGAGAGATTGGAATAAAAGGGATCAGAGGAAGAGAGGAAATTTTCCTATGCGAAATGAAGAGATACATGGAAGTGAAATCACCCGAAACATTCTCCAAAACTTTCTTTTAGCATTCATTGTTTCAAAAGGCATTAAACATTGTAAGATGGACCACATAAAATTATAAAACCTCTATACAGCTAAGAAGAAAAACATCAATAAAC